>NC_058081.1:663543644-664185805 GCF_014858855.1 Bufo gargarizans
CATATTTTCAGTTGTTTCACACTTTTTTGTTATGTATATAATTCCACATGTGTTAATTATTAGTTTTGATGCCTTCAGTTTGAATCTACAATTTTCATAGCCATGAAAATAAAGAAAACTCTTTGAATGAGAAGGTGTGTCAAAACTTTTGGTCTGTACTGTACATAGAGGCAAAAACATTAATAAAATACTTAGGAGTTTATTATAAACCACCTAATATACCAGAGTCCACAGAAAATCTACTTCTAAACGAGATAGACAAGGTGTCAAATCATAATGAGGTGGTAATTATGGGGGACTTCAACTACAGATATAGACTGGGAAACTGAAAGCTGTTCATCTCATAAAGGGAACAGGTTCTTGGCAATAACCAAAGACAGTTACCTTTCCCAACTGGTTCTGGACCCGACTAGAGGGACGGACATACTCGACGTATTAACCAATAGACCTGACAGAACAACAGATGTGCAGGTTGGAGGACAGCTGGGAAATAGTGACCATAAAGTAATAACCTTCCAATTATCCTTTAAACAAGCATTTCTACAGGGAGGAACAAAAATACCAAACTACCAAACTTCTAAAAAGCAAACTTTAGCCAACTAAGAGAGGCCATACGCCTAACTAACTGGACAAAGTCCTAAAAAATAAAAATACAGCCACAAAATGGGATATTTTTAAAACCATCCTAAAATCTAATTGTAAGAGGTACATACCTTATGGGAATAAAAGGTTAAGGAACAAGAAGAAACCAATGTGGATAAATAGAACTGTAAAGAAGGCAATAAATAACAAAAATAAAGCATTTAAATCACTAAAACAGGAAGGTAGCGAGGAAGCACTGAAAAACATTGAATATGTAGAAAACAAATAAAAGCCACCAAACTAGAGACCAAGAGATTAATTGCCAAAGAGAGCAAAACTAACCCTAAAATGTTCTTCAATTAAATACATTTTAAAAAGTAAAAATCTGAAGGTGTCTGCCCTCTACAGAGCAATGAGGGGGGAGTTGCAGAGAGTGATGAGGAGAAAGCAAAGCTAATATTTTTTTCTCCACTGTATTCACTGAGGAAAATAAACTGTCAGATGAAATGCAGACTGTAAAAGTAAATTCCCTATTAAAAGTGCCCTCCCTGTCTGACCCAGGAAGAAGTACAACAGCGACTTAAACAGATTAAAATAGACAAATCACCAGTACCAGATGGCATACACCCCCGTATCATAGGAGAATTAAGTAATGCTATAGCCAGGACACTTATTTCTGATATTTACAGACTCTATACTGACAGGGGATGTTCCGCAGGATTGGCACATAGCAAATGTGGTGCCAATATTCAAAAAGGGTGCAAAAACAGACCCCGAAAACTATAGGCCAGTAAGTTTAACATCTGTTGAAAGTAAACAGTTTGAAGGTTTTCTAAGAGATGCTAACTTGGAGGATCTCAATGAAAACAAGCAAATAACATCATATCAGCATGGCTTCATGAATGATCGGTCTTGTCAAACTAATTTAATCAGTTTCTATGAGGAGGTAAGTTCTAGACTTGACAGTGGTGAATCAATGGATGTCGTATATCTGGACTTCTCCAAAGCATTTGACAGTGTACCACATAAAAGGTTAGTGTATAAAATGAGAATGCTCGGACTGGGAGAAAATGTCTGTATGTGGGTAAGTAACTGGCTCAATGATAGAAAACAAAGGGTGGTTATTAATGGTACATACTCAGATTGGGTCACTGTCACTAGCAGAGTACCTCCGGGGTCAGTATTGGGCCCTATTCTCTTCAATATATTTATTAATGATCTTGTAGAAGGCTTGCACAGTAAAATATAAAGTTTTGCTGATGACACTAAACTGTGTAAAGTACAGTAATTAATACTGAAGAGGACAGTATACTGCTACGGGTGGATCTGGATAGATTAGAGGCTTGGGCAGAGAAGTGGCAGATGAGGTTTAACACTGACAAATGTAAGGTTATGCACATGGGAAGGAATAAAGCAACTCACCCATAAATACTAAATGGTAAAACACTCGGTAACACTGACATGGAAAAGGACCTAGGAATTTTAATAAACAGCAAACTAATTAGTAAAAACCAGTGTCAGGTACCTGCTGCCAAGGCGAATAAGATAATGGGTTGCATCAAAAGGGGCATAGATGCCAGTGATGAGAACATAGTCCTACCACTTTACAAATCACTAGTCAGACCACACATGGAGTACTGTGTACAGTTCTGGGCTCCTGTGAACAAAGCAGACATAGCAGAGCTGGAGAGGGTTCAGAAGAGGGCATCTGAAGTAATAACTGGAATGGGGCAACTACAGTACCCTGAAAGATTATCAACATTAGGGTTATTCATATGTGTATAAAATATCAGGGGACAGTACAGAGTTCTATCCCATCATCTATTTATCCCCAGGACTGTGACTGTGACGAGGGGACATCCTCTGCGTCTGGAGGAAAGAAGGTTTGTACACAAACATAGAAAAGGATTCTTTACGGTAAGAGCAGTGAAACTATGCAACTCTCTGCCTGAGGAGGTGGTGATGGTGAGTACAATAAAAAAATAAATTCAAGAGGGGCTTGGATGTATTTCTGGAGTATAATAATATTACAGGCTATACATACTAGAGATGGGTTGTTAATCCAGGGAATTATTCTGATTGCCTTATTGGAGTCGGGAAGGAATTTTTCCCCCTTTAACCACCTCCCGACCGCTGTACGCACATATGCGTCCGGGAGGTGGTTGCTTTACTCCTCCTGGACGCATATACGCGTCATCTCGCGAGACGCGAGATTTCCTGTGAACGCGCGCGCACAGGCGCGCGCGCTCACAGGAACGGAAGGTAAGCGAGTGGATCTCCAGCCTGCCAGCGGCGATCGTTCGCTGGCAGGCTGGAGATCCGAATTTTTTAACCCCTAACAGGTATATTAGACGCTGTTTTCATAACAGCGTCTAATATACCTCCTACCTGGTCCTCTGGTGGTCCCTTTTGTTAGGATCGACCACCAGAGGACTCAGGTAGGTCAGTACAGTCCCACCAAACACCACACTACACTACACCCCCCCCCGTCACTTATTAACCCCTTATAAACCCCTGATCACCCCATATAAACTCCCTGATCACCCCCCTGTCATTGATCACCGCCCTGTCATTGATCACCCCCCTGTCAGGCTCCGTTCAGACGTCCGTATGATTTTTACGGATCCACGGATACATGGATCGGATCCGCAAAAAGCATACGGACGTCTGAATGGAGCCTTACAGGGGGGTGATCAATGACAGGCGGGTGATCACCCATATACACTCCCTGATCACCCCCTGTCATTGATCACCCCCCTGTCATTGATCACCCCCCCTGTAAGGCTCCATTCAGACGTCCGCATGATTTTTACGGATCCGATCCATGTATCCATGGATCCGTAAAAATCATGCGGACGTCTGAATGGAGCCTTACAGGGGGGGTGATCAGTGACAGGGGGGTGATCACCCTGATCACCCCTGTCATTGATAACCCCCCTGTAAGGCTCCATTCAGACGTCCGCATGCGTTCTGTGGATCCGATCCATGTATCCATGGATCCGTAAAAAATCATGCGGATGTCTGAATGGAGCCTTACAGGGGGGGTGATCAGTGACATGGGGGTGATCACCCTGATTACCCTGATCACCCCCTGTCATTGAAAACCCCCCTGTAAGGCTCCATTCAGACGTCCGCATGCGTTCTGTGGATCCGATCCATGTATCCATGGATCCGTAAAAAATCATGCGGATGTCTGAATGGAGCCTTACAGGGGGGGTGATCAGTGACATGGGGGTGATCACCCTGATTACCCTGATCACCCCCTGTCATTGATAACCCCCCTGTAAGGCTCCATTCAGACGTCCGCATGCGTTCTGTGGATCCGATCCATGTATCCATGTATCCGTAAAAAATCATGCGGATGTCTGAATGGAGCCTTACAGGGGGGGTGATCAGTGACAGGGGGGTGATCACCCTGATTACCCTGATCACCCCCTGTCATTGATAACCCCCCTGTAAGGCTCCATTCAGACGTCCGCATGCGTTCTGTGGATCCGATCCATGTATCCATGGATCCGTAAAAAATCATGCGGATGTCTGAATGGAGCCTTACAGGGGGGGTGATCAGTGACAGGGGGGTGATCACCCTGATTACCCTGATCACCCCCTGTCATTGATAACCCCCCTGTAAGGCTCCATTCAGACGTCCGCATGCGTTCTGTGGATCCGATCCATGTATCCATGGATCCGTAAAAAATCATGCGGATGTCTGAATGGAGCCTTACAGGGGGGGTGATCAGTGACAGGGGGATGATCACCCTGATTACCCTGATCACCCCCTGTCATTGATAACCCCCCTGTAAGGCTCCATTCAGACGTCCGCATGCGTTCTGTGGATCCGATCCATGTATCCATGGATCCGTAAAAAATCATGCGGATGTCTGAATGGAGCCTTACAGGGGGGGTGATCAGTGACAGGGGGGTGATCACCCTGATTACCCTGATCACCCCCTGTCATTGATAACCCCCCTGTAAGGCTCCATTCAGACGTCCGCATGCGTTCTGTGGATCCGATCCATGTATCCATGGATCCGTAAAAAATCATGCGGATGTCTGAATGGAGCCTTACAGGGGGGGTGATCAGTGACAGGGGGGTGATCACCCTGATTACCCTGATCACCCCCTGTCATTGATAACCCCCCTGTAAGGCTCCATTCAGACGTCCGCATGCGTTCTGTGGATCCGATCCATGTATCCATGGATCCGTAAAAAATCATGCGGATGTCTGAATGGAGCCTTACAGGGGGGGTGATCAGTGACAGGGGGGTGATCACCCTGATTACCCTGATCACCCCCTGTCATTGATAACCCCCCTGTAAGGCTCCATTCAGACGTCCGCATGCGTTCTGTGGATCCGATCCATGTATCCATGGATCCGTAAAAATCATGCGGATGTCTGAATGGAGCCTTACAGGGGGGGTGATCAGTGACAGGGGGGTGATCACCCTGATTACCCTGATCACCCCCTGTCATTGATAACCCCCCTGTAAGGCTCCATTCAGACGTCCGCATGCGTTCTGTGGATCCGATCCATGGATCCGTAAAAAATCATGCGGATGTCTGAATGGAGCCTTACCAGGGGGGTGATCAATGACAGGGGGGTGATCCGGGAGTCTATATGGGTGATCACCCCCCCCTGTCATTGATCACCCCCCTGTCATTGATCACCCCCCCCCCCCCCCCCCCCTGTAAGGCTCCATTCAGACATTTTTTTTGGCACAAGTTAGCGGAAATTTTTTGTTTGTTTTTGTTTTTTCTTACTAAGTCTCATATTCCACTAACTTGTGTCAAAAAATAAAATCTCCCATGGACGCACCATACCCCTCACGGAATCCAAATGCGTAAACATTTTTAGACATTTATATTCCAGACTTCTTCTCACGCTTTAGGGCCCCTAAAAAGCCAGGGCAGTATAAATACCCCACATGTGACCCCATTTCGGAAAGAAGACACCCCAAGGTATTCCGTGAGGGGCATATTGAGTCCATGAAAGATTGAAATTTTTGTCCTAAGTTAGCGGAAAGTGAGACTTTGTGAGAAAAAAACAAAAAAAAATCAATATCCGCTAACTTATGCAAAAAAAATAAAATTCTAGGAACTCGCCATGCCCCTCATTGAATACCTTGGGGTGTCTTCTTTCCAAAGTGGGGTCACATGTGGGGTATTTATACTGCCCTGGCTTTTTAGGGGCCCGAAAGTGTGAGAAGAAGTCTGGGATCCAAATGTCTAAAAATGCCCTCCTAAAAGGAATTTGGGCACCTTTGCGCATCTAGGCTGCAAAAAAGTGTCACACATGTGGTATCGCCGTACTCAGGAGAAGTTGGGGAATGTGTTTTGGGGTGTCATTTTACATATACCCATGCTGGGTGAGAAAAATATCTTGGTCAAATGCCAACTTTGTATAAAAAATGGGAAAAGTTGTCTTTTGCCAAGATATTTCTCTCACCCAGCATGGGTATATGTAAAATGACACCCCAAATCACATTCCCCAACTTCTCCTGAGTACGGCGATACCAGATGTGTGACACTTTTTTGCTGCCAAGGTGGGCAAAGGGGCACATATTCCAAAGTGCACCTTTCGGATTTTGCAGGGCATTTTTTACACATTTTGATTGCAAAGTACTTCTCACACATTTGGGCCCCTAAATTGCCAGGGCAGTATAACTACGCCACAAGTGACCCCATTTTGGAAAGAAGACACCCTAAGGTATTCTGTGAGGGGCATGGCGAGTTCCTAGAATTTTTTATTTTTTGTCGCAAGTTAGTGGAATTTGAGACTTTGTAAGGAAAAAAGAGAAAAAAAAAAAAATCATAATTTTCCGCTAACTTGTGACAAAAAATAAAAAATTCTAGGAACTCGCCGTGCCCCTCACGGAATACCTTGGGGTGTCTTCTTTCCAAAATGGGGTCACTTGTGGGGTAGTTATACTGCCCTGGCAATTTAGGGGCCCAAATGTGTGAGAAGAACTTTGCAATCAAAATCTGTAAAAAATGACCGGTGAAATCCGAAAGGTGCACTTTGGAATATGTGCCCCTTTGCCCACCTTGGCAGCAAAAAAGTGTGACACATCTGGTATCGCCGTACTCAGGAGAAGTTGGGCAATGTGCTTTGGGGTGTCATTTTACATATACCCATGCTGGGTGAGAAAAATATCTTGGTCAAATGCCAACTTTGTATAAAAAAATGGGAAAAGTTGTCTTTTGCCAAGATATTTCTCTCACCCAGCATGGGTATATGTAAAATGACACCCCAAATCACATTCCCCAACTTCTCCTGAGTACGGCGATACCAGATGTGTGACACTTTTTTGATGCCAAGGTGGGCAAAGGGGCACATATTCCAAAGTGCACCTTTCGGATTTCACCGGTCATTTTTTACAGATTTTGATTGCAAAGTTCTTCTCACACATTTGGGCCCCTAAATTGCCAGGGCAGTATAACTACCCCACAAGTGACCCCATTTTGGAAAGAAGACACCCCAAGGTATTCCGTGAGGGGCATGGCGAGTTCCTAGAATTTTTTATTTTTTGTCGCAAGTTAGTGGAATTTGAGACTTTGTAAGGAAAAAAGAGAAAAAAAAAAAAATCATAATTTTCCGCTAACTTGTGACAAAAAATAAAAAATTCTAGGAACTCGCCGTGCCCCTCACGGAATACCTTGGGGTGTCTTCTTTCCAAAATGGGGTCACTTGTGGCGTAGTTATACTGCCCTGGCAATTTAGGGGCCCAAATGTGTGAGAAGTACCTTGCAATCAAAATGTGTAAAAAATGGCCTGCAAAATCTGAAAGGTGCACTTTGGAATATGTGCCCCTTTGCCCACCTTGGCAGCAAAAAAGTGTCACACATCTGGTATCGCCGTACTCAGGAGAAGTTGGGGAATGTGTTTTGGGGTGTCATTTTACATATAACCATGCTGGGTGAGAGAAATATCTTGGCAAAAGACAACTTTTCCCATTTTTTTATACAAAGTTGGCATTTGACCAAGATATTTTTCTCACCCAGCATGGGTATATGTAAAATGACACCCCAAAACACATTCCCCAACTTCTCCTGAGTACGGCGATACCAGATGTGTCACACTTTTTTGCTGCCAAGGTGGGCAAAGGGGCGCATATTCCAAAGTGCACCTTTCGGATTTTGCAGGCCATTTTTTACACATTTTGATTGCAAAGTTCTTCTCACACATTTGGGCCCCTAAATTGCCAGGGCAGTATAACTACGCCACAAGTGACCCCATTTTGGAAAGAAGACACCCCAAGGTATTCTGTGAGGGGCATGGTGAGTTCCTAGAATTTTTTATTTTTTGTCGCAAGTTAGTGGAATATGAGACTTTGTAAGAAAAAAAATAAAATAAAAAATCATCATCATTTTCCGCTAACTTGTGACAAAAAATAAAAAGTTCTATGAACTCACTATGCCCATCAGCGAATACCTTAGGGTGTCTACTTTCCGAAATGGGGTCATTTGTGGGGTTTTTCTACTGTTTGGGCATTGTAGAACCTCAGGAAACATGACAGGTGCTCAGAAAGTCAGAGCTGTTTCAAAAAGCGGAAATTCACATTTTTGTACCATAGTTTGTAAATGCTATAACTTTTACCCAAACCATTTTTTTTTTTGCCCAAACATTTTTTTTTTATCAAAGACATGTAGAACAATAAATTTGGCGAAAAATTTATATATGGATGTCGTTTTTTTTGCAAAATTTTACAGCTGAAAGTGAAAAATGTCATTTTTTTGCAAAAAAATCGTTACATTTTGATTAATAACAAAAAAAGTAAAAATGCCAGCAGCAATGAAATACCACCAAATGAAAGCTCTATTAGTGAGAAGAAAAGGAGGTAAAATTCATTTGGGTGGTAAGTTGCATGACCGAGCGATAAACGGTGAAAGGAGTGTAGTGCCGAAGTGTAAAAAGTGGCCTGGTCATGAAGGGGGTTTCACCTAGCGGGGCTGAAGTGGTTAAATTGGGAAAATTGACTTGCACCTCACAGGTTTTTTTTTTTTTTTTTGCCTTCCTCTGGATCAACTTGCAGGATAACAGGCTGAACTGGATGGATGAATGTCTTTTTTTGGCCTTATATACTATGTTACTATATTACTATGTATCTAGATGTGGTATCTCAGCAGAACAGCACACGACTGCTGCACAATACAAATGCACTATAATATACTTTCTATGTTAGAAGGTATATTATAGGTATATCACACCCCTCAATAATTTTATTTATTTTTTTTGGGTGGGGGCAGCAGGTATATTACACCAGTTGCAATTAGATACTTCAAATAGCGTTTGTCCCTCTATCTATCTGCAGTATCTCAGCAGAACCGCACACAACTGCTGCACAATACAAATGCAATATAATGTACTTATTATGTTAGAAGGTATAATATAGGTATATCACACCCCTCAATCAGTTTTTTTTTTGGGGGGGGGGCAAAAGGTATATCACACCAGTTCCAATTAGTTATTCCAATAGCGTGTGTCCCTCTATCTAGCTGCAGTACCGCAGCAGAACCGCACACAACTGCTGCACAATACAAATGTACTAAAATATACTTTCTATGTTAGAAAGTATACTATAAGTATATTACACCCCTCAGTATTTCACACCTATCGACAGCACACCTATTCCAGTTCTTAAAAGGACTTTTGTGGCCTATTAGCTAGCGTTGGTGTTCCAAACAGTCTGTCTCTGCTCCACACAGCAACCTTTCCCTACACTGAAAATGGCTGCCAGATCAGGTTTATTTATAGGGTAGGGGGTGTGTCCATGTGCTGAAATGTCTCAAATGGCTGTCCTCTCCCAACTGATGGATGTGTCATGGGTCAAATTTCGGTGCTATGCAAAAAAATATGGAGCGTGCGAATATCGCCATATATTTGCATGTTTGGCGAAATGCAAACGTGCAAAGTTCACCACGAAATGACCGCCGAGTGAACCTTAAGGCCATCTATAATAACCTGTAATATTATTGCAATCCAGAAATATATCCAGGCCCCTCTTGAACTCTTTCAGTGAACTCACCATCACCACCTCCTCAGGCAGAGAGTTCCATAGTCTCACTGCTCTTACCGTAAATGATCCGCTTCTATGTTTGTGTAGAAACCTTCTTTCCTCCAGATGCAGAGGATGTCCCCTCGTCACAGTCCTGGGGATAAATAGATGATGGGAAACATAGAAACATAGAATGTGTTGGCAGATAAGAACCATTTGGCCCATCTAGTCTGCCCAATATGCTGAATACTATGAATAGCCCCTGGCCCTATCTTATATGAAATATGGCCTTATGCCTATCCCATGCATGCTTAAACTCCTTCACTGTATTTGCAGCTACCACTTCTGCAGGAAGGCTATGCCATGCATCCTCTCTCAGTAAAGTAATACTTCCTGATATTACTTTTAAACCTTTGCCCCTCTAATTTAAAACTATGTCCTCTTGTAGCAGTTTTTCTTCTTTTAAATATTCCTTTTACCTTGTTGATTCCAATTATGCATTTAAAAGTTATCCCATATCCCCTCTGTCTCATCTTTCTTCCAAGCTATACATGTTATACTTTAGCCTTTCCTGTTAAGTTTTATCCTGCAATCCATGTACTAGTTTATTAGCTCTTCTCTGAACTCTCTAGAAAGTATCAATATCCTCCTGGAGATATGGTCTCCAGTACTGTGCACAATACTCCAAATAAGGTCTCACTAGTGCTCTGTAGAGCGGCATGAGCACCTCCCTCTTTCTACTGGTAATGCCTCTCCCTATACACCCAAGCATTCTGCTAGCATTTCCTGCTGCTCTATGATATTGTCTGCCTACCTTTAAGTCTTCTGAAATAATGACCCCTAATTCCTATTCCTCCGATACTGAGGTTAGGACTGTATCACTGATTTTGTATTCTGCTCTTGGCATTTTACAGCCCAGGTGCATTATCTTGTACTTTAAATTTTAGTTGCCAAATTTTTCACCATTCCTCTAGTTTTCCTAAATCCTTTTCCATTTGGTGTATCCCTCCAGGAACATCAACCCTGTTACAAATCTTTGTGTTATCATCAAAAAGACACACCTTACCATTGAGACCTTCTGCAATTTCACTGATAAAGATATTAAATAATATGGGTCCCAGAACAGATCCCTGAGGTACCCCTCTGGTAACAAGACCATGGTCTGAATATACTCCATTGACTACAACCCTCTGTTGCCTGTCCCTCAGCCACTGTCTAATCCATTCAACAATATGGGAGTCCAAGCACGAAGACTGCAATTTATTGATAAACCTTCTATGTCGGATAGTATCAAAAGTCTTACTAATGTCTAGATAAGCGATGTCTACTGCACTTCTGCCATCTATTATTTTAGTTACCCAATTAAAAAAAAAATCTATAAGATTAGTTTGACATGATCTCCCTGAAGTAAACCAATGCTGTTTTTCATCTTTCAAATCCATGGGATTTTAGATGTCTCACAATCCTCTCCTTAAGTATGGTTTCCATTAATTTCCCCACTATTGATGTCAGGCTTACAGGCCTATAGTTGCTGATTCCTCCCTACTACCTTTCTTGTGAATGGGCACAACATTTGCTCATTTCCAATATTCTGGGGACGACCAGTGATTGGTTAAATAAATCTGTTAATGGTTTTGCTAGTACACCGCTAAGCTCTTTTAATAGCTTTGGGTGTATCCCATTAGGCCCCTGTGACTTATTTGTATTAATTTTAGACAGATGACTTAGAACCTCTTCCTCTGTAAATACAAACCAAAAAAGACAAGGTGGCATTAGCAGGAGGTGCTCAAACCCACATGCAGTCGTGCATATATACAGGGGAGCAAATCCTGCACTTGTGGTCCGTTGCTAATGGCAATCCCCAGCAAAATGCATACGGTGGAGGATGCCCGCGGCGAACCACAAGTACCACAATAGACATCTCACACAAGGTAACAAGTGCGGATGTAATAATCAATATAACAATATAACAAAACAACAACAAATACAGGTGCACTCTGCGGTCTCACTAAACCCTCAAACTGATTTTAAAATTGAGAGATTAGTCAACATGTCCTACGATGTAGAACATGTCTAAGCCCGGGCACCACGTCAAGGTTTCTCAAGTAGCCCGGGACCTAACGCTCTCCTACCTGCGCCGTATGGGCGATACCAGGAGCCAGTGGGCAAATTACAGGAGCATGAGGCCGACTCACAAACAGCTCACCAGTTACCTCCAGCATGTAACCATGCTTGCAATGGGAGGAGGGAGGAGTCTGTGAGTCCCACTCAAGACTGACTGATATGGCCCAGGCCTCACAGGTGCACCTAAATGTGGCCTGTAGATGGAAAACAGGCACATTTAAATTGGAGTTTATACACCTCCAGGAATCTATATATACAAACCAAAAAAGACAAGGTGGCATTAGCAGGAGGTGCTCAAACCCACATGCAGTCGTGCATATATACAGGGGAGCAAATCCTGCACTTGTGGTCCGTTGCTAATGGTGATCCCCAGCAAAATGCATACGTGGAGGATGCCCTCGGCGAACCACAAGTACCACAATAGACATCTCACACAAGGTAACAAGTGCGGATGTAATAATCAATATAACAATATAACAAAACAACAACAAATACAGGTGCACTCTGCGGTCTCACTAAACCCTCAAACTGATTTTAAAATTGAGAGATTAGTCAACATGTCCTAGGGTGTAGAACATGTCTAAGCCCGGGCACCACGTCAAGGTTTCTCAAGTAGCCCGGGACCTAACGCTCTCCTACCTGCGCCGTATGGGCGATACCAGGAGCCAGTGGGCAAATTATAGGAGCATGAGGCCGACTCACAAACAGCTCACCAGTTACCTCCAGCATGTAACCATGCTTGCAATGGGAGGAGGGAGGAGTCTGTGAGTCCCACTCATGACTGACTGATATGGCCCAGGCCTCACAGGTGCACCTAAATGTGGCCTGTAGGTGGAAAACAGGCACATTTAAATTGGAGTTTATACACCTCCAGGAATATATATATACAAACCAAAAAAGACAAGGTGGCATTAGCAGGAGGTGCTCAAACCCACATGCAGTCGTGCATATATACAGGGGAGCAAATCCTGCACTTGTGGTCCGTTGCTAATGGCGATCCCCAGCAAAATGCATACGGTGGAGAATGCCCGCGGCGAACCACAAGTACCACAATAGACATCTCACACAAGGTAACAAGTGCGGATGTAATAATCAATATAACAATATAACAAAACAACAACAAATACAGGTGCACTCTGCGGTCTCACTAAACCCTCAAACTGATTTTAAAATTGAGAGATTAGTCAACATGTCCTACGGTGTAGAACATGTCTAAGCCCGGGCACCACGTCAAGGTTTCTCAAGTAGCCCGGGCTACTTGAGAAACCTTGACGTGGTGCCCGGGCTACTTGAGAAACCTTGACGTGGTGCCCGGGCTTAGACATGTTCTACACCGTAGGACATGTTGACTAATCTCTCAATTTTAAAATCAGTTTGAGGGTTTAGTGAGACCGCAGAGTGCACCTGTATTTGTTGTTGTTTTGTTATATTGTTATATTGATTATTACATCCGCACTTGTTACCTTGTGTGAGATGTCTATTGTGGTACTTGTGGTTCGCCGCGGGCATCCTCCACCGTATGCATTTTGCTGGGGATCGCCATTAGCAACGGACCACAAGTGCAGGATTTGCTCCCCTGTATATATGCACGACTGCATGTGGGTTTGAGCACCTCCTGCTAATGCCACCTTGTCTTTTTTGGTTTGTATATATAGATTCCTGGAGGTGTATAAGCTCCAATTTAAATGTGCCTGTTTTCCATCTACAGGCCACATTTAGGTGCACCTGTGAGGCCTGGGCCATATCAGTCAGTCTTGAGTGGGACTCACAGACTCCTCCCTCCTCCCATTGCAAGCATGGTTACATGCTGGAGGTAACTGGTGAGCTGTTTGTGAGTCGGCCTCATGCTCCTGTAATTTGCCCACTGGCTCCTGGTATCGCTCATACGGCGCAGGTAGGAGAGCGTTAGGTCCCGGGCTACTTGAGAAACCTTGACGTGGTGCCCGGGCTTAGACATGTTCTACACCGTAGGACATGTTGACTAATCTCTCAATTTTAAAATCAGTTTGAGGGTTTAGTGAGACCGCAGAGTGCACCTGTATTTGTTGTTGTTTTGTTATATTGTTATACTTCCTCTGTAAAGACACATGCATCAAAAGATTTATTAGTCTTCCTCCCTAACTGAGGTCCTTTTTCCTTCATTTTCCTTTGTAAAAACTGAACAGAAATATTTATTGAAGCAGTCAGCTAGTTCTTTATCTTCTTTCATATACCTTCCGTCTTTTGTTTTTAATTTGGTAATTCCTTGTTTTAATTTCCTTTTTTCATTTATGTATCTGAAGGATGTCTTATCGCCTTTTTTCACTGACTGTGCTAATTTCTCTTATGCTTGTGCTTTAAAAGTTCTTATAACTTGTTTGGTTTCTCTCTGCCTAATCTTATAAATTTCCCTGTCATACTCATTTTTGTTTTTTATAATTACTAATTGCTATCTTTTTGTTTTTAATGATTTCGGCCACTTCTGCTGAGTACCACAGTGATCTCTTCCTTTTTTTTGCTTTTACTGCAAGCCTAATGCAATTATCTGTTGCCTTCAATAGTGCCACTTTTAAGTAGTACCATTTCTCCTGGGCTCCATTGAAACTGTTCCAGTCTGATAGGGACTTGTATACCACTAATCTAATGTTAGAAAAGTCAGTTTTTCTAAAATCTAAAACTTCAGTTTTTGTGTGGTGTGACTCAGTCACCATAAATCACACTGACTGGTGATCACTAGATCCCAAGCTTTCCCCTACAGTAATATCAGATAGCAAATTCCCATTTGTGAATACTAAATCTAAAATGGCCTCCATCCGGGTTGGCTCCTCCACTACTTGCTGTAGAGATAATCCCAGTAGGTAATTTAGAATATCTGTACTCTTGGCAGAACTAGCTATTTTGGTTTTCCAGTTTACATCTGGAAGATTAACGTCTCCCATAATGATAACTTCCCCCTTCAATGTCATTTTAGCTATTTCCTCAACTAGTAGATCTAATTCTTTGAAGTGGCCAGGTGGTCTATATATCACACCTACACGAGTTACCTTATGATTATCAAGCTGAAACGTAACCCAAACTGACTCTAAATTGGTCTCGCTAACTTGTATTAGATTGGATGTTATGCTATCTTTCACATACAGGGCCATCCCTCCCCCTTTCTTGCCTTCTCTGTCTTTCCCCTGTACTGACCCCTGATATATTTCTACATACAGTAGTTATTAGATATCTCCTCAGTTGTCTTTTTTCTAAAGTGAATAACCCTAATTTTGATAACCTTTCTGGGTCCTATAGTCCACCCATTCCAGTTATTAAATAGAAAATCAGAGATGTTCACCAGTATAAAATACTGGACCACAGCCTACTAACTACCAATTAGTGATTATAGCGTGGAGAAAGAAAAAAATAAAAAAGATTGTTTGGCTCATAGTCAATTTGCATATACTTTACTAAATCAATCCAACTGTGTTACAAAAACAATATTCCGATTATTCACATAACAATGACAATAAAAATATATTCAAATATGCTCTCGGCCCCTTTAAATATTGTAAAATGCTCACATATAAAAATTAATATTTAGTCATAAAAAGGTATGGCTTTGTTGTACATATAATTCATTGCATAGGTGTACACAGTATATCCTTTGGTTGTGCCTTATTGTGGAGTATAATATCCTCATAAAGTCTGAATAATTTTCGATATACTAGCGCTCCTGCACTTATGCTGGGATTATAGTACAGTCCTGATCAAAAGTTTAAGACCACTTGAAAAATGGCAAAAAATTATATTTAGCATGGCTGGATCTTTACAAGGTTCCAAGTAGAGCTTCAACATGCAACAAGAAGAAAAAGGAGTGAGACAAAACATTTTTTGAGCATTCAATTTAATAAAACAGGCTGTTTTTCAGCTGATCAAAAGTTTTGGAACCAAAAAAAAATAACCCCCCCCCCCAAAAAAAAAAATGAAATCCAGCTTCCAAACATGAACTCAGTAATGAGTAGCTCCGCCGTTATTGTTTATCACTTCAAAAAAAAAATATTGGCATGCTTGATGCAAGCGTTTCCATGAGGTGAGTGGGAACATTTCTCCAAGTGGTGAAGACGGCCGAACGAAGGCCATCTACTGTCTGGAACTGTTATCCATTTTTGTAAACTTCCCTTGCCATCCATCCCCAAAGGTTCTCAATTGGATTTAGATCAGGGGAACACGCAGTATGGGCCAAAAGAGTGATGTTATTCTCCTGGAAGAAGTCCCTTGTCCTGCGGGCATTGTGTACTTTAGCGTTGTCCTGTTGAAAAACCCAGTCAGTTACCACACAGACGAGGGCCCTCAGTCATGAGGAATGCTTTCTGCAACATCTGGACATAGCCAGATGCCGTTTGACGCCCCTGCACTTCCTGAAGCTCCATTGATCCACTGAAGGAAAAAGCACCCCAGACCATTATGGCGCCCCCTCCACTGTGGCGCGTAGAAAACATCTCAGGTGGGATCTGCTTGTCATGCCAGTAACGTTGGAAACCATCAGGACCATCAAGGTTACATTTTTTCTCATCAGAGAATAAAACTTTCTTCCACCTTTGAATGTCCCATGTTTGGTGCTCTGTTGCAAAGTCCAAACGAGCAGTTCTGTGACGTTCAAGGAGACGAGGTCTTTGAAGATGTTTTTTGTTTTTGAAGCCCTTCAGTCTCAGATGCCGTCTGATGGTTATGGGGTTGCAGTCAGCACCAGTAAGGGCCTTAATTTGGGTCGAGAATCGTCCAGTGTCTTGACGGACAGCCAATTGGATCCTCCGGCTCAATGCTGATGAAATTTTTTGGGGTCTTCAACTTGACTATTTTGTTCCATAACCCTCAGGATCATTTAAGAATTTAAGAAATTCCAAATGACTGTCTTACTGCGTCCCACTTCAGCAGCGATGGCACGCTGTGAGAGACCTTGCTTATGCAGTTCAACAACCCGACCATGATCAAAAAGGGAGAGTTTTTTTGCCTTTGCCATCACAACATGTGACTAATCTGACAGAAAATGACAATGAATCCACATCTTTGCACAGATTTGGATTTTTAAAGATATTTTAAAGATATACTTAAAAAAAAGTCTTAAACTTTTGATCAGCTGAAAAACAGCCTGTTTCCGTTTATTCGTTGCTTTCATTAAATTGAATGCTCAAAAAATGTTTTGTCTCACTCCCATTTCTTCTTGTTGCATGTTGAAGCTCTACTTGGAACCTTGTTAAGATCCAGCCATGCTAAATATGATTTTTTTGCCATTTTTCAAGTGGTCTTAAACTTTTGATAAGGACTGTACCATTAGAGACTTGCTTTAATATGGGCTATTCTTGAATTGCCCCGATGTCTGATGTAATATACCCAGTATGATGACTCCTTTGGAAAATATCTTAATATAACTGTTAATGTTGGCAGTAATTCAGGGGATTATAACTCACAAACCCTGCAGCGCTATGATCATCCCTCTATGTTTTAATTGACCGCTAGCTCTCCTGTATGCTGGCTTGATTGGTTTTTCTGTGTCTGCGCTGCTGGAGCGTAGGGAGGCCAAAGCCAACGCTGATGTTCCTGTATCCATTATCTTGAGATATTACTGTACATCTTCAGTATTCAACAAGCCATTCCCACAGACGTGTTTTGGAACAGAATGTTCCTTCCTCCGTGTTAGAAAATTATATTTTCTACCACTGAGGAAGGAACAGTCCGGTCTTAAACACGTCTGGTGGGAACGGCTTGTCTAATTCTATGTCTGTACAGTAATATCTGAAGATGATCATGGCATTATGGATGACCCTTCGTTCCCAGGCTACTTACTTTCACTTTGTGACATGTTCAGCAGCCAATTTAGAAAAACTCTGGTTCTTTACCACGAAGCACAAGGAAATTTGGATTTGTGACTAATCAAATTCTTACTGAATTTCGGATGGAATTTCACTTTGTTAACTTCAATTCGCTCAACACTACCCTGGGAAATAGTGACCATAAAATAATAACCTTCCAATTGTTATTAAGCAATCCAGTATAGCTGTCCTTCTAGTTGGTTCCTGAACCAGTTCGAAATGTAATATATTATCTTTATTTGTTGCTAAGAACCTGTTTCCTGAGATCCCACAGTAATGAGGTGATATGGAGCCATAATATGGTCCACTGAATCAGGCCACTGGATTTTAAATCATTTAATGGGAAAGCAATCTTATAAAGGTTCATATCTTATGACACCAGAAAAGGAAGTTTCATTCCATCAGTTTATTTGTGCATTATCTTTATGTATGGAAAAGCTATCAAAGCTCATTTGTAAACTTTCCCGTAAGTATTCATTCATTTACAAAACTCACACTTACAACACAAGGACATGATAGACATTCAATCAATTAAAATTAATGATGCTAAAAGTGTTCAGAATATACATGAAGGGAGTTGGAAGTCAATTTTACTAACTTGGTTACTGTAAGGACAAGTAGAGATATACAGATACAGTGTTGATGTTAAAGGGAGTCTGTCACCACAATATGGCCATGTACAGTGCTTACATTGTCCTACTGCACACCTATACATGAATGTAACGGTACCTTTGTTATTTTCTTTACACTTGCAGAAGCTGGAAAAATGATGTTTAATTCATATGCAAATTAGCACTTGCAAGTGCCCAGGGGAGGCATTCACTGTGTAGGAGCCCAGGCTGCTCTGCCTCATTTCATTGTTACTCCGCCCCAACCTCTGCTTATGGATGCCATCCTATTCACTTGCGTCATTCTTTGGACCGTCCAAGATCCCACACCTGTGCACTGCCTCGCTGGGGCATGCGCACTGCGATGCCCATTGTGGGCACGGCATCGCTTCAACTAGTGTGCATGCAGCGGCCAGGCAGTGCACAGGTGCGGGATCTCGGCCAGACCGAAGGGTGGCGCAAGGAAATAGAAGGGTGGGCATAAGCAGAGGCTGGCACAGAGTAACAATGAAATGAGGCAGAGGAGCCTGGGCTCCTACACAGTGAACACTGCCCCTGGGCACTTGTGAGTGCTTCTTTGCATATTAATTATGGTATCGTGGTTTTCCCAGCTTCTGCAAGTGTAAAGAAAATAACAAAGGTACCATTACATTCATGTATACGTGTGTGATAGGACAATGTAAGCACTGCATATGGCCATATGGTGGTGACAGACTCCCTTTAAGTGTGTTATGTCATGGAGCACAATGTGATTTAATATGCTACTTGTGGTTTTGAACAGGACTACTGAGATATTATAAAAAGTACCTAAAAAAAAAAAAAAAAAAAAAAAAGAAACACCAGAAATCTTGTGTGAATATTTTCAATAATTTCCCTGCAATTTTATTTCTTTCTATTTGCTTAAAGGGGTTGTGCAAGTTATTTATATTGATGACCTTTCCTCAACAACATTACCTTTCAGTCTCAGCAGGATGACGTGGTGGTGTTTCAGAGTCCAACACTATGCTGTGGAGCCAGAGATCACAGCGTTCCTCCTGTTCCTTCTTGCAGCCCTAAAGAAGGCTTTCAGTCCTCCCAGTCTTCACTGCTCTTAAAGGGATGCCTTCCTTTTTCCTAAGAAGTGGCAAGAAAGCCCCACCATGCACTACTGGCAGACAGTGAATAGTCTCTCCCTGTTAATGACTTGTGTGAGAGCAGTCAGCATTTTTTACTGCCCTGAGGAGGAGGTGAAAGAGGAGGCTGCAGACCCCAGACATAACTGTGTTGGTGGTGGTACTATTAGTGGCCCTGTAGCAGCACTATTGGCAGTCGGGGAAGAGCAGGGGAGGGGCACAAAAGAACTCACCATATTATATCCCAGAGTGTAATGAAGCGAAAGGGAAGGTAAGGACTCCAATGGACATTGTTTCCTGGACAGGACCTGGGACCTTGATAAGGGTGCTGAGAAGAAGGGCAATATCATAGGAGGATGGTGATGGCTGTAGCAATAAAAAGCAGAGGCCACATACCTCTGAAAGAAAAGCCAAGGCCACGCGTGCTTCGGGATCTGGAGAGAGTGGGTTAGGCCCAAAAGATGCCAAGCTTGGCTGCCTCTACACCTGTGTGAGTATATATCGTCTGGCAGTTTTTTCTACTCTGAAGGAAGACAAAAGCATAGCCTTGTGCAAGCTTTGCAAGAGCAAAATAAAACATGGGCAGGCAAACACAAACGTAGACACCACAGCTATAATGAACAACATAAAGCAGTATCATCCCATCCCATAGTGCAAACAGAGGTGGCAGCCAGCCACTGTGGCTGGAGTTTCCCTCCTTTGTCCAGTCCAGCTCACAGCAGCCAGGCCGCATCTGAGAGCATTACGGTGTCTTTCACATTATCATCATCCCTTTCCGCTTCTCCCGCTTAGACTCCTCCTCCTCCGCTCCATTGTCAGCCATCAATAACAGAATGCAGTGGCCAGGAAACAACTCTATGCACCCAGGATTCTGACGGTGGGCAAGCTTAATTTATACCTGGTCAATTTGCTGACATTGCAGTTGCATTAGTGAAGACTGCCAGCTTAAGGGAGCTTAAGTCATGCGCTCAACCTTGATGAAAGGTTCATATCTGGCATTATTTCTCCCAAAAAGCCATCCCTGCCTTGTACTCTCACATGGCAAACAAAATGGGCCACTCTCAGTGATTCTGAGTGTGCGGCAAGGTTCATGCCATGGTGGACACCTGGAGCAGCTGTTACAAGCAGGGACAGAACATATATTTTATGGCCCACTGGGTCATTGTTTTTTTCATGCAGCAGAGAGGCAATGAGACCAGGTCCTTTTTACCCCTCACACGAATGAGTCTGTTGCTCGAGCTACCCCTCCTTCCTATAACATGTCAGGTGAAGCGTTGCCACTCTGTGTTTGAGCTGATCGGCCTAGAAGAGAGTAGCCACACCGGCGAGCAGTTGCTCAAGTACATCAAGCAGCAAACATCCCACTGGCTGACTCCACCTGGGCAAAGTGGCTCAACACCCTTAAGCACAACACCCATGAACAATGGCAATGGGCACAACACCCATGTACCTGGGCAACATGCAAGAGGAGGAGTCAGAGGTGGAGGAGCAAGAGGACGATGATGAAGATGGCACTGGCCAAGACACCCAATTGTCTCAGTGGGAGGCAGAGCCAGAAAGCAGTGGCTCCTCATGCACGCTGGTCAGAATTGCCACCTGTATGCTCGCTTGCTTACACAGTGACAGATCAGGTGTATCATTGACATCAAGCAGTCTGATGATTACTGAATAGACATGGCTTTAGACCCTCACTACCAAAGCAAAATGGGGGAATGTTTTCCTCTGGCAGAAAGGGAGGATAAATTATGTTACTACTAAAGATTATGAAAACTTTGATTACCAAAATGCCTCCAGTGGCAGATATTTAATATCTGGATATATTCATTAACTTAGCTGTTAAAGATTCAGAACTCTTTAATAATTTGAAATGCAATTCTAAGTGCTCCAGGATAGAGGTGGAAGTAATTTCCAATCTTGATAAAGATCCCATATTTGTTATTAAACCCTCTGACTAGTCAGATAACATTGTGAATAGTAGGTAGTCTAACTTGCTACTCCTTGCAGGTAGACTATATTCTATTCTGACATATTCTATTCTGACTTCCTATGCTCAACCTCTGCCTGTTTACCAAATTTGATCTTCTGCCTCCTGACCTGACCTAACATAGTAACATAGTACATAAGGCCAAGAAAGGACATTTGCCCATCCAGTTCGGCCTGTCATCCTGCAAATTGATTCAGAGGAAGACAAAAAAAAAACCTCTGCTTGGTTCTCATGTTGACACCATGCTGCCTGCCCTGACTTTGAAATTTATAACTGGGTTGAATGTACTGTACCTGCGCTGACCTTGGCTCGACTTCTGACTACAGGTTTAGTCTGTCCCCTCACCGATACAGAACAGTGCCTCCTCACCCCCAATGGTCAGATAGCAAAGACTACTTCAAGTGCTAGTGTCCTGCAGCAGAATCAAGATCCATGTAAAGCGGTTAAGGGCCACTTAGATAATGTCCTTAGAAGTAGCCCCAAGTCAAATCTGTTCAGAGACATAGTTGGTCCACATCTGCTAAACACATGATAAAACGTATGGTGTTACATCATCCCTGCATATTTTTCCTATTACACTTAAATAATCTAATATAAACCATTTCTCATTTTGCAGGGATTCAATTTACCAAGAGGTTACAGAGATAATTACAAGAGATAAGCTGAAAATATAAATCAATATTGTATATATAAATTAAACATTTTTTAGAGACATAAACAGATGACTAATGGTCTATTACTGTGTAATGTGAAACTGATGAAGAAATTCAAAATATTGCATTTGATCAGGTTATTGTTTTGCCTTGTGTGTGTGTACATCTCTATATTACAAATTTTGGATTGTTTTATGATATTGACTCATTATAGATGATGTATCCTTTTTGTTAATGTTGTGCTGCCTATATTCCCATATTGCTTACAATTGGGCTATTGCCCATTCAAGATGCATACAATGAAATATACTGTATTAGTAACAATGGGAGATGTATCCTGAAGCTTCTGGGTCTTAATTCAAAATATGTAACTGGCCCCTTGAACATTTGCTCATCATTTACAGTACTGATCTACATGTGGAACAGTGGAGTCTTACAAGTCCCCTCAGGCTTCAAGGTCTATGTACAACTGTCTTTGTACCCTTTACACCAATATATAGTTTTTGGCTAAATATTTATTCTCACCATTCAGCCTCTAATATTAGATAAGATTTGGATAAATAAGTGGATACACCTTGGTTTTAAAAGGTGAGCTTTATATGAAACATATTGGTAACCTTTTACTATCAGCTGCTGAGCTTCTGAATTTTGTCCTCCTTACCGTCACAGGGGATAATGGTATAGCGAGGAAGGCTGGTGTATTCTGGAAGTAGGAAGAATAAGGGCAAAAACGTGCTTCATTTATTTGGATGGGGTTGTTTTTGTGGCAAGCACATAGATTCATGAATGGAATCTAAATGGATTTCTGAAGCCAAATCTGCTACATCTGAAGGCACCTGAAGGCTACATCTGAAGTGGACCTGTCACCTACTATTTGCTTTAGTACTGCTAAATATACAGTCATCAAATAGGAGACAAAGTGGACTCAAACAATGGAGTCAGTAGCAAGGTAACCCTGAAAGCTTATAAAAATGTTCTATATCTATGTTCTATGTCTGTTTTAGTAACTTCTTGCATCTTGTAGAAAGCTGTAATAAAGCACCCGTAGATGTTCGTGGGGCTGAATCTGTACCATAGAAAATTGGAGGCATGCTGAGGTATTTTCCCAAAGATATTTTGCCTCTAGTTGATAATATACGGTATATTATAGCTCCCATTTTAGCTCCCATTTATAACACTCAACAGAGCTTAAGATGGTAGCACACAAAGTCCCCACTGCTCCATAGTATTCATTTGCAGAGGGACTTTACCGGTAGTGGGCTTTATGTTTGAATTATATACGTCTTGTAACTTTATATATTTTAGATCATTTGCTGATTAATTTGATGCATGAAATTAAAGCTTTACACTGGAGACTCATATATTCTTACAGGGCAACTATCAGCAGATTTGTGCCTAGGAAACTGGCTGACCTGTTGCATGTGCACTTGACAGCTGAAGGCATCTGTGTTCGTCCCATGTTCATATATGCTTGCATTATTGATAATACTGAAGTTTTAATTTATGTATATGAGCATCTAGGAGCAACGGGGGCGTTGTCATTAACCTAGAGCTACTGCTCTCTATGCAACTGCTGCTCCCTCTGCACTTTATTTGATAGGGCCAAGCAGTGTAAATGTGATCATGCCTAGCCCTGACCTCTCCTAAAGTCTTGCGCTGCACCGCGAGCTTCATTCTGTGGCACAGGCACAGTACAAGGAAGAGTAAAATACAGAAGAGAACTGACAACAAGACTCTTTCCTGTGCTGCACCTGTGCCAGATACTGAAGCTTAAGGTGCAGCACAAGAGTTAGCGAGAAGTCATGGCCAGGCATTATCATGCTTACACTGTCTGGTCCTTTCAGTGAAAGTGCAGAGGGCACAGCAGATGTAGAGAGAGCTTAGACTCTAGGTGTAACAATAGTGTCGGACTGGGGTGCCTTGGGCCCACCAGTACAATTCATTTAGGGGGCCCACTATAAAGCTACATGTGAATACTAACCACCCATACAGAGGCAGCAGCAAGGCACTACAATATGATTATGGGGGCACATGCAGAGTCTTCGAGGGGGCTGGTCACTAGGGAAAAAGGACATGGCTAGCCTGACTCTATACCTAAAAGTCATCTCAGCCACCGAATTTATAATAATAAAATGGGTACTTTGTTAAATAATGTGCCCAGGTTTTCATATCAACATAGGCTGGTTTAGATGCTCTATGCTGCTTATCTATATCTAGTATAGTCAGTCTACTGTGGCATGTGCCACTTATAAAAGGGGTGAGGGACTAGGGGCCCATCTTGCTCAGGGGCCCACCAGGAGATTCGCCTGTACCCCTGTGGGCCAGTCCGAGCCTGTGTAATGGCAACGCCCCTGTTGCTCCTTTAGGCTCATTTGTATATATTAAAACTTCATTTTTCTTAGCAATGCTGGCACATATGGAATCAACACATGTGCCTTCAGCTGCCAAGCGCACATGCAACAGGTCAGCTAGTTTCATAGCTATAAATCTGCTGACAGATGTCCTTTAAGCGTGCTTCTTTTCGGATTTATACCTGGGTGACTTGACTGTTGATTCTTTTTCCTTCATCTCTTCAGTTTTTAGAAATTTCCCGCCTTCTTGGCACCGTTCAGACAAAATAAGTAAAGACCTCTGACGCCAAAACTTTCATTACTTTTTAATATGAGTTACTTTAATAGAAAGACTTAAACGCTTCTTTCCATTGCTGCGTCTCAGCACTTCTGGGGTCATAAATTCCTATGCTTCTAGTATGCTATTACCTAGATATCAATCCTTTCTAGTTCTCTGAACACTAAAATTGAAAGAAAACAAGGTTGTAGCTTTATGCATTTTTAATTTAATGAAATTCAGTTTTTGAAGTTATGGGCAGAGGCAAAACAATCATGCTTCATGCTATGTGAGCTCTTCAGAATCCTTCAATAAGTCACATCAAGCCGGGTATATTTTGTATTAAAGTTTCTTATCAAGCAAATGGAAAAGGAATTGTTTGAGTTTATATCATTTCCATATTCCTGTCCCTTCACATGTTGAGATCTATACATACCCAATCTCAACGCAGGTTTAATAAACTTATAGTCATTTTTGCTATTTAGAGGTAAAGGGATCACGAAGAATAAGATAGAATCAGCATCACAATGATGGCTGAGTCTTATTTCCTGTAGGCAGGAGGCTGGTACAGTTATGTAAAGTTACCTTATCATAAGAACATGATTTACCCGGATGGATTAAGCCTTTCAGTGGATTGCAATTAGTAAAATAAAATATCAGTCTTACTCTTTTAGATTTTCATACTGAATTCTATATGGTTTAATAATCAGAATTTTTAGCAGTTTTATTGGCAAATGTGTGTGTATTGTCTAATTTGTATAAAATGGTTTAGCAGTAAAAACATTAAGTCCTCAGCCAAAATTAATGTATATTGACTATATTAAATACAGTTTATATGGTCCACAAAAATAGAACCATTGTATAAAACTGTATTCAAAACTATGGTACAATTTGTTATGAAAAGAAATGGTAACCCAGAATAAATAAAAAAAACACTACATAAGTTTTAGTCTGCAGACTTCATTGCTTCATCCATTTTCAGACCCCAAATGTTTATTTTGCAACTTGCTCCTCCTGCGCCTGCCTTCCTTGGACTTTTTCCCTTTCTCCACACTCTGATCTGCCAGGTACCACATCCTTCCCCACCCTGCTCCTCCTGCTCCCGCCTTCCTTGGACTTTTTCCCCTTCTCCACACTTTGATCTGCCAGGTACCACATCCTTCCCCACCCTGCTCCTTCTGCTCCCGCCTTCCTTGGACTTTTTCCCCTTCTCCACACTTTGATCTACGGTACCATGTACAACATTCTTCCCAACTCTGCTCTTCCTGCTCCTATCTAGAACACTAAAAGAAGGGAATGGAAAAGCAGCGAAAATCCTCTGAAAAAGATTACGGATAGATTTATGTCAGATTTAGAAGCACCACTAGCTATGCAAAGGACTTACACACACTCTGCAGAAGCAAAATGGAAGGATTTTTTTATGAAGACTAGTTTCATCTAAGAAGCAAATTAACAATTAAGAAAATCAATGCATGTCAATAGCTTTTAAAGAGAACCTGTCATCAGGATGAACCGTATTTAACCAGTTAGACTCCATCATAGGGTTTATCCTGCTGTTGAAAACAATATCTGTCTTGTGAAAATTTGTGGCGGTGGCCCGCCCTAACCCCTAGGTGCACCTCAACTGTCCAGTGCTGGATATGCCCCTCAGTACACTAATGTCCTCACAAATGCCTGAACTGATTTTAACATGACTGTAACATTTTAATTAAAGATGAGTGAATCGAATCAGATGAAGTGGAATTCGATCCGAATTTCAGGAAAAATAAAATAGCGGCTACACTTGTGAGGACATGGGGCAAGGAACTCTGCGAAGGCGGGCTGACCCATAATCCCATGCATGCAGCCAATCACCAGCCAGCCCTGTGATGTCACAGCCCTATCAATATGGTGGCCATCTTAGAGTCAGACATTTTCCAGCATTCAGAGTGCAGGGACAGATGTGAGAAGGCGCTCGGGACAGCAATAGGAAAAACCTCATTGTGAAAAAAAAAAAATGAAAAAACAATGTATAAGTGCAGTGAAAGGAAAGGGAGGAATTATTTTACAGCATCTTAGTGTAGGGAGAGACGTCAGAAGGAGCTAGTGACAGTGACAGAAAAGTGATTTACAAGTGCAGGGAAAGGATAGGGAGGAATCATTTCACAGCATCTTAGTGCAGGGAGAGCTTCAGAAGTAGTTTGGGACAGTGCTAGAAAAACCTCATTGTGAAAAGAAAAAGCGATTTACAAGTGTAGGGAAACATTATTTGAGGATCCAAATAGCCATTACACAGCTCTGGCATTCAAGCAATTTGTTCTTGTTATAAGGGTGCAAGTGCTATGTTAAAAATCCTTTAGTGGCTTATATCTGTGGAAAAAGTAAAATATATATGCATTTCACGTCTGCAGTTATTAGTGTAGAATGGGTTTAGTGGCCTATTTCAGTACAAAAAGGAAAAATATATGCACATTTCACTGGTGCATTTATTTCTGCTAAAAGCGTTTACTGGCCTATTTCAGTTCAAAAAGAAAAATATATTCTCAGTTCACTTCTGCAGTTACAGTGCCTTACAAAAGTATTCACCCCCCCCCCCATTGACTTTTTTTTCGTATTTTGGTGCCTCACAACCTGGAATTAACATGGATTGTTTGAGGATTTTAATTTTTTATTTTTTTTATTATTGTTGTGAAGCAAACAACAAATAGGACAAAATAACAGAAAAGTCAATGTGCATAACTAATCACTCCTCTTAAAGTCAATACTTTGTAGAGCCACCTTTTGTGGCAATCACAGCTCCAAGTCGCTTTGGATAAGTCTCTAAGAGCTTGCCACATCTTAACACTGGGATTTTTGCCCACTCCTCTTTGCAAAACTGCTCCAGCTTCTTCAAGTTGGAGGGTTTACGCTTGTAAACAGCAATCTTTAAGTCTGACCACAGATTTTCTATTGGATTGAGATCTGGGCTTTGAATAGGCCATTCCAACACATTTACACATTTCCCCTTAAACCACTCAAGTGTTGCTTTAGCAGTCTGTTTGGGGTCATTGTCCTGCTGGAATGTGAACCTCTGTCCTAGCCTCAAATCACACACAGAATGTGCAGGTTTTGCTCAAGAATATCCCTGTATTTAGCATCATCCATCTTTCCCTCAACTCTGACCAGTTTCCCAGTCCCGGCTGCTGAAAAACATCCCCACAGCATGATGCTGCCACCACCATTTTTCACTGTGGGGATAGTGTTCTTTGGGTGATGTGATGTGTTGGGTTTGCACCACACATAGTGTTTTCTTAGTTTTTTGCTGAAAGTAATGGCTTTCTTCTGGCCACTCTGCCATAAAGACCAACTCTATGGAGCGTATGACTTATTGTCGTCCTATGTACAGATACTCCAGTCTCTGCTGTGGAACTCTGCAGCTCCTCCAGGGTTATCTTAGGTCTCTGTGCTGCCTTTCTGATTAATGCCCTCCTTGCCTGATCCATGAGTTTTGGTGGGCGGCTCTCTTTTGGCAGGTTTGCTGGTGTGCCATGTTCTTTCCATTTGTTTATGATAGATTTGACGATGCTCCTGGGGATCATCAAAGATTTGGATATTTTTTTATAACCTAACCCTGACTTGTACTTCTCAACAAAATTGTCCCTTACTTGTTTGGAGAGTTCCTTGGTCTTCATGGCAGTGTTTGGTTAGTGATGCCTCTTGCCTAGGTGTTGCAGCCTCTGGGGCCTTTTAAAAAAGGTGTGTATATGTAATGACAGATAATGTGACACTTAGATTGCACATAGGTGGACATCATTTCACTAATTATGTGACTTCTGAACGTAATTGGTTGCACCAGAGCTTTTTATGGGCTTCCTAATAAAGGGGGTGAATACATACGCACATGCCGATTTTCAGTTTTCTATTTCTAAACAATAGTTTTATTTATATAGTTTTCTCATTTCACTTCACCAAATTAGACTATTGTGTTCTGATCCATCACATACAATTCAGATTAACAAAACATTGATCTTACGGCTGTAATGTAACAAAATATGAAAAAAGTCAAGAGGGGTGAATACTTTTGCTGTATATATGTGTTGAAAGCGTTTACTGGCCTATTTCAGTATAGAAAGAAAAAATATATGCACTTCACTGGTGCACTTATTTGTGGCAAAAGTGTTTAGTGGCCTATTTCATTATAGAAAGAAAAAAAATATACTCACTTCACTTGCGCATTTATTTCTGCTAAAAGTGTTTACTGGCCTATTTCAGTACAAAAATAAAAATATATTCTCAGTTCACTTCTGCAGCTATATGTGTTGAAAGCGTTTACTGGCCTAATTTCAGCACAAAAAGAAATACCTATGCACACTTTACTGGTGCACTTATTTGTGGCAAAAGCGTTTAGTGGCCTATTTCATTATAGAAAGAAAAAATATATGCACTTCATTGGTGCACTAATTTGTGGCAAAAGTGTTTAGTGGCCTATTTCATTATAGAAAAAAAATATATACGCACTTCACTGGTGCATTTATTTCTGCTAAAAGAATTTACTGGCCTATTTCAGTACAAAAAGAAAATATATTCTCAGTTCACTTCTGCAGTTATATGTGTTGAAAGCATTTACTGGCCTATTTCATTATAGAAAGAATAAAAATATACACACTTCATTGGTGCACTTATTTGTTGCAAAAGCGTTTAGTGGCCTATTTCAGTACAGAAAGAAAAATATATACACACTTCACTGGTGCATTTATTTCTGCTAAAAGCGTTTACTGGCCTATTTTAGTACAAAAAGAAAAATATATTCTCAGTTCACTTCTGCAGTTATATGTGTTGAAAGTGTTTACTGGCCTATTTAAGTGCAAAAAGAAAAATATTTTTGTCCTTTTTTAAGAAGTGTTTTAATTTGTTTTTACTTTATTCAGTTCAGCTAAAAGTATGTCAGACAGGGAAGTGCCAGGCCATGCACAGAGGATTAGCTGAAGCATAAATATTTCTGGAGCAGGCAGAGGTCGCAGCAAAGTAATGGGGTGTGGCAGCAGGAATCGCAGCGAGAGGCCTGAGCTCCCTGTGTCATCTAGTGGTCGTGTCTTGACCAGCAACCCAGCAGTTCTTGATTGGTTAACTCGGTCAGCCACATAATTCAGGTGGGTTCGACAGACATAACCCTTAGTTGGCATGGCCCGGGAGCAGGCCCTGTGCCCTCACCTGTCCTCAACCTGCCTCAGCTCCACTGTTCAGAAAGGAAGAGCTAATAGGGGACAGTCAGCAGCGACTGCCCAGACAAGATCTGGAGGAGACATCTGCCACTTCCTCCACTAGGCAGGCAAGTAGTAATGAGGAGAGTGGCGTGGGAGGTAGTGTTGCAAATGATCAGGCTTCTGACCCAGAGATGGTTGAGGATGACATCAGTGACATGCAGACACTACTTGACGATGACGAAGCCGATCACACTTGGGAGCCTGGTTCAGAAGGGGCTTCATCATCATCAGGAGAATATGGTGGCAGCGGCTGAGCCAGCAAGGTGGTAGCATGGTTGGGAGTCAGCAGGGTTGCAGCAGTTGCAGTTTGGGAGCTAAACGTGCCCGGGGTCGACCATCTGCTTTGCAACAGCCTACCTGCCTGGGAAGTAGTGGTGCAGGGGTTCATGGAGGCAGCGGCGGTAGCAGTCAGGCAGTGTGGACTGTTGGGAGTAAAATCAACTACTCGGTGGTGTGGCAGTTTTTTGGTAAGCTGCAGGGGAGGTTAACATGGCCATATGTAGAATATGTGGGCAGAAGGTGAAGTGTGGCCAGGGTGCCAATGTTGGCACCACGGCCTAGCGTCACCATAAAGTGACCTTCGAGAACTGATGTGATGGTCCAGCCTGACGTAGCAACCGCTGCATCGCCCGGTGGCACGCACCCGGTTTTAGACAGTCAAGGCTCCACCAACTCAGCCGAAGGGAGCTGTTTGTCATTCCCATCTTCTGCTGGTCCAGATGCTCCTGCTCCTCCTCCTCCTACTCCTTTCAATCAGTCAGCAATCAATCACCAAATCGATGGCTAAGAGACAGCAGTATGCGTGCACACACCCAATGGCGCAGAATCTGAAAGTGCTCCTGTCCAAGTTGCTGGTGCTGCAGTCCCTCCTTTTCCAATTGGTGGACTGTACACCTTTCAGAGAACTGTTGGCTTGTGCCGAAGCTGAGGTGGAGAATCACAAGCCGTCATTTCTTTGTGAAAAAAGGCATTACCAGCCCTGCACAAATATGTAGAACAGAAGGTGGGCCAGTCCTTGAGCCTGTCGGTGTCTGCCAAAGTGCACAGCAGTACCGATGTGTGCAGCTGTAACTATGGTCAGGGACAGTACATGTCTTTTACGGCACACTGGGTAATTGTGGTTCCTGCACAGCCACACCAGCAACTTGGCCAGGTCACGCCGCTTCCACCTCCAAGTTGTCACTCCGTTGGTCCTGCGACAATATCCACCTCTGCCTCCTCACCCTCCACCATGTCTTCAACCTCCACTGCAGGGACAAGTCACAGTGCCCCTACAGCAAAAAACATGTGCAGGGCACGGCGGTGTCATGCTGTTCTGCACCTTGTTTGCCTGGGCGAACGGAGTCACAGAGTGGAGGAACTTGTCACGGATGGTGTTGCAGAAAGCTGCAACTTATAAATAAACATCCAACTGGCTTGATCCCAAACTAAGGAGCATATGGGTGAGCCCTAGAAAACCCCTAGTGCTCTCCCTGACTGCTATGCCCATACAAAGGTCTTTATGGTAGACGATTGCATGCCCATATACCTAATACTATGTGACACCTGAAAACCCTATAATAGTGAGGGGACATGACCACCGGCTCCCTGCACTTAATACGGACAGAGTCAGGGTCACCTAGAATCAAGCCAGCAAGTAAACACAAATAAAGGAAACAGACGTATCTGAGGAATCAGTAGAAGCAGCCTCCAGCAGTGAACACAATCCAGGAAGAAGTATAAACCGCAAAGTGAGGCAGTATGGGAGAGAATATAAAGGGAGACAATTAGTGTAAATAGGTGACAGCTGGGAGAAGGAAAGGAGATGACAAAGTGAAACCAAAACAAAGAACGTCATGCAGGTAGAAAAAAACATCTAACAGACCTTCTCACAGAAGTGGTGGTGACAGAACTGCTCCGTGTCCTTCGTCAAGAAATCTAATCCTGGCTTTCTCCCTGACAATTCAAAATCGGAACCATGCGGACCGACAATGGGAAGAACATTGTGTCTGCGCTGCATCAAGGAGGGCTGAGCCATGCGCCCTGCATGGCACACGTGTTCAATCTGGTTGTCAAGTGGTTCCTGAATTCTTCTACCCATCTGCAAGACATCCTAAAAATGTGCAGGAAACGTTGCATGCCCTTCAGCCACTCATACACAGCAAAGCACACGCTCTTTGAGCTGAAGTGGCAGAACGGCATTTCCAACATAGTCTAATATGCGACGTTTACAACCGTTGGAATTCCACCCTCCATATGTTGGACCGACTATATGAACAGAGAAAGGCCATCAATGATTTCTTAATTATGCAAGCGGATAGGAGTACTCCCCTGTGTAACTTCGATGTCAGCCAGTGGCAGCTCATGCGTGACAACTGCCGTTTGCTCAGGCCCTTTGAGGACACCACGTTATTTGTCAGTTGCTAGGATTACGGGATGAATGACGTCATTCCACTGCTTCATGTCCTGGAACAGATGGTGGCAACAATGGCTGGTCAGGGTACTGGAGATGTGGTGCCTAGATCTCACCGGTACATAAGCCCTGTGGGGGCTGAACTGGAAGAGGAGAAGGAGGGGGAGAAAGACATTGGAGCACAGGCAATGTGTAGCAAAATGGGTGGTTTTTCTACTCAGGTGACAGGAGTGGAGTAGCAGGAGCAGCCAGAGGAGCTACAGGGCGATGAGAAAGACGAGACAGGGGACCCAGACACAATGTGGCAGTATGCAGTGGAGATGGAGGCAGGGAGTCCCTCGGAGCCACTTGCACAAATGGCCTGATGCATGCTCACTTGCTTGCATAGTGACAGCCGAATTGTCACCATTCAGCAGAGGGATGACTTCTGGCTCTCTACCTTATTGGACCCCCACTACCGGTCCGGAATGGGGGCCTTTTTTACACTCACTGAGAGGTAGGACAAACTGAACAATTACAGAGACATCCTATGTAGTCAGTTGTCCACTGCCTATCTGTGCCATTGTCCATCCTTTTGCAGGTCAAACTGGGGGGCCCTCTGCATTTACGTTCCATTGCCATGGCTGCTGGGGAGGGGTGGGGTGGCAGGAGCAGTACTAGCTCCATCAGCAGCAGCCTGAGTCTACAGTCGCTGATGAGTAAGCTTTCTTCACCCGCATAGTGAAGAAACTACTCACTAGCAGCAGCATCAAGTAGACCTGGAGCAGGACCTGAACCAGCAGGTGGCTACTTGGACAGTACCCTGTCAACCCACATTGGAAGATCCGCTGGACTACTGTGTAGCCAAACTGGATTTTTGGCCGCAACTAGCAGAGTTTGCCCTGGAAAAGATATTATGCCCAGCCAATAGTGTGGCATCAGAGTGGGTGTTTAGTGCAGCTAGGGCCATAGTTACCCCAAGGAGAACTCACCTGTCCACCCAAAATGTGGAGAGACTGACTTTTGTCAAGATGAATCAGGCATGGATCAGCCAGGATTTGCCACACCAACACTTTGATAAAAGAGACCGGTTTCTTTTATCTGCCTCAGCTACTTCTCTGATGCTGCAACTCGCCTGATGCCACACATCTGATGCCAAGTGCTCCTTCTGTCACACACCTTCATCAGCGGGTACTGGTATTGCCATACACCGCCCCACTTTGTCATCGGGTCACTTTGTTGTCCCCTGATGCAGCTGCTGCTGCCATCTCCACACTATGTCACCTTGCCACTCTGTGGCATCCTCCTGATGCTGCTGCTACTACCATCTCCACACTATGTCACCTTGCCACTCTGTGGTATCCTGATGCTGCTGCTGCTACTGCCATCTCCATACTATGTCACCTTGCCACTCTGTGGTATTCTCCTGATGCTGCTGCTGTCACCACCTCCCCACTCTGTCATTGGGCCACTCTGTGGTCTACTGATGCTGCTTCCACCTCATCAATATGTCATAGTTCCACTCTGTGGAATTCTCATGCTGTTCCTACCCTCCCCACTTCATTACTGGTCCAATATTTTGGCTTTTGGCCTGGCTGATATCATCATTTATTTGACCTTTCTTCTGATTGGCCTATGATTTGGTGGCCAAAAGCAGGAGTGGGTACAAAACACAGAATACATGCAAATATTCAGTTCACGTGTCATCTCTGTTTTAGATCCTGATGGATTATTGAGCAAATGCTTACTGAGTGAAGGCATATGCTCCACAGACAGAATCCTTTTTTTGTGGGTTATTGCTCTGAAGGATCAGAGGAAGGGCAAATTAATCAGTGACGTAAACACAAACTTACTGCTGACACCCTTTCCACTCTTTCGGAGAGCTCTGCTTGTATAAGTGTTTAATAGAACAGGTTCTGTAGACATCTATGTGGAATCAGCTGCCAACGGTGCAAAAGGAGTGCACTTCTTCTTGGTGCTAACATCGACTTGTAAGGCTAAGTTAATACTTGAGTTATTTGGTCAGTTTTGGCCCCATGACTGCCCAAATAAGTGACGTGTGCAGTGATTCTAAGATCGACGCCTGTCATCTTCATGTCATACGGACTCACAGTATTATTTCACTACCAAAGCAGACTCCCTATACATGTTACTGAAAGGCACAGTGTTCTACACCACTATAAAAGGCCCTCAGCAGCCAGGAAATAGCATTTTTTTAACGTAATTTGCAGTGAATATATTGGGATCAAACCTAATTTTTCCCGAAAAACTTGGCAAAGTGGCAAATCGGATTTTTGAAAAAAATTGTGCATCTCTTTTTTAATCAGTAGGATCAACCCTACCAGGTTAACTGGTTAAGTAGTGCTGACAGGTGCTTTTTATGGTGAATAGAACATTACATTTAGGTATCGTGCACATGGAAGAGCTGTTTGCTGTCCTCATGAGAAAACATACACTGTTTACTACCTCAGTCAATGGATAATGCAACAGTTTTTGTTTTGTTTTTTATCCAGTTAGAATCAAAGGCAAATGGAGGTTCCTTACAGTTCAGTACTTGCACAGAGCCATAATACAGTCATGTTCATGAGCCCCAATACAATAATGTTCTTATTTCGTTTTTATTTATTTAAAGGGGTGCTCCAGATTTTATATATATTTATAGTGGGCCCATCTTGATTTTGTCTCCTACGGTGAGGAGAGAGAGTTTTCTATGTGATCAGTGGGGGTCTCCTCAGTGCTCCTACTCCCACCGATCAAAAGTTTTTCCACAGTACAGGAACACTTTAAGAATAGTCAGAACTCCATAACTCCATTATTCTAGCACAGAGCTCCAAAGCTATGCATATACATGGTTTACCACACGGAAACACAACATAAAAAGTTATATGTAAATTACACATCTTTATTATGTTCAGGGCATCCATAAAAACATAAAATGCTACATATAAAAACTGAAGATAAATGATGCAGTTTTGGCTACCTGGACCTAACACTATTGAAAGAAGAAACCACTGTGAGTTCTATGATCTGAATAGGGATGGGTGTACCAAAGCTGGCCACGTCGGTGTTCACCTGCTTCAGTTGTTCAAGCATAGACACGACTCTAATGTATTCAAATAGGTAGTTCTTGTCTGCTGCATTCCCTCAGTCTGTAAGGTACTGCTGAGAGAACTAGAACGATGTTGCAAGTAGGGAGACTAGGTTCATTTACAAAGCCAAAGTCACAGGACTTCATGGCTGAATAAGTACAAAGGTTGCTTGAATTGGACAGAGCATTTCAAGAACCCCAGAGAGGGGCGTATATCTGGCGCCATGGTGTGGCAGAATCTGCGACTTATTCCCTGCTCACGGCAGGTGTGAAAAAGTGGGTGTGGAGTGGATGGGGAAGGGGACGGGCCAACGCCGGTAGAGGCCAGCGCCAGTCTTAATAAATGTGCGCCTAAGAGTTTTAGATCTATTTAATCTAAAACAAAAACATGTACTTGTAGACAAGCACTCACATGGTCTAGAAATAACATTTGCCACATGTTTCGAATGCTGTGAAACGAGCCCTATGTATTTTACCTGAATATACTATTATTACCAGCAAAAATTTAAAAAATAAAGAAATGAGAAAACACCTTCATATATTGGGATTAACGGATAAAATAGAAAAGTTTTATTTGTAAAGTTGTACAGTAGATGAAAGCAGTGCTAGTGCGATATTATGAAGTGAAAATACCATAGATGAACACTCTATCTTCCGTCATGCAGATGATGTCTTCTACATTACATTCTGGAGATACATTAATGTTCTACACTTGATTTGAAACAGCTATATTAGCAAACTGCCTTCTGAGAGTGTAAACATAATTAATGATAATTATCAAAATACTTGCTTGAATGAACATGTGAATATTGGATGTGCAGTCTGTTTCTTTTAATATTATGATGTCAAATAAAAAAATTATGTTTAACTCATGCTTGACGATTCCCAATATTGTTTCTTCATTGAAAAGTCAGAATTTCTATAGCTCTATATCTGTTCCTGCTGTATACTGTATGGCCAGCCACACAACACACAATCTGTTAACCCTACACTGAAAGTAACATAAAACATTTGATTTTGTCAAATGTTTATTAAATCAATGATTATGAAAATTAACTGTTATTTTAACACGAATTTCTATAGTTTATTTTGGAACAGCATTTAAAAGGAGTTTTAAAATATTGTAAAGAAAGATGTTTTTTCTAGCTTCATCCAACTCCTTTAAATTTCTAATTCAGGAAACCAACACTTAAGGCTCATGCACATAAATGTGTGCCGGCCATTCCGTGCATTGGGGACCGCAATTTGCAATTTTTAAAATGAAAACTGGCTGTGTCCTGAAGGGGTTAAAGATGCAACAACAAGCAAAGTGCAACATGCAATTAATTTGATTCAAAGTACTCCAAAGAAGACTCAGGCAAAACTGACTTCAGTATTAGGGTTCATGCACACAGCCGTCCCCAATGCACAGGCAACATCCGTGCGGTTTCCGCAGATGGATTTAGACAGATTCAACTTGAATGGGTCTATGATCCATCCACACCACACTTGTAGTGCTTCCATGGGTTTCAGTGCAACCGTTCCGCACCGCACCTTCCAAATTGCCGGTCCATTCAAGTGAATGGGTCCAAATCTGTGATGTGGTGCACAAATGGCCGGGGCCCGTGTATTGCGGACCTGCTGTTGTCTGGCCACAATACTGGCCCGGCCGGCCCTTAAAGGGACTCTAAACCCTGAAAAAACATGCATAAAACTCAAATACAGTTTATCTATAGTGCATACACAGCTATATGGTGTTCCCAAAACTGCTGCTATAAATCTTGCAGACAAAGGACTTTCTCCTCTCCAAAGTGCTCTCCATCTTTAGAACAGATAGGTGCACAGGCATGAGGTCACACAAATACCCACTCAATAGGAAGTCCAGGACAGAGGCAGAGCTTATATCTTCAACATATTGAAATGCCAGCACTGCTTTAGGAGTACCTGCTCTGACTCCATTTATAGTTTAGGAGTCCCTGCTCTGTGGCTGACTCCATATATGGAGTCATAACAATGAGGGGGTATCCCAAATGCTTGGCGACATCCAGTATATTTAACTTTTAGTCTGTCTCTGTCTTAAGCCCAGGACCTTCTGTATTGGAAGCAAATGCTACAGAGCCTCCTGTTATTAATGGTAGGATTTTCTCTGACTAAAAACATAAAATATATTTCCCCTGTATAATGTATTCCTAAGCTTAATGTATTGGTATGTATAGTTGCATCCCTCGATATACCAGTAGTTTGTATATATATATTTTTTTCTTTAAGAGGATAAAAGCAGAAGTAAAATTTTATATGTTTATTAATAATGGCAAAACAATGGCATAAAATAAATTGTAATGATCACAAACCTATCACTGTTGGGTCTTAAACCCAATACTTTTTGTATTGGAGGCAATTAATGTTTTTTTTTAAGGAAAAGGAAAATTAGAAGTATAATTTTATAATTTTTTAGTAATTGTAAAAAATGTAATGGCACAAAATTAAATTGCAATAATATCAAAACCGTCCAGTATAGATGAACATTTAAAATAATGGAAGAGACAATTCCAACAAGTAACATAAATGAACGCCACCTGATTGACCACGCTGACTATAAAATGACATCCCACCTGAAGGACTTTACTGACTATAAAATGAATGCCACCTGATGGACTGCATTGACTATAAAATGAACACCTCCTGATGGACCACACTGACTATAAAATTAATTATTCTTGATGGACCATACTGACTGCTAAAATGCATGCCCAGACAAACAGCACTGACTGTAATGGGATCTGTATTGTATTAATCAACTTCAAGCCTGCACTTGCCTCTCCTAAACAGGACTACTTCACTACTGTGTAGTGTATCATCTCGTTCCCACAACCAAAAAAATAAATAAAAATGTTTACTACCTTTAACTCTCTACTCCATCCACCAGGGCCCCCTCACACCCTTCACCCCAACCAAAGAAATTACCTCATATATCCAACTTAAACTTGACAAAATTCAAGAAAGCTTCAACCATAACTCACTGCAATCCCTCTACACAACTACTCAGTGCTCTTCCTACATAGAATGCTTGGGTGTATAGCAAGAGGAATTACCAGTAGAAAGAGGGAGATGCTGATGCCGCTCTACAGAGCACTAGTGAGACCTCATTTGGAGTATTGTGCTCAGTACTGGAGACCATATCTCCAGAAGGATATTGATACTTTGGAGAGAGTTCAGAGAAGAGCTACTAAATGGATTGCAGGATAACACTTAACAGGAAAGATTAAAGGAACTTAACATGTATAGCTTGGAAGAAAGACGAGACAGAGGTGATATGACAGAAACTTTTAAATACTCAACTTCAAGCCTGCACTTGCCTCTCCTAAACAGGACTACTTCACTACTGTGTAGTGTATCATCTCGTTCCCACAACCAAAAAAAAATATGTTTACTACCTTTAACTCTCTACTCCATCCACCAGGGCCCCCTCACACCCTTCATCCCAACCAAAGAAATTACCTCATATATCCAACTTAAAGGGAATCAATAAGGTAAAAGAGGAAAGAATATTTAAAAGAAGAAAAACTGCTACAAGAGGACATAGTTTTAAATTAGAGGGGCAAAGGTTTAAAAGTAATATCAGGAAGTATTACTTTACTGAGAGAGTAGTGGATGCATGGAATAGCCTTCCTGCAGAAGTGGTAGCTGCAAATACAGTGAAAGAGTTTAAGCATGCATGGGATAGGCATAAAGCCATCCTTCATATAAGATAGGACGAGGGGCTATCCATAGTATTTAGTATATTGGGCAGACTAGATGGGCCAAATGGTTCTTATCTGCCGACACATTCTATGTTTCTATGTTTAAACTAATTTACCATCATCACTGAGAAAAAGCTTGCCACCTTTAATCTCCAAATCACACCTCACCACCTATGCCCTTAACTCAATCCCATCCCATTTCATCCTCAAACTTACCAATACAGTATACCTACTAGTAATCCTTACCCTAACTCACCTCTTCAACCTATCACTAACCACTGGTATCTTCCCTTCCCCTTTTAAACATGCCAACATCATATCCATACTCAACAAGCCTTATCCAGCTATCATCCCGTCTTGTCACTCATAATAACATAAAAACTTTAGTTTATTTCAAACTGTCCTCCCAACTTTAATTCCACTAACTTTTTGATCCAATGCAACCCGACTTCCATTTTATTCACTCCACTGAAACCGCCCTAACCAAAGTCAATAATGATCTGCTAGCTGCCAATGCTAAACACCATTACTCTGTACTCATCCTTTTTGACCTGTCCTCTGACTTTGGCACAGTCTACCACTCACTCCTGGTGCAAACCTTCTCATCCCTCGGCATCAGAGATTTATTATCAATCTCCTTATACCTCACAAACAGAACCTTCAGCATTTCCCATTCATATACCACTGTATACATCTGTATTGTAATGCATTGTACAGGGGATCAGACCCCAAAAGTTGAAGTCCCACAGTGGGACAAAAAAAAAATTAAGTTCCAAATAAAAAAAAGTGCCCCTTTTCCATAATTAACTTATATAAAATTGGGGGAAAAAATTGGGAAAAATAAAGAAAAGTAGACATATTAGATATAACTGCATCCATATTAACAGGCTCTATAAAAATATTACATGATCCACTCGGTCAGGTGAACGCCGTGAAAAAAAAAAAGGTGTTAAAAAAGCAATTTTTGGTCATCATGCCTCACAAAAAGTCTAATACCAACCCCATGTACCCCAAAATGGTACCCCCAAAAAAGTGCCATCTCATCCCAAAAATAAAACCCTACCTAAGACTAATGATGGAAGAACATCAGCTGGGACGATTCACAAACACGATAAAATGCTCGCAAACCGCAAGTTCGCTGCGGGCCCTATTCACTTTAATGGCAGGCAAACCTGAAAAACCTTCAGGACATATTTGCAGCCACAAAATACTTACAAGAAGTGCACAAATCGTCCCACAACATGGACAGTGACATACCAGAGGGGGATCAATGGCAAACATTCCCCCCCCAAATATTTATTTTATTTTAATCAGGGGCCATTTTTAAAGGGAGTCTTAAAGGGAAAAATCTCAGAAATGTGCCCTGCTGGAGCCTAGAATTTTTTTTGTATTTTAGGCCACAGGAGTATGGTCCTTAAAAATTTGGAATTCACCTGACATAAAATAAATTGTGACTGTTTGGCTTGAGGTACATTATGCGGCCACTGGAGAACAGGCACCAAACATTACGCATTTACCGGACAGAAAAGAACAAGTAATTATGTGGCTGGAGGTATATTAGACATTGGATATCAATTTTACTGCAGGCCAGTGGACTACAGGCCCCAAATATTATTCATTCACCGTACAGAAAAGAACAATTGATAATGTAGCTGGAGGTCCATTTGGGGGCACTGTATAACAATTTAAATGTTGGCCAGTTAGATTACATGCGCTAAAAATTATACATTCACCATACATAAATGATCAAGTGATTATGTGGCTGGAGGTATATTAGATGGCCATTCAATATCAATTTTACTGCAGGCCAGTGTAGTACAGGCCCCAAACATTTGGCAACTAATTGCTGCACATGGTTATGGTCGTGACTCCTGAACCGCATGCGGTTGTCAGCGGTCTTTGGTTTGGTTGTCAATCCCAGGTGAGGGCTGTGGTGTTTGCCTCACCTGTGGTTGCCGCTGGCAACAGTGTGTATGTGGCAGCATAGCAGTCTGAGTTGTGTCATGGCAGCTTGCTATGTTGTGCATGCGGTTGCGTGTGATATATGTTTATGTGTGCACTTGGTTTTATGTATTGTGTGCACTTCCCCTTTAAGTGGTGTTTTCCCTTCCCTGGTGGTGGAAGGGTTAACTCCCTTTCTGTGTGTGTGAGACACTGGGTGTGTCTGTGTGGGTGTGGCCACTTAGGTCTATAAAGCCTTTGTGTTTGGCATGTCTCAGGGGGTTGCTTCAGCCATGCTTAGCTGGAGCAGCCTCCTGTGAGCTCCATCTGCCAGTGGGGGCCACCCTTGTGGTCATAAACAAACTGTGACTCTTAGGTTTATGTTGATGTCCACTTGATGTTTTCCTTTGTTATGTTATGCACCTATGGATCTGGGTTCCTGTGTGTTTGTGTGTGTGCTGTGTCCATTGGTGTTTGGGTATGGACACTTTCTTGTATTGCACGGGATCCAGTCTGTGTGTCTGTGGCAGGTAGGTGTGGAAGTGCTTTTCATCCTCCTGCCATATCCATAGGCCGTTTATGTTCTTTTCCCTTTGCAGCTTGGCTAGTGAGACTCCTGTTCCTCCGTGGCTAGGAAGAACAGGTCGTCTTACCCTGCTCCTTGTTCCAGGGCAATCCTGAGGGCTAGCAGGGACCCCAAGGCATCCAGTGTATGAGCCCTCCCACCTTCAGGGTTGACTCATATGGTTAGGAGTCAGGGTCAGGTTAGGGATGCGATAGGAGGTGACCTGCTCCCTAATTCTGTCGTCCTGGCCAAGCAGCGCTTAACATCTTCGGGCATCGCACGGCTGAGGGTTTTCCCCATCTTCAGCCGTGACAGGTATATCACTCCCAAAAATTCATGCACCACGTCACGGTGTCTCAGCACGCATGGGGGGCTCCGATATGTTCCTGACTGGAAGATATTGGCAAAGTTCTCAGCTTTTAACATCGGCCTGAGGAATTAGTTAGTATTGTCAGTGCACACATAATGCTCCACCATGTTGGTGAAATGCTGCCTCCTGCTAAGACGTTCCATATCAGCTGGTGGTGCTGGATGTTGTGGCGTGCTGACAAAGCTTTTCCACATTTCGGCCATGCTAACCCTGCCTGCTGAGGTGCTGGCGGTGCCCCAGCTGCGTTGGCGACCTCTTCCTCTGCCTTCGCCTTGTGCTTCCACTGTGCCCCCGCTGTCAGGTGGGAATGCCACCAGCAGCGCGTCTACCAGCGTGCGCTTGTACTCGCGCATCTTACAATCACGCTCCATTGACGGAATTAAGGACGGTAAGTTGTACTTGTAACGGGGATACAGCAGCGTTGCCACCCAGCATAGCCCTTTATGCTTTTTATATGGAGGTCCCTCCTAAAACACTAGAGCATGAAGGCCCCCATTTGCACTAAACTAGAAGCTGTGTAGTGGCCTGGCTCCTGCTCATCATCCAGGATAATGTCGTCCTCGTTCTCCTCCCCCCATCCACGGACAACAACAGGGATCCCAGAAAGGTTTAAAGCCTGTTCTTCTTGCTCCTCTTCATCCGCCCCAGCACCATCCTCCTCTGACTCCTCTTTAGACTCCTGTTGTTGACTTGTTTCAGATGGAGTAGCCCCCCCATGGGAATTCATCCAGCATTGCGACTTCCTCATCTTCCTGCTCCTGTTCCTCGGCGGCTTGATCAATGACATGACGCAATGCACTGTCCAGAAAGAAGGCGTAAGGTACGATGTCACTGATGGCACCCTGACTGCGACTGAGCAGTTTGATGATCTCATCAAATGGCCGCAGAAGTCTGCATGCATCGCGCATGAGCAGCCACTGGCGCAGTAAAAAAAATCCAAGCTCCCCAGATCCTGTCCTACTGCAGAGTTCATAAAGGTAGTCACTAACTGCACGTTTCTGCTGGAGCAGCCTATCAAGCATATACAAGGTGGAGTTCCATCGTGTCGGGCAGTCACAAATCAGACGTCTGACGGACAGGTTGTGTCGCCGCTGAATGTCAGCAAGGCGAGCCATGGCCGTGTAAGATCTTCAAAAATGGTCAGAGATTTTCCGCAAGACGTCCTGGCCCCCGGGGTATTTGGCAACTAATTGCTGCACAACTATGTTCAGGACATGTGTACAGTAGTGATGATCGAGCATGCTCGGCCGAGTACCGGTTTGGCTCGAGCATCGCTATGCTCGGCAGATCCGAGCGGTCTGCCGAGTACCACATGTGCTTGAGCGCCATGCTCGAGTCTCCTCCCCGCCTATTTGGCGCCTTCTAAGCAGCCAATAAACATGCTGGTAAGTACTGCCATCACTGTAATGCTATTAGACATGTTTTCTACTGGCATTACAGTGATTGGCTGGCTGGAACAGGTCATCGGGTGTTATATAGCACCCAGTCACACGGGTTCGGCTCATTGCGAGTCAGGGAGAGCTGCTGTTAGGAAGGGACAGAGCGAGTGTAGAGCGAATTTGATCTCAAACATTTCAGAGACCCAAAAGTCCTTTTAAGGACTATTGTTGGAGGTGGCAGCAAAATTTATTTTGGGGGAATAATTTTTGGGTGTCAGGGTGACCGTTAGTGACATTTTTTTTCTGCATTCTACAAATGCTGCTTGCTGTGACCAGTGAGAAGCAAATCAGCACTAATATCTAGGCCGTGGGTGACGCCTATATTTAATCCAAATTGCAGTTTGTCCGTTTCTGTATTGCACAAACTCTGCTTGCTGTGACCAGTGAGAAGCAAATCGACACTGATATCTAGGCCGTGTGTGACGCCTATATTTAATCCAAATAGCAGCTACAGTCAGTTTCTTTATTATACAAACTCTGCTTGCTGTGACCAGTGAGAAGAAAATCTACATTTATTACTAAACAGTGTGTGAGGCCTATATTTAATCCAAATATCAGTGACATCCAGTGTCAATATGAAGAAGGCGAGTATTAAGGGACGGGGAAGTGGACGTAATTCTGATGGTTCACACAGAGGCCGTGGCTCAGGGCACGTTGCAACTGTGGCTGCTGCCAGAGCACAAGGAAAACAGTCATCCACAATACCTAGCTTCATGTCCCAGTTTGCAGGGTGTCGCAAGACAACACTCTTGAAGTCAGACCAGTGCGACCAGGTGGTCGGTTGGATTGCAGCAGATAATGCTTCCACTGGGTTAAGCACCACCCTGTCTTCCACCAAGTCCAGTCTCAGTAGCCAACAGTCTGGTCAAAAACACAATCCTCACCCTGATCATCCTTCCTCCCACCATGAAGAGTCTGGCCAAACAAGCGATCCGGTACTCGGATGATCGGAGGAGCTATTTTCACCCCATCACTTAATTTGGCCCTCTCGCCAAGCACTCTTGAAGAGGGACATGATATCTTGTGCCCTGATTCTCAACCACTAGAGCCTTCACACTCACAATAGGATGTGTTTAAGGAGGTGGAGGATGACTAGACACAGTTGCCATCAAGTGAACCACAATTACTGTCTGCAGAGGTTGATGAAGAGGATGATATACCATTGTCAATCACTGAAGTTGTGTTGGGGTCAGCAAATGAGGAGGATGATCGGAGTGGGGAAGTAGAAGAGGACTTCATGGATGATGAGGTCACTGACCCAACATGGGAAGGCGGAAACGTGAGCGAGGACAGCAGTCCCGAGGGGGAGCGATCTGCAGCACCGCAACAGGCTGGAATAGGCAGAGGGGTGGCAACAGGGAGAAAGTGGGCCATGCCAAACAGGCTCGCAAGTGTTCCACGGAGCACCCCCTTTTGGAAATCTCCCTTGCCAAGGGGTAGGTGTTCTGCGGTATGGCGATTTTTTGCAGCAAGTGAGAAAAGAATAGTAGTTTGCAACCTGTGCCACACTGCCAAAATGAGCCGAGGTGTGAACAGTAGCAACCTGAGCACCACCAGCATGATCCGCCACATGGCAGCCAAGCACCGCAATAAGTGGGAGGAATGCCTAGGTCCACAATCTGTGTCCGCGGGTCACACCACTGCCTCCTCTTCCCCTATGTTGGGTGACGACCAATCGCCTGTCGCGCTGCACCTGAATCGTTGCAATCACCACCAGTGACCACATGCACTTCCCTGTCCCAGCGCAGCGTCCAAATGTCTTTACCCCAGGCATTTGAACGCAAGCACAAATACCCAGCCACCCACCCACATGCCATGGCAAAACTGCCCAATTTTCTAAGTTACTGGTGGTTGAAATGATGCCATTTAGGCTTGTGGACACCGAGGCCTTTTGTGGCCTGATGTCGGTGGCTGTCCCTCGGTACTCAGTCCCCAGCCGCCACTATTTTTCTCGGTGTGCCGTCCCCGCCTTACACCAGCATGTGTCTGCTAACATCACCCGTGCCCTGACCAACGCAGTTACTGCTAAGGTCCACCTAACGACTGACACATTGACAAGTGCTTGTGGCCAGGGACACTACATTTCCCTGATGGCACACTGGGTGAACGTAGTCGAGGCTAGGAGCAACTTGTGCCCTGGGATGGCACAGCTGCTGCAGACGCCCAGGATTGCGGGTCCTACTTCCATCAGGGTTACCGCCAGCAACTATGTAAGTGACTCCTCCTCCTCCTCCTCCACTTCCACCTCCGAATTATCCGCGTGCAGCACCAGTCAGCCATCAGCTGGTAGCTGGAAGCAGTTCAGCACTGCTGCAGGGATGCGTCAACAGGCCGTGATGAAGATGATATGCTTAGGGGATAAACAACACACCGCCGCAGAGTTGTGGCAGGGGATAAGAGACCAGACTGAGCTGCGGCTCTCGCCACTCAACCTGCAACCAGGCATGGTTGTGTGTGATAATTCGCGTAACTTGGTGGCGGCTTTGGAGCTCGGCAAGCTCACACACATCCCATGCCTAACCCACGTCTTTAACTTAGTGGTTCAGCGGTTCCTGAAAACCTACCCCAATTTGCCTAAGCTAAAGTCGAAGGTGCGCCGCGTGTGTGCACATTTCCGCAAGTCATCAACAGCTTAAGCCGTTCTGTTGACGCTGCAGCAGCGCTTGAAATTGCCAGCTCACCAGCTGTTGTGCGACGTAAGCACGGGCTGGAACTCCACAATTCACATGTTGGCCTGGATTTGTGAGCAGCAAAGGGCAGTAATGTAATACCAGCTGCAGCACTGTCATCACCTTTCCAGTCAGCTTCCGCTCTGCGCAAGCGAGGAGTAGGCATGGATGTTTGACCTCTTTGAGGTGTTAAGAAACTTTGAAGAATCGACACAGATGGTAAGCGGCGATAAGCTATTGTCAGTGTAACCATCCCACTTCTGTGTCTACTCAAACGCTCGCTGCTCACAATTAAGGCCGACACTGTTCGTTGGGAAGAGTTGGAAATGGGGGGGAAGAAGACATGACCCTTGGTGATAGCCAGAACACCCTCAGTTTGTCTTCTCAGCGCGTATTGGAGGAGAAGGAGCAGGGGACGGTTGCCTCCGCTACACAGGGTAGTAGCCATGGAACTTTCATTCCATCTGTTCAGCGTGAGTGGACTGAAGAGAAGGAAGAGGATGAGGAGACGGACAGTCATCCTCCTGATAACGGCAACAAAGTCTTGATGACTGGTACTCTGGCACACATGGCTGACTTCATGTTAGGCTGCCTTTCCCGTGACCCCCGTGTTATACGCATTTTAGATAACAGGGATTACAGGGTGTTCACCCTTCAGGACCCCCGCTACAAAGAGAACTCATCTCTCATTCCTCCGGTGGAGAGGGCGAGCAAAATGGTGCTATACCAGAAGTTCCTTGTTGACAGATTGCTGCAAAACTTTCCATCTGACAGCGCTGGCAGCAGAGTCCGTACTTCCTTGGGAAACCGAGGTGGGGAGACAAGGGGAACACATAGAACTTCAAGCAAAGGCAGGGAAACACTATCCAAGGCCTGGGACAGTTTTATGACACCCCGCCAGCACCCTCAACATGATGCACGTCCTGGTATCACAAGGAGGGAAAAGTTTTGGAAGATGATAAAGGAGTACGTAGCAGACCGTGTCAGCGTCTTCAGTGATCCCTCAGTGCCTTACAACTACTGAGTGTCCAAGCTGGACACGTGGCACGAACTGGCACTCTACACCTTGGAGGTGCTGACCTGCCCTGCCACCAGAGTTTTGTCTGAGCAGGTATTTAGTGCTGCTGGTGGCATTATAACAGATAAGTGTATCCGGCTGTCAACTGAAAATGCTGACAGGTGGACTCTTATAAAAATGAACAAGGCCTGGATTGCCCCTGACCTCTCCACTCCACCTTAGGGAAGCCACAACTTAACATAAAGGCACTTTAAATGTGTTGCTTAGAATGTACTGAATACTCTGTTTTCCCATGCACCCCTTCCGACACAAAAAAGGGTACAGTACAGCTCAAAAGTTTGGACACACCTTCTCATTCAAAGAGTTTTCTTTATTTTCATGACTATGAAAATTGTAGATTCACACTGAAGGCATCAAAACTATGAATTAACACATATGAAATTATATACATAACAAAAAAGTGTGAAACAACTGAAAATATGTCATATTCTAGGTTCTTCAAAGTAGCCACCTTTTGCTTTGATTACTGCTTTGCACACTCTTGGCATTCTTTTGATGAGCTTCAAGAGGTAGTCACCTGAAATGGTCTTCCAACAGTCTTGAAGGAGTTCCCAGAGATGCTTAGCACTTGTTGGCCCTTTTGCCTTCACTCTGCGGTCCAGCTCACCCCAAACCATCTTGATTGGGTTCAGGTCCGGAGACTGTGGAGGCCAGCTCATCTGGCGCAGCACCCTATCACTCTCCTTCATGGTCAAATAGCCCTTAAACAGCCTGGAGGTGTGTTTGGGGTCATTGTCCTGTTGAAAAATAAATGATGGTCCAACTAAACGCAAACCGGATGGAATAGCATGCCACTGCAAGATGCTGTGGTAGCCATGCTGGTTCAGTATGCCTTCAATTTGGAATAAATCCCCAACAGTGTCACCAGCAAAGCACCCCCACACCATCACACCTCCTCCTCCATGCTTCACGGTGGGAACCAGGCATGTAGAGTCCATATGTTCACCTTTTCTGCGTCGCACAAAGACACGGTAGTTGGAACCAAAGATCTCAAATTTGGACTCATCAGACCAAAGCACAGATTTCCACTGGTCTAATGTCCATTCCTTGTGTTCTTACTCCAAACAAGTCTCTTCTGCTTGTTGCCTGTCCTTAGCAGTGGTTTCCTAGCAGATATTCTACCATGAAGGCCTGATTCACACAGTCTCCTCTTAACAGTTGTTCTAGAGATGTGTCTGCTGCTAGAACTCTGTGTGGCACTGACCTGGTCTCTAATCTGAGCTGCTGTTAACCTGCGATTTCTGAGGCTGGTGACTCGGATGAACTTATCCTCCGCAGCAGAGGTGACTCTTGGTCTTCCTTTCCTTGGGCGGTCCGCATGTGAGCCAGTTTCTTTGCAGTGCTTAATGGTTTTTGTGACTGCACATGGGGACACTTTCAAAGTTTTGCCAATTTTTTGGACTGACTGACCTTCATTTCTTAAAGTAATGATGGCCACTGGTTTTTCTTTACTTAGCTGCTTTTTTCTTGCCATAATGCAAATTCTAACAGTCTATTCAGTAGGACTATCAGCTGTGTATCCACCTGACTTCTCCACAAAGCAACTGATGGTCCCAACCCCATTTATAAGGCAAGCAATCCCACTTATTAAACCTGACAGGGCACACCTGTGAAGGGAAAACCATTTCAGGTGACTACCTCTTGAAGCTCATCAAGAGAATGCCAAGAGTGTGCAAAGCAGTAATCAAAGCAAAAAGGTGGCTACTTTGAAGAACCTAGAATATGACATATTTTCAGTTGTTTCACACTTTTTTTGTTATGTATATAATTCCACATGTGTTAATTCATAGTTTTGATGCCTTCAGTGTGAATCTACAATTTTCATAGTCATGAAAATAAAGAAAACTCTTTGAATGAGAAGGTGTGTCCAAACTTTTGGTCTGTACTGTATATGGTTGAATATTCCTTTTCTCATCCTCCTCCTCCATCACGTATATGCCTTCTCATATAATTTTTCAGATGGTCAGCTCACCAGCAGGCCCTCACCCATAATGTTTTAGATGGTCAGCTCACCAGCAGGCCCTCACCCATAATGTTTTAGTTGTCAGCTCACCAGCAGCCCCTCGCCCATAATGTTTTAGATGGTTATCTCACCAGCAGGCCCTCAACCATAATGTTTTAGATGATCAGCTCACCAGCAGGCCCTCACCCATAATGTTTTAGATGGTCATCTCAGCTGAAGACCCTCACCGTTAATGTTTTAGTGGGTCACCATCAGGCCATCAATCATACTTTACCTCTCCTGTATAACGTTTCCTCATCCTAAATGCCTATGACATTCCCTGTAATTTTTTTGTACTCGTTCCAATGACAGGCTCTCTTAAGAGTCCTGTACTGTTATTTATCTTCACTACCTCCCTGAGTCGGTACTGGAAAATTTGCACACACCCGCCTGCCTTTCTTGGAAGTGGTAGCCATGGCCATCCCTCAGGCTCCCTCTCCGGAAGCGGACCCTGATTCCCCATTACCTGTGGTCACCATGGTAGGCTCAAAAAAGAACATCGAAAGTTGATAGAGTAGACATTCAAATAGATCGTCAACATCACGGGGACATGCGATCAGCTTAGAAGTTGTCTAGAGTTAACAAAGCGTCTGTCACCGCCAACTCTCTGAGAAGGTCTGGCAGACGTTCTTCTGTACCTCTTGCATGATTTTCTTTGTTTTGGTTTCACTTTGTCATCTCTTTTCCTTCTCCCAGCTGTCACCTATTCACACTAATTTCCTCCCTTTATATTCCCTCCCATACTGCCTCACTTTGCGGTTTATACTACTTCCTGGATTGAAGTGATCACTGCTGAAGACTTCTGTTACTGCTTTTTCAGATAAGTCCTTTCTTGTATTGTGTTTCTTTGCTGGCTTGATTCTAGGTGACCCTGACTCCCTCTGTATTAAGTGCAGGGAGCCGGTGGTCGTGTCCCCTCACTATTATAGGGTTTTCAGGTGTCACACAGTCTAGGTACGAGGGCATGCAATTGTCTACCTCTGAGACCCTTGTATGTGCTTAGCAGTCAGGGTAAGCTCTTAGGGTTTTACAGAGGTCACCTTTCTGCTCCTTAGTTTGGGATCAAGCCAGTCGGATGTTTATCCATAACCTCCAGCTATATGCAATATCATCCTTGACATTGTAAACCGCATTTACCGTCTTAAGCATGGATCCGGTTTCAGCCTTGATTGACCGCATGCAGGGTCTTTCACTGGAGGTAGAAGATCACCGTAAAACTGTGTCTCAGTTTCAGGTGACCGGTTCTGCTTTCGTTCATGGAGTTTGTTCAGAGCCTAAGATCTCACTTCTGGATACGTTCTCCGGGGGTAGTGAGAATTTTGTTTGCTTTAGAGAGGCTTGCAAATTCCATTTTCACCTACTTCCCCATACCTCTGGTGATGAGGAGCAGAGGGTGGGGATCATCATCTCACTGATCAGGGATAACGTTCAGTCTTGGGCCTTTCCGCTGCCGGTGGGGGCACGGCCCCTCCGGTCGGTGGATGAATTTTTTGTAGCCCTGGGGCAGATATATGATGACCCGGATCGTATTGCTCTGGCTGAATCTAAACTGCGTCTTTTATGCCAGGGTAAACAGTCCACAGAGATATATTGTTCTGAATTTCGGAGATGGGCAGCTGATACTGGTTGGAACGATGCTGCACTCCGAAGTCAATTTGCTATGGTTTTTCGGAGGGATTGAAAGATGCATTTGAGTTTCATGAGAGACCTGCCTCATTGGACTCTGCCATGTCTCTTGCTGTCCGTATTGACAGGCGTCTTAGAGAAAGAGGAGAGACCACTCCTTCATGTCATATTCAGTCCAAGGACAGTGAAGCAGTCTCATTCAGTGCGCAGGGGCCTCAGTCTCTCTCAATGCCCTCTGACCAGGAGGCCATGCAGCTGGGTTTGCTTGCCTCTGATAGTAGAGGATTCATCTCTCAGAGGAGGGTTTGTTTCTCTTGTAGAGGAATAAATCATTTGGCTAATCTTTGCCCCTCTAGGAGATTCAGGGAGTTTTCTGAGGGTAATAAAGAAACAAAAAGAAAAAAAACCTCTAAAAACTTTCCATTTGCTACTATTGGCAACATTGATGCGGAAATTGAAGGTTTGCCGTTTGCTTGTAGTTCTAGTTTTGTCCTACCTGCCAGGGTGGCGCTAAATGGCAAGAACATTGTTTGTGAGATTTTTGTAGATAGTGGAGCAGCTGTTAATCTCATTGATAATCAATTTGCTATAACACATGGTTTCCAGGTATGCACTTTGGAAAAGTATATACCTGTTTTTGCTATCGATTCCACTCCACTTTCTCCAAAATCATTAAAAGGCATAGTTCACAATATCCGTTTGACTGTGGGTGATGCTCATGTTGAGGATATGTCATGTTTCGTCCTAAGCGGATTACCTACTCCTCTAGTGTTGGGGCTACCCTGGCTCACTAAACATAACCCCACCATTGATTGGCAAGCAAGGAGAATAAATGGTTTGAGTGACTTTTGCAGAGAGAATTGCCTCACGGCGTCTCTTTCAGAGGTTTCTACCAAGACTGTACCATCTTTTCTCTTTGAATTTTCGGATGTGTTTTCCGAGAGTGGTGTCCAGGAGCTGCCCCCTCACCAGGAGTACGATTGCCCTATTAATCTCCTCCCAGGCGCCAAGCTGCCAAAATCTTGTTTATACAATCTCTCCCAACCTGAAAGAGTCGCTATGCGTACTTATATCTCTGAGAGCCTGTGAAAGGGACACACCCGACCCTCGAAGTCACCTGTTGCCGCTGTTTTTTTTTTTTGTTAAGAAAAAAGATGGTTCTTTAAGACCTTGTCTGGATTTCAGGGAGCTGAACTGTATCACAATTTGTGACCCATATCCGCTTCCTCTGATTCCGGACCTGTTTAACCAGATTGTTGGGGCTAAGGTTTTTTCTAAGTTGGATCTAAGAGGGGCATACAACCTTGTCAGGGGCAGGGAAGGGGCCGAATAGAAGACGGCCTTCAATACCCCTGAGGGTCATTTCGAGAATTTGGTTATGCCCTTTGGTTTGCCGAATGCTCCGGCCGTCTTCCAACATTTTGTGAACAGCATTTTTTATCATTTAATGGGGAAATTTGTACTGGTGTATCTACATGACATTTTGATTTTTTCTCCTGATTTCAAAACTCATAGGGACCACCTACGTCAGGTCTTGCTCATTCTGCGGGAGAATAAATTGTGCGCTAACTGGAAAAATGTGTGTTTGCGGTTCCGGAGATTCAATTTCTTAGTTTTCTTCTCTCCGCTTCTGGTTTTCGCATGGACCCTGAGAAGGTCCGTTCTGTGCTTGATTGGAAACTCCCTGAGAATCAGAAGGTGCTGATGGGTTTTGCCAATTATTACAGAAAGGGGGTAGATTTTTTCCTCCTGGTCGGTAGATGCGCTTAAGGCCTTTTCTAGTATCAAATAGAGTTTTGCTTCCTCTCCCATTTTGGTACAACCTTATGTCCAACCCACTGTACCCTCCTCTTTGCCTCCTCCTCCGATAGTTGTTGACGGTAATCTTGAATTTCAGGTCTCTAGGATAGTGGATTCTCGCATTATCCGCGGTTCTCTCTCGTTCATTGGGAGGGTTATGGTCCTCAGGAGAGGATGTGGGTCCCAGTGGCGGACATTAAGGCCAATCGTCTCATCAGGGCTTTCCATAGGTCCCATTCTGAGAAGGAGTCCACTCGTAGAGGGAGGGGTACTGTCACCGCCAGCTCTCTGAGAAGGTCTTGCAGGCATTCTTCTGTACCTCTTGCATGATGTTTCACTTTGTCATCTCTTTTCCTTCTCCCAGCTGTCACCTATTCACACTAATTGCCTCCCTTTATATTCCCTCACATACTGCCTCACTTTGCGGTTTATACTACTTCCTGGATTGAAGTGATCACTGCTGGAGACTTCTGCTACTGCTTGTTCAGATAAGTCCTTTTTTGTATTGTGTTTCTTTGCTGGCTTGATTCTAGGTGACCATGACTCACTCTGTATTAAGTGCAGGGAGCCGGTGGTCGTGTCCCCTTACTATTATAGGGTTTTCAGGTGTCACACAGTCTAGGTACTGTTGTGCTTTTTCATAAGTTTAAACAGTTATATTTACTTATTTTAGTTATAATGGGTATTCATTGCCTTTAAGAGCAATGTTGATTTATATTCACTGTTTTGTATGAAGTTTCATGTAGGCCAAAGTAAGTCCATGAGAAGATTACTGTACTGTTCAAAAGCTACTGTTATTGTAACAATATATTATACATTTAGAAAGTTGGAAGATACACCGCACCTGCCGATTCTGAGGCTTCATTGTTTTTCCTATCTGAACATGAATTCCACAGTGTGAGAATGGTCTAGATGTTCCTCAAAGTATATATTCATGTATCAAAGTTTGTCCCTCAGCCCTGAGACAAGGCCCCAGATGTCAGAGGTGTGAAGTAGTGAAAATATTAGGCATGTATGAGTTAACCCTTAATGGTATGATGCATATTGCTTATACAACAGTGCCACCTAGATATAAGCGGTTAATACTACATCAGTAGCAAAATTGCATTCTGGGTAGTATTATGACGCCATGCTCCTTATCCATGCACACACCCCTCCAACAATGATTGGAAAGTTCCAAACTCGGAGGGCGTGTTCATCTGATAAGTTTTGGGTTAAGAAACCAGTTACCAGAAAGAAAAAAAGGAGGAAAAAAAAGAAAAAAAAAGAGAAACAAACATTTGGATTATAGATCTCTGGAAAATCATTTGGATTATCGGGAAAAACTCTTGAGAGCTGGCTGCCCCAAGACTCTGCACATCACTTGACCCTTGGGTAATGTATATTTTGTTTTATGTAGTATTGATCTAAATTAATTGGCTTGATACTTAGCCAGATACCCGCTCATTTGCGGACGTGTAACGTTAGTTGCTACATCCGTATTTTCTCTGATTTCAGTTACGATGCATATAACTGAAAGAAGGGGATAATATTGGAGAAACTCTTTGTTGGGAATCTTTGAATTCCCTAGTTTTATATCAAGCCAATAATTTATAAGTTTGTTGCAATACTACCATTATCTGAAAGATTGGTCATCATTTTTGGGCAGAGCAAGGGCTCGTATCTGTCATCTTCTTGATGGAGTTTTCCGCATAATCCATTGATTGTATATCTCTCACAAATTTAAAGCTGTATTGCATAATATTCTTGTGTTGGTTGAGTAGTGTTTTGTTGGTATCATATAGTGGTGAATTCTGGGTACTGCATATCATTGTATATTATTGAAATTTATGTTGATTCATTTTTGTTTGTATTTTAACCTATTGCATAATAAACCATTTATATTTTTGCATAGACGCTTGTACCCTGTTTTACTGATTGCACAAAATAATCAGGTTCTTGATTGAACTCTTTAAGATGTTTATGTCCATCTAACTGGGTCAATATAGTTTGCTTTTGACCCGATAATTTTTTTTAAAATATTTATATAAAGCATTTGCTTTATATACCCGACATAAAATGGAGGCCCCGGTAGCGAGATCGAGTTAATTCTTTGATTATTTGTGCAAATAGTAAACCGTTCCATACGTTTCTTGGCTAACCAGATTATTCATAGATCCGTGTATAACTTTATTGTAAGAAAATGAGTGCAGCCGGTAGTGAAGCCGGTTGTGATGTTGCAACAGGAGATTGTCCATCTAGCCCGGAGCAGTTAATCCATAACGTTGTTGAATATGTAAATTCACATTTAGATTTGGATCATGATGTGGCTGCATGGATAAGTGAGTTGCAGGCAGAAGCCAAGAGAGAATGTGTGGATGTATGGACGCCACTTGGCACAGTCAGGAGACAACTAACTTATCTTGATGTGCTTAGAAATACCGCAGGTAAAAACCAACACCTCTTAAAGATGTTGCCATCAATTTTGTATGCATTATTAGAGGTCAGCATTTTCTCAGAGAGTAGACATATGCATATAACGAAAATGAAAGCATATATATCCCATATGGAAGAAAGATTAGAATCTGCAAATGCATCGATCGAGGACTTAAAATGTGAGCTCGATCACAGCCATGCTGCCTATCACAAATTAAAAAGTGAGGCAGAGGAGCTGCACATCCGTTATAGCAGTCTGCAGCAAACAAATGAACTAAGCCAAACTGTAGCTGATGTTCAAGGTGATATGTCTGATCATGAGGGATATCCAGACCCTCCAATTCTCACACCCCAAAATGTAGATATGTCATCATCACATGCTCTTAAAGCGCAATCCATCCGAGACCTTAAGCCCCCTGAGGGTGATGGCATGATTACACAGGAGGTCTTAACCCATTTCAGTCAGGCGTGTCAAGCTGTAACCGCCTTACTAGGCGCTAGCGACGCAAAAGGCCGCAGAAGTGCCCCTCCACGTCCTCCTCTGGGGAGGAATGTTAGGGTTAAGTCACCTGTGCCAAGTGGGTCTGATGGAAGTGAGCGGAGCGTGAGTGATTGTGACAGTGATGTGGGAAAGCGTGTGATCCAATCCCTACCATGCAGGCATAAGATTGCCCATCAGGGGGATGAGAGTTTCAGACGACCAACATATGCTGAGGTGGTCTCTAGAAAGCAAAATACTCAGTGCTCAGAAAAGGATCAGAACTCCTCGAGTATCATTAAGTTTTTAAATGTCACTGTGCCCAAATTCTCTAAAAAGGGTTCTCCTGAAATTGCCAATCACTTAGAACTGTACCAGTCCACCATGGATTCTTTAAAATTGTATTCTGATGCGGACAGGATCAGGTTCCTACCATGGGCATTTGATGGTAAATATCGCCACTACTTTATTTCATTTAGGGAGAGGGGAATTCAGGATTGGCAGGATGTTTTGCATGAGGTCAAATTAGAATTTGGACCTTACCGTACTGTGACTGCTGCAAAACGTGATATCTATAAACTCACATGTAGACCCAATCAGAGTCCCCGGGAATTCCTCCCCATCCTTAAAAATACCTATGGGTTGGCGTATAGATCCCCAAACTGGGAGTCTGAGGAGTTCAAACAGTTGTTTTATGATGCAATGCCCATGCAAATTAAACTTAGCTTGGCCAGAGACCTTGATCTCAAAGCTCCCTTGGACAGGTTGGTGACGGCTGCCACCTCACTGTATAACATCAGTGAATGCCATGCTACAGGTGAGAGGAGATATAAAAAGTCCCCAGAACAAAGCATAGCAGAAGCTAAGGTAAACCCTAGCTTCAAATTTGAAACGCAGCCACGTAAGTACCCTCAGTCTACAGGACCTGTCCAACAAACACAGCGACAACAGGTAGGACCCAAGCAAACAAGACCTCAGAGCCCCAATGGGCCAGAGGGGGATAACTCCAGTGCTGGCAGGTTTAACTACCGTCCCCAATATTACAATAGGGGTCCCCAGGGGGGATACAGGCGCTGGAACAACAGGCCCAGACAACAGAAGGAAAATAGGCCTGAATCCCCTACCTCACCTAGAAGTCGGTCACCCACTTCTAATAAGGGCACACCAGAGGTCCAAACTGTGCGCAAACCAAACAATCGTTTGGATCAGTTGGCAGATCAAGTGGCCAAATTACAGGAGATCGTTAGTAAAATATCCCAGGTGTCAACTGGAAAACAGCCTGAGTCTTTTTTAGGGGCAACTGCAGGACCCAGCTCAGCCCCATAATGCAGGCAGGGCAGGGTCAGAGCCCAGGCCGGTGCAAGGCTACTGAGATGGTTGTAAAAGAATCTAATGTGATTTCTAATCCTACTTTGCCTTGCAGTGTTCTTGTCCCTAAAATTGAGGCAAAGGAGGAGATGTCTAACATGTTATCTATATTACAGTCTAATCATGATGATTCCTGCACTAATGTGTCTTCTCCAGTGAGTGATCCTATCATCTCAGCGTCCACCTGCGAGCTGCCGTCTGTAAGCTGTGATGTGATCCAGTGTTCTCCAAAGGTGGGGGCTGCTGCTGCCACCGCGAGCAGCAAGAATTCCAAGAATTCATCAGAGGTCGCGACGCTGCAGAAAGGTCAAATCCTTAACAAATGTCAAATAAGTGATCACCCTAATTTTTTATGTGATTTGTTTCAGATAGAAGGCCGATATTTTCTTGATTCCTATCTCCAAGATGAACTTATCGGACCAATCAGGGGTTTACTTGACACAGGATCACAAGCCACTATATTGTCATATAGTTACTTCCAACAAGTATTAGAGGTGACAGCAAAGAAGCCGAAACTGAAATCGTTTGATGGCTCTTTGATAAGTGTCGGCGGAGACGCTTTGCAGGTAAAAGGTACATCATGGTTAAAATTCAAAATTGGTAAGAAGATAATTAGACATCCCACTCTGATCGTGGACCTTCCCTATGATCGGCTGATCATAGGAATTGACCTCCTGAGAAGATTGAGTTCCATAGTAGATTTCATCAATGAAGCCGTCTGGACTCAGGTGAAGGCACCCATTGCCTATGAGTACTCTTGCAATGCACAATCCCAACGTAATTGTCATGTGATTGAGGAAAGGTTTAACTCTGTTGAAGTTCATTTTAGGAACAATCAAACACCGGATGTCACAATCCTGAAAAATGGTAAACCCGAGGAGGCCGTCAGCAGTGCCGCACATACCATAACCATCCAGAAGGACAGAATTGAAAAGGTAACCCTGGATGGGGATGCATTAACTATTTCTCTTAAAGGGAGAAGTTCCGAAGTCGCGGACCTGACCAGGCATACTCAATCCATGGTACGGATTGAGAAGATTAATGATAACTTATTGATTCCCGTACAGGTGAACAATATGGCCCGGGTGAAATACGCCAAGATGGATCTGAAATCCGAAGCCAGTTACATAAGCCTAAGTCTGTTGAAACAGATCGCTAATCCTAAAATGATTAAAGTTTCCTCTCCACAGGACCAATGGGTTCATGATCTGGATGGAGATTCCCAGAGTCATAATGTGATTGCAAGATGTCTTTTGTCTATTTCCATAGGAGATAAAACCACAGAACATTTATTCATTGTGTTGAATGAACCACGGTACCAGCTGTACATAGGTAATGACCTTCTACACCGATTTGCCGTGCAGATTGATCTGGTCAACAATACTCTATGGTCCAGATTACCTGGGAACCCGGAGGGATTCCAGGATGAAGAACAAGCCTTGAGATGGGGACAACAGATGCCCTATGCCGTGAGTATCATGGTTGCAGACGAGTTTAAAATCCCTGAAGGATGTAAACCATTTCTTCTTCCCATTCAAATAAAGAAGGGACAAAAACTGAAGAATGCAGATGCTTTGATCTGTTTGTCCAACCGGATGCAGCAACTCGGCCTGAAGGTAAAGCCAACTCCCATGATAAACATCCATCAGGATCCATTGCATATGGTAATTCATAACATGGCTCCCCATAGTATATCTCTGCAAAAAGACACTATCATTGGTCTGGCTATGGATTCGGAGTATTACACTTTTGGTTTCCAAAATGATGTTATTGGACTGATTCCTGATGAATACCTGACAGAAGAACAGGTAGTGGAGCAACAATTTTCCTCAACACCTGAGGGGTTATTTAATATCCACTCTGTTTATCCTTTCAGCTCTGAAGAAGGTACATGCCACATTGAAGAATCATCATTGATTTTCAACCATGAGATTGATGAGAAGGAGTACGAGTCATGCCAACCAGGAAAGGATAAGGTACGCAATACTCACAATGATTTAACTAGTGAGCTTGAAGAAGCTTACGAGTTAAGTCAACCTGAAATCTTTCCAGAATTTCAGGAACGGGTGGAAGAGCAAATCTCTGTGGCTGATGCATGTTCTGAGGAGTCGGAGCGTCAACAGCTAAAGGGGCTCTTCGCCGAATTCCAGGACATGTTTGCTAAGGATTCTTACGACTGTGGGGAAACTAACCTACACGTTGCAAGAATCCAAACGGATCCCAATGCACCCCCTGTATATGTTAAACAGTACCGACTTCCGCTGGCGGCATATGAGTCGCTATCGGAAATCGTCAAAAACTTGGAGAAGCGGGGGATCATCCGTCCAGTGCACAGCTCCTTCAACCATCCTGTGCTTGGGATTCTCAAACCCAATGGTCAATTCCGGCTCTGTTCGGACCTAAGGCAGTTAAACAAACGTGTATACATGTCCGGATGGCCCGTACCATATATTGACCAGAGTTTAGCGCAAATACAGGGATCCAAAATTTTCACTGCTCTGGATTGTGCGCAAGGATATTGGACAATTAAAGTGGATGAGAGGGATCAATACAAACTGGCCTTTTCATTTGGAAAGCAACAATATGCATGGACCCGATTACCTTTCGGGTACATAAATGCGGGTCATGAGTTTGCTGTGTTCATGCATAAGGCAATGCCTGATGCCACTGAACGAGGTACCTTATCCTATGTGGATGACATCCTAATCAAAAGTACAACTTTTGAGGAGCATATTGCGGAACTGAGGCATGTACTAACCCAACTAAGAAACGCTGGTGTAAAACTTTCTTTACAGAAGGCTCAATGGTGTCGTACCAAAGTCAATTTTTTAGGTCACGAAATCACTGCCGATGGAATTAACCCACAGAAGAAGAAAGTGGAAGCAGTGATCAACACAAAGTCACCTACAAATACCAAGGAGTTGAGATCCTTCCTGGGCATGATGAACTATTCACGTAAGTTCATAGATAACTATGCCGAGATTACAAAACCTCTTTTGCAGTTGCTGAAGAAAGGAGTAGAATGGGAATGGAGTGAACGTCACGAGCAAGCTGTGAATGAGCTCAAAACCAGACTTATCCAGGCCCCATGCCTTGCCTATCCAGAAGGTGGAAAACCCTTTTACATTGAAACAGGCTTCACCAACAAAAGCGTGAGTGCAGTCCTTTTCCAAAAACAGGACAACCTAAACAAGATCATTGCCTATGCCAGCAAGTCCTTATCACCGGTTGAGGTAAAGTTCAATGACTGTGAAAAAGCATTACTGTCAACTGTGTGGGCTTTGCAATATTTCAGGAGTTTTATCCAGGGCGAAAAGATCATTGTGGAAACCGCACACCAACCCCTGCAATATTTGCAGAGTGATAGAATCAAGGATGGGAATTTATCAAACAGCAGGATAACCGCCTGGACAATGTCCTTAATGGGATGGCCATTGGAAATCAGGTACAAACAAAATAATAAGAATCCAGTTGCTCAAGGATTAGCCGAACTGCATGATTGTTCCAATTCAGGACATGAAGGTGAATTACCACAAAATGATTTCCTGGAAGAGCAATCTTCATCTCCATATAAGTCTTATGAAGAGGAATACTGCAAATCCTTACCATGTGTATATGTTGACGGCTGTTCTTTCCATACCGATATAGGAACTGAGCGCACATTGGTTGCAGGTATCGGAATCGTATGGAATAACACATTCCCAGACATGTCCATCGGATATAAAATTGGTTCCAAAAGTAGCCAGTTCGCGGAGCTCACCGCTGTGTATAAAGCTGTACAAATGGCTATTGATTCTGGTCTTAAAGAGTTTGTTATAATCACAGATTCTAATTATGTTCACAGTAGCTTCGTGGAGTACTTCCCTGGATGGAAAAGGTCTAATATGGCAAGAAGTAACAATAAGCCTGTCAAGCATGGTAAAATGTTCTGTAAGATCGACGCGATGGTTACCACCCATGATCTCACCATTTATTGGAAAAAGGTAAGAGGTCACTCAAAATCTCCAGGTATGGATAAGGAGGGGAATGATTTGGCAGATTCCCTCGCTAAACAAGCAGCCATTAATGGAGAAGTTTTGGACGTGGATGACCTCATGGGAACTATCCAAGTGGATGCAATGACAAGAAGACAGGCCCAAAAGGAAACCGAAGCCAATGTGGCCCAATGGAGCCAAGATTCCCCAAGTGAGGACCTTATCGCGAGTCAGAAGGGGGATCCAGTTATCGGCATGTTTTACAAACACATTGAAGATCCACAGAATTGTCCCATCACTATGGAAGACTGTGCAGGCAAAGAAGAGTTACGAATTTTGATGAAGGGTAAGTCCCAATTCTCGTTACAGGATGGATTGTTGGTAAGAACCTCAAAGAATGGTATCTCACAATGGGTAGTACCCACAACATACCGAGGTTTGATGTTACAACACGCCCATGACGCCCCAACGGCTGGTCATCGAGGTGAGAAGTTAACGTATGAATTATTACGGGATTACGCTTATTGGCCTCATATGTTGCAGGACGTTCGCACATATTGTCAAGGATGTTTAATATGCCCTCAATTCCAGCCGCAAGCACCCACTCATCGGGCACCGCTGATGAAAAGGGGGATGTCCATGCCATGGTCAGATATCCAGATTGACTTTATTGGACCAGTAACAACTTCATCAAAAGGCAACAGATATATGTTAACCGTGACCTGTCTATTCACAAAATGGGTAGAATGTTTGCCTTGCAAGACTTGCAGTTCAAGTGTGTGTGCGTCTCTACTCATTAACCACGTGTTTTCCAGGTTCGGTCTTCCCCAACGCATCGAGTCCGATCGCGGAAGTCATTTCACTAGTGAGGTGATGACAAAAACGTGGGAGATACTAGGAGTAAAAAGGAAGCTACATATAGCTTACCGGCCAGCCTCTAGTGGTGGAGTGGAACGCTACAACCAAACAATTGTCAACATTCTAAAGAAATTTGTTAATGAATCCGGTAAGGACTGGGATGTAAAGTTGCCTCTGGTTCTCATGGCCATAAGAGCCACTCCAAGCACAGCAACCAAACTTTCTCCCTTCGAAATGATCACAGGAAGGAAGATGGTGTTACCCCAGCATTTACTCTACCGGACAACAGACCAAAATTTGATAAATGCTTCAACAGCCCATCAGTACATAGAGAATCTACGTAAGCACCTTCAACATGCTTTTGCATTTGCCCAGAAGAATCTGGAGAAAGCAGCCGTGAGTGCCAAAACCTACTATGATCTGAAGACTACTCAAAAGGAGTACCAAATTTCTGATCAGGTTTATCTCTATAACTTCGCCCGGGATCAGGTGAAGGAAAGGAAGTTCCTGCCTTCCTGGAAGGGACCCTATGTCGTCACTGACAAATTGTCACCTGTGGTCTACAAGATCAAAATTCCTAAGGGGGATGAATTTATAGAGAAATGGGTGCACATTAATCAATTACGTGTTTGTCATCCTAGGTCACAACTTCGCCAAATGGAAGGATTGCCGGATGATGAAGAGTAAAGAGATAACAAGGTTCCAGCTAAAGACGGAAACCCAGGATTGGTATAGTATGAACATACAAATGTACTAACCTATCCTCATGTATTTTCCTCTGTGACTAATTATCTCTTGACTCACTTTTATATCGAGAACTTGCTCTGTCCAAGAAAAGAAACGATGCCAAATCAAAGATGTATGGTAGTATTAACTCTTTTCTTGCAGGATTGATAAAAAGTGGAAGATGTATGTACTTATATTTGTCATACAATATATTACAGGTGCAAAATGGCACAGAGGGTTGTTGCCATTATCTACATCGTCCTGATCTTGGGGAAGGAGTTCCAGGCCGAGCCGATTGCTGTACCAGGCCCTTCATCTGGGATCATGCTACAGGATACCACGGGATTCATCTTGACGAATAAGAGGATTCTATCCCAAAAGATCTACGTCAGTTTGGACCCACGTGTCTTCGTCGAGAGACAGTTCAACATTTCTGAGATTTCGTCTCCGGAGATAAAGATTTGGTATCAAATGCACATCGGCTATTCCCAAGAAAGGGTTACACAGATCCTGGAACAGACAAGGAAAACCATGACCAGAGAACAGTTTTCAACAAGTCGACGACCAAAGCGGTTCATTTCTGCAATTACAGCTGCCATAATCTTTGCCGTAGTGGGAACTGTCATTGCCACCGGTGTATCAGCTGTTAATTCCATCTCCATTAAGACATTGGAACTTGAGATCGGTTCACTGAAAAGGAACCTAATGAGTATTCATGCAGAGATGGAGAACCAGAAAAAACATTTATCGGACTTATATTCCGTTGTAGAGGATACTGTCGTCACCACCGACTTTCACTCAAAGTTATTGACTCATTCAATGAATCTTCATGAGAGTCACGAACAGTTTAAACAAGAACTAATGTCTCTAAAGACTCTGAATGAAAGCCCCATTGTGACATTCCAATGTAACCCAACATCTCTATTGGATTACATTGTAATGAAGGGGGATTTTGTTGTGCTTTTTCATAAGTTTAAACAGTTATATTTACTTATTTTAGTTATAATGGGTATTCATTGCCTTTAAGAGCAATGTTGATTTATATTCACTGTTTTGTATGAAGTTTCATGTAGGCCAAAGTAAGTCCATGAGAAGATTACTGTACTGTTCAAAAGCTACTGTTATTGTAACAATATATTATACATTTAGAAAGTTGGAAGATACACCGCACCTGCCGATTCTGAGGCTTCATTGTTTTTCCTATCTGAACATGAATTCCACAGTGTGAGAATGGTCTAGATGTTCCTCAAAGTATATATTCATGTATCAAAGTTTGTCCCTCAGCCCTGAGACAAGGCCCCAGATGTCAGAGGTGTGAAGTAGTGAAAATATTAGGCATGTATGAGTTAACCCTTAATGGTATGATGCATATTGCTTATACAACAGTGCCACCTAGATATAAGCGGTTAATACTACATCAGTAGCAAAATTGCATTCTGGGTAGTATTATGACGCCATGCTCCTTATCCATGCACACACCCCTCCAACAATGATTGGAAAGTTCCAAACTCGGAGGGCGTGTTCATCTGATAAGTTTTGGGTTAAGAAACCAGTTACCAGAAAGAAAAAAAGGAGGAAAAGAAAGAAAAAAAAAGAGAAACAAACATTTGGATTATAGATCTCTGGAAAATCATTTGGATTATCGGGAAAAACTCTTGAGAGCTGGCTGCCCCAAGACTCTGCACATCACTTGACCCTTGGGTAATGTATATTTTGTTTTATGTAGTATTGATCTACATTAATTGGCTTGATACTTAGCCAGATACCCGCTCATTTGCGGACGTGTAACGTTAGTTGCTACATCCGTATTTTCTCTGATTTCAGTTACGATGCATATAACTGAAAGAAGGGGATAATATTGGAGAAACTCTTTGTTGGGAATCTTTGAATTCCCTAGTTTTATATCAAGCCAATAATTTATAAGTTTTGTTGCAATACTACCATTATCTGAAAGATTGGTCATCATTTTTGGGCAGAGCAAGGGCTCGTATCTGTCATCTTCTTGATGGAGTTTTCCGCATAATCCATTGATTGTATATCTCTCACAAATTTAAAGCTGTATTGCATAATATTCTTGTGTTGGTTGAGTAGTGTTTTGTTGGTATCATATAGTGGTGAATTCTGGGTACTGCATATCATTGTATATTATTGAAATTTATATTGATTCATTTTTGTTTGTATTTTAACCTATTGCATAATAAACCATTTATATTTTTGCATAGACGCTTGTACCCTGTTTTACTGATTGCACAAAATAATCAGGTTCTTGATTGAACTCTTTAAGATGTTTATGTCCATCTAACTGGGTCAATATAGTTTGCTTTTGACCCGATAATTTTTTTAAAAATATTTATATAAAGCATTTGCTTTATATACCCGACAGTACGAGGGCATGCAATTGTCTACCTCTGAGACCCTTGCATGTGCTTAGCAGTCAGGGTGAGCTCTTAGAGTTTTACAGGGGTCACCTTTATGCTCCTTAGTTTGGGATCAAGCCAGTTGGATGTTTATTCATAACTTCCAGCTGCAATATCATCCTTGACAGCGGCAGCAGGCCCTCACCTACAATTTTTTACACTGTCAGCTCAACGTCCATTACTCTTCAAAGTTTATTATCATCAGATGATAGTCTGGTCAACACAATCGTAATCACCGGAGGTCACGTAACTATTTAGCATGGAGGAGTGTCTTTGGTTATCGGAATGAACCACACAAATCGACTCGATCCACACGCTCAAAACTGCCATGCACCACCACCCACAGAATTGCGAAATAGGTATCAATCTGTCAATCCTTTCTGTGTCCGGGACAGGTGAGGTTTCCCGTGAGTAATCAAATTAAGCCGCAGGCTCCACTTCTGGTGGTGCCCTTCCATCAATTAGTTTAAGTTTCAGCTTTGCAAACATACTCCCCCCGGAACCCAAAGACTTTAGTTTCCCCAAAAATGCTCGGCGGGAAATGGGAATAACGTTGCCGGGGAACGTCTTCAAACCTCCAACTTAAGTTGTTGATTAATGAAAACGTTTGTGGCAACGAAGGTTTCGGCTGTGGTTCGGCTTGCGCCGGTACAAGAATTTCACCTCTACAGGTACAATACGGATGCCACCGGCCGTTCCTCTTCCAATGAGTTCTGTTTGATCATCTAAGAGTCCGGTCAACACAATCTAAACCAACAGCCGTCCCTCTTAGTCATGGCCCCAGTTCCAAAAATCACAAAAATTTGTGTCTGAACTTGCTCTTTATATGAAATTAAATATACAGGAAATAATGTTTCCTAATAATTTTTCATCTAAAATTGCTTTTATCTTCGGTTTTGTGAGTTTTATGGTCAGTCTGTAAAAGTGGCGTACAACTCGGGCAACATCGTTACCAGCAGCAACATTGTAGTCAAAGATGCATCCAGACATCCTCCCCATGCTGTCCCCGACCCATTTCGGTGGTGTTTCCATCAATTTCTGACCTTTTGCTGTGAACATAGAAACATAGAGACATTGAATGTGTCGGCAGATAAGAACCATTTGACCCATCTAGTCTGCCCAATATACAAAATACTATGGATAGCCCTGGCCCTATCTTATATGAAGGATGGCCTTATGCCTATCCCATGCATGCTTAAATTCTACTGTATTTGCAGCTACCACTTCTGCAGGAAGGCTATTCCATGCATCCACTACTCTCTCAGTAAAGTAATACTTCCTGATATTACTTTTAAACCTTTGCCCCTCTAATTTGAAACTATGTCCTCTTGTAGCAGTTTTTCTTCTTTTAAATATTCTCTCCTCTTTTACCTTGTTGATTCCCTTTATGTATTTAAAAGTTTATATCATATCCCCTCCGTCTCGTCTTTCTTCCAAGCTATACATGTTAAGGTCCTTTAATCTTTCCTGGTAAGCTTTATCCTGCGATCCATGTACCAGTTTAGTAGCTCTTCTCTGAACTCTCTCCAAAGTATCAATATCCTTCTGGAGATATGGTGTCCAGTACTGAGCACAATACTCCAAATGAGGTCTCACTAGTGTTCTGTAGAGCGGCATAAGCACCTCCCTTGTTCTACTGGTAATTCCTCTCCCTATACACCCAAGCATTCTGCTAGCATTTCCTGCTGCTCTATGACATTGTCTGCCTACCTTTAAGTCTTCTGAAATAATGATCCCTAAATCCCTTTCCTCAGATACTGAGGTTAGGACTGTATCACTGATTTTATATTCTGCTCTTGGGTTTTTACGTCCCAGGTGCCTTATCTTGCACTTATCAACATTAAATTTTAGTTGCCAGATTTTTGACCATTCCTCTAGTTTTCCTAAGTCATTTTCCATTTAGTGTATGCCTCCAGGAACATCAACCCTGTTACAAATCTTTGTGTCATCAGCAAAAATACACACCTTACCATTGAGGCCTTCTGCAATTTTGCTGATAAAGATATTAAACAATATGGGTCCCAGAACAGATCCCTGAGGTACCCCACTGGTAACAAGACCTTGGTCTGAATATACTTCATTGACTACAACCCTCTGTTGCCTGGCCCTCAGCCACTGAATAATCAATTCAACAATATGGTAGTCCAAGCCCAAATAATGCACTTTATTTATAAGCCTTCAATGTGGGACAGTATCAAAAGCCTTACTAAAGTCTAGAAAAGTGATGTCTACTGCACCTCCTCCATCTGTTATTTTTGTCACCCAATCAAAAAAATCTATAAGATTAGTTTGACATCTCCCTGAAGTAAACCCATGCTGTTTTTCATCTTTCAATCCATGGGATTTTAGATGTTCCACAATCCTCTCCTTAAGTATGGTTTTCATTAATTTCCCCACTATTGATGTCAGGCTTACTGGCCTATAGTTGCCCAATTCCTCCCTACTACCTTTCTTGTGAATGGGCACAACATTTGCTAATTTCCAATCTTCTGGGATGACTCCTGTTGCCAGTGATTGGTTAAATAAATCTGTTAATGGTTTTGCTAGTTCACCGCTGAGCTCTTTTAATAGCTTTGGGTGTATCCCATCAGGCCCCTGTGACTTATTTGTATTAATTTTAGACAGTTGACTTAGAACCTCTTCCTCTGTAAAGACACATGCATCAAACTATTAATTCGTCTTCTGTCCTAACTGAGGTCCTTCTCCTTCATTTTCCTTTGTAAAAACTGAACAGAAGTATTCATTGAGGCAGTCAGCTAGTTCTTTATCTTCTTCCATATACCTTCCTTCTTTTGTTTTTAATTTGGTAATTCCTTGTTTTAATTTACTTTTTTCATTTATGTATCTGAAGAATGCCTTATCACTAGAGTTGAGCGAACACCTGGATGTTCGGGTTCGAGAAGTTCGGCCGAACATCCCGGAAATGTTCGGGTTCGGGATCCGAACCCGATCCGAACTTCGTCCCGAACCCGAACCCCATTGAAGTCAATGGGGACCCGAACTTTTCGGCACTAAAAAGGCTGTAAAACAGCCCAGGAAAGAGCTAGAGGGCTGCAAAAGGCAGCAACATGTAGGTAAATCCCCTGCAAACAAATGTGGATAGGGAAATGAATTAAAATAAAAATTAAATAAATAAAAATTAACCAAAATCAATTGGAGAGAGGTTCCATAGCAGAGAATCTGGCTTCCCGTCACCCACCACTGGAACAGTCCATTCTCAGATATTTAGGCCCCGGCACCCAGGCAGAGGAGAGAGGTCCCGTAACAGAGAATCTGTCTTCATGTCAGCAGAGAATTAGTCTGCATGTCATAGCAGAGAATGAGGCTTCACGTCAGCCACCACTGCAACAGTCCATTGGCATATATTTAGGCCCAGCACCCAGGCAGAGGAGAGAGGTCCCGTAACAGAGAATCTGTCTTCATGTCAGCAGAGAATTAGTCTGCATGTCATAGCAGAGAATGAGGCTTCACGTCAGCCACCACTGCAACAGTCCATTGGCATATATTTAGGCCCAGCACACACACAGGCAGAGGAGAGAGGTCCCGTAACAGAGAATCTGGCTTCATGTCAGCAGAGAATCAGTCTGCATGTCATAGCAGAGAATGAGGCTTCACGTCAGCCACCACTGCAACAGTCCATTGGCATATATTTAGGCCCAGCACACACACAGGCAGAGGAGAGAGGTCCCGTAACAGACAATCTGGCTTCATGTCAGCAGAGAATTAGTCTGCATGTCATAGCAGAGAATCAGGCTTCATGTCAGCCACCACTGCAACAGTCCATTGGCATATATTTAGGCCTAGCACACAGGCAGAGGAGAGGTTCATTCAACTTTGGGTAGCATCGCAATATAATGGTAAAATGAAAATAAAAATAGGATTGAATGAGGAAGTGCCCTGGAGTCCAATAATATATGGTTATGGGGAGGTAGTTAATGTCTAATCTGGACAAGGGACGGACAGGTCCTGTGGGATCCATGCCTGGTTCATTTTTATGAACGTCAGCTTGTCCACATTGGCTGTAGACAGGCGGCTGCGTTTGTCTGTAATGACGCCCCCTGCCGTGCTGAATACACGTTCAGACAAAACGCTGGCTGCCGGGCAGGCCAGCACCTCCAAGGCATAAAAGGCTAGCTCTGGCCACGTGGACAATTTAGAGACCCAGAAGTTGAATGGGGCCGAACCATCAGTCAGTACGTGGAGGGGTGTGCACACGTACTGTTCCACCATGTTAGTGAAATGTTGCCTCCTGCTAACACGTTGCGTATCAGGTGGTGGTGCAGTTAGCTGTGGCGTGTTGACAAAAGTTTTCCACATCTCTGCCATGCTAACCCTGCCCTCAGAGGAGCTGGCCGTGACACAGCTGCCTTGGCGACCTCTTGCTCCTCCTCTGCCTTGGCCTTGGGCTTCCACTTGTTCCCCTGTGACATTTGGGAATGCTCTCAGTAGCGCGTCTACCAACGTGCGCTTGTACTCGCGCATCTTCCTATCACGCTCCAGTGCAGGAAGTAAGGTGGGCACATTGTCTTTGTAGCGTGGATCCAGCAGGGTGGCAACCCAGTAGTCCGCACAGGTTAAAATGTGGGCAACTCTGCTGTCGTTGCGCAGGCACTGCAGCATGTAGTCGCTCATGTGTGCCAGGCTGCCCAGGGGTAAGGACAAGCTGTCCTCTGTGGGAGGCGTATCGTCATCGTCCTGCCTTTCCCCCCAGCCACGCACCAGTGATGGACCCGAGCTGCGTTGGGTGCCACCCCGCTGTGACCATGCTTCATCCTCATCCTCCTCCACCTCCTCCTCATCCTCGTCCTCCTCGTCCTCCAGTAGTGGGCCCTGGCTGGCCACATTTGTACCTGGCCTCTGCTGTTGCCAAAAACCTCCCTCTGAGTCACTTCGAAGAGACTGGCCTGAAAGTGCTAAAAATGACCCCTCTTCCTCCTCCTCCTCCTCCTCCTCCTGGGCCACCTCCTCTTCCATCATCGCCCTAAGTGTTTTCTCAAGGAGACATAGAAGTGGTATTGTAACGCTGATAACGGTGTCATCGCCACTGGCCATGTTGGTGGAGTACTCGAAACAGCGCAACAGGGCACACAGGTCTCGCATGGAGGCCCAGTCATTGGTGGTGAAGTGGTGCTGTTCTGTAGTGCGACTGACCCGTGCGTGCTGCAGCTGAAACTCCACTATGGCCTGCTGCTGCTCGCACAGTCTGTCCAGCATGTGCAAGGTGGAGTTCCACCTGGTGGGCACGTCGCATATGAGGCGGTGAGCGGGAAGGCCGAAGTTACGCTGTAGCGCAGACAGGCGAGCAGCAGCAGGATGTGAACGCCGGAAGCGCGAACAGACGGCCCGCACTTTATGCAGCAGCTCTGACATGTCGGGGTAGTTGTGAATGAACTTCTGCACCACCAAATTCAGCACATGCGCCAAGCAAGGGATGTGCGTCAAATTGGCTAGTCCCAGAGCTGCAACGAGATTTCGCCCATTATCACACACCACCAGGCCGGGCTTGAGGCTCACCGGCAGCAACCACTCGTCGGTCTGTTGTTCTATACCCCGCCACAACTCCTGTGCGGTGTGGGGCCTGTCCCCCAAACATATGAGTTTCAGAATGGCCTGCTGACGTTTACCCCGGGCTGTGCTGAAGTTGGTGGTGAAGGTGTGTGGCTGACTGGATGAGCAGGTGGAAGAAGAGGAGGAGGAAGCCGAGAAGGAGGAGGTGGCAACAGGAGGCAAAGAATGTTGCCCTGCGATCCTTGGCGGCGGAAGGACGTGCGCCAAACAGCTCTCCGCCTGGGGCCCAGCTGCCACTACATTTACCCAGTGTGCAGTTAGGGAGATATAGCGTCCCTGGCCGTGCTTACTGGTCCACGTATCTGTGGTTAGGTGGACCTTGCCTACAGATGGCGTTGCGCAGTGCACACTTGATTTTATCGGATACTTGGTTGTGCAGGGAAGGCACGGCTCTCTTGGAGAAGTAGTGCCGGCTGGGAACAACATACTGTGGGACAGCAAGCGACATGAGCTGTTTGAAGCTGTCTGTGTCCACCAGCCTAAATGACAGCATTTCATAGGCCAGTAGTTTAGAAATGCTGGCATTCAGGGCCAGGGATCGAGGGTGGCTAGGTGGGAATTTACGCTTTCTATCAAATGTTTGTGAGATGGAGAGCTGAACGCTGGCGTGTGACATGGTTGAGACGCTTGGTGACGGAGGTGGTGGTGGTGGTGTTGGTGGTACATCCCCTGTTTGCTGGGCGGCAGGTGCCAACGTTCCTCCAGAGGCGGAGGAAGAGGCCGAGGCGGCAGCAGCAGAATAGGCCGAGGCGGCAGCAGCAGAAGAGGTAGCAGGGGGAGCCTGAGTGACTTCCTTGGTTTTAAGGTGTTTACTCCACTGCAGTTCATGCTTTGCATGCAGGTGCCTGGTCATGCAGGTTGTGCTCAGGTTCAGAACGTTAATGCCTCGCTTCAGGCTCTGATGGCACAGCGTGCAAACCACTCGGGTCTTGTCGTCAGCACATTGTTTGAAGAAGTGCCATGCCAGGGAACTCCTTGAAGCTGCCTTTGGGGTGCTCGGTCCCAGATGGCGGCGGTCAGTAGCAGGCGGAGTCTCTTGGCGGCGGGTGTTCTGCTTTTGCCCACTGCTCCCTCTTTTGCTACGCTGTTGGCTCGGTCTCACCACTGCCTCTTCCTCCGAACTGTGAAAGTCAGTGGCACGACCTTCATTCCATGTGGGGTCTAGGACCTCATCGTCCCCTGCATCGTCTTCCACCCAGTCTTGATCCCTGACCTCCTGTTCAGTCTGCACACTGCAGAAAGACGCAGCAGTTGGCACCTGTGTTTCGTCATCATCAGAGACATGCTGAGGTGGTATTCCCATGTCCTCATCATCAGGAAACATAAGTGGTTGTGCGTCAGTGCATTCTATGTCTTTCACCGCTGGGGAAGGGCTAGGTGGATGCCCTTGGGAAACCCTGCCAGCGGAGTCTTCAAACAGCATAAGAGACTGCTGCATAACTTGAGGCTGAGACAGTTTCCCTGGTATGCATGGGGGTGATGTGACAGACTGATGGGGTTGGTTTTCAGGCGCCATCTGTGCGCTTTCTGCAGAAGACTGGGTGGGAGATAATGTGAACGTGCTGGATCCACTGTCGGCCACCCAATTGACTAATGCCTGTACCTGCTCAGGCCTTACCATCCTTAGAACGGCATTGGGCCCCACCATATATCGCTGTAAATTCTGGCGGCTACTGGGACCTGAGGTAGTTGGTACACTAGGACGTGTGGATGTGGCAGAACGGCCACGTCCTCTCCCAGCACCAGAGGGTCCACTAACACCACCACGACCATGTCCACGTCCGCGTCCCTTACTAGATGTTTTTCTCATTGTTATGGTTCACCACAACAACAAATATATTATTTGGCCCAATGTATTGTATTCAAATTCAGCGGGATATAAATTTGAGGCCTAGTATTTAGGCGCTGGGTGACCGGTATGGATTTAGTGACAGAATTAGACTTGGAAATGCACAGAAGCGTGTGTGTGAAGTTATTCTGAATGACCCTATGTGCACCTTGAATATTATATACCCTTTTAGGGATAGATTTCAAATAGCTCTGATATAGCAGAAACCACTAAATTATGAAATTGCTAAATTGGGAATTGTACTTCAACCCAGAACAAAAAATGTGCTTTGACGGACACTAAATAACTTGCCCAGCTACAACAGTACAGCGGTAACGAGAGATTTAGAGGGATTTAAATTTGAGGCCTAGTATTTAGGCGCTGGGTGACCGGTATGGATTTAGTGACAGAATTAGACTTGGAAATGCACAGTAGCGTGTGTGTGAAGTTATTCTGAATGACCCTATGTGCACCTTCAATATTATATACCCTTTTAGGGATAGATTTCAAATAGCTCTGATATAGCAGAAACCACTAAATTATGAAATTGCTAAATTGGGAATTGTACTTCAACCCAGAACAAAAAATGTGCTTTGACGGACACTAAATATCTTGCCCAGCAACAACAGTACAGCGGTGGGTAACGAGAGATTTAGAGGGATTTAAATTTGAGGCCTAGTATTTAGGCGCTGGGTCACCGGTATGGATTTAGTGACAGAATTAGACTTGGAAATGCACAGAAGCGTGTGTGTGAAGTTATTCTGAATGACCCTATGTGCACCTTCAATATTATATACCCTTTTAGGGATAGATTTCAAATAGCTCTGATATAGCAGAAACCACTAAATTATGAAATTGCTAAATTGGGAATTGTACTTCAACCCAGAACAAAAAATGTGCTTTGACGGACACTAAATATCTTGCCCAGCAACAACAGTACAGCGGTGGGTAACGAGAGATTTAGAGGGATTTAAATTTGAGGCCTAGTATTTAGGCGCTGGGTGACAGGTATGGATTTAGTGACAGAATTAGACTTGGAAATACACAGTAGCGGTGTGTGTGAAGTTATTCTGAATGACCCTATGTGCACCTTCAATATTATATACCCTTTTAGGGATAGATTTCAAATAGCTCTGATATAGCAGAAACCACTAAATTATGAAATTGCTAAATTGGGAATTGTACTTCAACCCAGAACAAAAAATGTGCTTTGACGGACACTAAATATCTTGCCCAGCAACAACAGTACAGCGGTGGGTAACGAGAGATTTAGAGGGATTTAAATTTGAGGCCTAGTATTTAGGCGCTGGGTCACCGGTATGGATTTAGTGACAGAATTAGACTTGGAAATGCACAGAAGCGTGTGTGTGAAGTTATTCTGAATGACCCTATGTGCACCTTCAATATTATATACCCTTTTAGGGATAGATTTCAAATAGCTCTGATATAGCAGAAACCACTAAATTATGAAATTGCTAAATTGGGAATTGTACTTCAACCCAGAACAAAAAATGTGCTTTGACGGACACTAAATATCTTGCCCAGCAACAACAGTACAGCGGTGGGTAACGAGAGATTTAGAGGGATTTAAATTTGAGGCCTAGTATTTAGGCGCTGGGTCACCGGTATGGATTTAGTGACAGAATTAGACTTGGAAATGCACAGAAGCGTGTGTGTGAAGTTATTCTGAATGACCCTATGTGCACCTTCAATATTATATACCCTTTTAGGGATAGATTTCAAATAGCTCTGATATAGCAGAAACCACTAAATTATGAAATTGCTAAATTGGGAATTGTACTTCAACCCAGAACAAAAAATGTGCTTTGACGGACACTAAATATCTTGCCCAGCAACAACAGTACAGCGGTGGGTAACGAGAGATTTAGAGGGATTAAATTTGAGGCCTAGTATTTAGGCGCTGGGTCACCGGTATGGATTTAGTGACAGAATTAGACTTGGAAATGCACAGAAGCGTGTGTGTGAAGTTATTCTGAATGACCCTATGTGCACCTTCAATATTATATACCCTTTTAGGGATAGATTTCAAATAGCTCTGATATAGCAGGAACCACTAAATTATGAAATTGCTAAATTGGGAATTGTACTTCAACCCAGAACAAAAAATGTGCTTTGACGGACACTAAATATCTTGCCCAGCTACAACAGTACAGCGGGTAACGAGAGATTTAGAGGGATTTAAATTTGAGGCCTAGTATTTAGGCGCTGGGTGACAGGTATGGATTTAGTGACAGAATTAGACTTGGAAATACACAGTAGCGGGTGTGTGTGAAGTTATTCTGAATGACCCTATGTGCACCTTCAATATTATATACCCTTTTAGGGATAGATTTCAAATAGCTCTGATATAGCAGAAACCACTAAATTATGAAATTGCTAAATTGGGAATTGTACTTCAACCCAGAACAAAAAATGTGCTTTGACGGACACTAAATATCTTGCCCAGCAACAACAGTACAGCGGTGGGTAACGAGAGATTTAGAGGGAATTAAATTTGAGGCCTAGTATTTAGGCGCTGGGTCACCGGTATGGATTTAGTGACAGAATTAGACTTGGAAATACACAGTAGCGGGTGTGTGTGAAGTTATTCTGAATGACCCTATGTGCACCTTCAATATTATATACCCTTTTAGGGATAGATTTCAAATAGCTCTGATATAGCAGAAACCACTAAATTATGAAATTGCTAAATTGGGAATTGTACTTCAACCCAGAACAAAAAATGTGCTTTGACGGACACTAAATATCTTGCCCAGCAACAACAGTACAGCGGTGGGTAACGAGAGATTTAGAGGGAATTAAATTTGAGGCCTAGTATTTAGGCGCTGGGTCACCGGTATGGATTTAGTGACAGAATTAGACTTGGAAATACACAGTAGCGGGTGTGTGTGAAGTTATTCTGAATGACCCTATGTGCACCTTCAATATTATATACCCTTTTGGGATAGATTTCAAATAGCTCTGATATAGCAGGAACCACTAAATTATGAAATTGCTAAATTGGGAATTGTACTTCAACCCAGAACAAAAATGTGCTTTGACGGACACTAAATAACTTGCCCAGCTACAACAGTACAGCGGTAACGAGAGATTTAGAGGGATTTAAATTTGAGGCCTAGTATTTAGGCGCTGGGTGACAGGTATGGGTTTAGTGACAGAATTAGACTTGGAAATACACAGTAGCGGGTGTGTGTGAAGTTATTCTGAATGACCCTATGTGCACCTTCAATATTATATACCCTTTTAGGGATAGATTTCAAATAGCTCTGATATAGCAGAAACCACTAAATTATGAAATTGCTAAATTGGGAATTGTACTTCAACCCAGAACAAAAAATGTGCTTTGACGGACACTAAATATCTTGCCCAGCAACAACAGTACAGCGGTGGGTAACGAGAGATTTAGAGGGAATTAAATTTGAGGCCTAGTATTTAGGCGCTGGGTCACCGGTATGGATTTAGTGACAGAATTAGACTTGGAAATACACAGTAGCGGTGTGTGTGAAGTTATTCTGAATGACCCTATGTGCACCTTCAATATTATATACCCTTTTTAGGGATAGATTTCAAATAGCTCTGATATAGCAGGAACCACTAAATTATGAAATTGCTAAATTGGGAATTGTACTTCAACCCAGAACAAAAAATGTGCTTTGACGGGCACTAAATAACTTTCCCAGCTACAACAGGACAACGGTAACGAGAGATTTAGAGGGATTTAAATTTGAGGCCTAGTATTTAGGCGCTGGGTGACAGGTATGGGTTTAGTGACAGAATTAGACTTGGAAATACACAGTAGCGGGTGTGTGTGAAGTTATTCTGAATGACCCTATGTGCACCTTCAATATTATATACCCTTTTTGGGATAGATTTCAAATAGCTCTGATATAGCAGAAACCACTAAATTATGAAATTGCTAAATTGGGAATTGTACTTCAACCCAGAACAAAAAATGTGCTTTGACGGACACTAAATATCTTGCCCAGCAACAACAGTACAGCGGTGGGTAACGAGAGATTTAGAGGGAATTAAATTTGAGGCCTAGTATTTAGGCGCTGGGTCACCGGTATGGATTTAGTGACAGAATTAGACTTGGAAATACACAGTAGCGGGTGTGTGTGAAGTTACTCTGAATGACCCTATGTGCACCTTCAATATTATATACCCTTTTTGGGATAGATTTCAAAGAGCTCTGATATAGCAGGAACCACTAAATTATGAAATTGCTAAATTGGGAATTGTATTTCAACCCAGAACAAGAAATGTGCTTGAACGGACACTAAATAACTCGCCCAGCTACAGCACTAGGGACAGATTTAGCTGGATATAAATTTGAGGCCTAGTATTTAGGCGCTGGGTGACCGGTATGGATTTAGTGACAGAATTAGACTGGGATATGGCCAAAAAATGAACAGACTATTGCTGGTTAAATGCACTTGGTGTGACAGCTTCACCCTGATGTAGGCTTTAGCCAAAAAACAACCACACCATTGAGGGTTAAATGCACTTGGTGACAGGCGCAGCTTGCCCCTGATTTTGTATATGGCCAAAAAATGAACAGACTATTGCTGGTTAAATGCACTTGGTGTGACAGCTTCACCCTGATGTAGGCTTTAGCCAAAAAACAACCACACCATTGAGGGTTAAATGCACTTGGTGACAGGCGCAGCTTGCCCCTGATTTTGTATATGGCCAAAAAATGAACAGACTATTGCTGGTTAAATGCACTTGGTGTGACAGCTTCACCCTGATGTAGGCTTTAGCCAAAAAACAACCACACCATTGAGGGTTAAATGCACTTGGTGACAGGCGCAGCTTGCCCCTGATTTTGTATATGGCCAAAAAATGAACAGACTATTGCTGGTTAAATGCACTTGGTGTGACAGCTTCACCCTGATGTAGGCTTTAGCCAAAAAACAACCACACCATTGAGGGTTAAATGCACTTGGTCGCAGCTTGTGCTGGCGCACCACAAGACACAAAATGGCCGCCGATCACCCCAGAAAAATGAGACTGACAAACGGTCTGTGCAGCCTAAAAACAGTGAGCAATTGAGGATCAGCAGCTCAATGATCCACAGCTGCAGATCGATCAGTTAATCAAGTCCTTTGGAGGAGTTAATCTGCCTAATCTCGCCCTACTGTCGCAGCCGCAACCTCTCCCTACGCTAATCAGAGCAGAGTGACGGGCGGCGCTATGTGACTCCAGCTTAAATAGAGGCTGGGTCACATGGTGCTCTGGCCAATCACAGCCATGCCAATAGTAGGCATGGCTGTGATGGCCTCTTGGGGCAAGTAGTATGACGCTTGTTGATTGGCTGCTTTGCAGCCTTTCAAAAAGCGCCAAGAAAGCGTCACAAAAGCGCGAAGAAAGCGACGAACACCGAACCCGAACCCGGACTTTTACGAAAATGTCCGGGTTCGGGTCCGTGTCACGGACACCCCAAAATTCGGTACGAACCCGAACTATACAGTTCGAGTTCGCTCATCCCTAGCAGAAACCACTAAATTATGAAATTGCTAAATTGGGAATTGTATTTCAACCCAGAACAAGAAATGTGCTTGAACGGACACTAAATAACTCGCCCAGCTACAGCACTAGGGACAGATTTAGCTGGATATAAATTTGAGGCCTAGTATTTAGGCGCTGGGTGACCGGTATGGATTTAGTGACAGAATTAGACTGGGATATGGCCAAAAAATAAACAGACTATTGCTGGTTAAATGCACTTGGTGTGACAGCTTCACCCTGATGTAGGCTTTAGCCAAAAAACAACCACACCATTGAGGGTTAAATGCACTTGGTGACAGGCGCAGCTTGCCCCTGATTTAGTATATGGCCAAAAAATGAACAGACTATTGCTGGTTAAATGCACTTGGTGTGACAGCTTCACCCTGATGTAGGCTTTAGCCAAAAAACAACCACACCATTGAGGGTTAAATGCACTTGGTGACAGGCGCAGCTTGCCCCTGATTTTGTATATGGCCAAAAAATGAACAGACTATTGCTGGTTAAATGCACTTGGTGTGACAGCTTCACCCTGATGTAGGCTTTAGCCAAAAAACAACCACACCATTGAGGGTTAAATGCACTTGGTCGCAGCTTGTGCTGGCGCACCACAAGACACAAAATGGCCGCCGATCACCCCAGAAAAATGTGACTGACAAACGGTCTGTGCAGCCTAAAAACAGTGAGCAATTGAGGATCAGCAGCTCAATGATCCACAGCTGCAGATCGATCAGTTAATCAAGTCCTTTGGAGGAGTTAATCTGCCTAATCTCGCCCTACTGTCGCAGCCGCAACCTCTCCCTACGCTAATCAGAGCAGAGTGACGGGCGGCGCTATGTGACTCCAGCTTAAATAGAGGCTGGGTCACATGGTGCTCTGGCCAATCACAGCCAGGTATGGGTTTAGTGACAGAATTAGACTTGGAAATACACAGTAGCGGGTGTGTGTGAAGTTATTCTGAATGACCCAATGTGCACCTTGAATATTATATACCCTTTTAGGGATAGATTTCAAATAGCTCTGATATAGCAGAAACCACTAAATTATGAAATTGCTAAATTGGGAATTGTATTTCAACCCAGAACAAGAAATGTGCTTGAACGGACACTAAATAACTCGCCCAGCTACAGCACTAGGGACAGATTTAGCTGGATATAAATTTGAGGCCTAGTATTTAGGCGCTGGGTGACCGGTATGGATTTAGTGACAGAATTAGACTGGGATATGGCCAAAAAATAAACAGACTATTGCTGGTTAAATGCACTTGGTGTGACAGCTTCACCCTGATGTAGGCTTTAGCCAAAAAACAACCACACCATTGAGGGTTAAATGCACTTGGTGACAGGCGCAGCTTGCCCCTGATTTAGTATATGACCAAAAAATGAACAGACTATTGCTGGTTAAATGCACTTGGTGTGACAGCTTCACCCTGATGTAGGCTTTAGCCAAAAAACAACCACACCATTGAGGGTTAAATGCACTTGGTGACAGGCGCAGCTTGCCCCTGATTTTGTATATGGCCAAAAAATGAACAGACTATTGCTGGTTAAATGCACTTGGTGTGACAGCTTCACCCTGATGTAGGCTTTAGCCAAAAAACAACCACACCATTGAGGGTTAAATGCACTTGGTCGCAGCTTGTGCTGGCGCACCACAAGACACAAAATGGCCGCCGATCACCCCAGAAAAATGTGACTGACAAACGGTCTGTGCAGCCTAAAAACAGTGAGCAATTGAGGATCAGCAGCTCAATGATCCACAGCTGCAGATCGATCAGTTAATCAAGTCCTTTGGAGGAGTTAATCTGCCTAATCTCGCCCTACTGTCGCAGCCGCAACCTCTCCCTACGCTAATCAGAGCAGAGTGACGGGCGGCGCTATGTGACTCCAGCTTAAATAGAGGCTGGGTCACATGGTGCTCTGGCCAATCACAGCCATGCCAATAGTAGGCATGGCTGTGATGGCCTCTTGGGGCAAGTAGTATGACGCTTGTTGATTGGCTGCTTTGCAGCCTTTCAAAAAGCGCCAAGAAAGCGTCACAAAAGCGCGAAGAAAGCGACGAACACCGAACCCGAACCCGGACTTTTACGAAAATGTCCGGGTTCGGGTCCGTGTCACGGACACCCCAAAATTCGGTACGAACCCGAACTATACAGTTCGAGTTCGCTCATCCCTACTTATCACCTTTTTTCCCTGACTGAGCTAATTTCTCCTCTGCCTGTGCTCTTACCTGTTTGGTCTCTCTCTGCCTAATCTTATAAATTTGCCTGTCATCCTTGTTTTTTTTTTTTTTTTATAATTGCTAAATGCTATCTTTTTGTTTTTTAATGATTTTGGCCAATTCTGCTGAGTACCACAGTGGTATCTTCTTTTTTTTTGCTTTTACTGACAAGCCTAATGCAATTTTCTGTTGCCTTCAATAGTGCCACTTTTAAGTAGTCCCATTTCTCCTGGACTCCAATGAAACTGTTCCAGTCTGATAGGGACTCGTATACCACTAATCTAATTTTAGAAAAGTCTGTTTTTCTAAAATCTAAAACTTTTGTTTTTGTGTGGTGTGACTCAGTCACTGTACTTATAGTAAACCACACTGACTGGTGATCACTAGATCCCAAGCTTTCCCCTACAGTAATATCAGATACCAAATTCCCATTTGTGAATACTAAATCTAAAATGGCCTCCTTCCGGGTTGGCTCCTCCACTACTTGCTGTAGAGATAATCCCAGTAGGGAATTTAGAATATCTGTACTCCTGGCAGAACTAGCTATTTTGGTTTTCCAGTTTACATCTGGAAGATTGAAGTCTCCCATAGTGATAACTTCCCCTTCAATGTCATTTTAGCTATTTTCTCAACTAGTAGATCATCTAATTCTTTGACTTGGCCAGGTGGTCTATATATCACACCTACACGACTTACCTTATGATTATCAAGCTGAAAGGTAACCCAAACTGACTCTAAATTGTTCTTGTTAACTTGTATCAAGTTAGATTTATTCTATCTTTCACATACAGGGCCACCCCTCCCCCTTCTTGCCTTCACCCTCCCCTCTTCAGAGCAGGAGGTGCCTGGTTTAATGCTCGGGTCCTCCCATTGACTTCTATAGGGCATCGGGGTGCTCGATCATCACTAGACGTGTGCCATGCACGGCATGTGTGTCATTTTGCCCTGTTTCAGCGCACTCAGCAGATTGGCATCGTTGTCGCACACCACTTTGCCAACTGTCAAATTGAGCGGAGTTAGCCACTGATCTGTCTGTGAACGCAAAGCTGAAAGGAGTACAGTTCCAGTGTGGCTCTTGGCTTCCAGGAACAACAGATGCAGCACAGCATGGCAACGTCTCACCTGGCATGTTGAATAGGTTCTGGGGATCTTGGGGGACGCAGCAGAAGAGACGGTAGCAGCGGAAAAGGAGGAGTCAGCCGAGGAGGAGAGGGAGGATGGAGTAGGAGGAGGAGAAGAAGAGGCAGGCCTGCATGCAATCCGTGGTGCTAACACCAAATCTACACTGGTGCCACGGGTTGCATGATTGACGGCTGTCAGAAGGTTCACGCAGTGGGCAGTTTAAGTTATGTACCTTCCCTGCCCGTGTTTGCTAGACCACGTGTCTGTGGTCAGATGTATCTTGGCACTGACAGTGTGTGCCAGAGATACTTTCACTTGCCGCTGAACGTGGCCATATAGCTCTCGGATGTCCTTCTGGGAGAAATATTTCCTTCCTGGGACCTTCCATTGCAGTGTTCCAATGGCCACAAATTTTCTAAAGGCCTCCGAGTCCACCAGTTTATATGGCAGTAGTTGGCGGGCTAGCAGTTCCGACAATCCAGCGGTCAACCATTGGGCAAGAGGTTATCCGGCGTCATCATCTTTTTACGCTCAAACATTTGGGCCACAGAAGCCTGCCTTTTGCCTGATAAATGTGAGGACAGCATGATGAAAGGTGAAGTGGAGGAAAATTGTGAGGAGAGAGGAGAAAGAGAAGAGGCTGGACGGTGAGAGCCTGGAGTGTGGCTTTGTGGGTTCTGACAGCGTGCTCCCACTGGGCTCGATGATGGGAGGCTAGGTGCCTTCATAAGGCAGTCGTTACTAGATGAGTGTTTGGCTTACCGCGACTTATGCGTTGACAGCAAAGGCTGCAGATGGCAACACTATTGTCTGCAGTGGACACCTTAAAAAATGCCCACACTGCGGAGCCATGTGCTGGCATCCTGGGAGCGCCAGATTTGACCGTGCATGGTAGATGGCTCGCTCCTGATACATTAGCAGTCTGCTTTTTGCCTCCTGTGCAATGTAAGTTCTGCCTGCTTCTCCTCCCTATCTGGTCCATCTCTCCCTCTGAACTCCCCTCCTCTTCCTCTCTTGTGGGCACCCATGTGATGTCCATAGACACGTCATCATCGACGTCACCTTCCCCCCACTAACATTAGAGATCTCGGAGTAGGCAGCAACAGCGGGGACAAACCTCCTAGGGCTAATCTGAGTACTGTCGTCAGACTGCTGAGTGGCGGCTGTTGCTACCCCCTCTTCCTGATCCGATGCCAAGAATGGTTGCGCATCGGAAATGTCTTGTAATGGATCGGAAAATAATTCCTGTGACTCAAGCGGAGGGTATATGGTGATGGTGGTGTTGATTTGATACATATGCAAATTAACCTGAGATGAGTCCTGTCCCTGACTTATCTCACATACAGGACTCATCTCATGTTCATTTGCATATGTATCAAATTGGATTTTTACACAATAAAAGCACACAGAGCTATGGGGACTGGGTATTGCGGATGTGCTAGCGGACATCTAGCAACCCATGTCCTCAGCTCTATACACAAAATCCCGGTGACAGGTTCTCTTTAAAGAAGATAATTGCTTCAGCTACAATTTAGTTTGGTGCAGACACTTACAGCATAAGCAACATCCAATAGAGCGACATCATTTTTTTCCGTCCGATCTTCTCGCACCACTGTTTTTAGGGGCTCTCAAGCCAAGGGGGTAGATAAAGAAGGACATACCTGTAACCCAAACCTATGCTATAGCATGGAAGCATTTAGCTTTATGTTATCTACAAAGAAATCTCCTGCTAATCCAGAAGTACTAATCACCCACAATTTGGCAAACATTTAGGCTCCTTTCACATGAGTGAGTATTCCATGTGGGTGCAATGCATGATGCGAATGCATAGCACCCGCACTAAATCCGGACCCATTAATTTCAATGGGTCTGTGTACATGAGCGTTGTTTTTCACACATCACTTGTGCGTTGCGTGAAAATCGCAGCATGCTCTATATTCAGCGTTTTTCACGCAACACTGGCCCCACAAAAGTCAATGGGGCTGTGTGAAAAACGCATTGCATCCAAGTAACTTAGCAGCAGAAAAAGTATTTTAGACAAGAAGTTGAGTTTCTCAGCGTCTGGCTCCAGGCAGCACATGAGACAGGAGTTTGCTGGTGAAGTCTCCAGCCCTTGCGGACCTTTTCCAGAATGCCAAAGACACCACAGGCAATGAATGTGGAGACGCTCATTGTCCTCGTTCAGGAGATGCCCTGCATTTGGGATACCAGGTTGGGGGACTACCACGACCGTTACAAAAAGGACGCAGCCTGGGTGGAGATAACCCAGGAGCTGTTTGCCACCATCTGGGAAAAAAACGAAGGGCAAAGTCGCAAGAGTTTGGGTAAGTAGCCAATGTATACATTACATGTGTGTCCTTGCTGTCCTCCCTAGCATAGCACATGTCATAGGTACAGTAATCCTCCCTAGCATAGCACATGTGATAGGTTGTCCTCCCTAGCATAGCACATGTAATAAGTTGTCCTCCCTAGCATAGAACATATGATACGGTATCCTCCCTAGCATAGCACATGTCATAGGTAACCCCCCTAGCATAGAAAATGTCATAGGTAATCCTCCCTAGAATAGCACATGTGATAAGTTATCCTCCCTAGCATAGCACATGTGATAAGTTATCCTCCCTAGCATAGCAGATGTGATAAATTGCCCTCCCTAGCATAGCACATGTGATACGTTATCCTCCCTAGCATAACACATGTCATAGGTAATCCTCCCTAGCATAGCACATGTCATAGGTAATCCTCCCTAGCATAGCACATGCAATAGGTAATCCTCCCTAGCATAGCACATGCAATAGGTAATCCTCCCTAGCATAGCACATGTGATAAGTTGTCCTCCGTAGCATATCAAATGTCATAGGTAGTGTTGAGCGGCAGGGCAATATTTGATTTTGCGATATTTCATGAATATATCGCCGAATATTCATCATATATTCGTGAATTCGCGATATCGCTATCTTCGGTCACATTTTTTTCAATAATAAAATCGCAATTTAAAATGTCCTTAATATGCATGCGCAAAAAGGGGTGTGGCTTAGCAACTGTTTTCGAACTACCCAAAGTTTAAGACGATTGGAAAAGATGGTCAGAAGCAATTTTCGAGACAGTGAGGAAGAACTCCTGATCACTGTAAGTAATTTCACATTACACCAGTGAATTTGTTTACATTTCACATGCATGTCAGACCAATCGCTTTATATGCAGATAGAGTGTTAAAAAATGTTCGTAATTGTGAAAATCGCCACTTATGATCTGAATATTTTTTGTGTGATACATAAAACTTCACTTTTTATCAGGTCTAAGTAGATATTTCTGATTGGTGCGCTAAGTATTGTTGCAACATCACAGCACTATGTCTGTAGCATGTATGTATGGACAGCAGAGAAATATCTGTCACATGCACATTGCACATCCGTTTTCCTGCTGCACACAATATACCCCCCCCCCCCCCACACACACACACACACACACACAGTCTATAGATTAGAGTTTTTGTCCTGTTGCTCAGGACTCGGGAGAAGCTTTCTTTGTGTTACTGACAGAAAAATTTTAGAAAAGGGATTTTCATCGCCAGAAATGGGTTAATGACACCAACTAATGGAAGAGATTATTTTTAAAACTTTCGGTCCCTGTCACCTATGCAGAGCAGTTTATTCATGGCAAAAATTTTAAAATGTTAACCCAAGAATGTAACAGAAAAATTTGTGAAATTTATTAACCAGTCTACTAGGTAGAGCAGGGGTATATCACAGCCAAAAATTGTTGAATTTCACCCGAAAATGTAACAGACAAATTAAAGATTTTTCTTTTACCTGTATACTAGGTATAGCAGAGGTATATCACACCCAAAAATTTGTGAATTTTATCTGAAAATGTAACAGACAAATTAATATTTTTTTTTTTAACTTGTCTACTAGGTATAGCAATGGTATATCACACCCAAAAATTGGGGAATTTCACCCAAAAATGTAACAGACAAATTTGCATTTGTTTAACCTATCTATAAGGTATAGCAGTGGTATATCGCACCCAAAAAATGGTGAATTTAACCCGAAAATGTAACAGACAAATTTGTGATTTCTTTTTTACATGTCTACTAGGTATAGCAGTGGTATATCACACCCAAAAACAGACAAATAAGAGAATTTCATTTTTTTACCTGTCTACTAGGTAGAGCATGGGTATAAAAACCCCAAAATTGGTGAATTTCACCCAAAAATTTAACAGACAAATTAGTGAAATGACATAAAATAAAATACGTACAAATTAAATAAATAAAAAAATGTGATTTATGAGGTGGAGATCCATATGGAGTAAGAGTTTGAGGAGGCAGTAGACGTAGCGGTGTAGGTGGAAGCAGTGGTGGAGGAGGACGAGGTAGCCAATACTTTTTTTTGTTTCTTTTTTTAATTTTTATTTTTTTATTAGGGTACACTCCAAAAGAGTGGGAAATATCTAAACTACAAGAATAAGCAATTGCGCTGTAGTATAACAATGGATGGTTAAGGCCGGTATACATGTCTATTCTGCACAAGGTAAGGACAAGTCCTGTGGGATCCATGTCTGGTTCAGATTAATGAACGTGAGCTTGTCCACATTGGCTGTGGACAGATGGATGTGCTTGTCTGTGATAACGTCCCCTGCCGTGCTAAACACACTTTCAGATAATACACTGGCTGCAGGGCAGGCCAGCACCTTCAAGGTGTAAATGAAAAGCTCAGGCCATGTGCCCAATTTGGAGACCCAAAAGTTGAAGGGGGCAGACCCATCATTCAGTAAGTTTAGGCGTGTGCAAACATACTGCTCCACCATGTTGGTGAAATGCTGCCTCCTGTTAAGACGTTCTATATAAGCTGGTGGTGCTGGTTGTTGTGGCTTGCTGACAAAGCTTTTCCACATTTTGGCTAACCCTGCCTTCTGAGGTGCTGGCGGTGCCCCAGCTGCTTTGGCGACTGCTTCCTCCTCCTCTGCTTTCTCCTTGTGCTTCCATTGTGCCCCCGCTGTCAGGTGGGTATGCAGCGTTTGCTTTAACTCGCGCATCTTACGATCACGATCCAGTGAGGAAATTAAGGGCGGTACGTTGTCCTTGTAATGGGGATCCAGCAGTGTGGCCATCCAGTAATCAGCACAAGTTAGAATGTGTGCAACTCGGCGGTCGTTTGCGGAGACACTGCAGCATGTAATCGCTCATGTGTGCCAGGCTGCCCAGAGGCAACAAAAAGCGGTCCTCTGTGGGAGGTGCATCGTCAGTTTCCTCTGTATCTCCCCAGCCATGCACCAGTGATGGCCATGAGCTGGTCTGGGTGCCACCCTGTTGTGAACATGGTTCCTCCTCCATCTCCTCCTCCTCATCCTCCACCTCGTCATCCTCCAGAACTGTGCCCTGGCTTTACAATTATGTACCTGGTGTTTGTGGGTGCAGGAACCCACCCTCGGGGCCACTTGTGAAAGACTGGCTGGAAACCATATGAAATTATCCCTCTTCCTCCTCCTCCTACTGTGCCACATCCTCTTCCATCATCGCCAGCAGCGTTTTTTCAAGGAGGCATAGAAGTGGGATAGTAACTCTGATAACAGCGTTATCGGCACTGGCCATGTTGGTGGAGTACTCGAAACAACGCAACAAGGAACACAGGTTTCGCATCGAGGCCCAGTCATTGGTGGTAAAGTGGTGCTGTTCGACAGACCAACTCACCCAATCTACTATCGCCTGTTCTTTTTCTGGCCTCACCCTTCGCAGAGCCGCATTAGGCCCGACCAAATAGGGCTGAAAGTTCTGTCGCCTACTCGTACCTGACGAAGGTGTTTCACTTGTGCTTGTAGCTGGCACAGATCAACCACGTCCTCTCCCTGCAACAGGAGCTCCACCAGCAGCACCACAACCGGGGCTACGTCCCTTATTTGACGCTCTACTCATATTTCTCAAATTTAGGCCCAAAATGGGTGTTTATTTAATACCAGAATAGCACAGCAGTATGTAAAGGGTATATCTAACAATGACAGATGCAGCAAAGGCTGCAAAATTAAGATTTTTGCCCTAAATGGGTGTTTTTTTTTAAATAGCAGAATAGAACAACAGTATCTAAAGGGTGTATCTCACACGTACAGATGCAGGCAAGGCCACAAATTAAGATTTTTGCCCAAAATGGGTGTTTATTTAATACCAGAATAGCACAGCAGTATGTAAAGGGTGTATCTCACAATGACAGATGCAGCAAAGGCTGCAAAATTAAGTTTTTTATTTGCCCTTAATGGGTGGTTATTTAATACCAGAATAGCACAGCAGTATGTGAAGGGTGTATCTCACAATGACAGATGCAGCAAAGGCTGCAAAATTATTTTTTTTGCCCTAAATAGGTGTTTTTAAAATAGCAGAATAGAACAACAGTATCTAAAGGGTGTAACTCACAATGACATATACAGCAAAGGCTGCAACATTTAGTTTTTTGCCATAAATGGGTGTTTTTTTAATAACAGAATAGAACAACAGTATCTAAAGGTTATATCTCACACGTACAGATGCAGACAAGGCTGCAAAATTAAGATTTTTTCCCTAAATGTGTGTTTCTTTAAAATACCTGAATATGACAGCAGTATATAACAGGCCGCAAATTAAGTATTTTGCCCAAAATGGGTGTTTATTTAATACCAGAATAGCACAGCAGTATGTAAAGCGTGTATCTCACAATGACAGATGCAGCAAAGGCTTCAAAATTTTTTTTTTTGCCCAAAATAGGTGTTTTTGTTTTTCAAATAGCAGAATAGAACAACGGTATCTAAAGGGTGTATCTCACAATGACATATGCATCAAAGGCTGCAAAATTAAGATTTTTGCCCTAAATGGGTGTTTTTTTTTAATAGCAGAATAGAACAACAGTATCTAAAGGGTGTATCTCACACGTACAGATGCAGACAAGACCGCAAATTAAGTATTTTGCCAAAATGGGTGTTTTTTTAATAACAGAATATGACAGCAGTATATAACGCTTGAATTTCACACGTGCAGATACAGCAAGGGCTGTAAAATTGTGTATTTTGCCCCAAAGGGGTGTTTTTTAAAACCCTGAAAATAAAGGCTGTAGTATTTGAAGTATTTAAGGCTTGTTTTAACAATAACAGATGCAGCAAAGGCTGCAATATTAAGTACTTTGCCCAAAAAGGGTGTTTTTTTTATAACAGAATATGACAGCAGTATATAACGCTTGAATTTCACACTGACAGATGCAGACAGGGCCGCAAATTAAGTATTTTGCAGAAAAATGTATTTTTTTTTTTACTAACAGAATATGACAGCAGTATATAACGCTTAAATTTCACATGTACAGATGCAGCAAGGGCTCTAAAATTTAGTATTTTGACCCAAAAGAGTGTTTTTTAAAACACAGAAAATTATAGCTGTATTGAAGCTTAAATTGTTTGTTTCCGTCATGTATGTAGCACTTTCTGTTGCTGTATCCAACCAAACACATGGATGCACTTCTTCTTTCTCTGCCTCAGCTCCAGCACCTCCCCTAACAACTCCCAGATAGTTTATAGCTGCTCCCACCCAGCTATTTACATAGACACTCCCCTATCACTGCCACTGAAAACGCCCAGCTAGTTTATAGCTCCTCCCACCCAGCTAGTTACACGCTTCTAGTCAACAGGGTCGCAAGAAGCGTGTGGAAAAACCAAGGCGCAAAATAACTGCCCATGAACTGAGAAAAGTCAAGCGTGCAGCTGCCAAGATGCCACTTGCCACCAGTTTGGCCATATTTCAGAGCTGCAACATCACTGGAGTGCCCAAAAGCACAAGGTGTGCAATACTCAGAGACATGGCCAAGGTAAGCAAGGCTGAAAGACGACCACCACTGAACAAGACACACAAGCTAAAAAGTCAATACTGGGCCAAGAAATATCTCAAGACTGATTTTTCTAAGGTTTTATGGACTGATGAAATGAGAGTGAGTCTTGATGGGCCAGATGGCTGGATTGGTAAAGGGCAGAGAGCTCCAGTCCGACTCAGACGCCAGCAAGGTGGAGGTGGAGTACTGGTTTGGGCTGGTATCATCAAAGATGAGCTTGTGGGGCCTTTTTGGGTTGAGGATGGAGTCAAGCTCAACTCCCAGTCCTACTGCCGGTTTCTGGAAGACACCTTCTTCAAGCAGTGGTACAGGAAGAAGTCTGCAAGGTAAGAAAAACATGATTTTTATGCAGGACAATGCTCCATCACACGCGTCCAAGTACTCCACAACGTGGCTGGCAAGAAAGAGTATAAAAGAAGAAAATCTAATGACATGGCCTCCTTGTTCACCTGATCTGAACCCCATTGAGAACCTGTGGTCCATCATCAAATGTGAGATTTACAAGGAGGGAAAACAGTACACCTCTCTGAACAGTGTCTGGGAGGCTGTGGTTGCTGCTGCACGCAATGTTGATGGTGAACAGATCAAAACACTGACAGAATCTATGGATGGCAGGCTTTTGAGTGTCCTTGCAAAGAAAGGTGGCTATATTGGTCACTGATTTGTTTTTGTTTTGTTTTTGAATGTCAGAAATGTATATTTGTGAATGTTGAGATGTTATATTGGTTTCACTGGTAAAAATAAATAATTGAAATGGGTATGTATTTTTTTTGTTAAGTTGCCTAATAATTATGCACAGTAATAGTCACCTGCACACACAGATATCCCCCTAAAATTGCTAAAACTAAAAACAAACTAAAAACTACTTCCAAAAATATTCAGCTTTGATATTAATGAGTTTTTTGGGTTCATTGAGAACATGGTTGTTGTTCAATAATAAAATTAATCCTCAAAAATACAACTTGCCTAATAATTCTGCACTCCCTGTATGTTCCCATACATACAAATTGCAATATATTCCTTTGCCATTTTTGCATTTCAAAGGATTTTTAAGATTGCAATTTGTATGTATGGGAACACATGGCACACATGGCTGACTTCATGTTAGGCTGCCTTTCCCGTGACCCCCGTGTTATATGCATTTTAGATAACAGGGATTACTGGATGTTCACCCTTCTGGACCCCCGCTACAAAGAGAACTCATTTCTCATTCCTCCGGTGGAGAGGACAAGCAAAATGGTGATATACCAGAAGTTCCTTGTTGACAGATTGCTGCAAAACTTTCCATCTGACAGCGCTGGCAGCAGAGTCCGTACTTCCTTGGGCAACCGAGGTGGGGAGACAAGGGGAACACAGAGAACTTCAAACAAAGGCAAGGAAACACTATCCAAGGCCTGGGACAGTTTTATGACACCCCGCCAGCACCCTCAACATGATGCGCGTCCTGGTGTCACAAGGAGGGAAAAGTTTTGGAAGATGATAAAGGAGTACGTAGCAGACCGTGTCAGCGTCTTCAGTGATCCCTCAGTGCCTTACAACTACTGGGTGTCCAAGCTGGACACGTGGCACGAACTGGCACTCTACACCTTGGAGGTGCTGACCTGCCGCCAGAGTTTTGTCTGAGCAGGTGTTTAGTGCTGCTGGTGGCATTATAACAGATAAACGTATCCGGCTGTCAACTGAAAATGCTGACAGGTGGACTCTTATAAAAATGAACAATGCCTGGCTTGCCCCTGACTTCTCCACTCCAGCAGAGGAAAGCCACAACTGAACATAAAGGCACTTTAAATGTGTTGCTTAGAATGTACTGAATACTCTGTATTCTCATGCACCCCTTCCGCCACAAAAAAGGGTACAGTACAGACCAAAAGTTTGGACACACCTTCTCATTCAAAGAGTTTTCTTTATTTTCATGAAAATTGTAGATTCACACTGAAGGCATCAAAACTATGAATTAACACATGTGGAATTATATACTTATCAAAAAAGTATGAAACAACTGAAAATATGTCAAATTCTAGGTTCTTCAAAGTAGCCACCTTTTTTTTTCATTTACTGCTTTGCACACTCTTGGCATTCTTTTCATGAGCTTCAAGAGGTAGTCACCTAAAATCGTTTTCACTTCACAGGTGTGCCCGGTCAGGTTTGATAAGTGGGATTTCTTGCCTTATAAATGGGGTTGGGACCATTGGTTGCGTTGTGGAGAAGTCAGCTGATAGTCCTACTGAATAGACTGTTAGAATTTGTATTATGGCAAGAAAAAAGCAGCTAACTAAAGAAAAACGAGTGGCCATCATTACTTTAAGAAATGAAGGTCAGTCAGTCCGAAAAATTGGGAAAACTTTGAAAGTGTCCCCAAGTGCAGTCACAAAAACCATCAAGCACTACAAAGAAACTGGCTCACATGCAGACCGCCCCAGGAAAGGAAGACCAAGAGTCACCTCTGCTGCGGAGGATAAGTTCATCCGAGTCACCAGCCTCAGAAATAGCAGGTTAACAGCAGCTCAGATTAGAGACCAGGTCAATGCCACACAGAGTTCTAGCAGCAGACATCTCTAGAACAACTGTTAAGAGGAGACTGTGTGAATCAGGCCTTCATGGTAGAATATCTGCTAGGAAACCACTGCTAAGAACAGGCAACAAGCAGAAGAGACTTGTTTGGGCTAAAGAACACAAGGAATGGACATTAGACCAGTGGAAATCTGTGCTTTGGTCTGATGAGTCCAAATTTGAGATCATTGGTTCCAACCACCAGGCTGTGTAAGGGCTATTTGATCATGAAGGAGAGTGATGGGGTGCTGCGCCAGATAACTTGGCCTCCACAGTCACCGGACCTGAACCCAATCGAGATGGTTTGGGGTGAGCTGGACCGCAGAGTGAAGGCAAAAGGGCCAATAAGTGCTAAGCATCTCTGGGAACTCCTTCAAGACTGTTGGAAGACCATTTCAGGTGACTACCTCTTGAAGCTCATCAAGAGAATGCCAAGAGTGTGCAAAGCAGTAATCAAAGCAAAAGGTGGCTACTTTGAAGAACCTAGAATAGGACATATTTTCAGTTGTTTCACACTTTTTTGTTATGTATATAATACCACATGTGTTAATTCATGGTTTTGATGCCTTTAGTGTGAATCTACAATTTTCATGAAATAAAGTCATGAAAATAAAGAAAACTCTTTGAATGAGAAGGTGTGTCCAAACTTTTGGTTCCTGAAGTCTTCCACCATAAACGATTTTTTGATGATCAAGGCGGACAGGAGAACTCCCCTGTGTAACTTTGATGTCAGCCAGTGGCATACTGCCACGGTGTATCTGGGTCTTCTGCCTCCTCTTCCGCATTGCCCTGTAGCTCCTCCGGCTGCTCCTGCTCCTCTGCTCCTATCACCTGTGTAGAAAAACCACCCATTTTGCTACATATTGCTTGTGCTCCAATGTCCTCCTCCCCCTCCTCCTTCTCCAGTTCAGTTCCCACAGGGCTCATGTGGCTGTGAGATCTAGACACCACATATCCAGTCCCCTGACCAGCCAGATTTAACATAATCTGTTCCAGGACATATAGCAGTGGAATGACATTGTTCATCCTGTAGTCCTGGCGACTGACAAATAACATGGCCTACTCAAACAGAGGAAAAAATAAAGGAACAGTTGGAAAAATTTCCCAAAAATAAAGAATGTACAATATGGCAAGAGAGGATCTGTTAAGGGTTAGATAAAACAGAGACAGATATCATTAATAAAAATAATTAAAAAAAAGAAACATAGATATTCAGAGTTCTAAACATCGAGAGAAAGTTCACAAATCCCATAACAATTAAGAAAATGTACAAAATAATGAAAATATGACGAATAACAGACAGATAGAGAACACGGACAATTTATATTCAATACCAGTAAGTAATAGATATGATCAACTGTCAGAACAACATTTTTTAGATCATACTCCTGCACACCACAGAACATGGATAAGACACAGGGAACAAACACCAAATTATTACCGACAACGATCACCGACCCACCATTACAACCTGAGACAGAAGAACCCCCCATTCCAACTTCCCAGAGAGGGGAACTCCTATCACACCCCTCAAACTTGGAACCGACATGAGAGGTCCAACATCGACCAATGGAACATTTACAGGCATAAACATCGCAATCAGTCAGAAGAAAGAGAAAAACGATGAGGAGTAAAAGGGAGAGAAACACAATACAGAAAACACCATTAATGTCTAACACTGATTCAGTCATAAACCTCAGCTCTATCACTCTTACTGGTGCGCAGATCTCCTTGTTGAATAAAGGCCTCAAATGTGCCCCAACTGTAATGGTTGATAAGTTCTCTACCTATACAGGTATACAGAAATTTATTAAAAAACATATGTTTAAAGAAAAATTTTATTAAAAATTCCTTAGAAATTAAAAGGAACCAACTTATTAGACCTTTCCAACATAAAACACTCAGAAATAAATCCACAATGTTCCCTAGGAACGAGATTAGTAAAGAAATGGCTACCTTCCAAAAATGTGTGGAAGGAGATTTGAGAAAGATGAAAGATAAATCTATAAGTAATAACCAAAAAAGAAACTATAGCTATTAAAGAACTACAAAAAACTAAATAAATTACGATACGCCCAGTGGACAAAGGAGTAGCTACAATTATACTTGATACAGAAAAATATAATAAAGAATGTTGGAGGCAACTGGCAGATATGACTACATATTTGAAATTGCTAAAAGATCCGCTAAATGAATTTAAACAGCAATTAAAAGAATTATGTGAAAAGGTGTACAGGAACAAATTCTCCTTAAGCAAGAATCAGATTTTATTATGGGCACACAAGGAAGGCTACCAGCCTTCTACTGTTTGCCCAAAATTCACAAAAATCCACAGAGTCCCCCTGGCCATCCCATAGTATCTGGGATAGCGTCTATCACCTTGAATCTATCTAGATATATTGATACCCATCTCCAACCACTAGTGAAAAAAATAAAATAAAAATCTTATATTAAAAGATACCATGCATATTATAAAAGTTTTGAAAGACCTGGAGGTTGAACCCAGTTGGATTATGGGTACGTTGGACATCCAGTCCTTGTACACAGTTATCAACCATGAACAGGGACTGGATGCAATCAAAAAACAATTAACCAAGGATGGTTCTTTTGAAATTCCTCAGATCAATTTTATATTGGAAGGGATCAATTATATTTTAGAACACAATTATTTCTATTTCGAGGGGGATTATTATCTGCAAAAATGCACCGCCATGGGGACCAGGTTCGCCCCCTAGTTACAGCAATTTATTTTTGTCTGAGTGGGAATCTATTAACATTGATCCCAAACTGGGGACGGACCTGGTCCTATGGCGGCATTATATTGATGATGTCATCTTCATTTTGAAACAGGGAATATCACAGCTACAGTAGAAGAATTTTTAAAAAATATTGAATATTAACAATATGAATTAGATTTTTACCACAAATATCAAAGATCAGACGGAATATCTAGATCTATTGATAATGAAACAGGATAACCAATACTATTGTAGCACATTTCAGAAACCTACTGCGACAAACAATTTTATCCTGTTTTCCAGCTGTCACCTTCCTAGGTGGCTGATCAATATTCCCACTGGACAGTTCCGTAGAATCAGAAGCAACTGTACAGATGACCGTCAATTTGAGGATGAGGCAACTAAAATGAAATCCTACTTTGTTGATAAGAATTACCCTATAGAGTCGATAGATGAAGCATTGGATACTGTGAGAAATCTGGAAAGAAAATTGTTCTTTAATGATAGACAACAAGTTAGATCACAGAATTAATTTTCAAACATTAGGTTTATCCTCCCCTTTAATGACAACTACAAGAAACTACAGAGAATAATTAAGTCTCATTGGCCACATCTCTTAAGTGATAAGACAGTAGGTCATCTCCTACCACATGCACCAAAGATCACTTTTACCCGTAATTTGGGTTTCAAGATAGCTCTGTCAGTCCCAAATAAGATCAAGAAAGACAGCACTTTAAGTACTTTCATGAATATGAAAGGATTTTATAAATGTGAAAGATTCATAGGATGTAAAATGAATAACCTACCATGTAAAATCTCAGAGGTGCACTCAACGCAAAACTCATATATATGGGAAATCAAAGATTGTATCTCCTGTAGCTCATCGGGAGTTATATATCTAATCCAATGCCCATGTAACCGCCAATACATAGGCTGTATTAAACGAACCCTCAAAATACGAATCAATGAGCACATTCCTTATCAAAGCATCATAAAGAGGTCCATAACAGCAATCCATTGGATATAAAACTTATGGCGTTAGAAAAGGTCAATCAACATTGGAGAGGAGGCAACTTAATTCAAAAAATTATTAACAAGATGGAGTGGCTCTACCAATCAGTAGGAAAGGATGGTGCTCAATATCTATGTGTAACTCCAAAACACCAGGGGATTAATTAAATAGTAGTAATAAAGATATGGCACTCATATCTAGAGGACTGCTCAAAACAAACTACTTTATTTAAGTTCAATTATTGATAATTCACAATATTAAAAAGTCATAGTATTAAAAAGTCATACAAGATACGTAAATTGTATAGAAATAAAAAAAAACAAATGGATAAAACATCGCAAAAATGATGATGAAGATAAAAATCACTTGAGGATTGATTGGAATTTAACTAATTATCACATAGGTCAGACAGCATATAAGTGCTTGGTATATCCACCACAAAGAGATCTAATTATCGATAATTCACCGAAGCAAAGTTCTCAATTAAATAGTCCCCAAATATTTGATTACTATAATCGTCGATTCTCGGTAATATGATGTACTTGTACACTTTTCAATTTGATTATTGGTTCGAGCGGCTGAAAGAGTCAAATGGTTCTTATGTAACAGTTCATAGGCTTATCATAATTTTGAGTAATTCGGGAGTTTTAGCTCTAGGTGGCGTCCCACCTATTATCGAGCCATTTTATTCCCTTACCTCCAGCATCTGAGTGCGGCTTGTTTGTTTGATCACCGCTCCTTCAGCGTCCCTCGTGCTCGAATCCTCACTAGCTCCGATCAAGCTGGGAATGGAACTGTATCACTCCAGGAAGTTAACGAGCACAAGTTTCTGTATGGGACAAGTCAGTCTCTTAGAAGGTTATTGATGAGGAGATAAAGGTGAAGATGTTCTTGCGCATGCCAAAGTAATGGTATTATGGGGTCCAGATTCCTCCCAGACGCGTTTCGAAGTCCCAAAAAGGTACTGACTTCTTCCTGAAAAAGGTACTGACTTCCATAATACCACCACTTTGGCATATGCAAGAACATCTTCACCTTTATCTCCTCATCAACAACCTTCTAAGAGATTGACTCGTCCCATACAGAAACTTGTGCTCGTTAACTTCCTGGAGTGATACAGTTCCATTCCCAGCTTGATCGGAGCTAGTGAGGATTCGAGCACGAGGGACGCTGAAGGAGCGGTGATCAAACAAACAAGCCGCACTCAGATGCTGGAGGTAAGGGAATAAAATGGCTCGATAATAGGTGGGACGCCACCTAGAGCTAAAACTCCCGAATTACTCAAAATTATGATAAGCCTATGAACTGTTACATAAGAACCATTTGACTCTTTCAGCCGCTCAAACCAATAATCAAATCGAAAAGTGTACAAGTACATCATATTACCGAGAATCAACGATTATAGTAATCGAATATTTGGTGACTATTTAATCGAGAACTTTGCTTTGGTGAATTATCGATAATTAGATCTCTTTGTGGTGGATATACCAAGCACTTATATGCTGTCTGACCTATGTGATAATTAGTTAAATTCCTACCTCAAGTGATTTTTATCTTCATCATCATTTTTTGTGATGTTTTATCCATTTGTTTTTTAATTTATATACAATTTACGTATCTTGTATGACTTTTTAATAGTATGACTTTTTAATATTGTGAATTATCAATAATTGAACTTAAATAAAGTAGTTTGTTTTGAGCAGTCCTCCAGATATATGAGTGCCATATCTTCATTCAAAAAATGTCTAGAGCAGAATCTAGACAGATATAAGAATTCGGATCCCTTTTACCATTTGGACTGAATTCTGAATTAGAACTGTTCGGTTTTCTTTAAGGTCGATGCCCCATCCCCAATGATGAGTCGCATATCTGGCCGTCTATCGGCACTGTGACCCACCCCTCTGGTTTGGGACCTCTTCCTATTTCTACGATTTCCCTGACACAATAGGACACAACAAAGTTCATCTTTGATCAGATATCCAGTTCAATTATTCATTCTGATTTTAGATTGTTCACATATATGTTCCGGTAACCATTTTTAGTATTATCTAAGCAATATTTTATATTATTTTAGATGTACACCTACTATATGGTATATCCTTGAATTTGTATGGTTCTGAATATTATATAGAATTTTTATCACATACAGTTATGTATCGCAGTTTGATCTATGGATTACACAAAAAAACACACTTAAAAAAAAAACGCAACAAAACCGCAACAATATCGCATTAAAGCGACAGTATCAATTACATCCAATCTTGGATTTTAATCCAGTGACCACAGTTTATGGAGGATCCAAAAGGACTTAAAAGAAGGAGGTTTAAAGTTCCAAGTATGACCACTGAGGAAGGGATGTGGAATCATCTCGAAACGCGTCTGTATATTGGACACTTTTGTAATATCTCTGCTACAAACAACTCTATATGCATGGCCATGCAATTATAAATCTTATACTACCTGAATATTTACTTGATTTGTTTAACCATTTTTATTACACACCATCAAGGTGATCACACTAACAAAGCGGAAGTCTCACCTGAAGTACCGTGATACTTGGTGCGGCTGACGGAGGACACTAGGAGCCAAGCGTTATGGCGTCTCCAGCTCACCTCCCTGGACATTCCGCCAACAGCCCCTTCTGAAATACTAAACAGGAGGTAAGAGTGACTTTATTTGTTGGCTCAATATCCAAGACAATTGGAATATTAGGATGAAGTTGCTGTGTCTATGATATATACCAATATACATAAGCGCATTGTAAAGTGAGACAATACAGATCCTCCGCATTTATTATCTACTGGGATATCCCACCATCAGCTACATCTGGAATATATTGGACGCAACCGCTGTGTTGAGTATATATATCAATACATACAAGCACATTGTGTAACAAGATGCTACAGGTTCTACGCACCTAGTATTTATCAGGACGATTTGTCATTAGCAGCTGTATCTGTAATATATAGAAGCAAAATTAAGCACATATCAGCTTAAAGCTAATAATTAAGAGCTCTAAGGTCGACACATTTTTGTCATACCATTTCTGGATTGTTTCACCAATTGCACGTCATCAGAATATTTTGGACATTAGTGATAAAGAGAGTTATTGTTGGAGATTTTTCACAACTTTTTAAACTTATTGGTTTTTATACACTATTTATTTTTGGATAACCCATTTTTATATTTTATATCTTGTATATCCATTTTTTTTTCTTTTCACTATATTTTTTTTATTACCGTCACTATCTGTGGTATACAGATATCACCGACCTTATTTAGACCATTTTTCATTCCAATGCTGCTGTGATATTGCTGCTATTAATCTATGCTGCTGCTCCCTATATATATGCTGCTATCATTTCAATCATTTTATATATTTTAAATCCATTGATACATTGTTTATACTAATAAACGTTATATAGTTGATGCTATAGTGTGAGTGCTCGCTTACCCTATATATTGCTCCATTTTTGTTGATTGAGGCAGGGTGTCCTCAATTCTAGCTAGTAGCACCTCACCATTACCAACCAGAAGTGAGCCACCCCTTCATCTTCTGTTTATTTTAAAAATTTTGCCGTAAACAAACCCCTGCTCTGCATAGGTGACAGGGACCTAATTTTTGTAAAATTGTCTGTTCCGTTGGTGGGTGACATGAACCCAGTTTTGCCGTGAATAAACCCCTCCTCTGCCTAGGTGACAGGGACCTAAATTTCTAAATATTGTCTGTTACATTTTCGGGTGACATTTTACCATTTTTGCTGTATACAAACCCCTGCTCTGCATAGATGACAGGGACCTAATCTTTGTAAAATAATCTGTTCCATTGGTGGGTGACATGAACCCAGTTTTGCCGGTGAAAAACCCTTGCTCTGCATTGCTGACAGAGAACTAAATTTAGAAAAAAAAAAACATCACAACAGCACGCCACAACAACCAGCACCACCAGCTGATATGGAACGTCTTAGCAGGAGGCAGCATTTCATCAACATGGTGGAGCAGTATGTGTGCACACGCCTACACGTACTGACTGATAGGTCTGCCCCCTTCAATTTCTGGGTCTCCAAATTGGGCACATGGTCTAAGCTTACCCTTTACGCCTTGGAGGTGCTGGCCTGCCCTGCAGCCAGTGTATTGTCTAAACGTTTGTTTTGCACGGCAGGACAAACAAAGAAGTGCTGCCGTCTGTCCACAGCCAATGTGGACAAGCTCACGTTTATTAAAATGAACCAGGCAGGGATCCCACAGGACTTGTCTGTACCTTGTGCAGAATAGACATGTATACCGGCCTCATCCAATGTTTTGGGGTCTACCCAAATTTAAACAACAGAAAAAAAAAAATATATAAACTATGTTGGCTACCTCCTCCTCCTCCACCGCCGCTTACACCTACACCGCCACATCCAACGCCTCCTCAACCTCCTACTCCATATAGACCTCCTCCTCCTAGGTCAAGATTATTATTTTAAATTTTTACCTATTTTATGTTATTTTAAGTGATTTCCCCATTTGTTTTCAGAGCACTTTACCACATTTTGCTGGCATTTGCGGGCTGCAAATGCCAGCAAAATGTGGTAAAGTGCTCTGAAAACAAATGGGGAAATCACTTAAAATAACATAAAATAGTCTAGCCTTTTCCATGACTTTTTTAGAGCCATTTTAGTGCTCCACATTTTGAATCCCCATTGACCAGAATTGGGTTCGGGGTCAAGTTCGGGTTCCGAACTCAAACTTTTTTGCGGAGTTCGGTCAAAAATGTCGAACCCGAACTTCCAGGTGGACACTCAACTATCTAGAACATATAACTGCACCGCTGAATGGCAAACAATATATATTTTTTTGCCACTAATACATGCCAAAAAGGGCTTTAGAATATACAACTGCACCGCTGAAAGGCAAATAATATAAATATTTTTTCCACTAAAACACGCCAAAAAAAGCTTTAGAACATATAACTGCACTGCTGAACGGCAAATAGACCCTTCATTTTTTCCACTTATACACGCCACAAAAGGCTTTAGAACATATAACTGCACCGCTGAACGGCAAATAATAAAAAAAATTGCCACTAATACATGCCAAAAAGGGCTTTAGAACATATAACTGCACTGCTGAACGGTAAATAATATATATTTTTTTTCCACTAATACACGCCAAAAAGGCTTTGGAACATATAACTGCACCGCTGAACGGCAAATAATATATATATATATATTTTTGCCACTATTACCAGCCAAAAAGGGCTTTAGCACATATAATTGCACCGCTGAATGGCAAATAATATATCTTTTTTTGCCACTAATACACGCCAAAAAGGGCTTTGGAACATATAACTGCACCGCTGAATGGCAAATAAGCCCTTATTTTTTTCCACTTATACACGCTACAAAAGGCTTTAGAACATATAACTGCACCGCTGATCAGCAAATAATATATATATTGTTTGCCACTAATACATGCCAAAAAGGGCTTTTGAACATATAACTGCACCGCTGAACGGCAAATAATATATATATGCAAAAAATATATATATATTTTTTTGCCACTAATACATGTCAAAACGGGCTCTAGAACATATAACTGCACTGATGAATGACAAATAATATATATTTTTGTGCCTCTAGTACACTCCAAAAAGGGCTGTAATTTTCTTACTTCACCACACAATGGCTAATAAGCAATTTTTTCCCACTAATACAAAGCAAAAAATACTTTAGAACATATAACTGCACTGCACAAGGGCAAATAAGATGTATAAATATTTCCTTGTAATAAACCCTGTTCATGGCTGTATCAAATAGCACTTGCGCAGCAATAACAAGAACCGTTTTCTGGAATTAGGGTACTTTCACAGTAGCATTATTCTTTTCCAGCATTGAGTTCCGTCCTAGGGGCTCAAGACTGGAAAAGAACTGATCAGTTTTATCCTAAGGCATTCTGAATGGAGAGCAATCCGTTGAGAATGCATTAGGATGTCTTCAGTTCAGTCTTTTTGCCTTTTCAGGGCGGAGATAATACCGCAGCATGCGGTATACATTTTTTCCCATTGAAATGCATTAATGCCAGATCCGGCCGGTTCCGCCAAAACTGATCCTTTTTGCGGTGTATGGATGCTTAGACCGCAACAAATGTGAAAAAAAAAAAATGCTGCATCAGTTTTTCCGGATGACACCGGAGAGACGGATCCGGCATTTCAATGCATTTGTCAGACAGATCAGGATCCTGATCCATCTGACAAATGCCAGCAGTTTGCTTACGTCTTGAGAGATCCAGCAGGCAGCTCAGGCGACGGAACTTCCTGTCGGAATCCTTTGCCGCGAGTGTGAAAGTACCCTTACAGAGCTTTATAATGGCAATTTGGATCCACAGTCAGTGCAGCAAGGTTTAATAGGAGTGTTCCTATTACCCAGGCTGTAAACTCCTCTACTGAACCCTATTCAGCTTCAATACTGTGTAATGATTCCTACCTATCCTTTCCCTAAACTTCTATACAGCAAAATAAAAGTTTTCAAGTCTTTCCTAGCACGGTCCCTGGCGCCTACGAACGTCTCACCCGGCACTAAGCACTCTGGAAAATGGCTGAATCCAAGATGGCTGAGGCTATTTATAGGGCTGTGACATCACAGGGCTGGCTGGCTGGCTGGCTGCTGATTGGCTGCATGCATGGCATTGTGGGTGATCCCTCGTTCCCAGAGTTCCTTTCTCCTTGTCCTAACACGTGCAGCAGTCATTTTAGGAAAAAAATTCGCTCATCACTAGTGGCGGTCCGAGAGCTGGGATCCCCACCAGTCCTGAGAATGAGGGTCCCATTCCCCTGATCTAATTTAGCAGCAGGTAGGGCATGTGCCTTGATCCAGTCAATCTCTATAGGACTGCCAGAGAAAGCAGAGTACAGTGCTTGGATATTTCAGTGGTCCCATAGAGAGTAAATGGAACGGTGAGGCACATATTTCACCTGCAGCTTCACCATATCTGGCCCCCTATTCTCAAAATCGGTGGAGATCCCAGGGGATAGACCGTATTGTTCCATTAGTTACTTGCTAGCCACAGAATAGGGGATAACCTCTAAACTTGGCAAATCCTTTTAAGAAAGCAGAACATCCTCTGATAATGTATCTTGTATTTATTATTGAATGAATATTCATTTAATTCTGTCTTCTGAAATAATTTCACATGGGGGAGGGTATTAATACGTACTAATGTATTCATGGATTCATTTTATTTTATTGCCATGACCCCTTCATTACAATGTGACTTTGATCAGGAAAGGGGTTAAAATTAGTCAAGAAGCAGAATCATAAGCCTTGAATTTCAATGGGATCACAAGAACTTCTTACTACTCAACCCTTCAGCATTATTTCTGGCTAATTGAAGCTGGAGCTAGTTGCTCTTATCACCATAATTGTATTGTATGCGGGAGAGAAACGGCAGCATCCGTCTTACCCAACTGACATTTATCTGCACTTCTCTACTTTTTAACTAGTGTGTTTTCATTTTCTGCATCACCGAGTATAAATATTTAATACAGATGATAATGGGGAGGAAAGAACTCAATTTAATTTGTCTAAACGTCATAAAATGAAATGTGTGTAGACACAGAGTAACAAGGTAAATCACACAGATTAGCAGTTGTGCGTGACGAAATTGGTTGGATGCATAAGAATTGTCTCATTTCAGATTGCCCATAGGACATATTAGCAATTATCTAAGTTGCTAACGTTCACGCTAGGGCAGTGGTATGGTGGGTTAAGTGAGCCAGAGCTGTGATTTTATTTCTGTTGTAGAATCCCAATCTGGATACATCAATTCCCAATAAAACGGAGGATAAGCAGAGTTTTTAGGAATAGAGCTGACTCACCAACCTGATACATATTAGGGTGTAGTGTTAATCGAGCATGCTCTACTGAACACCAGTTCGGCTCGAGCACCTCGATACTCAGCACATTACGGTATTTGGGCGAGTAACGCATGTGCTCGAGTGCAATGCTCGAGTCTCATCCCCACATGTTTCTTGGCTGCTACGCAGTCAATAAATGTTAAGGGGGGTACTGGAACGCACTGTAATGCCTTAGCCATGTTGACTACTGGCATTAAAGTGATTGGTTGGCCGGAACACGTCATCGGGTGCTATATAGCACGCGATGACATGTGTTTGGCTCAGTCTTAGTCAGGGAGAGCTGACCATAGGACTATTGTGTGTGACAGCAGCAATATATGTTTGTAGCACAACCTTCACTAAATTGCTCAGTCTTAGGGAGAGCTGTGCATAGGAAGGGACAGACAGTGTAGGGAGTGTTATTGGAAGATTTTTAGTAGAAAAACTTTTCAGAGACCCAAAAGTTATTTTAAGGACTATTGTGTGTGACAGCAATAATATATATCTTTAGCTTATCCTGCGCTAAATAACATCTAGTAGGTTGCTGCGGACAGTTAAATTATCTGCGCCACATCTAGAGTTGAGCTGTTCAGGTTTGGCCGAACTTCACAAAGAAGTCAATGGGGACCCCAACTTTTGAGCACTAAAATGGCTGTAAAAATATAATGGAAAGGGCTAGAGGGCTGCAAATGTCATCAAAATGTGGTTAAGAGCAAGGCAAGTGCTCTGCAAACAAATGAGGATAGGGAAATGACTTAAAATAACATAAAATATGTAACAATAAAAAAATAATAATCTTGATCTAGGAGGACCAGGTCCACATGGAGTAGGAGGTTGAGGAGGTGGTGGATGTGGCGGTGTAGGTGGAAGTGGCAGTGGAGGAGGAGGCGGTTGCATGCGCTGCTTTTTGGTTTGAAATTGATTTATATTTTTTTAAATTAGGGTACACCCCAAAACATTGGGAAATATAACCCTCCAGTCATGCTAAACACACGTTCAGACAATACACTGGCTGCAGGGCAGGCCAGCACCTCCAAGGGGTAAAGGGCAAGCACAGGCCATGTGCCCAATTTGGAGACCCAGAAGTTGCAGGGGCTGACCCCTGTCAGTTAGTTCATGTAGGTGCCACCATGTTGCACGTCCCCGTGATATTTACGATTCAATTTGATATCTGCTCTATCAACTTTCACTGTTCTTTTATGCGCCTACCATGGTGATCACGGGTGGCGGGGAATTAGGGTTCCAGGCCAGAGAGGGAGCGTGAGAAAAAGAGACCAAATTTAAGAGAGATAAATTTATCTAAAAAAATTGGGATCGAGCAGAAATGTGGGAAAAGCTATTGAGGCACAAATGTGGGACAGATTACAGAAGCCCAAATATGGGCCAAAAGAGTCAAGCGGAAATGTGGGAAAAGCTATTAAGGCGCAAATGTTGTACAAACTACAGAAGCCCAAATGTGGGCCAAAAGAGTCAAGCGGAAATGTGGGAAAAGCTATTGAGGCGCAAATGTTGGCCAAAAGAGTATAGCGGAAATGTGGGACAAATGATTGAAGTGCAAATGTGGTACAACTTGTTTAAGTTTAAGCATTGAATCAAAGGAGGTGGCGCGCATCAATTAAAGAAGCATTTCAGAAATTTTATTCCCTGTCACCTATGCAGAGCAGGGGTTTATTCACGTCTAAAATTGAATAATGTCATCCCAAGAATGTAGCAGAAAAATTACAGAAATGTATTAACCTGTCTACTTGTTAGAGCAGGGGTCTATGACATAAAACAATTGTTTATTGTCACCCGAAAATGTAAAATAAAAGTTATTGAAATTTATTAAGCTGTCAACTAGGTAGAGGAGGGGTATATTACACCCAAAATTTGTGAATTTGACCCTAAAATGTAACTGACAAATGTTATTATTTTTTTTTATTTTTTTACCAGTCTAATAGGTATAGCAGTGGTACATCACACCCAAAAAATTGCTGAATTTCACCAGAAAATGTAACTGCTATTTATTTATTTTTTTACCAGTCTACTAGGTATAGAAGTGGTACTTTACACCCAAAAATTGTTGCATTTTAACTGAAAATATAACTGACAATTTTTTATTTTTTTAACCAGCCAACTAGGTATAGCAGTGGTACATCACACCCAAAAATTGGTGAATTTCACCATAAAATGTAACAGACAATTTTTTTTTAATTATTTAACCTGTCTACTAGGTATAGCAGTGGTACTTCACACCCAAAAATTTGTGAATTTCACCTGAAAATGCAAATGACAATTTATTTTTATTTTTTACCGGCCTACTAGGTATAGTGGTGTTACATCACACCCAAAAATTGGTGAAATTCACCCAAAAATGTAAATGACTATTTATTTTTATTTTTTTAACCGGCTTACTAGGTATAGCAGTGGTACTATACACCCAAAAAAATTGTGAATTTCCCCAGAAAATGTAACTGACAAAGTAGTGAAATAAAATAAAATAAAATACGTACAAAAAAAAATTAAATTAAATTGATTTATGAGGTGGAGTTCCATATGGAGTAAGAGTTTGAGGAGGCGGTGGACGTAGCGGTGTAGGTGGAAGGGGCGGTGGAGAAGGACGAGGTAGCCAACACAGGTTTTTGGTTTAAAATGTATTTTTTAAAATTAGCGTACACTCTAAAAGAGTGTGAAATATCCAAAATACAAGAATGAGCAATTGCGCTGCAGCATAACAATGGCTGGTTAGTGCCGGTATAGATGTCTATTCTGCACAAGGTACGGACAATTCCTGAGGGATCCATGCTGGTTCATTTTAATGAATGTGAGCTTGTCCACATTGGCTGTGGACAGGTGGCTGCGCTTGTCTGTGATGACGCCCCCTGCCGTGCTAAACAAACGTTCAGATAATACACTGGCTGCAGAGCAGGCCAGCACCTCCAAGGCATTAAAGGCAAGCTCAGGCCATGTGCCCAATTTGGAGACCTAGAAGTTGAAGGGGGCAGACCCGTCATTCAGAACGTGTAGGCGTGTGCACACATACTGCTCCACCATGTTGGTGAAGTGCTGCCTCCTGCTAAGACGTGCTGACAAAGCTTTTCCACATTTCGGCCATGCTAACCCTGCCTTCTGAGGCGCTGGCGGTGCCCCAGCTCTTCCTCGTCCTCTACCTTTGCCTTGTGCTTCCACTGTGCCCCTGTAGTCAGGTGGGAATGCCACCAGCAGCGCATCTACCAGCATGCGCTTGTTTTCGCGCATCACGCGATCATGCTGCAGTAACGGAATTAAGGACGGTATGTTGTCCTTGTAACGGGGATCCAGCAGCGTGGCCACCCAGTAATCAGCACAAGTTATAATATGGGCAACTCGGCGGTAGTTGCGGAGACACTGCAGCATGTAATCGCTCATGTGTGCCAGGCTGCCCAGAGGCGACGAATAGCTGTCCTCTGTGGGAGGTGTATCGTCTGTGTCCTCTGTATCCCCCCAGCCACGCACCAGTGATGACCATGCGCTGGTCTGGGTGCCACCCTGCTGTAAACATGGTTCCTCCTCCTCCATCTCCTCCTCCTCATCCTCCACCTCATCATCCTCCAGAACTGTGCCCTGGCTAGACAATCGTGTACCTTGGGTTTGTGGGTGCAGGAACCCACCCTCGGAGCCACTTGTAAATGACTGGCCGGAAACCCTACAAAATGATCCCTCTTCCTCCTCCTCCTCCTCCTCCTGTGCCACATCCTCGTCCATCATCGCCAGGAGCGTTTTTTTCAAGGAGGCATAGAAGTGGGATAGTAACGCTGAGAACGGCGTTATCGGCACTGGCCATGTTGGTGGAGTACTCGAAACAGCGCAACAAGGAACACAGGTCTCGCATAGAGGCCCAGTCATTGGTGGTGAAGTGGTGCTGTTCAGCTGAGCGACTGACCCTTGCGTGCTTCAGCTGAAACTACACTATCGACTGCTGCTGCTCGCACAGTCTGGCCAGCATGTGCTAGGTGGAGTTCCACCTTGTGGGCATGTCGCATATGAGGTGGTGAGCGGGAAGGCCGAAGTTACGCTACAGCGCTGACAGGCGAGCAGCAGCAGGGTGAGAACACCGAAAGCGCGCACAGACGGCCAGCACTTTATGCAGAAGCTCTGACATATAGGGGTCATTTTGAATCTCTGCACCACCAAATTCAGCACATGCGCCAGGCAAGGGATGTGTGTCAAACCGGCTAGTCCCAGAGCTGCTACGAGATTTCGCCCATTATCACACACCACCAGGCCGGGTTTGAGGCTGACTGGCACAAACCACTCATTGGTCTGTGATTCAAGGCCCGTCCACAGCTCCTGCGCGGTGTGGGGTTTTAAAACTGCCTGCTGTCGTTTACCCCTGGCTGTGCTGAAGTTGGTGGTGAAAGTGTTACACTAACCAGATGAGGAGCTGGTAGAGGATGAGGAAGCAACAGTAGGCAAACTGAAGCGCCCTGCAATCCTTGGTGGTGGAAGGACATGCGCAAATCTGCTATCCGCCTCAGGCCTAGCCGCCACTGCATTTATCCAGTGTGCTGTTATGGAAATATAACATCCCTGACCGTGCTTACTGGTCCACGTATCTGTAGTCAGGTGCACCTTGCAATAGATGGCGTTGCGCAGTGCACATCTGATTTTGTCCCCTACTTGGTTGTGCAGGGAAGGGATGGCTCTCCTGGAAAAGTAGTGGCGACTGGGCACGACATACTGTGGGACAGCCACCGCCATAAGGCCTTTAAAACTATCCATCTCCACCAGACGGAATGACAGCATTTCAAAGGCCAGTAATTTAGAAATGCTGGCATTCAGGGCTAGGGATCGCGGGTGGGTAGGGGGTACTTCCTCTTCCTCTCCAGCGTTTGAGAGATGGAGAGCTGAACGCTTCCTTGGGACATTGTGGAGATGCTTGGTGACCCAGGTGTTGGTGTTGCTGGCATATCCTCTGTTTGTGGGCATATCCTCTGTTTGCAGGAAGAGCCAGAGACCGTTCTTGGTTTTTGAGGTGTCTACTCCGCTGCAGCTCATGCTTTGCACTTAAATGCCTGTTCATGCAGTTTGTGCTCAGGTTGAGAACGTTTATGCCTCGCTTCAGGCTCTGATTGCACAGCGTGCAAACCACTCGTGTCTTGTCGTCAGCACATTGTCTGAAGAACTGCCACGCCAGGGAACTCCTTGGAGCTGGCTTTGGTGTGCTCGGTCCCTTGCTGCGGTGGGCAGTAGCAGGCATACTGTGTGGAGGACGGCCGCTCCGCTTTTGCACCCTGCTCCCTCTTCTGCTGTGCTGGTGGCTTTGTGCGATCACCGCCTCTTCCTCCGAACTACATAGGTCACTCGCATGACCTTGATTCCATGTGGGGTCGAGGACCTTATCGTTCTCCACATCATCTTTCACCCAGTTTTTCCCCCCTGCCTTCCTTGTCGGTCTGCACACTTTCGAAAGCCCCAGCAGTTGGCACCTGTGTTTCGTCATCATTCGAGACGTGCTGCGATGGTCCTCCCATGTACTCATCTTGAAAGATAAGTGGTTGGGCATCGGTGCACTCAATCTCTTCCACTTCTAAGGCAGGGCTAGGTGGATGGCCCTGGGAAACCCTGCTAACAGAGTCATCAAAAAGCAAAAGACACTGCTGCATGACTTGGGGCTTAGACTTCTTGGCTGATTTGCAAGGGGGTGAGGTGAAAGACTGATGGATCGGCTGCAGGTGCCAACTGTAGTCTGTCAGCAGGAGTCTGGGTGGGAGACAATGTGAAGGAACTGGATCCACTGTCAGCAACCCAATCTAGTATCGCCTCTATTTGTTCAGGCCTCACCATTCGTAGAGCCGCATTAGGCCTGACCAAATACGGATGCAGGTTCTGTCGCCTACTCACACCTGAGGAAGGGGTTTCACTTGTGTGTTTAGCTGGCACAGATCGACCACGTCCTCTCCCTGTAACAGGAGCTCTACCAGCAGCACTATGAACTGGGCCACGTCCCTTATTTGACGCTCTCCTAATATTTCTCGCATTTAGGATCTTGCCCTAAATGGGTGCTTAATTAATAGTAGAATAGAACGACAGTATGTAAAGGGTGTATCTCACACGGCCTGAACCAGACTAGGCCTTAATTTAAAAAAAAAATTGCCAAAAATTGCTGTATTTCAAATGCCTGACTCAAACCCCTGTATGTAAAGGGTGTGTCTCACGTGGCCTGAACCACTGTAGGCCTGAATTAGTATTGGTGCACCAAATGGCGGTATTTCAAATCTCTGAATCTAACCCAAATGTATTAAGGGTGTATCTCACAAAGACATATATATATATATATATATATATATATATATATATATATATAGGCTAGAAGAAGGCTCCTGTTTGGAGCCGAAATGTTGCACAACCTGGGTGAATAAAGGGATATGCAGATAGAGTCAAGTGCTCCAATAAATTTGCGAGAAATTGGCCCACAAGCAGGAAGCGGAGAGGAATCATGTGTTCAGATGGGAAAAAATGCTGAATATTCAATATAACGAATATATAGCACTATATTCTAAATATTCCTGAATTCTCAAAGTGGCGATATTCGCAAATAATATTTGTTATTCGAATATTCGCGCTCAACACTACCCGGAGGCGGTACCACTGCAACATACATCGGCTAAACTGATAGCTAGGGAGCTAATATAATGTTCTCCCGAGTAGGGCTACCTAAAGAGGTTCTGACTGATCTGGGGACCCCTTTTATGTCCAAGGTCATAAGGGAGCTCTGTAAGTTGCTGCTTATCAAACAGTTACGGACGTCCGTTTACCATCCGCAAATGGACGGATTGTTTGAACGGTATAATAATACATTAAAAACCATGTTAAAAGGGTGGTGTCTAAAGATGGGAAGGACTGGGACCTTCTTCTGACCTATCTCATGTTCGCTGTGTGAGAGGTGCCCCAGGCCTCTACTGGGTTCTCGCCCTTCGAATTGCTATATGGCAGACATCCTCACCGTTTGTTGGACGTAGCCACAGAGGCATGGGAACAGCAACCCACTCTGCATAAAAGTGTCCTTGAGTACTTTACCAAGATGCAACAGCGGATAGAGACCATTTTGCCTCTTGTCAGGGAGAATATGGAGGCAGCTCTGCGAGCCCAGAGTCGGATCTATAATCGGCAGCCTCGGTTCCGGATCTTTAACCCGGGAGATCGGGTTTTAGTCCTGGTGCTGACCGTGGACAGTAAGTTCCTGGCTAGGTGGCAGGGGCCCTACGAGGTACTTGAAAAAATTGGAGAGGTAAACTACAAGGTACACCAGCCAAGGAGGCGAAAGCCGGAGCAGGTGTACCATGTGAATTTACTCAAACCTTGGAAAGATAGGGAAACCTGTACTGAAGACAGCCCATGGCCAGGAATTCTAGGAGAAGAGGTTTTGGCCCCTCTGTCTGAAGCAGGGGAAGTGGCTGCCACAGTAAGAATGGCTGACAGCCTCTCCTCTAAACAGGCTTAGGAGGCCAGGGAGTTTATTAGCTGGAACACAGATGTGTTCTTGGACCTCCCTGGACACACTTTCCCAATTCGGCATGACATTGTCACTGAGCCTCAGGCGAAAGTCCAGCTTAAATCATACCGGGTACCCGAGGCTCGGCAACAAGCCATCTCAGAGGAAGTGCAGATGATGCTGAGGCTAGACGTCATTATGGAGTCAAAAAGTGAGTGGGCTAGTCCTATAGTGCTAATACCCAAGCCGGACGTGACACTTCGGTTTTGTAACGATTTATGAAAATTAAAAGAGATCTCTAAGTTTGATGCATATTCCATGCCCAGAGTTGATGAGCTAATTGAAAGGTTAGGACAAGCCCAGTATTTCGCAGTTTTGGACTTAACAAAGGGGTATTGGCAGGTGCCCTTAATGGAGGCTGCTAAAGAGAAAACAGCATTAATCACATTGGAGGGACTATATCAGTACAAGGTGTTACCCTTTGGTCTTCATTGCGCCCCTGCCCCCTTTCAAAGGCTAATGGACATTGTACGTCGTCCACATTGTCGGTACGCTTCGGCGTACCTGGACGATATCTTCATCCACAGTACTGACTGGGAAAGTCACCTACCCAAAGTACAGGCTATAGTGGACTCCCTTAGGAATGCTGGGCTAACTGCTAACCCCAAAAAATGTGTGATAGGGTTAGAGGAGACTAATTAGCTGGGGTATGTATAGAGTTATCAAACCTCAAGTGAAAAAAAATTGAGGAAATTTGGAATTGGCCCGACCTGTCACCACTAGGCAAGTAAAGTTGTTCCTAGGAATGGTGGGCTATTAAATGAGGTTTGTTCCCCTCATTGCTACAGTGGCCGCACCATTCACAGGGCTCTTGAAGGGATGCAGGTTGTGATGGTTCACTGGGATGATCAGGCAGAAGAGGCGTTCTCTGCTTGGAAGTCGGCCCTGTGTGGGTCCCCGGTTTTGGTGACACCCGACTTTAAACGGGAATTCATAGTACAGACGGATGCCTCCAAAGTAGACCTTGGAGCAGTACTGTCTCAGGAAGTCAACGGGGAGGAGCATTCCATTGTCTTCCTAAGCCGCAAGCTTACCCCAGCCGAAACCAGGTACCAGCCGAAACCAGGTGAACTAACACCAATACTGCAAATGAACTATCGTACTGTATACTTGCAACAAGTTTGAATAAACACTAAAGTTTTTGAGTTATAAACTGATCCTTTCCTCTATACTGCGTCCGCTTGTCCTGACTACCAGAGCGAGTCCCCACAGTCCCCTTTATAGTAGCAATGTACTCTGTGCCCCCTTTTTATAGTAGCAATGCCCTCTGTTCCCCCTTTTATAGTAGCAGTGCCCTCTGTGCCCCTTTATAGTAGCAATGCCCTCTGTGCCCCTTTTATAGGAGCAATGCCCTCTGTGCCTCCTTTTATAGTAGCAGTGCCCTCTGTGCCCCCTAATAGTAGCAATGCCCTCTGTGCCCCCCTAATAGTAGCAATGCCATCTGTGCCCCCTTTATAGTAGCAATGTGCTCTGTGCCCCTCTTTATAGTAGCAATGCCCCCTGTGCCCCCTTTATAGTAGCAATGCCCTCTGTGCCCCCCTTCATAGTAGCAATGCCCTCTGTGCCCCACTTTATAGTAGCAATGCCCTCTGTGCCCAGTTTTATAGTAGCAATGCCCTCTGTGCTCAGTTTTATAGTAGCAATGCCCTCTGTGCCCCCTTTATAGTAGCAATGCCCTCTGTGCCCCCTTTTAGTAATAATGCCCTCTGTGCCCCCTTTATAGTAGCAGTGCCCTATGTGCCCCCTTTATAGTAGCAGTGCCCTATGTGCCCCCTTAATAGTAGCAATGCCCTCTGTGCCCTCTTAATTGTAACAATGCCATATGTGCCCCCCTTTATAGTAGCAATGCCCTCGGTACCCCCCTTTATAGTAGCAATGCCCTTTGTGCCGCCTTTATAGTAGTAATTCCCTCTGTGCCGCCTTTATAGTAGTAATGCCCTCTGTGCCCCTTTTTCTGTAGTAATACCCTCTGTGTCCCCCTTTGTAGTAGTAATGCCTACTGTGCCCCCCTTATGGTAGTAATGCCCACTGTGCTCCCTTTGTAGTATTAATGCCCTCTCCTCTGTGCCTTCTTTCCAGTAGAAATGCCATCTGTGCCCTCTGTTTGTCCCGTTCCTGAAGTCCTCAACCCCTGGAGACACAGATCACTCTGCAGGACTGTGTGGGCGGAGCTTATTCAGATTCCCGGGTTGCAGGCTCTGCCCACACAGGGCGGTAGTGTGATCAATGCCTGCAGGCTGAATGGTGGAGCAGGGAGAAGTCTTCCTGCTTCACCATTCGGTAGCTGCTGGCCTAAAGGAGGGGAGGAGCGTTGGGAGCTGAGCGGTTGATGAGTACCAGGACTGCATCTCCCTGGGCTCTGGGGGGGTGGAGCAGGCTGAATGTGCAGCTTAAAGGGAACAATGGCAGCATCCACCAGCAGTGTGTAAGTGCTGTGTGGGTGCCGCCCCCTCAGAAATACAGAAAACTGCCCCCTGAGGCGAGATTCTCATCTTGCCTCATGGCAGAAACGGCCCTGCGTGGCTGCCCTGGACCTTGGTGAAATAACACATGTTCCCTGTAGGGCGCACATAATCAACCTATTGGTTCAGCGGTTTCTAAATAAGGACACTGGCTTACACAAGGTGCTGGCAAAGTCCAGGAGAATGACCAAGCACTTCAGTCACTCTTTTGTGATGAGGAAGACTCTCCTGGAGGTGCATCGACAGAACAGCCTGCCACTACAGCACTTAATCTGTGACATGCCAACTCGCTGGAATTCAATGTTGTGATACCCAAACAGACCAAGTTGTTCTATGCCAGTGTCTAAAACATCAATTTTGTCAAAATGTTCCAAGCCTGGATTCAGGATGATTTTCACACTCCTCCGATGTATAGACTTCGCTCACCTCGCCTTTCTGGCGGCGTCCCTAGTTGCCTCTGTTTCTGTCTGTCAGCCTATTATCATGTTCTGTATAACTGCTGCTGGCTGCATCATGCTACTAATGATTCTTCATCATCAGTTTAATTATTTTTTTTTGTGTGGGGGGGTTAAATTTCTTTAAAGCGCAGAATAAATGTTTTGGGGGGTTAGCATGGTTGAAATTTTACATTTTTCTTCTTTTTTTGTGTTTGAGTGGGGTTACATTTCTTTAAGCATCATAAATGTATGTGGTTACTGCATCAATATAGACATTTTCTCACAGTCCAGGCAGGCTGTATTTGATCAATAGAACTCTCCTTGCTGTCGGTGTATGGCTGCGGCTTGCATGATGCCACTAATGCCACTTGCCAACCATTACATTCTGGTATGACTGCTGATGTGGCCTGCAACGTGCCTCTTGTCCACCATCATATTCCCCCAATACACTTTTTATTTATTTTTTCACAAAACATGCCAGAGCTAAGCCTAGCTTGGCTGCCTGTAGCATTGTGCAAGCGACTCCTGGCGCTTTTTCTCTACAGGGTCGGACAAAACCACAGCCGCGTGCAAGATCTGCAAGATTAAAATAAGCCGTGGCCATTCAAACACAATTCTAGGTACCAGAAGTCTATTGCAACACCTGGCCCGCCCCCTTCCACACCCACGTCACGCCCACAATTTTAGACCTGGCATGGGTAGGGAAAAGTCACAGATAGCGGCACACCTAACCATTGCACCGCCATCCGCACCTGAAATATGCCTAATTTAGGCGTTTTTCAGTATAATAAATGACCCCCTTGTGCTTACTGGCGGACAATGTTATCTGTTTCATAGATGAGTTCATTACTTGGATAAGTAAATCCATAGATGGAATGCACATCTTGCCATATTTAACCCTTTCAGGACCCTGTCTCACATGGTAAAGATACTGGGTAGTACGTTCACTAAATATTATTTGTATCATACTGCCTGAAGAACATTTTTAAAAGAAAATAATAACGTATTTATTAGTAACTGGTTAAAACTGGAAAATTCTGTGAATTTCTGGCACCAGACTGGAGTTATGTAGTTGAGGATAATTATTGACCCACTACAACAAAAACAGTCTGGACTAAATCCTAGTCCTGCTGGCACATTGGTGCTAATAACCCGCAGGAGAAGGCGTAAGGACACGGTTCATGTATTGTAAATAGGCACAGGTGCGCCCAATTGCAGTCCTAACTAACTCTGTACAGCAGAGCAGCTAATAGTAAATTGAGGCTGGAAGCCCTGTTGAGAATATTAGTCTGTGTCGACTCGAGATGTCATACACTGTTTATATGTGAGGTGGTTCACACGCAACATCAGGACATCCAAGCAACCGCAGCCACACAGTAACCACTGTATGTACAGATGCACACTAAGCTGCCTCAGTCTGCCTACCCACTCATGCGTGACCGCACTGGGTCTAGGTATCGGACCGCATTCACGCTTGTATCCAAGCTAGCTATTGAGCTGCCTGACAACTTGTATGTACCCTGCCTATAGAATCTTGTCCTAGATAGAGATCAACAGCTCAATGCATTTCTTTGTGACATATTCAGCCCTGTGTCATCAGGAGCAAAGGTCTCTCAATAAGGTGAACCTCTAAAGGGAAGGTGCCCCACACTTTTGCGTGTTAAGGCTCTGGCGCTATTACGGCCATACGACCGCCAAGAGGATATCACAAAAGCCCCGCCTTGGGGGAGGTGTGTGCTGGTGCTACCGCAAATCAGAAACGAGCTTGTCATCTGACATCCGCCCCTTGACCCGCCGAGCACCCAGGTAAGCTAATACACTTCCTTACCAATCTGCAGCGAATATGTCTTTAGCTCGCCTAGTGCCGATGTGGATATAAAAAAAAACTTTCAGGACCCTGCCATATTTCACTTTAAGGACAAGGCCATTTTTTGGAAATTTGACATGTGTCACTTTATGTTGTAATATCTTTGGAACTCTTTTGCTTAATCAAGCCATTTTGAGATTGTTTTCTCACGACACATTGTACTTCATTATAGTAGTAAATTTCAGTCAATATTTAAATTTTTCAAAAAAATCCCAAATTTATTTAAAAAATTGAAAAATGTGCAACTTTCCAAATTTCTATTTCTCTTCTTTTAAAACATATAGTTATACATCATATAATAGTTATTACTTTACATTTTCCATATGTCTACTTTATGTTTGGATCATTTTGGGAATGACATTTTATATTTTGACGACGTTAGAAGGCTTAGAAGTTTAGAAGCAAATCTTGAAAGTCACTGGTATTCAACATATTCAAAACTGATTTTTACAAACTTTGTTAACCCTTTAGTTGTTCCACAAGAAAGAAAGGAAAATGTAGATGAAATTTCAGAATGTAACTTTTTTGACAGATTTTTCCATTTTGATCAATATTTTCTAGTAACAAAGCAAGGGTTAACAGCCAAACAAAACTCAATATTTATTACCCCGATTTTGTAGTTTACAGAAACACCCCATATGTAATTGCAAATCTCGGGCACACGGCAGGGCGCAGAAGGAAAGGAGCGCCATGTGTTTTTTGGAGGGCAGATAATTTTAAGCTGTCATCTCACATTTGAAGATCCCCTGATTCACCCCTAGAGTAAAAACTCCAAAAAGTGACCCCATTTTGGTAACTACAGGATAAGGTGGCAGTTTTGTTTGTACTTTTACTGTACATATGATTTTTGGTTGCTCTATAGTACACTTTTTGTAAGGCAAGGTAACAAAAATAGCTGTTTTGGCACCATTTTAATGTTTTACAATATTTATCTGACAGGTTAGGTCATGTGCTATTTTTATAGAGCAAGTTGTTACGGACGTGACAATACCAAATATGACTAATGTTTTTTGTTGTTTGTTTAAGTTTTGCATAATAAAGCATTTTTGAAAAAAAAAATTAAAAAATTGTTTTTCCATATTCTGAAAGCCATATTTTTTTGAAATTTTTGGGGTGACTGTCTTATGTAGGGGCTCATTTTTTCGGGATGAGATGATGGTTTGATTGGTACTATTTTAGGGTGTGTGACTTTATGATCACTTGCTGTTACACTTTTTTGTTATGTAAGGTGAAATAAATTGAATTTTTGACACTTTTTTTTTTTAATATGGTCTTCATCTGAGGGGTTGGATCATGTGATATTTGTGGTTGTTACAGATGAAACCAAATATGTCTATTATTTTTTTCACTTTCACTGAAACAGAAAATAAATCATGTTTTAGTGTCTCCATAATCTTAGAGACATGTTTTTTTTTTTTATTATTTGCCCAATTGTTTTATGTAGGGGCTCATTTTTTGTGTGATGAGGTCACAGTTTGATTTGTACTATTTGGGGTGCATATGCCTTATTTTATTTTTATTTTTTTACAGTTTTTATTTAATTTTTTTTTTTATAGTGTTCAGCTGAGGGGGTTAGGTCATGTGTAGAGTTGAGCGAACACCTGGATGTTCGGGTTCGAGAAGTTCGGCCGAACATCCCGGAAATGTTCGGGTTCGGGATCCGAACCCGATCCGAACTTCGTCCCGAACCCGAACCCCATTGAAGTCAATGGGGACCCGAACTTTCCGGCACTAAAACGGCTGTAAAACAGCCCAGGAAAGGGCTAGAGGGCTGCAAAAGGATGCAACATGTAGGTAAATCCCCTGCAAACAAATGTGGATAGGGAAATTAATTAAAATAAAAATTAAATAAATAAAAATTAACCAAAATCAATTGGAGAGAGGTTCCATAGCAGAGAATCTGGCTTCCCGTCACCCACCACTGGAACAGTCCATTCTCAGATATTTAGGCCCCGGCACCCAGGCAGAGGAGAGAGGTCCCGTAACAGACAATCTGGCTTCATGTCAGCAGAGAATCAGTCTTCATGTCATAGCAGAGAATCAGGCTTCACGTCACCCACCACTGTAATAGTCCATTTTCATAAATTTAGGCCCAGCACCCAGGCAGAGGAGAGAGGTCCCGTAACAGACAATCTGGCTTCATGTCAGCAGAGAATCAGTCTTCATATCATAGCAGAGAATCTGGCTTCCCGTTACCCACCACTGGAACAGTCCATTCTCAGATATTTAGGCCCCGGCACCCAGGCAGAGGAGAGAGGTCCCGTAACAGACAATCTGGCTTCATGTCAGCAGAGAATCAGTCTTCATATCATAGCAGAGAATCAGGCTTCACGTCAGCCACCACTGCAACAGTCCATTGTCATAAATTCAGGCCCAGCACCCAGGCAGAGGAGAGAGGTCCCGTAACAGACAATCTGGCTTCATGTCAGCAGAGAATCAGTCTGCATGTCATAGCAGAGAATGAGGCTTCACGTCACCCACCACTGCAACAGTCCATTTTCATAAATTTAGGCCCAGCACCCAGGCAGAGGAGAGAGGTCCCGTAACAGAGGATCTGGCTTCATGTCACCAGAGAATCAGTCTGCATGTCATAGCAGAGAATCAGGCTTCACGTCACCCACCACTGCAACAGTCCATTTTCATAAATTTAGGCCCAGCACCCAGGCAGAGGAGAGAGGTCCCGTAACAGAGGATCTGGCTTCATGTCACCAGAGAATCAGTCTGCATGTCATAGCAGAGAATCAGGCTTCACGTCAGCCACCACTGCAACAGTCCATTGTCATAAATTCAGGCCCAGCACCCAGGCAGAGGAGAGAGGTCCCGTAACAGACAATCTGGCTTCATGTCAGCAGAGAATCAGTCTGCATGTCATAGCAGAGAATGAGGCTTCACGTCAGCCACCACTGCAACAGTCCATTTTCATAAATTTAGGCCCAGCACCCAGGCAGAGGAGAGAGGTCCCGTAACAGAGGATCTGGCTTCATGTCACCAGAGAATCAGTCTGCATGTCATAGCAGAGAATCAGGCTTCACGTCACCCACCACTGCAACAGTCCATTTTCATAAATTTAGGCCCAGCACCCAGGCAGAGGAGAGAGGTCCCGTAACAGAGGATCTGGCTTCATGTCACCAGAGAATCAGTCTGCATGTCATAGCAGAGAATCAGGCTTCACGTCAGCCACCACTGCAACAATCCATTGGCATATATTTAGGCCTAGCACACAGGCAGAAGAGAGAGGTCCCGTAACAGACAATCTGGCTTCATGTCAGCAGAGAATCAGTCTGCATGTCATAGCAGAGAATGAGGCTTCACGTCACCCACCACTGCAACAGTCCATTTTCATAAATTTAGGCCCAGCACCCAGGCAGAGGAGAGAGGTCCCGTAACAGAGGATCTGGCTTCATGTCACCAGAGAATCAGTCTGCATGTCATAGCAGAGAATCAGGCTTCACGTCACCCACCACTGCAACAGTCCATTGTCATAAATTCAGGCCCAGCACCCAGGCAGAGGAGAGAGGTCCCGTAACAGACAATCTGGCTTCATGTCACCAGAGAATCAGTCTGCATGTCATAGCAGAGAATGAGGCTTCACGTCAGCCACCACTGCAACAATCCATTGGCATATATTTAGGCCTAGCACACAGGCAGAGGAGAGGTTCATTCAACTTTGGGTAGCCTTGCAATATAATGGTAAAATGAAAATAAAAATAGGATTGAATGAGGAAGTGCCCTGGAGTCCAATAATATATGGTTATGGGGAGGTAGTTAATGTCTAATCTGGACAAGGGACGGACAGGTCCTGTGGGATCCATGCCTGGTTCATTTTTATGAACGTCAGCTTGTCCACATTGGCTGTAGACAGGCGGCTGCGTTTGTCTGTAATGACGCCCCCTGCCGTGCTGAATACACGTTCAGACAAAACGCTGGCTGCCGGGCAGGCCAGCACCTCCAAGGCATAAAAGGCTAGCTCTGGCCACGTGGACAATTTAGAGACCCAGAAGTTGAATGGGGCCGAACCATCAGTCAGTACGTGGAGGGGTGTGCACACGTACTGTTCCACCATGTTAGTGAAATGTTGCCTCCTGCTAACACGTTGCGTATCAGGTGGTGGTGCAGTTAGCTGTGGCGTGTTGACAAAAGTTTTCCACATCTCTGCCATGCTAACCCTGCCCTCAGAGGAGCTGGCCGTGACACAGCTGCCTTGGCGACCTCTTGCTCCTCCTCTGCCTTGGCCTTGGGCTTCCACTTGTTCCCCTGTGACATTTGGGAATGCTCTCAGTAGCGCGTCTACCAACGTGCGCTTGTACTCGCGCATCTTCCTATCACGCTCCAGTGCAGGAAGTAAGGTGGGCACATTGTCTTTGTAGCGTGGATCCAGCAGGGTGGCAACCCAGTAGTCCGCACAGGTTAAAATGTGGGCAACTCTGCTGTCGTTGCGCAGGCACTGCAGCATGTAGTCGCTCATGTGTGCCAGGCTGCCCAGGGGTAAGGACAAGCTGTCCTCTGTGGGAGGCGTATCGTCATCGTCCTGCCTTTCCCCCCAGCCACGCACCAGTGATGGACCCGAGCTGCGTTGGGTGCCACCCCGCTGTGACCATGCTTCATCCTCATCCTCCTCCACCTCCTCCTCATCCTCGTCCTCCTCGTCCTCCAGTAGTGGGCCCTGGCTGGCCACATTTGTACCTGGCCTCTGCTGTTGCCAAAAACCTCCCTCTGAGTCACTTCGAAGAGACTGGCCTGAAAGTGCTAAAAATGACCCCTCTTCCTCCTCCTCCTCCTCCTCCTCCTGGGCCACCTCCTCTTCCATCATCGCCCTAAGTGTTTTCTCAAGGAGACATAGAAGTGGTATTGTAACGCTGATAACGGTGTCATCGCCACTGGCCATGTTGGTGGAGTACTCGAAACAGCGCAACAGGGCACACAGGTCTCGCATGGAGGCCCAGTCATTGGTGGTGAAGTGGTGCTGTTATGTAGTGCGACTGACCCGTGCGTGCTGCAGCTGAAACTCCACTATGGCCTGCTGCTGCTCGCACAGTCTGTCCAGCATGTGCAAGGTGGAGTTCCACCTGGTGGGCACGTCGCATATGAGGCGGTGAGCGGGAAGGCCGAAGTTACGCTGTAGCGCAGACAGGCGAGCAGCGGCAGGATGTGAACGCCGGAAGCGCGAACAGACGGCCCGCACTTTATGCAGCAGCTCTGACATGTCGGGGTAGTTGTGAATGAACTTCTGCACCACCAAATTCAGCACATGCGCCAAGCAAGGGATGTGCGTCAAATTGGCTAGTCCCAGAGCTGCAACGAGATTTCGCCCATTATCACACACCACCAGGCCGGGCTTGAGGCTCACCGGCAGCAACCACTCGTCGGTCTGTTGTTCAATACCCCGCCACAACTCCTGTGCGGTGTGGGGCCTGTCCCCCAAACATATGAGTTTCAGAATGGCCTGCTGACGTTTACCCCGGGCTGTGCTGAAGTTGGTGGTGAAGGTGTGTGGCTGACTGGATGAGCAGGTGGAAGAAGAGGAGGAGGAAGCCGAGAAGGAGGAGGTGGCAACAGGAGGCAAAGAATGTTGCCCTGCGATCCTTGGCGGCGGAAGGACGTGCGCCAAACAGCTCTCCGCCTGGGGCCCAGCTGCCACTACATTTACCCAGTGTGCAGTTAGGGAGATATAGCGTCCCTGGCCGTGCTTACTGGTCCACGTATCTGTGGTTAGGTGGACCTTGCTACAGATGGCGTTGCGCAGTGCACACTTGATTTTATCGGATACTTGGTTGTGCAGGGAAGGCACGGCTCTCTTGGAGAAGTAGTGCCGGCTGGGAACAACATACTGTGGGACAGCAAGCGACATGAGCTGTTTGAAGCTGTCTGTGTCCACCAGCCTAAATGACAGCATTTCATAGGCCAGTAGTTTAGAAATGCTGGCATTCAGGGCCAGGGATCGAGGGTGGCTAGGTGGGAATTTACGCTTTCTATCAAATGTTTGTGAGATGGAGAGCTGAACGCTGGCGTGTGACATGGTTGAGACGCTTGGTGACGGAGGTGGTGGTGGTGGTGTTGGTGGTACATCCCCTGTTTGCTGGGCGGCAGGTGCCAACGTTCCTCCAGAGGCGGAGGAAGAGGCCGAGGCGGCAGCAGCAGAATAGGCCGAGGCGGCAGCAGCAGAAGAGGTAGCAGGGGGAGCCTGAGTGACTTCCTTGGTTTTAAGGTGTTTACTCCACTGCAGTTCATGCTTTGCATGCAGGTGCCTGGTCATGCAGGTTGTGCTCAGGTTCAGAACGTTAATGCCTCGCTTCAGGCTCTGATGGCACAGCGTGCAAACCACTCGGGTCTTGTCGTCAGCACATTGTTTGAAGAAGTGCCATGCCAGGGAACTCCTTGAAGCTGCCTTTGGGGTGCTCGGTCCCAGATGGCGGCGGTCAGTAGCAGGCGGAGTCTCTTGGCGGCGGGTGTTCTGCTTTTGCCCACTGCTCCCTCTTTTGCTACGCTGTTGGCTCGGTCTCACCACTGCCTCTTCCTCCGAACTGTGAAAGTCAGTGGCACGACCTTCATTCCATGTGGGGTCTAGGACCTCATCGTCCCCTGCATCGTCTTCCACCCAGTCTTGATCCCTGACCTCCTGTTCAGTCTGCACACTGCAGAAAGACGCAGCAGTTGGCACCTGTGTTTCGTCATCATCAGAGACATGCTGAGGTGGTATTCCCATGTCCTCATCATCAGGAAACATAAGTGGTTGTGCGTCAGTGCATTCTATGTCTTTCACCGCTGGGGAAGGGCTAGGTGGATGCCCTTGGGAAACCCTGCCAGCGGAGTCTTCAAACAGCATAAGAGACTGCTGCATAACTTGAGGCTGAGACAGTTTCCCTGGTATGCATGGGGGTGATGTGACAGACTGATGGGGTTGGTTTTCAGGCGCCATCTGTGCGCTTTCTGCAGAAGACTGGGTGGGAGATAATGTGAACGTGCTGGATCCACTGTCGGCCACCCAATTGACTAATGCCTGTACCTGCTCAGGCCTTACCATCCTTAGAACGGCATTGGGCCCCACCATATATCGCTGTAAATTCTGGCGGCTACTGGGACCTGAGGTAGTTGGTACACTAGGACGTGTGGATGTGGCAGAACGGCCACGTCCTCTCCCAGCACCAGAGGGTCCACTAACACCACCACGACCATGTCCACGTCCGCGTCCCTTACTAGATGTTTTTCTCATTGTTATGGTTCACCACAACAACAAATATATTATTTGGCCCAATGTATTGTATTCAAATTCAGCGGGATATAAATTTGAGGCCTAGTATTTAGGCGCTGGGTGACCGGTATGGATTTAGTGACAGAATTAGACTTGGAAATGCACAGAAGCGTGTGTGTGAAGTTATTCTGAATGACCCTATGTGCACCTTGAATATTATATACCCTTTCTGGGATAGATTTCAAATAGCTCTGATATAGCAGGAACCACTAAATTATGAAATTGCTAAATTGGGAATTGTATTTCAACCCAGAACAAAAAATGTGCTTTGACGGACACTAAATATCTTGCCCAGCAACAACAGTACAGCGGTAACGAGAGATTTAGCAGGATATAAATTTGAGGCCTAGTATTTAGGCGCTGGGTGACAGGTATGGGTTTAGTGACAGAATTAGACTTGAAAATACACAGTAGCGGGTGTGTGTGAAGTTATTCTGAATGACCCAATGTGCACCTTGAATATTATATACCCTTTTAGGGATAGATTTCAAATAGCTCTGATATAGCAGAAACCACTAAATTATGAAATTGCTAAATTGGGAATTGTACTTCAACCCAGAACAAAAAATGTGCTTTGACGGACACTAAATATCTTTCCAAGCAACAACAGTACAGCGGTAACGAGAGATTTAGCAGGATATAAATTTGAGGCCTAGTATTTAGGCGCTGGGTGACAGGTATGGGTTTAGTGACAGAATTAGACTTGGAAATACACAGTAGCGGGTGTGTGTGAAGTTATTCTGAATGACCCAATGTGCACCTTGAATATTATATACCCTTTTAGGGATAGATTTCAAATAGCTCTGATATAGCAGAAACCACTAAATTATGAAATTGCTAAATTGGGAATTGTACTTCAACCCAGAACAAAAAATGTGCTTTGACGGACACTAAATAACTTTCCCAGCTACAACAGGACAGCGGTAACGAGAGATTTAGCGGGATATAAATTTGAGGCCTAGTATTTAGGCGCTGGGTGACAGGTATGGGTTTAGTGACAGAATTAGACTTGGAAATACACAGTAGCGGGTGTGTGTGAAGTTATTCTGAATGACCCTATGTGCACCTTCAATATGATCTACCCTTTTAGGGATAGATTTCAAATAGCTCTGATATAGCAGAAACCACTAAATTATGAAATTGCTAAATTGGGAATTGTACTTCAACCCAGAACAAAAAATGTGCTTTGACGGACACTAAATAACTTTCCCAGCTACAACAGGACAGCGGTAACGAGAGATTTAGCGGGATATAAATTTGAGGCCTAGTATTTAGGCGCTGGGTGATTGGTATGGATTTAGTGACAGAATTAGACTGGGATATGGCCAAAAAATAACCACACTATTGCTGGTTAAATGCACTTGGTGACGGGCGCAGCTTGCCCCTGATGTAGTATATGGCCAAAAAATGAACAGACTATTGCTGGTTAAATGCACTTGGTGTCACAGCTTGACCAACCACACTACTGAGGGTTAAATGCACTTGGTGACGGGCGCAGCTTGCCCCTGATGTAGTATATGGCCAAAAAATAAACAGACTATTGCTGGTTAAATGCACTTGGTGTGACAGCTTCACCCTGATGTAGGCTTTAGCCAGAAAACAACCACACCATTGAGGGTTAAATGCACTTGGTGACAGGCGCAGCTTGCCCCTGATTTTGTATATGGCCAAAAAATGAACAGACTATTGCTGGTTAAATGCACTTGGTGTGACAGCTTCACCCTGATGTAGGCTTTAGCCAAAAAACAACCACACCATTGAGGGTTAAATGCACTTGGTGACAGGCGCAGCTTGCCCCTGATTTTGTATATGGCCAAAAAATGAACAGACTATTGCTGGTTAAATGCACTTGGTGTGACAGCTTCACCCTGATGTAGGCTTTAGCCAAAAAACAACCACACCATTGAGGGTTAAATGCACTTGGTGACAGGCGCAGCTTGCCCCTGATTTTGTATATGGCCAAAAAATGAACAGACTATTGCTGGTTAAATGCACTTGGTGTGACAGCTTCACCCTGATGTAGGCTTTAGCCAAAAAACAACCACACCATTGAGGGTTAAATGCACTTGGTGACAGGCGCAGCTTGCCCCTGATTTTGTATATGGCCAAAAAATGAACAGACTATTGCTGGTTAAATGCACTTGGTGTGACAGCTTCACCCTGATGTAGGCTTTAGCCAAAAAACAACCACACCATTGAGGGTTAAATGCACTTGGTCGCAGCTTGTGCTGGCGCACCACAAGACACAAAATGGCCGCCGATCACCCCAGAAAAATGTGACTGACAAACGGTCTGGGCAGCCTAAAAACAGTGAGCAATTGAGGATCAGCAGCTCAATGATCCACAGCTGCAGATCGATCAGTTAATCAAGTCCTTTGGAGGAGTTAATCTGCCTAATCTCGCCCTACTGTCGCAGCCGCAACCTCTCCCTACGCTAATCAGAGCAGAGTGACGGGCGGCGCTATGTGACTCCAGCTTAAATAGAGGCTGGGTCACATGGTGCTCTGGCCAATCACAGCCATGCCAATAGTAGGCATGGCTGTGATGGCCTCTTGGGGCAAGTAGTATGACGCTTGTTGATTGGCTGCTTTGCAGCCTTTCAAAAAGCGCCAAGAAAGCGTCACAAAAGCGCCAAGAAAGCGACGAACACCGAACCCGAACCCGGACTTTTACGAAAATGTCCGGGTTCGGGTCCGTGTCACGGACACCCCAAAATTCGGTACGAACCCGAACTATACAGTTCGAGTTCGCTCATCCCTAGTCATGTGATATTTTAATAGAAATGTTTGTTACAGACGTACCAACACCTAATATGTCAAGTATGCAAATTTTTTTATTTTTTTTCACTTTTAAGGCCTCATGCACCCAAATGTATATTTTTTCTGTGTCCGTTGACCCCAAAATTCATACGGTCATGTACATAATGCCTAACACATTAAAAGCATTTTTAAAACAAAAAAAAAAATCATGTTTTAGTGCCTCCATATTCTGAGAGCCATAGTTTTTTGTTTTGTTTTTTCATTTTTTTATGTAGGGGCTCATTTTTTGTATGATGAGGTCACAGTTTGATTGGTACTATTTGGGGGGGGCATAAACCTTTTTGATCACTTGGTGTTGCACTTTTTGTGATGTAAGGTGACAAAAAATGTTAGGGAAAGGAACTTTTTGTTTTTACTTGAAACTTTATTTTTTTTTATATTTAATACTTTTTTTTTTTACTTTTTTTTGTCCCACTCTGGGACTTCAACTTTTTGGGTCTGATCCCCTCTACAATGCATTACAATACATCCTGTATTGTTCTGCATTGCCTTTCATCTTTTATACTGACAGCCTGCCTGTGAGACCCAGCCTAAGGGGTTGATCTCACAGGCTTCCATAGAAGGCAAGCCCCGATGCCTTTGGAAGGCATTGGGATGCCTTTTTTGCCATCAGGTCCCCATCACTGCAGTGCAGGGACGCGATGGGGAAGCTGAGGGAACCCCTACCCTCCGCAAACCCTCTGCAGGCCACGGTCAGCTTTGACAGTGGTTATACAAGGGGTTAATACGCCGGCATCATTATTTTTACCGATAGGTCAGTGACTGCCAGGTCCATGCCACTGATCGGGTGGGTGCAGCTCCTCCACCCGCCATACATGCATGGCGCTGGTCCTTAAGTCATGTCTACCAGTGTCGTATGTGTACGGCAAGGGTCCTCTATGGGTTAATGAAGCTCTCTTGTCCTTGTGCTTTGGATGAGGAGACCAGCTGGGGATGGTAAATTAACAGCTATTCTCTTATTAATTTACAGTATTAGTGTGATTTCTTTTCTACCTTGCATTGCAATATTATTCCAAAGCTATGTAATCCTGTTTAAGAAGATTGGTTTCCATGGCAACACATTAGCCTTTCAATAACAGTGGAAACACTCTAGTTTAGTGCTCACCTGAACACAATCAGGTCTCACTTGTCCCTAAAACATTTCCATGGGAAATGTTGAATAATTGCATGTGACAATGAAATGTTCTTACCTATGCTATTTAAAACATTAAGCAGGTTGCCGGGATGAAGGTTTTTAGCTTCGGGTTCTAGAAAGGAAGATATGAAAATCCATGGGGGTTACAGTCTGCAAAATATGGTGATATTATTTATGTGTGCACGCTGCTCATTAATTCTAGCTATGATACATTGTAAAACCAATATAAATCAATTAGTATTTTCTTAATGCCCTTTTCTAGTTTCCCATATATTACAATACGGTGAGCCAGAATCAGAAAGAGGAAGACCACGGACAGCCTTACCATTCAGCTATTAGGATGGATCCCTGGGTCCATGGTCAGAAAGGGGCCATAGCTTCTATCAGGTAGAACAGTCTGTAAAAGCTAAAGCCTGAAATAATTAAACACAAATGATAACAGTTACAATGCAGACAGTTCATTGACTGAAATCACGTGTATCATGGCTATATTGGTTGGTTAAGAGCCTTTGACCTTTAAAGGGGTTATCCAATTTCTCCAAAAACCCTCACATGTGCTGGCCCCCTCACAGGTAATATATACTTACCTCACTCCCCGTGCCGCTCCTGGTCCCAGCTGCTGCTTCTCCCTGTACACAAATGAAAACATCCGGTGTCGGGGAGGGGGGGGGGGGGAGCGGCCAATGGCAGGCGGGGACGGGGACGAGCCTCCCTAGCATCACCCGCGATGCTAGGTCCATTGCTGATCAGCTGTTTGAGAATACAGCGGCACTCACAGTAGTGCTATGGCCTTCTCCAGCTTCCCCTAAGACATGTAACATCTCGCTCATCGGTCACATGGCCTTTGAAGTGTATGGGGGTGAGCTGCAATATCAAGTGTAGCCACTACACAATGAAGGGCACTGTGCTTGGTGAGCAGAGAGAAGCCACCACACTCACTGAAGCTCGACTGCCCTCTCAAACAGCAAATTGGCTGTGGTCCTGGGCTTCGGACCCTAACTGATCAGATACTGTTGACCTATCCAGATAGCTCCTCAATAAAAAAAAATAAACTCTTGGAAAACACCTTTAACCCCTTAGTGACCACCCATACATGTTTTTATGGCAGTCACTAAGGAGCCTTAGGCTGTGCTGCCGATTTTTTGGGGGGAGCGGGGCACCAGGCTTTTACATGAGAGCCGTGGCCCTGCTCTAACAGCTTGGACTGGCAGGAGTGCGGATCCGGGCTGTTTAACGCTTTAGATGCCGCGGGCTGGCAGGGGTCTAAAGTAGCCTTCAGTAATTTTCAGCATGTTGTGCCTCTCTCGCGCAGCCTGCTGGCCAATGTCAGAATAACATTACCATTAAAATGCAATGCACTATAGGGATAGTGCCAGAGGCGTAGCTAGAACTGACTGGGCCCCACAGCAAATTTTTGTAGGCCCCCCCCCCCCCACACACACTTACACACTTATTCACAAACCCCCTCCTCCTGTGCAAACCCCTCTCATATGGCTATTTTGTGACTTTTTATTAACCTGTCATTTTTAGCACAACTTTATTGTTTTTTAACATTTACAGTTTCTGACGGAGTTTATATTCAACTCAAACCCTTTAAAATCTGCACTGCAATTGTAATAGATATGTCTGATTTGCCTCTACATATCCACAAGTATTTTAGCCTCTGTACCTTTCATACTGCAGCCATGGTCGCAGTCATACACACACATGGACAAACTCATACACACGCTCAACATATACATAGATGCATTCATACACGCACTCTCCACATACATGGACACACTCATACATGTGCTCACCATATACATAGATGCACTTATATGCACTGGACGAACTCATACACACACTCTCCACATACAGGGGCGCACTCATACACACACTCTCCACATACATGGGCACACTCATACATAGATGCATTCATACACGCACTCGACACACTCATACTGTACATGTGCTCCCCATATACATAGATGCACTCATATACACTGGACGCCCTCATACATGTGCTCACCATATACATGGATGCACTCATATACACTGGACACACTCATACATGTGCTCACCACATACATGGGCACACTCATACACACACTCTCCACATACATGGGCGACTCATACATAGATGCATTCATACACGCACTCTCCACATACATGGACACACTCATACTGTACATGTGCTCACCATATACAGAGATACACTCATATACACTGGACACCCTCATACATGTGCTCACCATATACATAGATGCACTCATATACACTGGAGACTGGACTCACTCATACATGTGCTCACCACATACAGGGGCACACTCATACACACACTCTCCACATACAGGGGCGCACTCATACACACACTCTCCACACATACATGGATGCATTCATGCATTCATGCACACAGTCACCACATACACGGACGCACACATATACAATACATATATAGACACCCAGCTTTCCTGCTGTGCCTCTCCCCCATACTCTAATGCCTCTGCACTTGTGCCATGCAGGATAGAAGGGAAGCTGGATGACATTTCATGATATAATTCTCCCAGCTTTCCTACTGTACTGCAGGTCATATGTGCACAGTATGTGGGAAAGCTGAATATAACCGCAGTTCCACTGCTACTCCCATCACTGGTGCAGTTGTGGCAATGCAACTGATGTTCAGCATGCTGGGCGGGGAAGGTTCAGGCTGCAGGAATCGCGGGTAGGAAATGGGTGGGGCTATTCTAGCTCCGCCCACATCGGACCGTTCTGATGCTGGTCACTATCCATCATCAGAACTCATGGGGTCATGAATGCAGCAGTCACTTTCAGTCTGTGGTAGTTTCTATCCTAGGAAGGGGCAATAATCTCCGAGCAATTAGGAGACTGATCGCTTTGGGGTAAAAGCTGTTCTTCAGCCTAGTGGTGCGGGCATGTAGCGCTCTAAGATGCCTACCAGAGGGTAGGGGAATGAAAAGGCTGTGAGAGACAGTGTAGGGAGTGTAATAGGAAGATTTTTATACAAAAAACTTTTCAGAGACACAAAAGTCCTTTTAAGGACTATTGTGTGTGACAGCAGCAATATATATTTTTAGCGCATCCTGGGCTAAATACTGAGTAATAGGCCGCTGCGGACAGTTAAAGAGGACCTTTCATCTGAAAATGAAAGTTAAACTAAAGATATAGCCTTACTTACATGCCCCTGGTATTGCTTATTCAGTCATTCATTTTTCAATCAGTGCCCCCGTTTGTCCGGGCTGCCTCCCGGAATATTTGCCTCCTTGTATACTAATGAGCCATTCGGCTCAACTGGGCGGGCCTTCAAAAGTTCTCCCGGGCGTGTCATTCTTCTCCCTGGCACGGAGTGCATCCAATCAGAGCGCTCCGCTCTTAGCCAGGGAGAAGACGCTCCAGTTCTTGCGAGATTCGCAAGAACTGGAGCGATTTCCTCCATCCGGAGCCGGCGCCATCTCGCAAAAACTGGAGCGTCTTCTCCCTGGCTAAGAGCGGAGCGCGCTGATTGGATGCACTCCATGCCAGGGAGAAGAATGACATACCCGGGAGAACTTTTTAAGGCCCGCCCAGTTGAGCCGAATGGCTCATTAGCATACAAGGCAGCAAATATTCCCGGGGGCAGTGCGGACAAACGGGGGCACTGATTGAAAAATTAATTACTGAATAAGCAATACCAGGGGCATGTAAGTAAGGCTATATCTTTAGTTTAACTTTCATTTTCAGGTGAAAGGTCCTCTTTAAATTATTCGCTCCACATGTCCTGTGTAAAGTGTGTGCATCTCTACAATATCAGTGACATCCAGTGTACCATTTTCTGTAGACAGTGTCCGCTGCGGACAGTTAAATTTTCCGTGCCACATCTCCTGCGTAAAGTGAACGCATCCAAAAAATATCTGTGACATCCAGTATACTTTTTCAATAGACAGTGTCCGCTGCAGACAGTGAGATTAGCTGTGCCACATGTTCTGTGTAAAGTGTGCGCATCCCTAATATATCAGTGACATCCAGTGTATTTTTTCCATAGATGGTGTCCGCTTCTGACAATGACCTTATCAGAGACACATCTGCAGCATAACGTGTGCGCTTCAAAAATGTATCTGTGACATACAGTGTACATTGTCAGCTTTAAAACCATCCCCCCCCCCCCCCAGAACCCATAGACTTTGGTTTCTTGGAAGCAGCTCGGCGGGTCATGGGAATAACGCTGCCAGATCGCCGGTTGTCGTTTATGGTCAGAACTACGATGGCATCTGATTGCCTTCGAACCTCCGACCTTCATTTTTTTTTTTTTTTTTATAAATTCTTTATTTTCAGAATTTTCAATAGAAATATAAGCATAAGTATCCAGTAGACAATCATTTACCTCCACATAAGGAGGGATACAAAATCCAGGCATGGCATTTTAAATATCACATAACAATATCATAGTCATTTGAACAACTTTGACTAATTAGAGGCATCCTGGCAATATGGCGATAAGAATGTCATACATTACATTCATGCAGTAAAGGCCTGGACAATGGCATGAAGAAATAATATGAATAGAAGACAAAGAAAAAGAAAAGGATAGAAGGAAAAGAAAAGAAGAAAGATGAAGAGAGGAGAAAAACTGAAGAGGGGAGGTTGGGGAGGGGGAGGGTGAGTACATCGAAGCCTAATACAATTGAGTCCGTCAATATCCTTGAACAACTTGCAGCTGTTTTCCCTGTTGGTCACTCACTGGTCTTTGTCTCCAGACCTACTCTCAGCATAAGCACTAGAGCGAGGCACCTCGCCCACCCTCATTCAGTTTCTTCCAAGGTTGCCAAGTTTTTAGATATCTCTCGTGGTTTCTGTTGAGCCAACTTGTCATTTCTTCGAATTGGGATATTAGATTTACTTTGGCCTCCCACTCCTGTATGGAAGGGGTGCTGGTATCTCTCCAATGAAGAGGGATAATGGCCTTAGCTGCCGAAATGAGATGGGTCACTAAGTTATGCTTTGATGGCCTATATGTGTCAGTTGGCAGGGAGAAGAAAACCATTTCCGCAGTGAGCTTGAACTCAGGGGTGGTAACTTTTTTAATTATCTTGGTGATGTTATCCCAGAATGGTATGATCAGTGGGCACGACCACCAAATATGAGACAGTGAGCCTGTGCCTTTGCCACATCTCCAGCACAGTCGATCAGGGGCCACACCACATCTATGTAAGAACTCTGGAGTTCTATACCATCTGGTAAGAAGCTTGAAGTGGTTTTCTTGTAGGCGTATACACGGTGAAGTTCCATGTGAAAATGCTAGAATCTTTTTAAGATCATGATCAGAAAAAACAGTGTTAAGTTCTTTCTCCCATTCCCTTATATATAGTGTTTTTTTCGCCTCACCCTCGGCTCCCACCAAGGTATAGAGTGATGCGATCCTCCTCTGGTTAGGGAGGGGGGAGAGTATTGCTTTTTCAAAATCGGTTAAAGATCTACCTGGTGTGCACCTCTTTCCCAGTCCACCGCACACAGCACCTAAGTATGCTCTCGTTAGAAAGAAACCCGGCGAGTCTTTAATTCGCTCCAGTATTTTGCTCAAAATGGTCTCTTCAGTGTTCAGAGATAAGTCACCTATTCTAGTTTGAGTCAAGGAGGCCCATATTTCGGGGTGAATATCACTACTCTTACCTAATAAGTCGGGAATAAGGTTTGCTGGCAACAGTGGAGATGGGTTAGGAGCTAATGTATTATTTAGTTCTCTCCAAGTCTCTCTGATCCCTTTCAATAAGGGGTCGAGATCCTTGTTCTTACCTGAATTTGTTTCGGGCAGCCAGAGGAGTCTCTGGAGCATAGGTCCCACATTTTGTTGCATTAGGTCATACACATCCGGTCGTCTCTTAGGGTCAACGGATTCTAGCCATCTGTTTAGCTGCATTGCCTGGTAGTACTTTGCCACGTCCGGGAGGCCCAACCCACCCCTAAGTTTATGTCTAATTAAGAGGGAATGCGATAGCCTAGATCGCCTACCGTTCCATAAGAACTGTGAAAAAAGTCTCCTAATCTCCTGGAAAAATGTTTTCGGCAAGTGGATCGGGACCATTTGCATTACATACAGGATCTTAGGGAAAATATAGGCTTTGATCACGTTCTTTCTACCCATCCAGGATAAGTATGGCAGGTTGTATTTTTGTAGTAGTCGTGAAGTGTCGCTTTTGAGGGGAGTGAAGTTACATGCAAATAATTCCTCTAGGTTATTAGGTATTAATATCCCAAGATATTTTAAGGGGCCTTTGGTCCAGTGGAAGGGAAGGTGGGACCGGAGGGAAGCTGCTCGTGCTTCAGGGAATGAAATATTTAATATTTCGGATTTAGTATGGTTGACCTTGAAGTCTGAAATGTGGCTAAAGATCTCAATTTTTTTGGTCAAGTGGTCTAATCCTATCTCAGGGTTGGTCACCAGGAATAATAGATCGTCAGCGAAAGCAGTACATTTCAAGTCTGCCTTGCCCCGACTTACTCCTTGGATCTCAGGTGTCTGTCTGACTAACTGGATAAACGTTTCCACAACCAAGATGAACAGAGAGGGGGACAATGGGCACCCCTGTCTGGTACCGTTTGAGATCTCAAAGGTTGGAGACAGCGTTCCATTAACCTTCAACCTGGCATGGGGTTGCTGATAAAGAGTGAGTATTGAGTGAATGAAAGGTTCTGGTATGGAAAACTTTTTTAGCACCATTTCCATAAAGTTCCAGTTGACTCTGTCAAATGCCTTTTCCGCATCTATGCTTAACAGAGTCAACTGGAACCTCTTTGTCCTGGCTGCATGGATTGCATGGAAGATTCTATGGGCGTTATCTTTCCCTTCTCTACCTTGGATGAATCCTGGCTGTTCTGGGCCTATTAGGTAGGGAAGTAGCTTGCCTAATCTGGTTGCTAGGATTTTGGCCCATATCTTTAGGTCCAGGTTCAAGAGGGAAATTGGCCTGTAGCTTCCGCAGTTCTGAGGGTCTTTGCCTTCTTTATGTATGAGAGTGACATAAGATTCTTGTGTCTGTCTGGGTAGCTGGCCTCCTTGTAAGAGTGTGTTGCATATGTTAGTGAGTCTGGGTAATAGGATGTCTTGGAAAGTCCTATAGTAGAGGAGGGGCAGACCGTCTGGTCCAGGGCTCTTCCCTGGTGGGAAACTGCTCACAATGGATTTCACTTCTGCTAGCGTAATTGGGGTAGTCAGGGATTCTAAATCGGCTGTGCGTACTACCGGGAGCTCTAGTGAGTCCAGGAAGTTTTTGATCTGCGTCCGCCTAGCATCACCGTGGTTGAGGGGAATATATTTGTCTAGATTATAGAGGTCTTCATAAAATTTTTGAAAAGCCTCAGCTATTTCCGGAGTCTCCTGAGTAACAGTACCATCTACCTTCCTTATCTTGGGGATATATGACAAATTTTTAGCCTTTTTTAAAATTGCTGTCATCATTTTACCTCCCTTATCGCCATGTGCGTACACCTTGTGCTGGAAGTGTAACCACTGTTTCCTCACTTTCTGAGCTAACAGTTTTTTAAGCTGGGTTCTGAGTTCTACTAAGTCTGCCTGTTTTTTTTTTACAAGAAGATAATTTGTTAAGTTTTTCAATCTTAGAAATCTGGTCTAGAATGGATTCTAGGGTCTTCTGCTGCTCCTTTTTGACCTGTGTCCCAATAGAGATGAAGCAGCCCCTAATGTATGCCTTATGGGCCTCCCATTCTATAGGTGAGGTGCTATGTGCGGTGGAATTGGTCTCGAAATACAGTTCCAGCTGAGATCTAACCTGTTCGATATGAAGTCTGTTGTTCAATAGGGATTAGTTTAGTTTCCAATTCCATTCTCTCCTTGGTAGGGAGGCGAGGGCAAGGGTCACGTGGCAGGGAGCGTGGTCAGAGATGGTGATGTTCCCAATCTCGGCTGCACTGGAGACAGGCAAAAGAGAGGCAGAAATTAGTATGTGGTCAAGTCGTTGATAGGAGCCGTGCGGAATGGAGAAGAAAGAATAGTCTTTCACAGAAGGGTTGCTAGTCCTCCATACATCAATCAGTTTCAGATTTTGTAGCTTTTTGTGTAGCCTGCTAATGTGTTTCTGAGCAATGTGTGATTTTGTGGTAGATGAGTCCAGTTCAGGATTCAGGACCAGGTTAAGGTCAGCGCCCAGAATCACTTGGCCCTCTGCATAGTGCTCAATGGTATTCAGCGTTTTAAGCAGCCATTGGACCGTAGCCTTGTTAGGTGCGTATAGGTTAACTAAAGTATATTTTCGGGAAGCAATCTCTCCTTTCAGGATCAGGAGTCTACCCTCATCATCCTTGTGCTGCTGGTGTAGTGTGAAAGGTATTGAGTGATGGATGGCAATGGAGACTCCCTTGGAAGCTGAAGTAGGGTGGGCGCCATGAAACCATTGGTCAAATACGCGCGTAGGAAAATTAGGTATTTTTTTCTGCCTTAGGTGTGTCTCTTGTAGAAAGACTATGTGAGCACCCATTTTTTTTATGGCTAACATAACCTGGCCTCTCTTCTGAGGCGAGTTGAGGCCCTTTACGTTAAATGTTGTTATTTTCACTTCCGCCATTATCTCCCAGGTGACAGATCTCTGGTTGTCTATACAATGTAGTTAGATCGATCTACAGGGGGGTAGGAGGGGGATGAAGAAAAAGGATGAGGAGTAGTAGAATTAAACAGACAGAAGGGGGAAGAATAGGAAAAAGAAAAATAGATTATATATGGAAGAAAAAAGGAATAAGAAAAAAAAAAGTAATAAACAGTACTACAAAATCTAGTGTATGCGAGTTAGGAGGGTGTAAGAGGATGGACTTATCCCTCGCACTTCAAGCCTGCAAACCAGGCCATCTTTCACAGGCTGGTTGGTGGTCCCACTAAGCTGAACATGTCTTTCCCTGCTTCTAGGGATGGAGAAACGTCTCTCTAAAATCAATAACCTGATAATGTGTCAGAAACTTATATGAGGCAAGTATTAGATGTATACCACTGTATTTTAATTTCGTCATCAACATGCTAGGATTATATAAGCCTTCTTCTCTTTTTTTTTTTTTTTTTTGCTTTAATATAGAGACACGTGCATATGGGGAAGGGAGGTAGGAAAGAAGGGGGGGGTGAGGGAAACGGAGATGGGGGGGGGAAAGGGGGGGGAATGTTAGTGGTACTATATCTAGGTGGCACACGAACGCCACACTATAATGGGGCGATGACAAAATGCGAATATTGTCACTCATCTATTCGCATACAGTGTTAGCATACCATGAGGCCTATAATAAATTCGCAGGCCCCATTTTTTGGGCAAGCCACAGAGTCTTAGTGACTCACCCTCTGACATATAACGTTAGATAACAAGTAAACATACTAAACATTAGAAAACATTAGAAAATAACTCCGAGCTCAAACCCTGTAAGAGGTATCCGATCTCTGGAGATCTGGAGTCAGGTATTACTTCTCTGACCGTCCTTCATGAAACCTGGATTGTGACCTGCAGATCCCCTTCAGGTCGGTGAGGAACGCATCTCGGCCGCCGCTCTGTTTGACTTGGACTTCTGCTTCTGGATCTTCCTCCAGGATTCCATCTGCGGGAGGCTCGGTAAGTCTGTAGATGGTATCAGCGGCATCCAGGAGGCGACTTCCACTGGGCGAATACCGATGGCTTTCCGACCTTCGTTTTTGATTAATAGAAACATTCTTGGCAAATGCTTTCGCTTTGATTCGTCTTGTCCAAGAATTTCACCTCTAGCGATGCAATACGGATATTCCCGGCCGTCCCTCTTAATCATGGCCCAAGTTCCGAAAACCAACAAAATCGAACCGGAGTCCTATTCCATTAATCCTAGCTGAAGTATTCAGGTGACCCAGTCTGCTTTGGACACTGTAAATGTTTTCAATGGTCAGCTAAGCAGCAGGCACTTTCCCATCATTTTTTTAAAAGGTCAGCTCAGCAACAGGCCCTTAACCATAATGTTTTAGAGGATCAGCTCAGCAGCAGGTCCTCGCATATAATTTTTAGAGGGTCAGATTACATGCAGGTCCTCACCTACAATTTTTTAGAGGGTCAGCTAACCAGCAGGCCTTCACCTACAATCTTTTACAGAGTCACCTTACCTGCAAGCCCTCACTTAATTATTCCTAATAGGCAATTTGCGCGCATGCTGCCTTGCTTTGATGTGGTAGCCGTAGCCGTTTATCAGGCTCCCTCTCCGGAATCGAACATTAATTCCCCCATTGATAGGGCAGACCTCCCAATGGATAGTCACCGTCACAGGGACGTGTGATTGGCCCCAGGTTATCTAGAGTCACCAAACCGGCAGCAGCCCTGGTCCATAATGTTTTAGATGGTCAGATCAACAGGTGCTTGCGCCAAATGCTTTTGAGGGTCACCAGCAGGCCATCAATCATAATTTTTCAAGGCTGTGTGTGATGCCCTCCTTTATGTGTAGCAAAGGATGTATTGGAGTCCCGGTTCCTTGTAATTTTTGGCAGCCCATTCACTTAGTGCATAGGCTTTGAGTGTAGGAGTCCCTCTACCTGAACAATTGTACCACAATGTGAATGAGGCCCTCCTTTATGTGATATACAGGTTGTATCGGAGTGCCTCTTCCTTGTAATTTTATTGCAACACTTTATCCAAGTAAATATACAGGAAAGAATGTTTCCTAACAATTTTTCCTCTAAAATCGATTTTATCTTTAGTTTTGGTATATAAAAGTGGCGTACTACTCGGAAAGCATCATGCCCAACAGCGACCTGGGAGTCCAAAATGCATCCATACATCTTCCCCATGCAGTTACCGAATCATTTTGGTGGTGTTTCCATCAATTCCTGACCTTTTCCTATGAACCAGGCAACCTCCCCTCTTCAGAGTAATGCTCTGGTTCTCCCATTGACTTCCATTATACTCGGGTGCTCGGTAGAGCATTATGGTGCTCGATCAACACTAGAGACAACCCATTCTGAGGAGAAATAAAAAGATAATTTGCAAAAGACTGCAAGAGATTATAATCTTTTGATCCTGATAACCTTTTCTTGGAAACATTGTCAAGTCAGCCAATGTCAAGGGTCCAAAAAATTTTTGATGCTTCAAACCGTTTAAATTGTGTACATAAAATAAGAAACCATTAATGATGTTGCAATTATAAATTCTACCTAGCAATTTGATTCAGATACAGTTCCAAAAATCAACCTGCATCTAATGATGACATGAATTCAAAAAAGCATTTTTGGCCATATTAGTGATTATTTCACAGATTCCAAAAAGCATTAACATATTCCACAATGCTTTGCAGACATTGTCATCACTCACTGTTCCTAGTGGGGCTCACAATCTAAATTGCCTATAAGTATTCCTTTACAATGTGTGAGGAAATATAGACCTCAGCAGTGAAAAGCACCACTTAGTAGATTCACACAATGAGGAAATCTCAGGGCTTCCTCCATGATGCCCTCAATGCCAATACATTATCATTGCATGTTACATATAAAGAATAATAGCAGTGCTGAGAAAAAATGTGCTAGTGACTTAAACCTTGGCCACCCAGAATACCCAGCCCTTGAAAAGTAAAAAAAAATAAAAAAAAATATTCATATTGATGTTTTTTCAGCTCTATAGATGAATTTCTCAAAATTTGATTCTGGTCTGATTTGGACAAAACTCCCATTCAATTCAACTTGGGTCTCTCTGTCTGTCTCTCTCTCTCTCTCTATCTCTCCTGTTTGAATCTACCAAATAAAATTGCACAAAATTCAGATTCATTGGAACAATTTGACCAGAATTTTAGATCATTAGAATCCGTTTGCACATCTCTGTTTATCTCCAATCAAAGCCTTTCTGATATGGTTGGAGCTGATACATCGCCACATTAACAAATAAAAAAAAAAGTATTACATTTATGTACAGCATACTGTATATTCAAAAGATACAACATCATAACATTCAAACACTTGACCATTCAGGCAGAAAAGACACCACAAATTCTGCAACATTGATCTTCAAGCGATTAAGATCTCAAGGGTTGAGGAATCAAGGTTATTCCAATCAGAAGTTTACTTTCAAGTATGAGTTTTCATTGGCTTATACTGTTTATATTAACAAGGTAACCTCTTTTCAAGATCAGCGTTCAGCTGATGACTTTGTGCCTGCCAAAGCTGGGTGAATATAATAGTATAATAATCCTAGTTGATCACAGCACTCCGTCTTTTCTGGCTGGTGTGGGTGCTCGTTAAGATTTTATTCCTGGCTCCACCTCCACGATTTGTATCAAACAATTCAGACAGCACTCCAGTTTTTTATGATGCTTAATAGATTTTTAGTGGCCGGACATGGTGGTACACAAAGCAACGTTTCAGGCACATAGGGTGCCATTCATCAGGCTGATGTATAAAAAATAGAAAATAGGTACACATAAGTATACAACAATAGAAGAAACATGATTAATAATAATTTATATGATTGGTGAAAAAATATATCAACGGAATGGATCATGTCATAGATCCACGGATTTCAACACTATCACCGGTAAGTATTTATCCGAAAATATCATTAGTACATATTTATCCGTAATACTCATCAATAAATTTCATCAATAAAAATTCATCAATAATTCTCATCAATAATTTAATCAGTAATTTCATCAATACATCTCATCAGTAATTCACATCAATACTTATATCACATGGTACATCTGGTTGACAGAGTAAAAAAGTGACCACCAGGGAGCACTGAAGTGCTTAAGCATAATTAAGAAACCAATAGTGGAGGCATAGGGCTATAAAGTGAGAAATACAGATAAAAGCACAGAAAAGCAAAAACTGGTAAAGGTTAAGACACAACAGAGAGAGGACGGATACCACTTGGGAACAGCCTGCAGTAATAGGGGTAACAGGGGTAAAATGGGCTTACTAAAAGAGTGTCCACAGTGACCAGGGAAGGAGCCAGCACTACTGGGACAGGTCGGGTGCCATGTTAAATACGCAGGAGGCGATGCTGGTTGGTGCGGGAGTGGCGCAGGCGCATGAGGCCACCAATGGCGGCGCACAAATGTCTCCGCCCTTTGGAAACCGCCCACAGAGCGTAGGTCGGACAGGGGAGAAAAAGGAGGAGGGTGGGCTCATTGGGCGGGTCAGCGGCAGGAAGGAGTGGGCGGGTACAGTCGGATGCATATTGCCTGCGGTGTGCGTAGGTGTCATGAGGCACGGATGTGGGGCCGCCATATTGGGTAAGGGTAAGGGCAAGGGATCCAGAAAGTAAGAGACCAGGCGCTCACAAGCGCACTCCAACTAGGGAGGATGGAATAAGCCATATCAAGAACATGCAGTGAAGTAAGCGTGATAGACCTTAGGTAGATTACAGTGGTTGTGTGTGTCAGGCTAAAGTGGTGCTGATACGGTATTATTCACACTTCTCTTAAAGTGACCGATACCAGAGAATGGAAGAAATACATGGACCACGGGGCGTGCTTCACATCTAATAGCCACTCGTCCACCCGTTATTAGATGTCTCAGGCCCTGTAAGGAAAAAACAGAAAAATATATGTTAGATAGGGGTCATATAGGACAAAGTATTATAGCATAATTATAACATCCATTTCATCCATACAATAGTCTTTATTGAGTCCATTAGGTTGCAAGGTGTTCAGATGACGGATCTATGCCATTTCTCTCTCCTGTAACTGCAGCTCACGGTTACCACACCGCCTCAAAGGGGGTATCCAGTCGATGACCTGAAAATGCAATTGACTGATGGCATGCTTATAATCCGTGAAGTGTTGAACCAGAGGGGAATCCGTTTTTTGGGTACATATGTTGGATTTGTGTTGGGAAATGCAATCTTTGATTTTTTGGGTAGTCTCACCAACGTATCCCAGTCCGAATGGGCATTTGATAAGATAGATAACATAACTAGTGAGACATGAGAAGTGTCCATTTATGTTGTATATTCTACCGGTGGTAGGGTGCAAAAGGTAGGGCATTTGGTATTGTTACCACATTATGCACAAGATAGGCATGGGTATGTACCCTTGTTGATTGTACCAGTGATCGTACTTTGTATAGTGTTCTTTTCTTTGAGCCAAGGTCAGCCCTGACTAGTTTGTCCCTTATGCTTCTCACCCTTTTATAAGACATAATGGAAATTACTCGACAAGATGCACCAATTTTTATATTCAGTATTCTTAATCTCCTGACTCAAGTGGGAGAATGTGGTGACACATGGAATGTGAGTGTTAGTAGGTCGGTTCTAGGGAGATCCTTTGTTCTGTTGAGATGTTCCTGGAGGACGTGATTTGGGAATCCTCTTGTGAGGAATTTGTTAGACATGGCTGACAGTCGAGAGTCAATGACACTTGTATCTGAATCTGACACTATACGCTTCACCCTCATGAGTTGTGAGCGGGGGCGGGAGCGTATTAACCCTGAAGGGTGAAAGGAGTTAAATCTTAAAAGGCTATTTTTGTCTGTGGGTTTTTTGTATAAATCTGTTTACCAGGGTGTTGCACCTTGCCTTAACAAGAACCTCCAAAAAGGAGATTTTGGTGTTGCTGTAGTCCAAGGAGAGAGAGATGGAATCCATATCCAAATTGATGGTTTGGTGGAAAGTTATCAAATCCTATTTTGCGCCCTGCCGAATAAAAAAGATGTCATCAATATATCTAAAAGAATGGAAGTATGGCACTCTCTAAAAGTATAGGGATCTTTTATTACACATATCACAAAAATAGAAAAACAATCACAGTATAATATCAGCGATAAAATAGGAGAGCAAATAAATTGTTGGTACTAACAATAGTATAAATAATGAACTAAAAAGATAAAAATATATTAAATTCAACAGTATCAATATAAATAAGATCCCAATATATATATACATTTTTAAGGATAGGATGTTATATTCAGATATTTGATGATAGTAATGTTCACTAATCTTATTCTTTTATTTTTTATTTTTTTTATTTTAATAAAATATAACATAACAAGGTACATATATAGGTATCTTGGACGTCAAGCATGACGAAAATTGGTACATTTGAAGAGATTTCAAAGTTACAAGAGGCATTATCACATAGTTTACAGGCATACGACTGAGAAGACAATAGTCACATTTAAATTGTACAAGAACCCTGGTGATAGTATGATTTGCAATAGACTTGTATGCCAGGATAGACTCTAGATTATCTTCAACATTAATGAACAGAGGTGAGATGAACAGAAGTGAGATAAAGCCTCTTATTTGGAGTGTCTATACTCTGACCACATTATCCAGCGTTTACAAAAATTATTGTGAGTACATGTTTCCCAGGAGGAGATTTCCTCAAACCTAAACAGTTGGTCAACTTTCAATTTCCACTGTTCCAAGGGAGGGGTAGAGGTTGTTAACCATAGCTTAGGGACCAACAATCTGGCGGCAATTAGAAGTTGTCTGAAGAGCAGTGGAGGATGAGGAGGGGTTGTTTGGGTGTTCAGGTTGAGTAGTGCTAAAGAAGGGGATAGCGGTATATTGGTGTGGCAGATTTGGTTGCAGAGGTCAAAGATGTCTTTCCACCACTTATTGATTATAGGACAGGACCACCATATGTGGAAAAATGTCCCCTTGTCTCCCAGGCATCTCCAGCATTCATCCGTCGCTGTGCTCGAATAAAGGGAGGTCACGTCAGGAGTTTTGTACCACCTTGTTAAAAGTTTGTACCCATTCTCCTGTATACGAACACAGCGGGAGGACTTGTGTGGGGCTAGTAGTAGTTTTGGCAAGTCGGCTATTGAAAGATTTACGGCTAGATCCTTTTCCCATCTGCTGATGAAGGCGGGCTTGACAAGTAACGGAAGAGTATTAAGTCTTCGATATAAATGTGAAATTAGCTTTTTGGGGGGGTGGGGTGACTGATGAGAGATTCCGCCCATACCAGGGGTCGAAGCTGGTCTCTGCCAGTGATATGTTGCGAGATGAACGATTGTAAGTATATTACGGTCGGCAAAAACTTGTGATGGAGATTTAGTTTTGTTTGAATCTCACTTATAGAGGGGGGGGGGGGCTATCATGTTGAAGAAGTGTAAAGATAGAGATGTTTGATTCCCTGATGACGCGTGGAGTGCAATCTCTTATCACTGGGAGGGAGGTGCCTATAACATCTCCTACCGAAAGAAGCGGAGATGGAAAGGGTATCCCACAATGTGCGGATTGAAGGCATTTCCACGCTTGAAGAGTAGCTTGGATTATCGGAGAAGGGGAGGAAGGGAGATTATTTATTTTGGGAGTTCCCAACAACAGTGAGCGGAAGGGTTGTTTCACCAGATCCTGTTCCATTGCCACCCAGGATTTAAGATTAGAAGTTCTAAGCCATTCCACTGCTCTAGACAACAAAACAGCCCTGCCGTAAAGCCCAGGGTCCGGAAAAGCTATGCCTCCTGTATGTTTGGGGTGAGATAGAAGGGAATAGGAGAGTCTTGGTCTCTTTTGGCTCCAAATGAACGAGCTGAAGAGTTTCCTAAGGGAGATATAGTACGATTTAGGGACCGGTATAGGCAAAACCTGTTGGAGGTAAGTAAGGCGAGGGAGTATTAATGATACCAAGAGGTTTTTACGGCCAAACCAGGAAATAGTAGGGATATTCAGTCTATTTATTTCAGCAGTTATGGATTGTAGTAGGGGTAGATAGTTGAGAGCAAAGAGTTCAGAAGGGTTGGAACTTATTTTGATTCCTAAGTAAGTGAGGTAAGGAGATGACCAATCAAATGGGGAGTGTTTTTTAAGGCTCAGTTGACTATGTTGTGATATCTTTATACATTTTACGAGGGATTTTTGTTTATTTATCTTAAAATTAAATAAGAGGCTGTATGTATCCAGATATTTTGGGATTATGGGAAGTGAGGTGCTCGGGTTAGAAGTCATGATCATAATGTCGTCAGCAAAAGCCGCAAGTTTATGATCATGACCTCCCAATGTCACACCATGGATGTCCTGATCTGCTCTCAGTCTGATAAGGAGAGGCTCCAAAGCTAATACAAACAGCAGGGGCAAAAGAGGGCATCCCTGGCGGGTGCCATTTTTTATCCTAAAAGGATCCGTTAAGTCCCCGTTAATCAGTACTGAGGCTGACGCTTGGGCATACATTGCAAAGGTGGCTTGTGCAAAGGGACCAGGCAGGCCAAACCCAGATAGTACATGCTTCAGGTATTCCCAGCTAATTCGGTCGAATGCTTTTTCCGCATCCGTGCTCAAAAGAAGTAGTGGTTTGGAGTGGTGGGCAGAATAAAATATCGCGTTTAGGACCCTAGTCGTATTGTTCCTACCCTCTCTACCTCTGACAAAGCCCACCTGGTCCCCATGCACAAGCGAGGGAAGAAGGATGGCAAGGCGATTTGCTAACATTTTCGCTAGCAGTTTAAGATCTATATTGAGGAGTGATATGGGTCTATAGCTTGCACAGTGTTTAGGGTTTTTCCCCTCTTTGGGGATCAGGGTTATGTGGGCCATCGTCATATCTCTAGAAAGCTGTTTCCCCTTTAGAGCTGAATTACAGACCGAGAGCAGATGGGGGAGGACTATTTGTTGGTATGTTTTATAGTAGTAGACTGGGAACCCGTCTGGGCCTGGGCTTTTGCCATGGGGAGATTGCTTTAGAGCCGAGGTTAATTCCTCTAATGTAAATTGGGATGCCAGATTGAGCTTGTGTTCGGGGGAGAGTTTGGGCAGAGAGATTGACTCCAGAAAGGACTTGAGAAGGTCCGAGTGAGCTTCTGGGTTCAGAGTTGGGGGGAGGTTATAAAGTGACTCATAAAAAACACGGAATTGAGTGCCAATTAATTTTGAGGAATAAAGGGACTCGCCTTGGGGGGACTCTAGTTGGTGTATATAGTTTGCAGATCGCCTGTCTCTTATTCTACGCATCATAAATTTAGACGCCTTGTCTCCATGTGCGAAAAATTTATGCTGTGAGTTTAAGAAATATTTAGCAGTGGATTGATGCATAAGGGATTTCAATTCTGCTTTTAGAGACGAAAGCTCAAATTGTGACTCTGAGAGGGATTTTTTATGCATTTTCTCTAATGAGAATATCTTACTAATTAAGGAGTCTATTTTTTTATTTCTTTCCTTTTTTAAGAAGGCTCCAAGGCTTAATGAGGTGTCCCCTAATAAAAGGTTTGTGGGCATCCCACAGTGACTGTTCTGAAACCTCAAGAAGGTTATTAAAGGAGAAGTATTCCTTAAGGAGCCCAGAAATCTTTTCCCTAATATCTTGATTGTCTAGAAGGGACTCATTAAGTCGCCATCTAAATTTACTGGGGTTCGGTATAGGGGCTGAGATTGATAGAAAAATAGGGGCGTGATCTGATAAGAGGATGGAGCCTATTTTGGGCTCGGGACATAGCTGGAGATGTTCCTTGGACACAAATAGGTAGTCCAGTCTATGATATGAATTGTGGGGGTGAGAGTAAAACGTGTAGTCTTTCGCGTCTGGGTTGAAAACACGCCATGCATCCATAAGGTGTAGATTCCAAAAACCTTCCTGTATGAAGCATAGGGATCTAAGAGACAGGGCTGATCTGCAGGAGGAGGAGTCCAGGAGTGGGTTCAGAGTGGCGTTTAAATCTCCTCCAACTACTATCAGACCCTCAGCATAGGATTCTATTAGCGGGAAAATTTTTGCAAACCAAGTATGTTGCCCTGTATTGGGAGCATATATATTAATGATAGTGTAGGTTTGGGGACCAATAGAGCCTTTAACTAAAATATACTTCCCTTCTGGATCTTGGAGATGGGAAATATATTTGAAGGGAATTTTCCTCTGGAATCCAATACTCACTCCCCCAGATGCCGCAGAGTTACCCCCACAATGGTACCACAGTGGGTAATTAGAGAAGGAGAGGTTAGGGTAGTGGTCAAATTTGAAATGGGTTTCCTGGAGAAGAAGGACACTGGCCCCGGATTTGCGTAGCAATGTGAAGATCTGACTCCTCTTAGAAGGGGAGTTGAAGCCCTTAACATTGAAAGACGCAAATATGAGATCAGCCATACTGTCTGTTATAAAAGTAATTACCTTGAGGAGGCCAGGTCCCCTGTCCAGGTAAGCATTGATGGGTGCAATTGTTTAGGCTGATCTGGGGGAGTGAGTCAGGAGCCAGAGGAATCTTCTGTGTCGTCATGCAGGAAAAGATGATGTGAATAAGTACCTTTAACCAAAAGTAAATAACAGAACAAAAAACCATTAAATTAACTTTCAAGCAACAAGGCCCATCTGTATGGGTCTTTTGAAAAAGCGGGGTAAGGATCGCAAGGGGGGAAATGGTGTATCAACCCGGTTGTGACCCTCACAGCACTTAGAAGCAGCCTCGATCATGAGGCATGGTGACAGAGTGACAATGAGATTTATGTGGAGATATGATAAAGAAGGATAAGGAGAGAAAAGAGAGAGGGGGGAGATAGGGAAATAGGAAAGAGGAGCAAGAGGGAGATAGGATGAATAGAGTCAGCTAACTGCTAATCCTATGAGCATCCAGAAGTGGAAAGAAGTGAGAAATGAATTAGGAAAGGGAACATAGGCATTTGAGATATTTCTGACATTCAGACTAAAGTTAGACAACCAGGGTCTATGGCGTCATCTGGGTGGTCTTGTGCTTATTCTTCTGGGATCTTGGGGTGCGCGGAGGCTCAAAGGGAGAGATCTTCGGGACCTCTGGTAAGTCCGTGAGATCCTGATAGAGTTCCCAGTTTTCAATTGGTAGTGGAGATATCTGGAGGTGATCGTAAACTCCAGCCAAATCGGTGTATAATGTAACAGTGAGACGGCGTCCCTCATAGAAAAATGACATTCCGAAAGGAAAGGTCCATCTATATGGCGTCTTCTTGGCTCTAAGCCAATCCGTTAGGGGCTTCAGGTTTCTTCTTTTCTTCAGCGTGGAGGGGGCCAGATCTTGATAAACAGCTATCGGAACTCCCTCATAGGTCAGGTCGGTGATGTTTCTTGCAGCTTCCAGGACCGCTGTTTTGGTTTGATAGTTGAGAAATCTGCAAATAATGTTCCTAGGTGGTTCCGAGGGTTTGGGCTTGGGGCGCAATGCCCTATGCGCCCTTTCTACTGTACTGTCAGCAAGCTGGTCCGGGCCCAAGATGGAGGTGCAGATCTCCGTCACCACCGCAGGGATGTCAGCTGCTTCAATCGCTTCAGGAACTCTTCTGAAGCGCAGGTTGTTTCTGCACCCCCTATTTTCCTGGTCTTCCACTGCGTTGTGGAGATCATTCAGGTAAGAGCGGCATTTTTGTAAAGAGATGGCCGTGGCAAAATTGATGTTCAAAGACTACCATTTGCCGGGATTCCAGGGCCCCGACTCTGTCCCCTATATGGTGGACATCTTGGCGGAGAGCTGTTAATTCAGTCAACACCGGCTCCATAGCTTTGCCGAGTGATTGTTTTAGGAAGCTACGGGTGATGGGGAGTGCTGTCTTGCAGTGCGAGTCCTCTGTATCGCTTTACCCCTCAGACATGTCAGTGGAGCGTTCATGCGCTCTATGTGAGGAAGCCGGCGCCATCTTAGGTTCTCTGGCCGCTACTGTGGCGGCTGCCTTTTTTATGAATTTGTCCATGTCTCCGCTGCTGTTCGGAGGTTTAGGGGTGCTAGGGTTATCTCCAGTAGTGTTGAGCGCGAATATTCGAATTGCGAATATTTTTCTTGAATATCGCGATTTCGCAAATATTTAGAATATAGTGCTATATATTCGCGAAATCGTTTTTTTTTGTTTTTTTTTAATGCTCCATTCAGTGCCCGTTGCCGTGCTCATGGAGCGTCCCCATCACCATGGGGATGCTCCATATACTAGAATGTACTGTCGGATTAGAGAATTACGTTGAAATCACCATGCGATTATTTTGTGTTATATTAATCGCATCGCAATTTCAGCTTCGGACTGCTATATTCCATATATGTGTATTTTACGAAATTTCGTACTATTGCTCTAACTTCGTCTTTTAGAATATTACGAATATTCTAAAAGACGAAGTTAGAGCAATATTACGAAATTTCGTAAAATACACATATATATTGTAATTTAGCTAATATAGTGCTATAATCATTTTTTTTTTTTTTTTTTTTCCCTCTTCTGAACTTAAGTTTTGTAAAATATGTACACTGTTAAAAAAAATTAATATAGCAGTATATTAGCTAAATTACAATATATATGTGTATTTTACGAAATTTCGTAATATTGCTCTAACTTCGTCTTTTAGAATATTCGTAATATTCTAAAAGACGAAGTTAGAGCAATAGTAGGAAATTTCGTAAAATACACATATATGGAATATAGCAGTGCGAAGCTGAAATTGCGATGCGATTAATATAACACGAAATAATCGCATGGTGATTTCTACTTAGTACTGCTATTGTCCATCAGTTGAAATCGCCATGCGATGAATATAACTCGAAGTATAGTACTGCTATATTCCATATTCGCCGAATATGGACTATAGCAGTACTAAGTAGAAATCACCATGCGATTATTTCGGGTTATATTAATTGCATCGCAATTTCAGCTTCGCACTGCTATATTCCATATATGTGTATTTTACGAAATTTCCTACTATTGCTCTAACTTCGTCTTTTAGAATATTACGAATATTCTAAAAGACGAAGTTAGAGCAATAGTATGAAATTTCGTAAAATACCATTGCCTTATACTATTATACTAGAAAAATCGCAACACGCGATTAAAATAATCGCATATTATTCGCGAAAAATTGAAATAATTACGAATATTCGATTTCGACGAATATAACACGAATATTCACTCGAATATTCGCGATATATCGCGAAATCGAATATGGCACCTCTCGCTCATCACTAATCTCCAGCCCTTGGGTGACCGATCTTGACCATCGTCACGTCTGCTTGCTTGTGCTGGCTTGTTCTGTGCAGGATTTAGATCGGAGAGCTCCTGACTATGCGGCCATCACAGTCCGGCGCTAGCTCCGCCCCCCACTAATCTTATTCTGATGTATAGTTCTATACACGGTAATCCACTCCCACAACTAGTCCTTTTAACAGGTCTCTAGTATATAATAGTCAGAGTCCCAAGCGTATGCAGCTTTGAGGGTTTGTTTGGACAATAATTCAGCTGCTTATACGCACAGCGGCGTCCCGCTGTATTGATAGGAGGCGATCGCTTTAGGTGGGATATGCAAGGTCTTACCCGAGGATCCTTTGCGCTGGATGGTAGCCCCTCGACTCGGCGTGTTGTTCCTGACTCCGGTCTCAAGGGTTGGTATTCAGATTCGAATTTGGCGCCAGTAGAGATGTTTGCTACACATGGTTGGATTGTCTTACGTGTAGTAACGTTTGTATACTCCGGCAATTCGCTGACCATAAAATAATCCACCTGGAGATTATTTTATGGTCAGCGAATTGCCGGAGTATACAAACGTTACATTAAAACCCATAGCTCTCCCAGAGATTTGGTCTTCAAAAAGGAAATTGTTCTGTTTCAGTACGAAGGATAACAATGACAAGATGAGCCCTTGATCATTAATGGAAAATTCAGCCTGTTGGTGTATAGATTCCTTAACGCATTCAATACCTTCCTTTGTAGGGACATTCGTATACAGGCTGGAGATGTCCATGGTGACAAGAAGGCAATCCTTACTATCAAAATGTATTTCCTGAATTTTATTCAGGAAATCGGTGGTGTCCTGGATGTAGGATCCACCTTTTTGAGCATATGGAAGAGGTTGTCCAGCATCTTAGCGGCTGGCTGGAAAATGGAGTCACACCCAGAGACAATAGGTCTGCCAGGGGGGTGTTCCCTGTTTTTTGGGACTTTAGGTAATGTGTAAATAACTGGAATACGGGGATGTCTGGGGATAAGGTAGCCGGCTACTTTTTTGTTAATAACGTTCAATGTTAGAGCTGTCTCCACAATATCTGTCAGTTTTGGGGAAAAATCCCTAGTGGGGTAATAGTCTATAGATAAGTAGACCCTTCGATCCGCAAGTTGTCGGAGAATCTCCTGTCTATAGTCCGATTTATTCATGACAACAATCATTGAGCCTTTGTCAGCCGGCTTGATGATTGTGTCTTTATCATTACATAAATTCTGTAAAGCCTGTGCTTGCCCTTTCAACATATTGCTTCTTACCTTCATATATGATGCCTTATTTTCTAGTGCTTTAAGATCCTGTAGTACATGAAAAATGTAATCTTCCACTGCCTCATATCTTTTAGAAGGTACAAAATGAGGTACAAAATCTAGCCAGCAGTCTCAGCTGGGTGGATTATCGTCCATCTGATACTCGAGCTTTGTCAGTCTGGGTGTTGGAGCCTGAGAGTTTGGACCGGGACTAAGGCATGCTATATTGTTTGGGAAAAAGCATGTGGATGTCTGCTTCACCCAAGGACTTATGTGTTACAGGTACTCAAGTACAATATAAGACAATGAAAGTCAATGGTAGACCCGAGCATCAAACCAGGCACCCCCTGCTCTGAAGAAGAGAGGGTGTCTGGTTCACAAAAAAAGGTTAAAAATTGATGAAAACCCCATCTAAATGGTTAGGAAACAGCATTAAGAGGACAGTTGGATGCATCTTGGACTCCTATTATCTACGACATACAATAGACAACCACACAAAGGCTATATGCCAAAAGCCAGTTATATGCAAGCCATCAAACTATCCATGAGACAGATGACAGGCTTAGTCAGCAGACATTCCAAACCAGCTCTCATCTGACTGAGAGCTAGTAAGCCTCAAAGTTATTTCAGATCTGTTGGATGGCTTGGGTGGACCTGCGCACCTAGATCAATATCAGACACGACAATCCAAATTGAATGAGCAACCGAAGTCATTGAAAAGCCCCTCTTGGTCCACGAAGAACCAGACGCTGGTATAAGAAGGTGTCTGTATATTTAATTCAATTGGCTCTGTATAATAGTTTTGTTCTCTACAGTAAAGCTGGGAGAACAAGATCCTTCCTCAAATTTCAGGAAGAGATCGGAATTTCAGGAAGAGATAGGAATTTGTGCTCCTTTGCGCACCTAGGCTGAAAAAAAGTGTCACACATGTGGTATTGCCGTACTCAGAAGAAGTTGGGCAATGTGTTTTGGGGTGTTTTTTTACATATACCCATGCTGGGTGAGAGAAATATCTCTCTAAAATGACAACTTTGTATAAAAAAAATGGGAAAAGTTGACTTTTAGAGAGATAATTCTCTCACCCAGCATGGGTATATGTAAAAATACACCCCAAAACACGTTACCCTGCTTCTTCTGAGTACGGTGATACCACATGTGTGACACTTTTTTGCAGCCTAGGTGGGCAAAGGGGCACAAATTCTAAAGAGCACCTTTAGGATTTCACAGGGCATTTTTTACACATTTGGATTTCAAATTACTTCTCACGCATTAGGGCCCCTAAAATGCCAAGGCAGTATAACTACCCTACAAGTGACCCCATTTTGGAAAGAAGACACCCCAAGGTATTTTGTGATGGGCATAGTGAGTTCATGGAGTTTTTATTTTTTGTCACAAGTTAGTGGAATATGAGACTTTGTAAGAAAAAAAAAATCATCATTTTCGGCTAACTTGTGATAAAAAATAAAAACTTCTATGAACTCATGTTTGTCATGAGGAAGGACCCACATATCTAAGAGGTCTGAAACCCATAGACTTACACTTGTATACGGATTTTATAACGCTGGAATAAAGTTACAATACTTTACCTGAACTGAGCTGGATATTTCTTCACTATTTTCTGGACTTTACCGCATCCAGGTGCGGCATCCGTGCACAGCAGGTGATTCAACTACTACAGGTGAGAGCTGCCTTACAATTTTACTATGAACTCACTATGCCCATCAGCGAATACCTTGGGGTGTCTACTTTCCGAAATGGGGTCATTTGTGGGGTGTTTCTACTGTCTGGGCATTGTAGAACCTCAGGAAACATGACAGGTGCTCAAAAAGTCAGAGCTGCTTCAAAATGCGGAAATTCACATTTTTGTACCATAGTTTGTAAACGCTATAACTTTTGCGCAAACCAAAGATCAATACAGCACAGAAGACTCTAATAATAAAATGCAGGCCGGCAGAGGAAGACATAAGATCAAATGTAATGAGGAGAGAAGTTAATCATTAAAAAAAAAACATCAATCATACCCGATATTTCACTTCACTTATCCAGAATTTAGTATGCTGAAATATAGATTGTATTATTGGCATATCATGTCAAGTAAATAGGTTCAGCTAAGTATTTCACATCAGTGCTCTAAAGGTTATATTGCCATTAAAAGGGGTTGTCTGGTTTTCCCATATTGATAACCTATCCTCAAGATAAGTCATCAATAGCAGAGTGGCAGTGATCCGACTCCCAGCACCCCGGTCGATCAGCTGTTTGAAGACAACACAGTATTTGTGGAGCAGTGCCAGAGCAATTGCAACTTCCTCTCCTGTTCACTTGAATGGGTCAGTGCCGCTGAAATTACACTGCTCTGCTGCTGCAATGGTGTCGGCGAGCACTGTGCACTTTCCACACACAAGCACTGTGTTTTCTTTCAGCAGCTGATTGGCGAGATGGACCCTTGCTGATCTGTTATTAATGACCTATACTGAGGACAACCCCTATAGGAATTAGTAACTTGGACACTATCAAAAAGAATATACAATGCATTCCAAAAGTCTTCAGACCCTTTCACTTTTCTCACATTTTGTTGTTTAAAAAGGAAAAAAAAAAAAACTAGTTTTCCTCCATCAATCTGCAGTCAGTCTCCCATAATGAAAAATTAATAACATGATTTTGGAAAAATTTTATTATATATATATAGATACAAAAAATTGGACTGCACTTCCAGCAATTAGTGTAGAAAATCTGAGTTTATTCACCCATCTGTGGCAAAGCGACGTTTCGGCTCCAACTGAGCCTTTCTCAAGCCTGAGAAACTGAGCCTGAGAAAGGCTCAGTTGGAGCCGAAACGTCGCTTTGCCACAGATGGGTGAATAAACTCAGATTTTCTTCACTAATTGCTGGGAGTGCAGTCCAATTTTTTGTATCTACAAACGTGGGGTAAGCACCTGCTGCCGTCCTTGGATTTTGCACCCATATACTAAGGGTGGTGCCGCCTGTGTTTTTTCTTTTTTTATATATATATATATATATATATATATATATAAATCCAGAAAAACGAGCGGCACCAATGGATAAAAGTAAGTGAACCTTTATTCACCCAGGTGGTGCAACGTTTCAGCTCTACACTTGAGCCTTTTTCAAGCCTTGAAAAAGGCTCAAGTGTAGAGCCGAAACGTTGCACCACCTGGGTAACATAGTAACATAGTACTTAAGGCCGAAAAAAGACATTTGTCCATCCAGTTCGGCCTGTCATCCTGCAAGTTGATCCAGAGGAAGGCAAAAAACACCCTGTGAGGTAGAAGCTAATTTTCCTCACTTTAGGGGAATAAAAAATTCCTTCCCGACTCCAATCAGGCAATCAGAATAACTCCCTGGATCAACGATCTCTCTCTAGTAGCTATAGCCTGTAATATTATTACACTCCAGAAATACATCCAGGCGCCTCTTGAATTCCTTTATTGTACTCACCATCACCACCTCCTCAGGCAGAGAGTTCCATAGTCTCACTGCTCTTACCGTAAAGAAACCTCTTCTATGTTTGTGTACAAACCTTCTTTCCTCCAGACGCAGAGGGTGTCCCCTCGTCACAGTCACAGTCCTGGGGATAAATAGCTGATGGGATAGATCTCTGTACTGTCCTCTGATATATTTATACATATTAATTAGATCTCCTCTCTGCCTTTTTTTTCTAAAGTGAATAACCCTAATTTTGATAATCTTTCAGGGTACTGTAGTTGCCCCATTCCAGTTATTACTTTAGTTGCCCTCCTCTGGACCCTCTCCAGCTCTGCTATGTCTGCTTTGCTCATGGGAGCCCAGAACTGTACACAGTACTCCATGTGTGGTCTGACTAATGATTTGTAAAGTGGTAGGACTATGTTCTCATCACGGGCATCTATGCCCCTTTTGATGCAACCCATTATCTTATTGGCCTTGGCAGCAGCTGCCTGACACTGGTTTTTGCAGCTTAGTTTGCTGTTTATTAAAATTCCTAGATCCTTTTCCATGTCAGTGTTACCCAGTGTTTTACCATTTAATAAGTACGGGTGACTTGCATTATTCCTTCCCATGTGCATAACTTTACGTTTGTCAGTGTTAAACCTCATCTGCCACTTATCTGCCCAAGCCTCCAGTCTATCCAGATCGCTCTGTAGTAGTATACTGTCCTCTTCAGTGTTAATTACTTTACACAGTTTAGTGTCATCTGCGAAAATTGATATTTTACTATGCAAGCCTTTTACAAGATCATTAATAAATATATTGAAGAGAATAGGGCCCAATACTGACCCCTGCGGTACCCCACTAGTGACAGTGACCCAATCTGAGTATGTACCATTAATAACCACCCTCTGTTTTCTATCATTGAGCCAGCATTGAGCCATCGCAGCCTGCGATGTATGAGCGGGGAGAGAGGAGGGGCTGGAGTCTGGAACTTGCGGCGGGGCCCGGTTCAGGCTGCTGAGAGTCTTTATAGTTGTGTAGAACACTGTGCTTTGTAGTAACATGCATAGGGAGTCTACTTTGGTAGTGAAATAATACTGTCCGTATGACATGCAGATGAAAGACGTCACTCTTAGAATCACAGCATACTTTACTTATTTGGGCAGCCACGGTGCCAAAACTGACCAAATAACTCAAATATCAACTCAGCCTTACAGGTAGATGTTAGCGTCACGAAAAAGCGCACTCCTTTTACACCGTCTTCAGCTGATTCCACATAGATGTCTACAGAATCTGTTCTATTAAACGCCTATACAAGTAGAGCCCCCAGAGTGGAGAGGCTGTCAGAAGTAAGTTTGTGTTATCGTCACTGATTATATTTCCCCATACTCTGATCTGTCAGAACAATTACCCAGAAAAAACGGATCCTGTCTGTGGAGCATCTACCTTCACTCGGTCAGCATTTGCTCAATAATCCATCAGTATTGCTAAAGGCCAAAAAAAATGGAGTGGATCTAAAACAGAGATGACACGTGAATGGAAAATGTCCATGTCTTCTGTGTTTTATGCACACTCCTGCTTTTGGCTACCAAATCATAATCCTATTCTACTGGGACCATAGAGGCCTTAAAGCTGCTACACAGACAGGAAGGATTCGTTGTGCATCTAATTTTTTTTCTTCCTTCTGACAGATCAGAAAAAGTGTCAAATAAATTATGATGTCAGCCAGGCCAAAAGGCATAATAGTGGACCAGTCATGAAGTTGGGAGGGTGGGATCAGCATGAGTAGTCCGCAGAGTGGACCTATAACATAGTGGTCAGGTGAAAGCATCATGAGGAGACCACAGAGTGGCCCACTGACAGGGTCTGGAGGTGGCAGCAGCATCAGGAGGCCACAGAGTGGCAAGTTGACATACTGTGGAGGTGGGTGGCAATACCAGTACCCGCTGAAGATGGTGGGTGAAAAAAGGAGCACTTGGCATCAGATGTGCGGCATCAGGCGGGTTTCAGCATCAGAATAGTAGCTGAGGCAGGTAGCCAAAAGAAACCCATCTCTTTTTTTCAAATTGTTGGTGGGGCACCATGGATGATCTAGTCTTATGCATCAGGCATTGGTATGTGGAAATCCTGCTGATCCACACCTGATTCATCTTGATGCAGTGTCCCACTATGTGCTATATGTGGGCACTTTAAACTCTTGCTAAATGTCATATCAAATGTATTGTGGTATCATGCTGTAATTCACTTTAACAGGCTGGCAGTGTCATTTACCTTTATTAGCCTCTTATATATTGCTGGGGGGGGCGGGGTGTAAAGTTAGTGTGTCCGATACTAATGAAGAGATGAGGAAGAAATTTGTATTTCCACCAAAGTAATTCAAAAATGATTTTACCAGCTATAAGTGCAGAGCTTAATGCTGAATACAAGATTTTTTGTCCACTGAAATAATAAAAAAAAAATATTTTACTGCATAAAAATGGAGCACTTAATGCTGAATAGAAGATTTTTTGTCCACCAAGGTAATTAAAAAAAGATTTTACCGCATATAAGTGGAGCGCTCAATGCTGAATACAATTTTTCTTTGTCCATCATAATAATTTTAAAAAGATTTTACTGCATATAAGTGCAACGCTTAATTTTGAATAGAAGGTTTTTGTCCACCAAAATAATTCAAAAAAGATTTTACTGCGTATAAGTGCAGCGCTTAATGCTGAATACGAGATTTTTTGTCGACCGAAATAATTCAAAAAGATTTTACCGCATATATGTGCTGAATACAATATTTTTTTCCACCAAGATAATAAAAAAGATTTTACCACATATAACTGCAGCGCTGAATACAATTTTTTTTCCACCAAAATAAGTTACAAAAGATTTTACCACATAACTGCAGCGCTGAACGCTGAATGAAATTTCTTTTTCCAACAAAATACTTCAATAAAGATTTTACCACATATAACGGAGCACAGAGATGGAAAGGGTCTTCGGATTCCCTACGCACTATACGGACGTCTCAGAAATGAACCGCTGCTCCGGACAGCAGCTCCTGGGAAGGTCATGGAGCGTCTCGGGCATCCGGCATCTATTCGCCACGCTACGCTAGTGTGTAGAAACCACACGGGGCCCCCATGCTTCAGATTTATCATGGAGATATCATGGAGATTTGACCGCATATAACCGCAGCAAAGACCGCTGAATAAATTTAGTTTTTCGACCAAAATACTTCAATAAAGATTTTACCTCATATAACCGCCGCACTGACTGACTGCTACCACCGCTACTTCCATGAACCCCTGCTACTCCCCTGGTAGGTAGGCTGCTGTGAAGAAGGTGCTCTATCTCAGGGACGTTTGGCTCCCAACTACCCACTGCTGCCACCCTGCTGAATCCCAGCCATGCTTTCAACACATATAACCGCAAACGTGAACTGGAAATGTATTTTTCTGTTTGTACTGGAATAGGTTGCTAAACGCTTTCAACACGTATAACTGCCGACGACGTGAATTGAGAATGCATTTTTCTGTTTCTACTAAAACAAGCCACTAAACACCTTCAACACATCAAACCGCCACGGACGTAAACTGCTAATGAATTTTTCTTTTTGCACTGAAATACAAAATAACACCTATGACCGCTGCACTGACTGACTGCTACAACCGATACTTCCGTGAACCCATGCACCACTACTTCCTGGGCAGGTAGGCTGCTGCGAAGCAGGTGCTCTACCCCAGGCACGTTTGGCTCCCGACCTCCCACTGCTGCCACCCTGCTGACTCCCAGCCATGCTTTCAACACATATAACCGCCGACGTAAACTGAGAATATATTTTTCTGTTTGTACTTAAATAGGCCAGTAAACGCTTTTGCCACAAATAAATGCACCAGTGAAATGCTCATAGATGTTTCTTTTTTTACTGTAATATGTCCCTAGACGCTTTACACAGAAATAACTGCAGAAGTGAACTGAGCATATATTTTTCTTGTTGGACTGAAATGGGCCACTATACCCTTTCACCAGAATTAACTGCAAAAAAGCACTGAGAATATATTTTTCTTTTTTTACTGTAATACACCCCCATATGCTGTCACCAGAAATAACTGCAACCGTGCAGTGCGTATATATTTCTATTTTTTTAATGAAATATGCCCCTATACGCTTTCAACAAAAATAACTGCAGAAGTGACCTGAGAATATATATTTCTTATTGGAATGAAATAGGCCACTATTGTTTTACTTTAACCAGAAAACAATTAAATAGTACAGTGCGTATATATTTTTCTTATTTTACTGAAATACGCCCCTATATGCTTTGACCAGAAATAACTGCAACAGTGCAGTGCATATATATTTCTCTTGTTGTACTGTAATACGCCCCTATACGCTTTCAACAGACATAACAGCAGAAGTGAAATGCGTATATATTTTTCTTGTCGTAATGAATAAGATACTAAGATATAAGCCACTAAAGGCGTTCCAACATAAGACTTGTAGCCCAATAACAAAAAGCTTGAATGACAGAGCTGTCTAATGACTATTTGGATCCCCAAATAATCGTTCCCTGCACTTGTAAATCACTTTCCTAACAATGTCCCTAGCGCCTTCTGAAATCTCTCCCTGCACTAAGATACTGCAAAATGATTTCTCACTATCCTTTACCTGCACTTATAAATCCTTTTTCAGCTTTTTTTTAAACATAATGGTTTTTCCAATAGCTGTCCCTAGCACCTTCACATGTCTGTCTCTGCACTCTGAACTCTGAAAAATGGCAGAATCTAAAATGGCTGCCGCATTTATAGGGCTGTGACATCACAGGGCTTGCTGGATGCCGATTGGCTGCATGTTAATCTGGGTGATCCCGCCTTCCCAGAGTTCCTTGCCCCATGTTCTCAGTCCTCACACGTGTAGCCACCATTTTAGGAAAATTGCAATTCGTTACCACGAAGCGCGAGGAAATTTGCATTTATTGTGAATTGAAGTTTTCTGAAATTCCGATCGATTTCCACTTCATCAGCTTCAATTCGCTCATCTCTAGTCACAATACAATACATAACAAAAAATAAAAAAAAGATTTTATTATTTACTCCTGTTTTCTATTTTGCTCATGTACATAATTAGTGATGAGCTGCAGGGGTCATATTCAAATTTGCAAATATTTTGTAGAATATTCGTTGCATATTCGCGAATTCGAATATTCGTTATATTCTACATTTTTCTCGAAAAATTTGCAATGTAATGATCGCATAATATGCGAATATTACGAGATCAATAGAGGCGTGGGTCAAAAAGGAATATATAGCACTATAGAATATAGTGCTATATATATTCGTTTTTAGAATATTTTTAATTTTTTTTCCTTGTCAAGCAATTTAAGCAAGGAGGAATCATGACTTCAGATGGAAAAAAATTCTGAATATTCTATAGTGCTGTATATTCCTTTTTGAACCACACCTGTATTTGCATATTACGCGATCATTACATTGCCGATTTTTCGAAGTTGCGATATATATATACATATCTTTGAATTTTCACGCTCAACACTATACATAATTTATATACAGTGTCGTAAGTGCAAGTTGCAGCTTAATGCACTTGGGAGCAGCATATGCAACACCTGTACTGGAAGTTTGGACAGGCACCTGTGTAAAATTATCTTTGCTTTTTGTGTAACATAAGCCAGACTGTATCCATTCTTCCTAAGTGCTCCTTCTACCCACTAACTCACAGTACAAACAAATGTCAAGAAAAGGTTCTAATCAGATTTAGTGCCAGTCAGAGCACTGATCCTTAAAATTAAAACATCAAAGCTGTGTATGTAGTGTCCACAATGACTGCTTTCTTTGCTGTTGAAGATATCAATTCAGCTAATATCATTCTCTATTATGATTTGCCATTACCAACAGTGAGAGAGACAAAATCTAACATAAAATTAAATTTACATTGTATTATATATTATTATTATTATTTTTTTTACATTTGTTAGGATTATGGAACACAGTCAGAAAATAAACAGGATACTATATATGAAATCAGTGCAATCAAGGTCTGCCATTTATTACATGTACATGTTGCCCATTACATAATATCTAGCTAATTGTTTTTTTACATTATGCACCCTGTAATGAAATACAAATATGAACAATTCCATATAAGGATAGAGATCCAAACTTCATATTTTTGTCCAATATACCTGTTTTCCTTACAGCACTTAGCTCCCCTTAATGTGAGCATCACTGCATCCTGGCAGGATGTTTACATGTAGAACTTCCTGTTTTCCTCAGTTTCCTGCTGGGTCTTCTAAGCAAACCCAGCATGCTTTCACAGGGCTTGATCCACCTAGCTAACATGGAGAATGAAGCTGTAGAGGGCATGACTTCCACAGAGGGAATCGTGTGGCAGGTGGAGCAAGCCCTGGGAAACATTACAAAGCAAAGCATGATGGGTTTGGTGAGATAACATTAGTAGGAAGCTAATGAAAACAGGAAGTTTAGCATGGAAACAACCTGCCCAGAAGAAATTATGCAATTATGCATCATGCAGCATGATGTAGGGCGTGCTACGGGCTCCGCCCCCTTCCTGCCTCGGGCCTCTCGTCTCCCCTCTACCCTCGCTCTCTCCCTTGCTCCTTGCTCCCTCGCTCCAGCTGATCGATTCATGGAGCGGTGTGGACACCGGACTGCTGGATTGATTGGTGTGCTGCCTCTCGCGATGCCTGGCGTCTGATGCCGATGTCTCGCCTGGCGATCTGACAGTGGGTCTATTGGTGCTGAGCGGTGGGTTTGCAGCATGTAGTGAGAGGGTGCTGAGGTTGCCCAGCACGGCACATGAGTCCCTAAAGAATCCTCGGATGATGAATTGCATCACAACATGGTGACCAGCTGTGAGCGGTAAGAGGGCGTCGCGGGTGGCCTGTGCAGTGCATGACTCTGGGGGAGCACTAACTTGGCTTGCTGCATGGTCAAACAGCAGTAGCTGTGAGAAGATACAACTGTCCTGCTGGAGCTGTGAACCTTGACGAATGCTGAGGAACTCCACGCCGGCGAGTAATTCATCTGTTTATCCCACAGGGCAACAGGCCTTGGAGATATCGGTGAACAGGACTGCATCTGCTGTCTGCGAATTGGAGCCATCTTATGGGTCTGGATCCATGGACTGACTGATCCCAGGACGGGCAAGTAGGGTGAAACCCACCTGGTCAACCGGCTAACTGTGATACTAACATTTAACTAACAACTGAATTCAATGTTAAAAGGCCTTTAATTGAGGAGCTACAGTGGTTTGTTTTCTTAATAACATTTACAACATTAACAAACTAAATCCCCCTGAATGATTGGAAGGGTATGAGCGAATTGCTGGACTCATGTAGCGGGGCCCACTAATACATCTAAAGGGCCACTTTGAAGCACCTGTTGACTTGGGGGGGAACATCACGGCCAAGGTCAAGCCGGGTCTCTTATGGTTATAGACAACTTGTGGAAGCCTAAAAGTGTGAATATGGCCCCTAAAGCTCAAAATAGGAAATCTGTGGGCACTACATCTCCAAAAGGGTTAGAAAATAAAAGCCCTAGATCCAATATAGAGAGGTATTTAAGATCTTCCCCTACAAAAACAAGAGGTACAATGAAACCTATTGCCCGCCCAGAGGAAAAGGAAGAGCCTAGGAAAACCGTAATGCCTCCTGATTATAGCGATAAGGAAGATACAGATAACCGGATACATAAGCGTATGGAAACAATTGAGAAAAAATTGGGGGACATTCTGGACACTCTAAAAATTACTAATCAAGCCCTAGGAACTCTCACAACCACTGTATGCTCTATGCAAACTGACATCTCTCTTATCAGGGACGATATGGATAAGATCCGTCATAGAGCAAATGAAACGGAACAATCCCTAACCGCTACTAAAAATGAAGTTTCTTTAATGGGCAAAAAAATTGAGATGATTGAGGTAGAACATAGGTCCCTTAAAGAAAAATTAACTGACTTGGAGGACAGGTCAAGCAGGGGGAATATTCAACTGATAGGCTTTCCTGAAGGATCAGAGGGGGACGACCCAGGGGGCTTCATACAGAAATGGCTGGTGGACTCCCTGGGCCGAGAATCCTTCTCATCATTATTTATGGTGGAACTGGCACATAGAGCCCCTAATAAAAAGCCGCCCCATGGTGCCCACCCACGCAGCCTCCTTGCCAAAATTTTGTGTGTTAGTGACCGAGATAAAATATTGCGGAGAAAGAGAGAGTTAGGCGACTTGGTGCATAATGGGAACAAAATTTCGATCTACCCCGATTATTCCTTCTCTACCCAGCTTAAAAGAAGACAATTCGGGGAGATTAAGAAACGTCTCATTAACACCAACATTAAATATTCTAGGTTGTTTCCGGCTAAATTAAGAATAGTATATAATGACTCGGTTAACCTTTTTTCAAGCTCTGAGGATGCCTCTGCGTGGTTGGATGCCAGGGATATATGATGAGGATATGAGAATGGGTGGTCCTTTTCTCTTTATTTGGGATCTAAATGAATTATTTTTATAGTAGCTCCTTATCTTTTTGGGTTTATGTTGCTTTCCTTATCACATGTATAGTATAAATAAGTTGTGGGGAGCGGTGGGAGGAGAGGGGGGCTGAGGGGGTGTGTGGGGGGGTAGGAGGCCTAGGCGATGTGTAAGAGAAGCATTGGTCTTAATTGGCTTGTGCACCATGGGAAGGAGCGGTTGGTGGGGGGGTGAGTTTTTTTGTTTTTGTTTTCTTCCTTTTTCACTGCTGCGGGATCCAATGTAGAACTAGGGGGGAGAACGGAGGAGCTTGACCACCCCACCATATTTTGTAAATGCCACATATACTGACATGGAATGTCCGTGGATTGGCGGACAAACTTAAACGGAGGGTGGTAAACGATACTATCTCCAGACATTTGCCTGCTATCGTGGGGTTGTTGGAGACTAATTTTGCCGCTGAAAAACTGAAGTATATGCGAAAACCATGGACGCAGTATGAGTACCACTCCCACTACTCAGCGTACTCGCGAGGAGTTAGTGTCTACATACATAGGAATGTGGACTATGAGCCATTTGATAAACGGATCGATAAGGAGGGAAGATTTGTATTTTTATATGGCCAGTGGATGGGACTGATATGCGTACTTGTGTTTGTATATATCCTTCCCCCTTTCTCCTCGGAAGTGTTGAGGAAACTTGCAGAGTATGTCTGTAAATGGGATCCGTGTCCTATATTGGTGTCAGGAGATTTTAATTCTGTTATGGATAATAAGGATAGGGTATCTGAGTTTAGCGGAAGGGGAAGTACTAATGTACTAAAAATAAATTGATCCAAAAAATGAAGTATGAACCCCACGGTATATCTGACCACACTCTAATGTTATTGTCGACGGCCGATTCTTTGGTTTCTGTGAGGAGAAAATCTTTTAGGTTAAATCCACACTGGATCCATGTGGTCGGTGACCAAGAAAGGATTGGGAAAGATATATTGGAATTCTGGGCAGTAAATTATGGATCCACACACATACATTATCTGTGGGATTCCCTGAAGGCCATGATAAGAGGGGCATATAGTATGAGGATTAGGAAAAAAGGGCGGAATATGCTAACACTGAGAAGGAATTGGTAGAGAGGGTCGGAGCCCTTGAGGCAGATTTGGTTAATCAAAATGGGGAAAATACTTGATTACCACTAATGGAGGCTAAGAGGAAATATCAGACCTTTCTTTATGAAAAAGCTCAACATAGATGTTTTTTTGAGAAAGGTAAAACAGGTAGAATGTTGGCATTGTTAATTACTAATCAAAGGACTCAAATCCCAATAAAGCAAATTAAACTGCCTACTGGTGTACTAACCAAAGGCGGTTTAAAAAATTGCTTTATTGTGGTTCCACGGCCAGGGTAAAGGTGAATGGGATTGACTCTGAACCGCTCTCTTTACAGCGAGGTACACGGCTTTGGAACCTCTTGCTTGTAGAATCCGTCAATCCGGAGAGATCATAGGCTTTGGAGGGAGAGGAGAGGAAGATAAGATCAGTTTATACGCAGATGACATTCTTGTATTTCTGAGGCAGGGGTGGAAAGCTGTTACACTTGTCATGAATATTTTGAAAGAATATGGATCATTATCAGGGTATAAAGTAAATTGGGATAAGTCTGAACTTCTCCCTCTTGTTCGAGCACCCCCGATGGCTTTCTTAGTATTAAGTTACTTGGACTAACTGATTCGATTCGATATCTGGGTATTAGAATAAGTGCAGAACTGTCTAGATATAATCCCTTAAATATAACTCCCATGATTAATAAGATCAGGGAGAAGTTCCGGGCTTGGCAGAAGCTGCCTCTGTCACAGGAGGAAAGAATTGCACTGGTTAGGATGGTGGTTCTCCCCATTGCACTATGTTAAAGGGGGATATTAGTTATTGATATTTATGCAAATCTCAATAATTAATATTCATAAATAGGCGTAATCGTCTTATGATGACTCCGCCTATTTAAGCCTTAATGACTAACAAATCGCTACTGATTGCCCTACACTAATCACTAAACTAGCTGCACGCGCCTTACTGACTACCACTAGTAATCACACATTACACAATAGGGATAAATGACACGGTATTTATTAATAATACTTTAGTAATACAATGTCAACAATATACTAACTCTATTGCGGCGATACTTTACAACCAATAAGGTATTAGGTTTATAACTATATATATCTATAACAAGGGGATAGATATATATTGTTATAACCGCACACTACAATATAAATACACTCACTAATACAATATACTAACACGGTTCTGACTACACTACACAGTACATTCCCAAATTCCACCCACAATCTAACTACACAATACACACATACAGGTATAACAGCCCTCCCGCCTGGATCTATACTATCCCTATGGGGTAATAGGGGTGAGGTACCTGGGGGATGTCACGACAGGGCTGCCACAAAATAAGGGTTAAACACAACAAGGGTAACAGGGGTAGCAATATTCCAGGGTAGCGGGGAATAAGAGGGATCCTGGGGGAGACACAGGGGGTGGGGGCTCAGGACCGGGGAAGGTAAGGGTAGCCCAAGGTTATGGGGGGGAAAACAGGGGCTATAGGGGACCACGGAGGGTTAGGGGTTAACCAGGGGAATGCAGGATCAGGGGGGATATATATATAGATCAGAGATCAGCAGGGGGGTATATAGATCAGCAGGGGGGTATATAGATCAGCAGGGGGGTATATAGATCAGCAGGGGGGTTATATAGATCAGCAGGGGGGTATAACAGCAGGGGGGTATATAGGTCAGCAAGGGGGTATATAGGTCAGCAGGGGGGTATATCAGCAGGGGGGTATATAGGTCAGCAAGGGGGTATATAGGTCAGCAGGGGGGTATATCAGCAGGGGGGTATATTTCAGGGGGTTAATGATACTTAATGCTCGTTGTCCAGGGGGGCTCGTCCGTCCAGGGGGGCTCGTCAGTCCAGGGGATGATCGCTTGGTGGTGTACTTACCTGACTGCTGAGCGGGGCGCCGCCTGTCTATTTAAACTTGGCGGCGCCCGCTCGCAGTCTCCCTATTCGCGCCGCGCGCATGCGCACCGCCGGCCTCAATACGTGGGCCGGCGCGGTGATATGACGTCACCGCGCCGGCCCGAGGATCTCGGAGCGCGCTCCCAGGGGGGGGGGATCCTTTGATCCTCCCGCCTGTGAAGCGGACGCTTACCTCCGGCGCTGTAATTACAGCGCCGGAGGTCAGCCACTCGCAGGGGCATGGGAACTCTTTGTTCCCATGTCTCTGTTAGGAGCACCATCCCCGGCGTGGCTGGAGATGGTGACAAAGGGCAGAGGATCTATTGATCCTCTGTCCTTTGTGGAGGCCGACGCTGGACATGATTGTCCAACTGTCGGTCTCCTCCCAGCAAGCGGCATGATTCCGGCCATATATGCCTATAGATGCGTGGGGCACATCCATAGGCATATAGGAACGGACTTTACACATGGGGGCATGTTATCTATCAAAGGGGCACATTCCTATAAAGGGGGCACATTAATATAAAGGGGGCACATTGATATAAAGGGGGCACATTAATACATATACACAGAGATGCATGTTGCCAAGGGGCCTACATACATCTCTGTGCATATCCACGGATCCCACCTGGAGGAGTCCATATACAAGGGCTAATATATATGTATATATGTCACGGCATACATACATATATATATATTTAATATGACCCTTCCTTCAACAATCCCCCTGTTGTCGGGAATACGACAATAAACATTTTGGGGGAAGGGTAGGGCTGCCTTTGCCTCTTCAATCTACCCCTGGTGACTTTTCCGGGAGGACTAAAGTGATCTGACTCTTAGGTACCTAGACATCACCCATCGTGGTCCATCCTGCCTCTCATTAAAACGTCTCCATTCCCCGAGTACCCCATGTTCTTCTCCTTGGATAACTTTCTTGGTATCCTATGATCTTCAGGTGTCAGCCACTCCCAACGTAGTCTATTCCTGACTAAAATGGCTTCACCCTTGCAGTCTTTAGATCACTCCATTCAGCGACCGTATTCTCTCTCTTTGCCAGTGTTGTTCTTCTGGCGTCCGTTACCCCCACTGTTAGTGCCGGTAATTAATGTAGCACCTCCTTATGGGGTACGGACGGCCGTAGGCTGACCTTTTAATGACTTTCATTTTAATTGAAGACTCAGTTGTTGGAGAGGTTCTCTCCGGGACAGATACATAGGTTTTTATAAGGCAGGTCAGATTTTCTGGTGAGAGGTGATGTCATAGTACCTAAATTTTACCCGCGGGAAGGAACCCCGCACTACCATCATTCAGTCCAACCCTTACAAAAAATCACCATTGTCAATATTGAAGCGGCAAATACCTTAGTGATGAGGGGCCTGACCCTAGGGAATCTACTCTACCCCACTCACACAAACATGTCATATCCCTCCCAATACAATTCAGTGTGTACCCATAGAGACTCATGCCACCTGGCCTTACTTTCTATACCTCCCAAGACACTGGTAGTTAACCGACCCTTGTGTCCTTGGGGAAATGACTATAGGATGCACACGTGCGTCCAGCCATATTGTAGTATGGCTGTCGCCCATCTGCACCTAGAGTGTCCATGGGTACATAGGAACTCACATGCAAATAATCAATGTAAATCTATACACAATATATGAGGTCACAGGGTGGTCTATGATTATACCCCGAATCCTCCTACAAAAATCTACTACAATACGTGTATGCATACACACAATGTTATGAGGTCACAGGATGGCTTTTGGATTTTCATCCCGACCTTCATAGGAAACCGTATGTCCATGCGATCTCTGTCTTCAGGACTTTGTTGGAGCTAAGTCCTGAGCCTCCTGCGATTAACTTCGTGAAGTTCTGTCTGGTTCTGGTTTAGCTGGTCCGCAAGTCTCTTGACCCTCCTGTAGATTAGACACAGTCCCGTGTACATGACTATTACCAGAACCAGAAGAACTATCACCGGATGAATCAAAAGGTTGAAGAAGGATGTTGCCTTTGGACTGTAGCCGAACAGACTTTCCCACCAGGAGATCTTGGAGTCTTTGTCCAATGCGGTTGAGATTGCCGTAATTTTATTCTTGTCGTGCGTCAGTTGGATGGTGGCCTGTTTCTCTGTTTCTCGAAGATCTTTAAGTATTTTGTCTTCTTGGCTGAAGTCCAGCAGGAGATGTTTGAGTTCTACCCCAAAGCCAAGAGGAATTTTCTGGAGTCTCACGGGTACGTCGGGGCGGATGTCAAGTCTTTTCTCCGGGGTGATTGGTGTTCTTCCTTGTATCTCTGCGACATCTAAACCTAGGACGGGGCTAAGGGTGCAATACGCTCCAGGGAGGAGTACTCCTCTCTCAGTGCAGTTAGTTCCATAGATTGTATAAGACATGTTTTGCCTTTGGTACCAGCACCAATACCCCTGTCCCAAGTATTTAAGGGAAGAGGGTATTGGGCTGGCCTTCATCTCACAGGACCCCTCGGTGCTCCAACATTGGTGTCTTAACACCCGATCCTGACTACCTTGACAGAGGATAGCATCCCCTTTCTTCCAACATCCCTCTGTGTCTAACAGATAAGGATGGCCTTTCTCATAGGTTAGAACGCCCGCGGGGAGCTGTGGATGAAGCACCGTCTGGTTATTTATGACAACCCCTAAGTTAATTGCACTGTAACCTTGTCTAAGATGGCCAGATACAGGAGCCAATGACGAAGCAGTGCAAGTGAGATTCCTACAGCCGTGCCACTGTACTACCCACCAGTTGGTGTGATTGGCTGCAAAAGGAGATATAAGAGGACTTATACGTTGGCGGAGGTTAAATGGAAAGTGGCCGCCGTACAACGATGATACAATATGTTTAAGGTTGCCTGAGAGTTCACTCTGGACTTGCGTACACGCCAGAGCGAGCTGAGCTCTATCCTGTTCTTCCAAGAGACCCACGACTAACCTTCTAAACTTCTCTCGTAAAGCAGAAGATAGAGAGGTAGTGGCATCTATGTGCGAATGCTGCAAACCCTCTAAGACGTGGTTTACATCAAGCTGGGTCTCGAATCCTTCTCCGGCGTGTCGCGCAACATCCCCAAGTTTACCTCTCAGGACTTCCATGTCCATAGTGTTCAGGGCGCCCACTCCCAATGCACCTCCGCCTAGTCCCATGGCTATCAGATCTCTTCTTCCCCTTTGATTCCTGTGTATGAGATCATCCTTTCTTACCTCTTGCCCCGCCTCTATCCAACCTCTTATCATGTCAATTTGGTTCCTCACAAACTCCCCACATCTGTGATCCCATTGGTCGACTCGGAAGTCATCTACGGAAATTCTCCAAGTAAATAGGACAAATTTTGTCCCCGTGATGATCTTCCATGGGGATGACAGTTGAGGAGCTATAGGATCTGCCAATTGATGGATAGGGGCGTTGCAAGAGTCTAAATGCATTTTTACAGGTTGGAGACCTGTTGCTTCATAGGGGATCCTCACCACGGTCACACAAACTTGCCCTCTACCTTTGAACGGATACCATTGGTCACTTTCTCCAACCTGTAGCACTAGTTTTCCTACGGGTTTGGATTTAGACAGATAGACCCATTGTGTAAAGGTCCAGCACCCTTCATCTACTGCCTCGCAAAAAGGCCATCTAAACGAACCATCTATATTGATGTCAAAGTTAATATCCCTGCTACTGGGGTCTTTCCAATCGGAAGACACATACCTACCCCGGTATTCCTCATTCATAGGGGTACCGTCCATCCATACATCCACTGTAGGGGTATCCACTCCATTGCACACCAAATCCCATCTCCAGGGATTAGTGTCCAAGGTTACCATCTGGGTATCTTGTTCCCAGTGGGCATAGGTGATGAAATAATATCCAGTCACCTCCTGAACACAATTGTCTCTCATGATGGTGATCATAAAAGACCGTATGGATGGAGATCCCTTTAACTGAGCATACCTGAGATCCTTGGCATCTGTCCGTACTTTTAAAATGGTGGCTCGGTAAAAGCCTTCCAGTTTTACCGGACCACTCTGGTCATTCCATAGGACCTGGCCAGAGTTACTGCAGTTTAACTTTAGCATCATTATACTGGTTCGTATGTAATCTGTGGACACATGTCCCTGAACATAACTGGATTCCCTAGTGATAATCATCTGGGAATCTCTTAACATACAATAAGCTTTTAGGGTGCCCTTTACCGGAATGGGTCTGTCAAAATATGTCCTTACCCTCAGCCCATCTTGGCTATCCCTCCTTATGAAGGTAGCTTTAAGGATATACCAGCCACTATATTCTGCACCCGTGACATCCTCGGGACTCAGAACCCCCTCCTTGGTACACAACACTGTGGTAGTGTTGGTTTCCACTTGTATGTAAGGATGCAAGTGAGGATCCCTAGACACCCATCTTGAGGATCTCATAGGAGTAGGGTCAGAGTCCCGAAAATGTCTGAATTCTTTGAGGCAGAGGGCATGTAAATCATGTTGTATGGCAGACACATTCTCCACAGGGGTATAATGTTGAATTACACCTTGGGCAAAACTCTCCCTCTGGAAACCATACAGATACCACTGTCCTGGTATAAAGGAAAAGTTCTCGTATGGTTTCAAGATTTTGCCCTCCAAACATTCCACCATTAAAAGGCCGGGTTTATTAACTCCCAGGCCCTCCCCCGAAGAGGTTGAGCCCGCCATCATCATGCTTACCACCAGTGCCACAAGTTGGGGATATGCCATGTTCAGAGGATCTCTATATCTTTTCAGGCTAGTCGTAGCCTTGGTGAGTCTCCCTCCTGTGATCTGTTAATTCAATGTGTGTGTAATTAGTTTCATGGATCCACCCTCGACCCACCAATACACACCCCCCCCCCCTGGTCACCCAACTCTGTGAGGGTTCATGTTATTGAGTTGGGGAGGCTCGGGTGGCCTTGGCCTGGTCGATATGGATCCATAAAACTCCCTGCCGCCTACGTGACTTTTTCTTGGTCGTCATCGGCCTTTGCACCTTTAGCATGGTGTCACCCATTACTTCAAGGACCTGATAGGGTCCTTCCCAGTTTGCATCCCAGGGGCCGGCCCGACGGAAGATTTTCACCATCACCAGCTCTCCTACAGAGGGCATTGGTGTTTCCCCCTGTAGATACGGTCTGTGTAGCCGTATTGCTGCATGAGGCAATAACTCCTTCAGGTTTAGTTGTACCTGTTGGAGAAATAGGTCTCTGGCGATGGCGTTCTTCATCGGTTCTGACACCAGGGGTTCATTGGGCAGGCATAGGGGCATTTTGCGTCCGGTCATTAGTTCGAACGGGGTGATACCGGTACTGGTAGCCTCAGGTAGCTCGGATTCCCATTAGCACGGCTGGCAGAGAGGTTACCCATGAGGAACCTTTCTCCAGTAGTGCTTTAGAAAGTCGTGTTTTTATGGTCCGGTTCATCCGCTCCACGATGCCCGCTGACTGAGGGTGGTAAGGCACATGAAATCTTTGCTTTATGTCTAAAAGACCACAAAGCGCTTTCATTACCTTACCCGTGAAATGGGTCCCTCTGTCTGACTCTATCAATCTGGGGATACCCCATCGTGACAGAACCTGTTCCCAGAGAACACGGGCAGTGGTTGTAGCCGAATCGTTAACCGTGGGGATGGCTTCTACCCATTTAGAGAAAACATCCACTACCACCAGTGCGTAACGATAGTTACGACTTCCTGTTGGTAAAGGTCCTATAAAATCTATTTGTAGTGCGGACCATGGACCATCTGCAGGAGGGACTCGCTGCAACACCGGCTTCAGGGCTGACGCCCTTGGGTTAACCTGAGCACATACCAGGCACTGTTGTGTTACTTCCTCTACTGTGTTGGACATTCCCGGCCAGTATAATTTGTCTCTCAGGAGAGACAAGAGTTTATCCCGGCCCAGGTGTCCAAACAGTTGGTGGTTCAATCTGGTCAGTTCTGCTTGCAGATGCTGTGGAACCACGGGAAGAGGAAGTTGTTGTGTACCGGTATCATAACACAGGATCCCTTGCTGTCTTGACCAGGGATGCTGTGGAGATGTGAGGTGTGTCATTAGAAGAGGGTCTTTTGCTTGTTCCTCCTCAAATGACACCGGGCCTTTACTCAGGTTGGTACGAACTGCAATCTGGTAGGCCGGTAGCGGCTCAGTGTCTGTTTCCTGAAGGATCCCAGATACTGCCGCTAGTTTGGCCAATTCATCCGCCTTGTTGTTACCTAGCGTCAAGGCTCATCCCCTTTCTGATGCGCAGGGATTTTTATGATGGCTGCTTCCGCCGGGTGTGCCATGCCCCATTCCCAAAGTTCTTTCAGGACCGACAAATGAGCCAGAGGTTTGTTTTGGCTATCCACAAATCCTCGTCTTTTCCATGTGTCCAGGTGCAGGGTGAGAGAACGAACTACATATGAACTGTCGCTATATATAGTTCGTTTCCCTGGGGGTTGAAGAATAAGGCTTTCTTGACTGCCTCCAGTTCCGCCCGCTGTGCCGACATGTGACCTGGTAACTTGACAAGATTCTGGGTACCTGTGGTCTCATCCAGCACAGCAAAACCTGTGACATAGGTCCCATCCATGAAAAATCGAGAGCCATCAACAAAGATGACTCTGTCTTCTGGATGTTTATCGGTCCTGAAAATTTGTGGCGCGTTGATGTGCGCTGGTTGGCCACAGTCATGTTCGGTGCCAGTTAGGTTCAGTAACTGGGACTAGAACATACCTGGCTTTGTGGTTCACCTGTAGACTCCGGCCACTGAGATCCATAATCCACCTCCCAAATCTCTGTTGGGAGACTCCAGGGAGTGTATCACGGAGCAGGAGGGCCAATGGAGAGTGTGGAGTCTGCAAAGTGAGGGGCCTGAAGCCTACAATATGCTCAGTGGTTTTGACGGCATAGTGTATGGCTGCCAGTTGTTTGGCACACTCATCGAACCCTCGTTCAACAGGCGAAAGTAACCTGGAGAAGTATCCCAGCGGTCTAGTGTCATACCCTATCTGCTGTAGGAGGACCGCTGAGATAGACTCCGTCCCTGCATGCGCCTGTATGGCTATTTCCCCTTCAGGATGGGGGGTAGCCAATACAGGGGCAGAGGAGAGGTCCCTTTTCAAAGTAGAAAAGGCCTCTTCCTGTGCATCAGACCAACCTTTGATTGAAGGGTCTTCTCCTCTGAGGAGTTCATAGAGGGGTTTTGCTTTGGCAGCAAAATCCTCTATGAACTCCCTCATGAAATTAGCAACTCCCAGGAATTTTCTTAAATCCTGTAGAGTGCCCGCCTAGGTAACTTTACCATGGCTTCCACTCTGGCTGCCACGATCCCTTTGGCTCCAAAAGAAATTTGGACTCCAAGAAAAGTCACCTCCGTTCTGGCCAAATTTGCCTTGTGGGGACTCAGCTTGAGTCCTGACTTGGCCAGGAGTCCCAATAGCTCTTTTAACAGAACCAAGTGTTCTTCTATGGTTTCTGTTTGTAAGAGCAGGTCATCCACGTATTGCAGAAGGCATCCTGGCCGTGAAAATACACTCAGAACGGCCGCCAATGCCTGGTGAAAATACGTGGGACTACTGTGGAATCCCTGGGGGAGTACACCGAAACATGTACTGTTTGTCCCCTACTGTAAAGGCAAATTTGTACCTACAGTTTTCAGTGAGTTCAATAGAGAAGAACCCATTGGCAACATCTATGGTTGAGAATATGCGACTTTTGCCGCTTATTCTGGCCATGATGTCGGGAGTCTGTGCCACCACTGGAGCGGACATTGGGGTGTACTTGTTGAGGACCCGGAGATCTATGGTGAGCCTCCATGCATTGGTGTCCTTTTTCTTTACTGGCCAGAGGGCATTGTTGCATTTAGAATTGCCCTCTATGACCACCCCCTTAGTTTTCAATTCTTGGACAGTGTCCAAAATTGAATGGGTGGCTTCTGGCGGAAAGCGGTATTGGCGTTGAGGTGGAGGGTCGGGACCTTGTATGTCCACCTGAACTCCAATCAGTCTGCCACAATCGTTTTTTCCCTGGGCCCACAGATCGGGGTACTCATACACAATAGGCTCAAGATCTGGATTATGCGAGATCTCAGGCCATTTGTGTTCAAGTACTTCAGTAGAGTCATCTACTGTTGGCAATGGTGGTCCCAGAAACTGGCGTTGGATGACAAACACCTTGGATTGTCTGGGACCCTTCCACTACAATACTATTTGCCAGATCTAGGATCCACCCATTTTGTGTCATTACGTCGGTTCCAATAATGTTGTCAGAACCGGGGTAATACCACATGGGGATCCTAAGGGTCGTGTGAGTGGTAATCTGGACAATTACTTCTTCTATTCTGTGGGCCTTCACCCCCCCTTGTTGGTGATCAAATCCGATCACCACACACTGAGGGCTGTTGGGATGTAAATCATGTTTGACATTGGTAATGGAAATTTCCGCACCAGTGTCCAGCATGATTTCGGCGTCCTGATTTTTGATTTTGGCTTTTATGTGGGGTCTCCCTGAAGAATCCAGTATGATAGGACATACTGGCGCCAGTTCTTTAGGGATCCCTGATCTTCAATCAATTTCTACCAGACTCCCAGTAGGTACCTGTGAGGTACATACTGCCACTTGTGGGTTCTTGTTATGGACCCTTAGTGTGGATTCCAGGGATTCCACACTCCTTACCTAACGCGCAGGGTCATTCACAACAGCCACACGTTTTGGTGTCTGGACCTGTGAATGTCCCAGATATTCCCCCACTGGTTTGGCATAATTAGGTTTCATCTTGAAACCGTTATTATTGCCCGTTCTCTCAGGATTTGTCCGGTTATTACGTGACCATTGTGGACAATTCCTCTTTATGTGCCCGTATTGTAAACATAGGAAGCATCGAATGCTTCCTATCCTTTCCAATGGCGGGGCCGTGGGGCGAATAGTTGAATTACCCTTTGTGTGCTGTACCCGATCATCTTGAGATATATCAGGTACAGGCGCACGCTCCGTCACTTTGACGAATTTCTTATTGAGCAGTGTATCCTGTCTGCACTGCTCAATAATCATAGCAGCATCCGTGAGGGATGGTTCCCTGGCTGCGCTTAACCGGATTGCGGTATCAAGGTATGGGAATTTTTCCACAAACATACGTATCATACCCTGTGGAATTCCGACACCGTGATCCTTTGTAACCCTTCTATACATGGCTTCAAACCGACTACACATAGACAAAGGTTCGTCATGTATAGTGGGTTTGAACTTGGACAGGATATCTGGAGTGACGTCCCAATGGCCCGTTGCCAGTCTCATGAGTATGGAGAGACGTTCCTCCTTGTCATAAAACTGTCCATTCATGGGTTGTGTCCTCCCCGTTACCTCATACCTTTGGTTTAGGTGTGTAGGTAACCATAACTTGAATAACTCCATGCGATATTCGTGAGCCACTGAATACTTGTTACAGTGACCCTCGAAGATATCACATGAAGTAAACGGATCTACAATGGGATCATATTTTGGGATCTCCTTGCAGATCCGTAACAGGAAGTTTATCCTTTCCATACTGGAATGGTTAGGATAAAAATCTTCCTGTCTTTCCGGACGCGTTGGCGGATTGGAAGTGGTAAATGGCCAACCACTTTCCTCTCTCCAATCGTTGTCCTGTTCCTGGAATCGGTTGCTACCCCTATTCTCCCTGGGTGTTTGGGTAAAAGGTAGCGTCCGTTCCACCTGTCCCCTGGTGTCTACTGCCTCGGGTGTTTGATCCGTGGAAGATATTGGCGCTGTCGCCGCTGTCTCCCCATGTGCCGTTCCCGAAACACAAACCTGTTTCGTGGGCAACATGCTATTAGTACCAGGCCGTGACAGATTCGAGATGACCTGCTGCAAATCCGCAATGGTTTGCGTTTTTGCAGCCAGGTCCTCTCGAAGTTGAACAATCATGCTATCCATAGATACCGTATTGTTCCTGAACTGATTTATCTCAGTGTACAGTCTGAGCAGTTCCTTGTCCATGTCAGAGTAGAAACTCTCCTTATCCGAGAGTCTAGACTCTAACACGCAAATCTCCCTGCCCCTCTCGGCTGTACACTGGGACTTCTCTTGTAGTTGTGTTTGTAATGTGTGTAACTGTTTAATGTTCTCAACACAACAATTGCAGTGAAAGTTTGCCATGTTGGAAACCTCCTCTGCCTTTGTTGTAGTGTTAAGTGTTTCAAGATGTTCCGGCTTCCAAATGATATCCTCAAAGGTATGAACCAATTTGGCTAGCATTTGGAGTCGTTTTTTTGTTTTTTTGAACACACTACGATTAATGCACAGTTTATCGTGAGCGTATGCCTGGTCCAATAAAGTGGACCATAGCAGCTCAGTGGATTTGTAAGTGGTGGGGATGATGGGGTTGTATGTGCTATGTTTGCTGAGGTGTTGCAGTGTGGTGAAGTTCATACTCACTTTTTGACGAGAGGCCATCTTCATTGGTGTCGTTGATACTTGTGTTGCTGCGTGGAGGAGGTCCTTCAATATTCGGAACGCCTTCTCCCGTTCAGCTAGACGACTTCTGTTTCAACGATGATGGTTCTCTCTTCAGTGGTGTTGTGATGACTTCTCTCCAGTTGGCGTGTAAGGGAATCAGAAAATATTAGTACACAAAGATCAGGAAAGATTTTAGATTCTCTGCTGTAGAGTTTGCTCTGTGTCCGGTTCTGATCGAGAAAAACCCGCTCTACCTGTCCGAACTTGCAGGCTATGGACGCTCAGATCCACTGACCGCGTCCTTCCCACCTGATTAGTTCACAGCGTAAGCGGTTTTTCCGTTCCAAAACCAACCACAGATACAAACTCACAGCAGTGGGCCTGGCTCGCCAATGTTAAAGGGGCTATTAATTATTGATATTTATGCAAATCTCAATAATTAATATTCATAAATAGGCGTAATCGTCTTATGATGACTCCGCCTATTTAAGCCTTAATGAACTAACAAATCGCTACTGATTGCCCTACACTAATCACTAAACTAGCTGCACGCGCCTTACTGACTACCACTAGTAATCACACAATTACACAATAGGGATAAATGACACAGTATTTATTAATAATTCATTAGTAATACAATGCCAACAATATACTAACTCTATTGTGGCGATACTTTACAACCAAAAAGGTATTAGGTTTATAACTATATATATCTATAACAAGGGGATAGATATATATTGTTATAACCGCACACTACTAATATAAATACACACCCTAATACAATATACTAACACGGTTCTGACTACACTACACAGTACATTCCCAAATTCCACCCACAATCTAACTACACAATACACACATACAGGTATAACAGCCCTCCCGCCTGGATCTATACTATCCCTATGGGGTAATAGGGGTGAGGTACCTGGGGGATGTCACGACAGGGCTGCCACAAAATAAGGGTTAAACACAACAAGGGTAACAGGGGTATTCCAGGGTAGCGGGGAATAAGAGGGATCCTGGGGGAGACACAGGGGGTGGGGGCTCAGGACCGGGGAAGGTAAGGGTAGCCCAAGGTTATGGGGGGGAAAACAGGGGCTATAGGGGACCACAGAGGGTTAGGGGTTAACCAGGGGAATGCAGGATCAGGGGGGATATATATAGATCAGCAGGGGGGTATATAGATCAGCAGGGGGGTATATAGATCAGCAGGGGGGTATATAGATCAGCAGGGGGGTATATAGATCAGCAGGGGGGTATAAGCAGCAGGGGGGTATATAGGTCAGCAGGGGGGTATAGAGGTCAGCAGGGGGGTATATCAGCAGGGGGGTATATAGGTCAGCAAGGGGGTATATAGGTCAGCAGGGGGGTATATCAGCAGGGGGGTATATTTCAGGGGGTTAATGATACTTAATGCTCGTTGTCCAGGGGGGCTCGTCCGTCCAGGGGGGCTCGTCAGTCCAGGGGATGATGTCTCTTGCTGGTATACTTACCGGACTGCTGAGCGGGGCGCCGCCTGTCTATTTAAACTTGGCGGCGCCCGCTCGCAGTCTCCCTATTCGCGCCGCGCGCATGCGCACCGCCGGCCTCAATACGTGGGCCGGCGCGGTGATATGACGTCACCGCGCCGGCCCGAGGATCTCGGAGCGCGCTCCCAGGGGGGGGGATCCTTTGATCCTCCCGCCTGTGAAGCGGACGCTTACCTCCGGCGCTGTAATTACAGCGCCGGAGGTCAGCCACTCGCAGGGGCATGGGAACTCTTTGTTCCCATGTCTCTGTTAGGAGCACCATCCCCGGCGTGGCTGGAGATGGTGACAAAGGGCAGAGGATCTATTGATCCTCTGTCCTTTGTGGAGGCCGACGCTGGACATGATTGTCCAACTGTCGGTCTCCTCCCAGCAAGCGGCATGATTCCGGCCATATATGCCTATAGATGCGTGGGGCACATCCATAGGCATATAGGAACGGACTTTACACATGGGGGCATGTTATCTATCAAAGGGGCACATTCCTATAAAGGGGGCACATTAATATAAAGGGGGCACATTGATATAAAGGGGGCACATTAATACATATACACAGAGATGCATGTTGCCAAGGGGCCTACATACATCTCTGTGCATATCCACGGATCCCACCTGGAGGAGTCCATATACAAGGGCTAATATATATGTATATATGTCACGGCATACATACATATATATATATTTAATATGACCCTTCCTTCAACACACTATACCCCTTGACAGCATGTCCGATATGGATTGATGATTCCTTTTTTGGGATTTTGGATAAATTGCTGAATGAGTTGATCTGGGGGAGGGGAAAGGTCAGGATTAAGCAAAAATATCTCTGTATTTCTGAGAGAAGGGGTGGTCTGTCCCTCCCATTCCTCCAGGGATACTATATTGCAGCACAGATAAAGTGGTGTGTGGGAGGGGGGTGGATCATCAGGCTGCATTGCTACTAGGTATCCTCTCAAGGGATTTTCAGGGGCCATACGGGGATATTTTTTCTATTTTGGAGACTGGTCACCCGGGCAAGAGAAAAAAACAGTGTTTAATTAGCGATGCATTAAATAGGGTTTGGAATAAGATACAAAAAATACTGGGTGTGATATGCCCTACTCACTTTACTCCACTTTGGCACAATTATAATTTAAAAGAATTTAAGTCAATTGTAGATTATAAATACTGGAACTCACGTGGAATTAATTGTGTAACTCATATAATATCACATGGTAATATTATTCCTTTAGATGAACTAATAAAAGGCACACCTATAACCTCTTTAGATAGATATAGATACTCATAAATTAGACACGCATACATGTGCACTCAGGATAAAAGCTTATTGACTATTTTTGGGATTATTGCTTTAGATTTAAGGACACACAACTTACACTCTCTTAAATATATTGCAGACTTCGGGACTGTTTAGGGGAAATAATAACATTCAAAATTGAGGGAGGCTGGGAAGCCGAATTGGGCGATGGGAATACCTTGGAATGGGGCATAGTATATCAAAATATAAAAAAGGTATCGATCTCTCAGAAATATAGACTGATTCAGTTCAAGATTGTGCATCGCCTATACTACTCCCCCGCCTTCCTCGCCAAAATATATAAGGAAAGGAAGGACCTGTGTTGGAAATGCTCATCAGATAAGGCGGACTTAGGTCACTTACTGTGGAGTTGTCCGGAAGTGAATGGCTTCTGGACTAGTATTTATGAAGAATTATACAAAAGATACAAGATTTGCTTTACGCAGGCAATACTGGGTATTTTTTCCCCATCTGAGTTGACGCCCTACCAGCTACGAGTCTGTATGGAAGGCTTTATGGTCGCAAAGGCCTTAATTGTTAAATACTGGGGTACAAATAACAGCCCCAGTTTCCATGAATGGAGGGCCCGGGTAGATACTATCGATGCCTATAGAAGAATAGCAAGGAAACCGGAACGATGTTGGTTAGCAAGGGCAGGCTCTTCCTTTTGTTCCTTTTGTCCCAAAATCATTTAGTGGAAATTCTGGGAACAGAATAGAAATTAAAACATGGTCGGATCATGCAGCAGTGAATTATAAGGGGGGGGGGGGGTTAAAAGGATCAAATATGTGAATTGGTGCAAAATTATTTTTGTAGATTTAAACTGTTTGTTATGTGAATTTATGTATTTGGTCCAGAAAACAATAAAGGATGTTTACAATAAAAAAAAAAAAATATAATGTTTGGGATACTTCGGCCAGATAAATGTATTATGAACCCAATGAACCCTTTTAATAAGGACATTGAGTTAATAGAGGGGACACTGATATTCAGGAACTTTATTTGTTATACAGATCAAAAGATAACCCATTCTTGGTGAAGAATCCACCACATTCAGGCATTAAAAGGACAGCCAGTTGATTTCAGTGGCCACATGTAATGCCTCACGTCCACCTGTGGTGGCACTGCAGTAAAATTAAACAATTGTTGCTCGATTCATCTACATCTTATCTGATTACTTATGGTCATCCTTTCTAAACAAACAGGATTATCGAAAGCAGACATCCTAACTTTGGTCATTTTGAAGTGGGCATGGATGAAACTATGAATAAGTAATATGATATAATGAAGTATTCCAAATGTATTTCTGTAACTTGAATTATACCAACAAATTTTGCAGAGGGACTTTTCATGGGAAGCCAGTTAATGTATTAGTTTGTTTTTGAAATATGAGAAGAAACCGTAATACTGTACCTACAGGAAATCAATGCAAACACAGGCTCATAAAGAACATGCATATTCCATAGAGATGTTCCTCTTGGTTTAATTTCAACCTAGGACCCCAGCGCCGCAAGGCAATATTGCTTTCCACTGAGCCACTGTGATGCCCTTGTACATTGCATTACATTTCTGAAGGACAATGAGAAGAATAAACTACTTAAAATATTTGTTGCTATATTCCAATACTCCTAATCATGATTTCCCTTAGGAAAGAAATAAACATTTCCACAAATAATGTTATTTAATAATGCATTACATAAGCAGGAAACAAATGCTAACCCTTTAAGGACCGGCCTCATTTTCACCTTAAGGACCAGGCCATTTTTTGCAAATCTGACCAGTGTCACTTTATGTGGAAATAACTTTAAAACACTTTTACATATCCAGGCCATTCTGAGATTGGCTTTTTGTCACATGACAGTTCATGACACTGGTAAAATGGAGTCTAAAAAATTCCTTTTTATTTATAAAAAAAATGCCAAATTTACAAAAAATTTGAAAAATTTGCAAAAAAATAGTTTAAATTTCTCTACTTCTATAATACATAGTAATACCTCCAAAATTAGTTATTTCTTTACATTCCCCATATGTCAAATTCATGTTAGGATCATTTTGGAAATGCCATTTTATTTTTTGGGAAACGTTAGGCTTAGGAAATATTATGAGGCTTACATAATAGAAACCACCCTAAAATAACCCCATTATATAAAATACACCCCTCAAGGTATTCAAAACTGATTTTACAAATGTTGTTAACCCTTTAGGTGTTCCACAAGAGTTAATGGCAAATGGAGATACAATTTTGGCAAATGTTCCATTTTAATCCATTTTTTACAGTAACAAAGCAAGGGTTAACAGCCAAACAAAACTCCATATGTATTACCCTGATTCTGTAGTTTGCAGAAACACCCCATATGTGGCTGTAAACTACTGTACGGGCACACGGTAGGGCGTAGAGGGAAAGGTGCGTTGTCTGGTTTTTGGAAGGCAAATTTTGCTGGACTGGTTTATTTTCACCATGTCCCATTTGAAGCCCCCCTGATGCACCCCTAGAGTAGAAACTCCATAAAAATGACCCCATCTAAGAAACTACACCCCTCAAGGTATTCAAAACTGATTTTACAAACATAGTTAACCCTTTAGGTGTTCCATAAGAGTTATTGGAAAATGGAGATTAAATCTAAGAGTTTCAATTTTTTGGGCAAATTTTCAATTTTAATATTTTTTTTCCAGTAACAAAGCAAGGCTTAACAGCCAAACACAACTCAATATTTATTGCCCTGATTCTGTAGTTTGCAGAAACACCCCATATGTGGCTGTAAACTACCTTACGGGCACACTGTAGGGCATATAGAGAAAGGAGCGCCGTGTGGTTTTTGGAAGGCAGATTTTGCTGGACTGGTTTATTTACACCATGTCCCATTTAAAGCCCCCTGATGCACCCCTAGAGTAGAAACTCCATAAAAGTGACCCCACATATGGGGTGTTTCTGTAAACTGCAGAATCAAGGTAATAAATATTAAGTTTTGTTTGGCTGTTAACTCTTGCTTTGTTACTGGAAAAAACGGATTGAAATAGAAAATGTGCCAAAAATACCTTTTTTTGGCACAGTTTTTATTTAATTTTTTTGACCGTGTTCATCTGAGGGGTTAGGTCATGGGGTATTTTTATAGAGCAGATTCTTATAGACTGCGGCAATACCTAATATTAGGGTTGAGCGAACCCGAACTGTAAAGTTTGGGTTCGGCATGGCTGTGATTGGCCAGAGCAGCATGTGACCCAGGCTCTATATAAGCTTGAGTCACGTAGCGCTGCACGTCACTCTGCTTTTACAAGTGTAGGGAGAGGATGCTGCTGGACTAGTGACTTTAGGGAGAGCATATGAGAGAATCGAACTCAGCGATCTACAGACTATCGTTTTACCCTGCCGTGAGCTCATTGACCAAAAAATACTTTTAGAATTCTTTTAGTTAGGTGGGTGGCGGCAGCAGCCATTTTATGCATGCTCAGGGCACCAGCACTGCATATCAGCTTTTGGGACATTGCAAATCACCATTTTTGGGGGGCAAACTACAACAACTGGATTAGTCAGTGTGCAATTTAAGGTAGAAATACACCCATCATTTTCTGGGGTTTTAAAAACACACCATTTTTTCAAAAAATTTTATTTTCCAGATCTGCAAGTGTTAAATTCAAGTTTAATATATACAGCTTTCATATTCTGTTAGAAAAAAATACTTTTTGGGAAAACTACAACATCTGTATTAGTCAGTGTGCAATTTAAGGTAGAAATACACCCATCATTTTCTGGGGTTTTAAAAACACTCAATTTTTTCAAAAAATAGTATTTTCCAGATCTGCAAGTGTTAAATTCAAGTTTAATTTATGCAGCTTTCATATTCTGTTAGCAAAAAAAGGCTTTTTCGGAAAACTACAACATCTGTATTAGTTAGTGTGCAATTTAAGGTAGAAATGCACCCATCATTTTCTGGGGTTTTAAAAACACACCATTTTTTATCAAAAATATGTATTTTCCAGATCTGCAAGTGTTAAATTCAAGTTTAATATATACTGTTTTCATATTCTGTTAGCAAAAAAAAAAAGACTTTTTTTGCAATCTACAACATCTGTATTAGTCACTGTGCAATTTAAGGTAGAAATACATCCATCATTTTCTGGGGTTTGAAAAACACTTTTTTTATTTTATTTTTTTAAAACAGTATTTTCCAGATCTGCAAGTGTTAAATTCAAGTTTAATATATATAGCTTTCATATTCTGTTAGCAAAAAAAAATCTTTTTGGGCAATCTACAACATCTGTATTAGTCAGTTTAAGGGAACCTGTCACCAATTTGATGGTGTCCTAACTAAGCGCAACATAAATAAGTGACTGATTCTCTTAGCAAAATGCTGGGTCACCTTCTTGAATTGACCCAGTCAATCTGCCACATCTTGTATTGAAAAGCTCCAGCTGATGAGTCCTGAATATTCGTGAGCTCCTGACTCTCCCCGCCTACCTGCTGCTGATTGACAGTTATTTTCCTTATGAATCAGCAGCAGTTGGGCAGGGGAGTGGCTATAGCTCTGAATTAAATATACGCTGGACTCAATGACATCACGCTGGACTCAAATCAGCTCATTAGCATGTGGCATCTTTGTGCGTATATTATGAGGTAACCATCTGTCACACCAGTAAGTGAATACATCTAAGGAACTTTTTAGTAGTTAATGATTGTATATAATTAGTTAGATTATAATCAAATATCCACATGACAGGTTCCCTTTAAGGTAGAAATACATCCATCATTTCGTAGGTTTGAAAAACACACTTTTTTTTTTCTTCAAAAAACAGTATTTTCCAGATCTGCAAGTGTTAAATTCAAGTTAAATATATATAGCTTTCATATTCTGTTAGCAAGAAAAGACTTTTTCGGCAATCTACAACATCTGTATTAGTCAGTGTGCAATTGAAGGTAGAAATACACCCATCATTTTCTAGGGTTTGAAAAACACACTCTTTTGACAAAAAACACTATTTTTTTCAGGCCTTGCAGCATCAGCACGTGTGAAATTACAAGCTTATATACTGCTGTCAAATTCAGTTTTTAAACAAACACTCATTTGGGCACAAAAAAAAAATTAGTTGGCAGCCGTTGATGCAGATGTCATTGTGAGATACGCCCTTATAACATTAGGGTTCCATTCAAAGATTTTAAATACCGCCATTTGGTGCACCAATATTGAATTCAGGCCTACACTGGTTAAGGCCCTGTGAGATACCCCCTCTACATACAGGGGTTTGAATAAGGCATTTGAAATACAGCCATTTTGTGCAAAGATATATTTATTTCAGGCCTACAGACGTTCAGGCCCTCTGAGATACTACCTCTACATACAGGGGTTTGAATTAGGTATTTGAAATACAGCCATTTGAAATACAGCCATTTTGTGCAAAGATCATATTTACTTCAGGCCTACAGAGGTTCAGGCCCTCTGAGATACCACTTCTACATACAGGGGTTTGAATTAGGCATTTGAAATATGGCCATTTTGTGCAAATATATATTTACTTCAGGCCTACAGCGGTTCAGGCCCTGTGAGATACACCCTCTACATACAGGGGTTTGAATTAGGCATTTGAAATACAGCCATTTGAAATATAGCCATTTTGTGCAAAGATCATATTTACTTCAGGCCTACAGAGGTTCAGGCCCTCTGAGATACCACTTCTGCATACAGGGGTTTGAATTAGGCATTTGAAATACAGCCATTTTGTGCAAATATATATTTACTTCAGGCCTACAGAGGTTCAGGCCCTCTGAGAAACCACCTCTAGATACAGGGGTTTCAATTAGGCATTTGAAATACAGCCATTTGAAATACAGCCATTTTGTGCAAAGAAATCTTTAATTGAGGGCTAGTCTGGTTCAGGCCATGTGAGATACACCCTTTACATACTGTCGTTCTTTTCTACTATTAATTAAACACCCAGTTAGAGCAAGTTCCCAAATTCGAAAAATAGGAGTACAGTGTCAAATAATTGACGTGGCCCAGGTTGTGGTGCTGCTGGGGGAGCTCCTGTTGCAGGGAGAGGACTGGTCGATCTGTGCCAGCTACACGCACAAGTGAAACTCCTTCCTCAGGTGCGAGTAGGCGACAAAGTCTGCAGCGGTATTTGGTCGGGCCTAATGCTGCTCTACAAATGGTGAGGCCTGAACAAGTACAGGCGATAGTAGATTGGGTTACTGACAGTGGATCCAGTTCCCTCACATTGTCTTCCACCCAGTGTCCTGCTGAAAAACCACAGTTGGCACCTGCAGCCGATGTCCATCAGTCTTTCACCTCACCCCCTTGCAAATCAGCCAAGCAGTCTGAGCCCCAAGTCATGCAGCAGTCTATCCTGCTTTTTGATGACTCTGAAAGCAGAGTTTCCCAGGGCCATCCACCTAGCCCTGCCCCAGAAGTGGAAGAGATTGAGTGCACCGATGCCCAACCACTAATTTTTCAAGATGAGTACATGGGAGGACCATCGCAGCACGTCTCGGATGATGACGAAACACAGGTGTCAACTGCTGGGGCTTTTGAAAGTGTGCAGACCGACAAGGAAGGCAGGGGGGAAGACTGGGTGGAAGATGATGTGGAGGACGATGAGGTCCTCGACCACACGTGGAATCAAGGTCATGTGAGTGACCTATGTAGTTCTGAGGAAGAGGCGGTGGTCGCACAGAGCCACCAGCACAGCAGAAGAGGGAGCAGGGTACAAAAGCGGAGCGGCCGTCCTCTAGACAGTACGCCTCCTACTGCCCACCACAGCAAGGGACCAAGCACACCAAAGCCAGCTCCAAGGATTTCCCTGGCGTGGCAGTTTTTCTGACAATGTGCTGACGGACAAGACACGAGTGGTTTGCACGCTGTGCAATCAGAGCCTGAAGCGAGGCATAAACGTTCTCAACCTGAGCACAACCTGCATGACCAGGCATTTAAGTGCAAAGCACGAGCTGCAGTGGAGTAGACACCTCAAAAACCAAGAAAGGTCTCTGGCTCCTCCTGTTTCCTCTACTGCTGCAGTCGCGGCCTCTGGAGTAACAGTGCCACCTGGCACCCCACAAACAGAGGATCTGCCAGCAACACCAATACCTGAGTCACCAAGCATCTCCACAATGTCACATGCAAGCATTCAGCTCTCCATATCCCAAACGCTGGAGAGAAAGAGGAAGTACCCCTCTACCCACCCGCGATCCCTAGCCCTGAATGCCAGCATTTCTAAATTACTCGCATTTGAAAAGCTGTCATTCCGTCTGGTGGAGACGGATAGTTTTAAAGGCCTTATGGCGGTGGCTGTCACCCAGAACGTCGTGCCCAGCCGCCACTAAATTTCAAGGCGAGCCATCCCTTCTCTGCACAACCAAGTAGGAGACAAAATCAGGTGTGCACTGCGCAACGCCATCTGTGGCAAGGTGCTCCTGTCTACAGATACATGGACCAGTAAGCACGGTCAGGGCTGTCATATCTCCATAACAGCACACTGGGTAAATGCAGTGGCAGCTGGGCCTGAGGCGGATAGCAGTTTGGCGCATGTCCTTCCACCACCGAGGATTGCAGGGTGCTTCAGTTTGCCTCCTGTTGCTTCCTCCTCCTACTCTGCTTCCTCATCCTCTACCAGCTCCTCATCCAGTCAGCATTACACCTTCACCACCAACTTCAGCACAGCCAGGGGTAAACAACAGCAGGCAGTTTTAAAACTTATTTGTTTGAGGGACAAACCTCAAACCGCGCAGGAGCTGTGGACGGGCCTTGAACAACAGACCGACAAGTGGTTTGTGCCAGTCAGCCTCAAGCCCGGCCTGGTGGTGTGCGATAATGGGCAAAATCTCATAGCAGCTCTGGGACTAGCCGGTTTGAAGCACATCCCTTGCCTGGCGCTTGTGCTGAATTTGGTGGAGCAGAGATTCCTTAAAAATTACCCCGACCTATCAGAGCTGCTGCATAAAGTGCAGGCCGTCTGTGCGAGCTTTCGGCGTTCTCACCCTGCTGCTGCTCGCCTGTCAGGACTGCAGCGTAACTTCGGCCTTCCCGCTCACCGCCTCATATGCGATGTGCCCACAAGGTGGAACTCCACATTGCACATGCTGGCCAGACTGTGCGAGCAGCAGCAGGCGATAGTGGAGTTTCAGCTGCAGCACGCACGAGTGAGTCGCTCGGCAGAACAGCACCACTTCACCACCAATGACTGGGCCTCCATGCGAGACCTGTGTTCCTTGTTGCGCTGTGTCGAGGACTCCACCAACATGGCCAGTGCCGATAAAGCCGTTCTCAGCGTTACTATCCCACTTCTATGTCTCCTTGAAAAAATGCTGCTGGCGATGATGGAAGAGGATGTGGCACAGGAGGAGGAGGAAGAGGGATTATTTTGTAGGGTTTCTGGCCAGAAATTCCCAAATAGCTCCGAGGGAGGGTTCCTGCACCCACAAACCCAAGGTTCACAATTGTCCAGCCACGGCACAGTTCTGGAGGATGAGGAGGTGGAGGATGAGGAGAAACCATGTTCACAGCAGGGTGGCACACAGACCAGCTCATGGCCATCACTGGTGCGTGGTTGGGGGTATACAGAGGACACAGACGATACACCTCCCGCAGAGGACCGCTTTTTGTTTCCTCTGGGCAGCCTGGCACACATGAGCGATTACATGCTGCAGTGTCTCCGCAACGACCGCCGAGATGCCCACATTCTAACTTGTGCTGTTTACTGGGTGGCCACGCTGCTGGATGCCTGTTAAAAGGACAAAGTACCGTCCTTAATTGCCTCACTGGAGCGTGATCGTAAGATGCGCGAGTACAAGCCCATGCTGGTAGACGTGCTGCTGGTGGCATTCCCACCTGACAGCGGGGGGCACAGTGGAAGCACAAGGCGAAGGCAATGGACAAGGAAGAGGTCGCCAATGCAGCTGGGGCACCGCCAGCACCTCAGAAGGCAGGGTTAGCATTGCCGACATGTGGAAAAGCTTTGTCAGCACGCCACAGCAACCAGCACCACCAGCTGATATGGAACGTCTTAGCAGGAGGCAGCATTTCACCAACATGGTGGAGCAGTATGTGTGCACACGCCTACACGTACTAAATGACGGGTCTGCCCCATTCAACTACTGGGTCTCCAAATTGGGCACATGGCCTGAGCTTGCCCTTTACACCTTGAAGGTGCTGGCCTGCCCTGCAGCCGGTGTTTTGTCTGAATGTGTGTTTAATACGATTGGAGGGTTATATTTCCAAATGTTTTGGGGTGTACCCTAATTTTAAAAAATTAATTTAACACCAAAAAGCAGTGTAGGCTACCTCCGCCACCGCCACTTCCACCTACACCGCCATATCCACTGCCTCCTCAACCTCCTTCTCCATATTTACCTGTTCCTCCTAGATCAAGATTATTATTTTTTATTTTTACGTATTTAATGTTTTTTTAGTCATTTCCCTATCCACATTTGTTTGCAGAGCACTTGCCATGCTCTTAACCATTTTGCTGGCCTCTAGCCCTTTCCATGACATTTTTACAGCCATTTTAGTGCTCAAAAGTTTGGGTCCCCATTGACTTCAATGGGGTTCGGGGTCAACTTCGAACTCAAACTTTTTTCCGAAGTTCGGCCGAACCCGTCGAACCCGAACATCCAGATGTCCGCTCAACTCTACCTAAAATGTCTACTTTTTTATTTAGGTTTTACTCTGTATTATCTTTTTATAAACAAAAAATAAAAAAAAACATTTTAGTATCTCCATAGTCAGTTTTTTTTTAGTTTTTAGACGATTATCTTAGGTAGAGGCTCATTTTTTGCGGGGTGATAGAACGGTTTTATTTGCACTATTTTGGTGGGCATATGACTTTTCTATCGCTTGCTATTACACTATTTGTGATGTAAGGTGACAAAAAATACATTTTTTACATATTCATCTGAGGGGTTATTTTTATAGAGCAGATTCTTACAGACGCGGCAATACCTAATATGTCAATTTTTTTTATTTATTTTAGTTTTACAAAATAATATTAAAAAAATTATTGTTTTTGTTTTAGTGTCTCAAGTCTGAGAACCATAGTTTTTATTTTTATTTTTGGTGCACATGTGAGGCCCGGGCTATATCAGCCAGTCTTGGGTGGGGCTCAGAGCTCTCTGCCTCCTCCCATTGTATGCATGGTCACATGCTGGAGGTTACTGGGAGATTGCTTCGAGTCGGACCTTGCGCACCTGTAATTCGCCCACTCGCTACTGGTATTGCCCATAGGGCCGAGGTAGGTTTAGCATTAGGTTCCCGAGCTACTTGAGAAACCTGTCCTCCAAGCAGGATATGTTGGCTAATTCTCAATTTTACACCAGTACGAGGGTTAGTAAGACCGCACAGTGCACCTGTCTTTGTTTTTGTTATGTTATTTTGACTGCTGATCACATCCACACAATTGCTATCCTGTGTAGGATGTCCATTGTATGCATTTTTGCTGGGGATTGCCATTAGCAACGGGCCACAAGTGCAGGATCTGCCCCCCCCCCCCCCCCAGTATAGATGCACCACTGCATATGGGGTTAAGCACTTCTTGCTTTTTAATACCATGCCAATTTGTAGTTTGTATTTTGAATTTTTGCAGGTGTAGAAACTTCTAGTCTGAATGTGCCTTTATTTCCATCCACAGGCAGAATTCTTGTGCACATGTGAGGCCCAGGCTATATCAGCCAGTCTTAGGTGGGGCTCAGAGCTCTCTGCCTCCTCCCATTGTATGCATGGTCACATGCTGGAGGTTACTGGGAGATTGCTTTGAGTCGGATCTTGCGCACCTGTAATTCGCCCACTGGATCCTGGTATTGCCCATACGGCCCAGGTAGGTTTAGCTTTAGGTTCCCGAGCTACTTGAGAAACCTTGGCGAGGTGCTTGGGCTCAGACATGTACTCCAAGCAGGATAGTACGAGGGTTAGTAAGACCGCATAGTGCACTGACCGGAGTCCAGCCACCGGCCCTAGCCAAAAAGGAGTCCGGGTGTTGAGCAATAAACTGTTGTGCGAACACGTTCGTTTGCCCCACCATCAGATTCATGGTCTGAATCTGGATTCCTGGTTGGCCAACAAAATCAGGAATCACAGGCTCAAAATGCTCTGGGGTACACCATGCAAGTTCACCGGTAGGGGACTCCGGTGGACTTAACTGGTGGGCCAGAAAACTAGTACGAGTCCCAGAGCTGCTCGTACTAGTGTGTGCCACAGGGTCCCTGACAAGGCAGTCCCCTTGCTCCGCCTGGCGGCGTCTCCGTCGCCTTGGGGGCTCATCATAATCGCTACATGATGAGGAGGATGCGGATGACAAAAGTAAAGTGGGGTCATCCTCGTCCTCACTTGGGCTCTCGAAGGCAAGCTGGGCGTATGCCTCTTCGGCCGAGAACATCCGGAGGGCCATAGGGGAGTGTGTGTGCGCGTGTGTGGAAATCTTTATTTAGTGTGCGTGTGTGTGGGGGCATGGGTGTTCGCGTACTTATCCCTAAAACTAAGAGAGAAAAAAACAACTATATAATGGCCAAAAAATGTGCTAAAAAATCAAACTCGCTGATCAGTCGTCCGAAGATGAACAGCGGTGGTGTGTGCGATGCGCTAACACTGGCCATACGCTAAGAGTGCCAACCACAGTCAGCGTATGCAGAAAAAATCAGCATACGCTTTCACCCCCTAAAAATTATGTGGACCCCAGACACCCGATTAGGGTGATGCAACAATCAAACTTTTTTTTTTCCACTAAACTTTCCCTGAATATCCCTGCCTAACCTAACCTTTCCCTAAGTACCTTTTATTGCCAGATGGCACTGTGGAGGGTCATAAGGGAGGTGCTGGGCACAGATGGGGGTTGCAGGGCACAGATCCGATGCAGGCTCCTCTCTCCACGGGCTCCGGACACAGAAAGGGAGAGGAGGCAGAGCCCTGCAGCCAATCAGAAGAGATCCTGAGAGGTTATGTCACCATCACTTCTCAGGATTACAGGATGGTGATTGGTGGTGTATTTTCACACCACCGATCAGCATTCTGTTCCGGGTTATCGAGTCACCAGAGACCCGAATAACCCGTAAACGCAGCAAACCACAGGTCTGAATTGACCTGCGGTTTGCCACGATCGCAGATACGCATTATCCTAGGGCGCGGCGCTGATCGGAAATACACATGACGTTCCGGTATGTCATGTGTCCTTAAGTACCGGGACATCATGACGTACTGATGTGTCATGTGTCCCCAACAGGTTAAATAATAGTGTTGAGCGCAAATATTCTAATCGCAAATTTTTATCATGAATATCGGCACTTCAAGAATTTGAGAAAATCTAGAGTATATTGCTATATCTACGTAATAGCAAATATTTTTTACTTTTTTATCACTAGATAAACCTATAATCTTTTCCTACCTATCATTAATAATTTATTTTTATAGATGCTATATTATTTTTAAAATAAATCATTACTAGTGTTGGGCGAGCATGCTCGGTCAAACACCAGTTCGGCTGAATTGTGGGTGTGCTCGAGAGTGATGCTTGAGTCAGTGTATTTAAATCTAACTTAGCCTCTACTTCTGGAAAGTTTCTGGTGGGATTCAAACTCACAACCTTCAAAATTACCAGTCAAGAATGTTAACCACTGCACTTTAGAGCAGCATGACCAGTCACTTTAAAATAAATAAATAAATAAGACTTCTGCGGTACAGGAATACTTACTGGTAATAATTAGTCCTATATAGCAGAAGTCTCATTATTATTTTTTTTTTTTTTAAAGCAACTGGCCATGCAGCTCTATAGTGCAGTGGTTAACATTCTGTAATGTAGAAGGTTGTGAGTTTGAATCCATCTGAAATTTTTTAGAAATAGAGGCCAAATAAAATGTATATATTTTATATTTTTTGTAATTGTAAAAAATGTGTAATTACTAATATATATATATATATATACTTCTGATATATATGAATGCATAATATGTGGAAAACGACTACTGATAATTAGCCATAATATATTTACATATAAGTATATTATAGCTAAAAACATATATATATATATATATATATATATATATATATATTTTATTTTAGTTTTTTAATTAAATTTATCCTCTATTTCTAAAAAGTTTCTGACAGGATTCAAACTTACAACCTTCAACATTACAGCCCAGACTGTTCACTACTACACTATAGAGCTGGATGGCCAGTTGCTTAAAAAAAAAAAAATATATATATATATATATATATTTATATATATATATATATATATATATATATATATATATTTATATATTTATATATATATATATATATATATATATATATATATATATATATTATATAGGAATACCTACTACTAGTAAGTATTCCTATATAGCCAATGTATTTTTTTTTTTTTTTTAAGTAACAGGCCATGCAGCTCTATAATGTAGTGGTTAAGATTTTTGGCTATAACGTAGAAGTTTGTGAGTTTGAATTCCACCAGAAACTTTTCAGAAATAGAGGCTAAATTTGATTTAAATACATTAGTGTCCCCAAGCACTGACTCCATATATGGACATAGCTATATATGGAGTCAGAGCAGGGACTCCTAAGCCGAACTAGAGTCCCAACACCCTCCACTCTTCAGAACAGGGGGTGCCTGGTTTAATGCTCGGGATCTCCCATTGACTTCCATTGTTCTTGGGTGCTCTATAGAGCACCCGAGCATCGGGAAGTGTTCTACTCGAGCACACAAGCACTTTGGTGCTATATAGTGCTATTTGTTCATTTTTCAAATATTCGTCTTATTTATTTTTTACTCGAAAAATCGGCAATCTAATGATTGTGTAATATGCAAATATTACGCAATCAATGCAGGCGTGGGTCAAAAAGGAATATACTGTATAGCACTATAGAATATAGTGCTATATATTTGTTTTTTAGAATACTTGTCATTTTTTTCTATGATTCCTCCCTGCTTAAGTTGTTCGAATATATTAGTTTTTTTTAGAATATTTGTCTTTTTTTTCAACAGTTGTTCCACTTCGGCATACTCCTCCTGACAAGCATCCCCATCACCATGGGAACGCCTGGGGATTAGAATATACCATCGGATCTGAATTTTCTGTGAGATCGTGGAAACTCAGATCCGATGGTATATTATAACCCCCAGGCGTTCCCATGGTGACGGGGACGCTTGTCAGGGAGGAGTATGCCGAAGTGGAACAACTGTACAGATTGAAAAAAAAAAAGACGAATATTCGAAATAACTAATATATTCGATATAGTGCTATATATTAGTTTTTTGGGAATATTTGTCAATGACGAATATTCTAAAAATCAAATATATAGCACTATATTGAGTATAGTGCTATATATTCGTTATTTTGAATATTCATCATTTTTTTCCCAAGCAACTTAAGCAGGGAGCAATCATAACTTCAGATGCAAAAAAATGCCGACTATTCTAAAAAACGAATCTATAGCACAATATTCTATAGTGCTATATATTCCTTTTTGACCCATGCCTGTATCGATTGCGTAATATTCGCATATTACGCGATCATTACATTGGAAATTTTTCTAGTGAAGAAAGTAGAATATGACAAATATTAGAATTTGCGAATATTCACTGAATATTCTACAAAATATTTGCGAAATATCGCACAATCGAATATGACCTCTGCCGCTCATCGCTAATCATTGCCTCTAACTCACAATAAACAACATATAACAAACACACAAAGGCTGTCATGTAAACTCATTTGCATAAACATGGTCATAGGGGAAAGACATGCAAATAGTGTTTCAGCTGAAAAACAAGGCAGATTCCAGCTTATTATTAATGATAGCTAGGAAAATACTTATAATAAGAGTTAATTAATGAAACCTCATACACATGAACGTATTTTGTTTCTGTTCCGTTTTTTTTTTTTCCGGATAGGATGCAGACCCATTCATTTCAATGGGTCTGCCAAAATTGCGGACAGCACACCGTGTGCTATCCGTATCCGTATGTCCGTTCCGTAGCCCCGCAAAAAAAGTGTAAAATGTCCTATTCTTGTCTGTTTTGCGGACAAGGGTAGGCATTGTTACAATGGATCTGCCAAAAAAACGGATGACATACGGACGTTAATGCTTTTTTTGCGGATCCACAATTTGCAGACCGCAAAACACATACGGTTATGTGCATTTAGAAAAAAATTATGTATGGATGATAGATAGCATAATAAAGATTATAGTAACTATATACAGTCATGGCCGCAAATGTTGGCACCACTGAAATTTTTCTAGACAATTAAGTATTTTTGACAGAAAAGTATTGCAGTAACACATGTTTTGCTATACACATGTTTATTCCCGTTGTGAATATTGGAACAAGACCAAAAAAGAGAGGAAAAAAAGCAAATTGGACATGATGTCACACCCAACTCCAAAAATTGGCTGGACAAAATTATTGGCACCCTTAACTTAATATTTGGTTGCACACCCTTTGGAAAAGATAACTGAAATCAGTTGCTTCCTATAACCATCAATAAGCTTCTTACCCAGAATTTTGGACCACTCTTCCTTAGCAAACTGCTCCAGGTTAGAGTTGAGCGGACACCTGGATGTTCGGGTTCGGTGGGTTCGGTCGAACTTGAAAAAAAAATTTGAGTTTGGCACCCGAACTTGACCCCGAACCCCATTGAAGTCAATAGGGACCCAAACTTTTAAGCACTAAAATGGCTGTAAAAAACTGTCATGGAAAGAGCTAGAGGGCTGCAAAAGGCACCAAAATGTGCTTAAGAGCATAGCAAATGCTCTACAAACAAATGTGGATAGGGAAATGAATAAAAAAAAACATAAAAGACCTTAAAAAAATAAAAATGAAGAATGATGTAGGAGGAAGAGGTTGAGGAGGCGGTGAATGGGTGGATGTGGCCGTTAGTGTTGATCACGAATATTCGAATTTTGAATTTTTATCGCGAATATTGGTACTTTGAAAATTTGCGAATATTTCGAATATAGTTATATATTCGTAATTTCGAATATTCTAATTTTTTCCGATTTTTTTCCAATTTTTTTCCCCCCGATTTTTTATTTTTATTTTATTTTTTATCAGTACACATGATCCCTTCCTGCTTCTAGCTTGTGGGCCGAAAAGAAGGCTGCAATATACTTGACTTTAGGAGTAGTAGTTTGCGAATTTTGCTCTATATAAATTTTTTCGAATATTCGCTATATTGCTATATATTCTTGTTTTAGAATATTACGAATATTCGAAAAAACTAAGTTATAGCAATATAGCAAATATTCGAAAAAACGAATATAGAGCAATTTAGCTAATATAGTGCTATAATCAGTTTTTTTTTATAGTTGTAATTTTTTTCCAATCTGAACTTCAGATGAGAAAAAAATTACAACTGTTAGACAAAGAAGATTACAGCACTATATTAGCTAAATTGCTCTATATTCTTTTTTTTGAATATTTGCTATATTGCTATATATTCTTGTTTTAGAATATTACAAATATTCGAAAAAACTAAGTTATAGCAATATAGCGAATAGTCAAAAAAACAACTAATATAGAGCAATTTAGCTAATATAGTGCTATAATCTTCTTTGCGTAATAGCCGTAATTTTTTTCCAATCTGAAAAATTACAACTATAAAAAAAATGATTATAGCACTATATTAGCAAAATTGCTCTATATTCGTATATTTGCTTTATTCCTATATATTCTTGTTTTAGAATATTACGAATATTCGAAAAAACTATATTATAGCAATATAGCGAATATTCCCAAAAATCGAATATAGAGCAATTTTGCTAATATATTGCTGTAATCTTCTTTGCCTAATAGTTGTAAATTGAAAAATTTGCAATAAAACTTTGAATTCGAAAATTCGAATTACGAAAATTTGCATATGTGCCGATTTTTTGAGAAAAAAAATCGGGAATTTTCGAATTTTCGACGAATATTCTAAAAAATATTCACAAAATATTGCGAATTCGAATATGACCCCTGCCGCTCATCACTAGTGGCCGTGTAGGCTCACGTGGTGGTCTAGGTGGAAGCGGCGGCGAAGGAGGAATAGGTAGCCAACATAGATGTGTTATTTTGCATTTTTACATAGGGTTATCTCCCAAAATATTGGAAAATACTGTATATAAAAAAAAAGGAATAAGTGCACTTGAGTACAAGGATGGATGGTTGAGACTGTTAGAACTGTCAATTCTGCACAAGGTACAGACAAGTCCTGAGGGATCCAAGCCTGGTTAATTTTAATGAACATGAGCTTGTCCACGTTGGCTGTGGACAGGCGGCTGCGTCTGTCTGTAATGACGCCTCCTGCCGTGCTAAATACACTTTCAGAGAGTACACTGGCTGCAGGGAAGGCCAGCACCTCCAAGGCATACAGGGCAAGCTCTGGCCATGTGGACAATTTAGAGACCCAAAAGTTGTATGGGGCAGAACCATCAGTCAGTACGTGTAGTCGTGTGCACAGGTACTGTTCGACCATGTTGTTCAAATGAGGTGACAAAGCATTTTCACATGTCGGCCATGCTAACCCTGCCTTCAGAGGTGCTGGCGCTGACACAGCTGCGTTGGCGACCTCTTCCTCCTCCCCTGCCTTCGCCTTGTGCTTCTACTTGTCCCCTGGCATCAGTCGGGAATGCTCTCAGGAGCGCGTCTACCAGCGTGCGCCTGTAATCGCGCATCTTCCGATCACGCTCCAGTGAGGAAATTAAGGACGGCACATTGTCTTTAAAACGGGGATCCAGCAGGGTGGCCACCCAGTAGACAGCACACGTTAAAATGTGGGCAACTCTGCAGTCGTTGCGCAGGCACTGCAGCATGTAGTCGCTCATGTGTGCCAGGCTGCCCAGAGGTAAGGACAAGCTGTCCTCTGTGGGAGGCGTATCATCTGCATCCTCTGTATCCCCCACAGCCACGCATGAGTGATGGGCCCGAGCTGCGTTGGATGCCACCCCGCTGTGAACAGGCTTTTTCCCCATCGTCCTGCTCCTCCTCATCCTCCTCCTCCTCGTCCTCCAGTAGTGGGCCCTGGCTGTCCAAATTTGTACCTGGCCTCTGCTGTTGCAAAATTCCTCTTTCTGAGCCACTTCTAAAAGACTGGCCTGAAAATGTTAGAGATGACCCCTCTTCCTCCTCCTCGGCCACATCCTCTTCCATCATCGCCCTAAATGTTTTCTCAAGGAGACATAGAAGTGGTATTGTAATGCTGATAAAGGTGTCATCGCCACTGGCCATGTTGGTGGAGTACTCGCAACAGGGCACACAGGTCTCGCATGGAGGCCCAGTCATTAGTGGTGAAGTGGTGAAGTGGTGCTGTTCCGCAGTGCGACTCACCTGTGCGCGCTGCAGCTGAAACTCCACTATTGCCTGCTGCTGCTCGCACAGTCTCTCCAGCATGTGCAAGATGGAGTTCAAACTGGTGGGCACGTCACATATGAGGCGATGAGCGGGAAGGTCGAAGTTACGCTGTAGAGCAGACAGCCGAGTGGCGGCAGGATGAGAACACTGGAAGCGCGCACAGACGGCCCGCACTTTATGCAGCATCTCTGACATGTCGGGGTAGTTGTGAATGAATTTCTGCACCACCAAATTCAGCACATGTGCCAGGCAAGGGATGTGCGTCAAACCGGCTAGTTCCAGACCTGCAACGAGATTTTGCCCATTATCGCACACCACCAGGCCGGGCTTGAGGCTCACTGGCAGAAACCACTCGTCGGTCTGTTGTTCTATACCCCGCCACAACTCCTGCGCGGTGTGGGACCTGTCCCCCAAACACATTAGTTTCAGAATGGCCTGCTGACATTACCCCTGGCTGTGTGGAAGTTGGTGGTGAAGGTCTGTCGCTGACCGGATGAGGAGGTGGTAGAAGAGGAGGAGGAAGCCGAGTAGGAAGAGGAGGCAACAGGAGGCAAAGAATGATGCCCTGCGATCCTTGGCGGCGGAAGGACCTGCGCCAAACAGCTCTCCGCCTGGGGCCCAGCCGCCACTACATTTACCCAGTGTGCAGTTAGGGAGATATAGCATCCCTGGCCGTGCTTACTGGTCCACGTATCTGTGGTTAGGTGGACCTTGCCACAGATGGCATTGCACAGTGCACACTTGGTGTGCTCGGTCCCTGGTGACGGTGGCCAGTAGCAGGAGAACTGTTTTGGCGATGGCTGCTCTTCTTTTGCACCCTGCTCCCGCTTTTGCTACGCTGTTGGCTCGGTCTTACCAGTGCCTCTTCCTCTGAACTCTGAAAGTCAGTGGCACGACCTTCATTCCATGTGCGGTCTAGGACCTCATCGTCCCCTGCATCGTCTTCCACTCAGTCTTCCGCCCTGACCTCCTTTTCAGTCTGCACACTGCAGAATGACAGCTAGCTCTTCTCTCACTGCTTAGGATGTCTGCATAAATATTTTCAGTTTTCTAATTGTCCTAACGTTATATTCAATAACATTTCTATACTGTTTTGATGTTTTGTCATGTAAACTCATTTGCATAAACTAGCAAATAGTATTTCAGCTGAAATACAAGGCAGATTCTGCTAATTTGCATGTCTTTCGCATGTTTGTTATATGTTATAGGTAATGAAATTGCGTGTGCAATACATGCATATTGCTTGGTCTTTTCAATGCAACATCTTTCAAGTGCAACTCTTTAGGTGCACTGTCACGGCCATGGTCATGGTCGTGACTCCTGAACCGCACGCTGTTGCCTGCGGTTTGGTTTGGTTGTTCAACCACAGGTGAGGGCCGCTAGTGTGTTGCCTCACTTGTGGTTGCCGCGGGCAACAAGTTTGGTATTGTCGCAGTATAGCAGTATAGCAGCTTGTGGCAATGTTCATGCGGTTGCACCTTGCAACCTCTCTGTTAGGTGTGTGTGTATGTTATGCACTTTGTATGTTAGGTGTGCACTGTGACACTTCCCTTCACTGTGGCTGTCCATTTGGTATGTGTACATGTGGTGGCAGTGTCTCGGCCTTCTGGCTGACTCCCAGGACATGGTTGCCACCCATGTCGTTGCCTGCGGTAACAGCTGCAGTGTGATCATCTTTTGGACACTTCCCCTTTAAGTGGTTTCACTCCCTGGTTAGTGTTGGAAGGGTTAATTCCCTCTCCTGTGTGTGTCTGTGTGGGTGTGGCCACTTTGGGCTATAAAGCCTCTTTGCAGATCTGTAGCTGAGGGGTACTTCAGCACTAAAATGGCTCTAAAAGAGTAATGGAAAGGGCTAGAGGGCTGCAAAAGGCAGCAACATGTGGTTAAGAGCATGGCAAGTGCTTGGCAAACAAATGTGAATAGGGAAAAGATTTAAAATTACATAAAAATAAAATACATAAAAATAAAAAATAATAGATCAAGGAGGAGGAGGTCCATATGGAGTAGGAGGTTAAGGAGGCCGTGGATGTAGCGGTGTAGGTGGAAGTGGCGGTGGAGGAGGAAGAGGTAGCCAACACTGGTCTTTGGTTCTGTTTTATATTTATGTTTTATTTTTTTTTTATTTTTTTTTGTTCAAATTTGGGTAGACCCCAAAACATTGGGAAATATAAAAAATAAAACAAAGAGAAAGTGTGCTGGAGTACAACAATGGCTGGGTGAGGCTGGTATACATGTTTATTCTGCACAAGGTACGGAAAAGTCCTGTGGGATCTCTGCCTGGTTCATTTTAATGAACGTGAGCTTGTCCACGTTGGCTGTGGACAGGCATCTGCACTTTTCTGTGATAACCCCCTCCTGCCGTGCTAAATAAACGTTCAGACAATACACTGGCTGCAGGGCAGCCAGCACCTCCAAGGCGTAAAGGGCAAGCTCAGACCATGTGCCCAATTTGAAGACCCAAAAGTTGAAGGGGACAGACTCATCAGTCAGTACATTTAGGCATGTGCACACATACTGCTCCAACATATCGCATGTCCCCGTGACGTCCACGATCCTATTGGATATTTTCTCTATAAACTTTCAATGTTCTTTTATGTGCCTATCATGGTGTTCATGGGTAACTAGGAATCAAGTTCCATGTCAGAGGGGAGCCTGAGAAAGGGATACCACATCAAAGGAAGTCAATGGCTGAAATCTGATCGGGTGGAAATGAGGGACAAGTTATTAAAGTGGAAGAATTGAAGAAAAGGAGGGGGCACACGGCAATTATCCACTGCCGACTCGGGGAGGTAGTGACTATAACTAATACAGGACTTTTAAGATTCCCTGTTATTGGAATGAGTAATAAAAAATGACAGGAAATGTCACTGCAGTATTTTGGATGAAAAAGCATTATACAGGAGAGGCCCTGCTGCAGCTTTGTTGACTCTAGATAACTTCTGCCTGATTGCACATTGAATATCTTCCCTAGCAACTTTCAATGTTCTTTCATGCGCTTACCATGGTGATCATGGGTAACGGGGAAACAGGGTTCCATGCCGGAGAGAGAGCCTGAGAAAGGGATACCACATCCAAGGGAGGTCAATGGCTGAAATCTGATCAGGCGGAAATGAGGGACAAGGTATTAAATTAAATTCAGCACATGCGCCAGGCAAGTCATGTGCGTCAAACCAGCTAGGCCTAGAGCTGCTATGAGATTTAGCCCATTATCGCACACCACCAGGCCGGGCTTGAGGCAGACTCGCACCAACCACTCATCAGTCTGTTGTTCCATGCCCGTCCACAGCTCCTGCACAGTGTGGGCTTTGTCCCACAAACAGATAAGTTTCAAAACTGCCTGCTGTCGTTTACCCCTTGCTATGCTGAAGTTGGTGGTGAAGGCGTTACGTGGACAGGATGAGGAGGTGGTAGAGGATGAAGAAGCGGAGTTGGAGGAGGAAGCAACAGGAGGCAAAGGGAAACGCCCTGTAATCCTCGGTGGTGGAAGGACATGTGCCAAACTGTTATCCCCCTCAGGCCCAGCCGCCAATGCATTTACCCAGTGTGCTATTAGGGAGATATAGCATCCCTGACCTTGCTTACTGGTCCACGTATCCATAGTTAGGTGGACCTTGCCACAGATGGCGTTGCACAGTGCACACCTCATTTTGTCCCCACTTGGTTGTGCAGGGTAGGGATGGCTCGCCTGGAAAAGTAGTGGCGGCTAGGCACAACATACTGTGGGACAGCCACCGCCATAAAGCTTTTAAAACTCTCCGTCTCCACCAGATGGAATGACAGCATTTCAAAGGCCAGTATTTTTGAAATGCTGGCATTCAGGGCCAGGGATCATGGGTGGGTAGGGGAGTACTCCATCTTTCGCTCCAGTGTTTGGGAGATAGAAAGTTGAACGCTTCCATGGGACATTGTGGAGATGCTTGGTGACCCAGGTGGTGGTGTTGCTGGCAGATCTGCTGTTTTCAGGGTGGCAGGTGCCACTGTCACTACAGCGGAGGATGAAGAGGCTGAGACTGCAGCAGAAGAGAAAGCCGCAGGAGCCAGAAACCTTTCTTGGTTTTTGAGGCGTCTTCTCCACTGCAGCTCCTGCTTTGAACTTGAATGCCTGGTCATGCAGGTTGTCCTCAGGTTGAGAACTTTTATGCCTTGCTTCAGGCTCTGATTGCACAGCGTGCAAACCACTCGTGTCCTGTCGTCAGCTAAACACAGATTTAAAGCTTTATGCTAAGATTATAGCCCTGAGATTGGCGGACATTCTCCCGGAACTTGTTCATAAAGACCAGATTGGATTTATGAAAGGGAGACAGTCTGTGGATGGCACAAGAAGATTTAAAGATTTGGTAGAAAGGTTGGAGGCCTGTCGAGCAACTTCTCTGCTCCTTTCCCTGGATGCGGAGAAGGCATTTGATAGGGTTCATTGGGGTTATTTGGGAAGAGTCATAGATACATTCGGGATTGTGAGGGTGGCAAAAATGGCTATCCTAGCAATGTGTACCAAATCATATGCAAGGGTGTTGTCTACGGGCTTCATGTCTAAGCCGTTTCTAATTTCGAATGGCACACGGCAAGGATGCTCTCTTTCTCCCTTGATCTTCACTCTCATTATGGAACCATTAGCATCAGCCATTCGTAGTGCATCCAACATCACAGGAGTAGTAGTGGGCGGAGTGGAGTATAAAAATGGCTTATTTGCTGATGACGTGCTTATCGCGCTATCCAATCCTATGAGCTCCCTCCCGGCTGTTATGCTTAAGCTAAAAGAATTTAGTGATATCTCTTACTACAAACTCAATGTCACCAAGTCAGTCATCCTTAATATGGGTTTATCACAGAATGAAACCTCAATGATAGCCTCTCAATTTTCATTTAAATGGGTGTCTGGTGGAATCTGTTATTTAGGGATCACTTTAACGTACCCCTCTAAGCATTTGTATAGGCTGAATAATTTGCCTATGCTCGATACTGTGGCAGAAGATATTAAACTTTATTTGCTACAAGAGACTTCATGGGTTGGGAGAATAGCTGTAGCAAAGATGACGATATTGCCGAAAGTCCTTTATGTATTTAGAAATGTACCAATTCCCATATCTAAAAGGTTTCTCACTAAACTACAGACGCTTCTTACGAAATTTATATGGAAAAATGCTAGACATAGGGTAGCTGTATCTACTTTATGCAAACCTATTTCAAAGGGTGGCCTTAGCTTCCCTAATTTACTGTTATATTACTATGCCTCTTTATTGGACCAAATGAGGCATTGGTTCTCCAACCAAGACCCACCTCTTTGGGTCTCTATGGAGACTAGCACGATGGGAATGGGGGAGGTCAGGGAGACTCTTCAATGCCTCTTTTATGACCCGCTAAGTTGCAAGCCCAAGTTTGCACCGGTAGCAGCTAGCCTTAAGGTGTGGAAATCAGTAATATTATTTAAAAACTTAATAAAAATGAAGCGTTCCCAAGTTCCGCTGTCTGCGGTGGAGCTACTGATTCTGGACATCTCTTTCAATACATGGATTCAGAAAGGAATAACTTCTGTGAATGTAATATGGGGATGGGGGGGGGGGGGCGGGAAGGGGTTTACTACAATTTTCTGATATTGCACAGAAATTTGAGCTCTCTAATAGGGAATTTTTTAAATATCTGAGACTGAGATCCTTGATGTCTGCGCTGCCTGACAAAATGGAGTGAACTGAGTCTCCATTTGCCCAATTTTTTTTTTTATTTGGGGGGTCAATCTAAAGGCATTTCTACATTATATAAATTGCTGTTGAAAATTTGTATCATAGACCACCTAGATCACCTTCTGGATTGGATAAATGATCAAACGTCCTAAAGTTGTCGGCAGATCAGATATCCTGGCAGAAAATTTTCTCTGCCTCTCAGAAATATTCTGAATGCTCTTATCATTTAGAAGCCTCAAGGAAGATGATATACAGATGGCTGTTATACAGATGACTCTGGAAAGGCTGTCGAAGATATACCCAGAGGTCCCTAATGTTTGCTGGAGATGTGAGAAATCCACTGGTGATATGTTGCATATATTTTGGGATTGCCCAAATATTCGAGGTCTATGGAGGGAGGTATATGACCTCTTGTTGGATATTTCTCCTATTGGAGTGTCATATTCTCCTGATTTGTTTCTTTTGTTCAATGGCCTAGACACAATTCCGGTAGGATATCGTACAGTTACCTTCCACATCTTAACAGCTGCTAAAATTCTTATTGCAAAGCACTGGAGATCTACTGTGGTCCCATCCTTGTCCGATATTAGAAGAGTGGGTTACTACTGTGAAATGGAGGGCACCATGGCATCTTGCGCAGGTACTTTTACTAGCTACCTCAAGAAATGGGGAATTTGGAGATCTAAGTTCCCAGTATAGCTTACAATATCAAGACCGAGTAGTTTTACGTGTCCTGATATACATAATTTCATTGGGGTTTGGTGTAAAACTTTCTGGTTAAGGACGTAATTGCTCACTGCGAAATTACATTTACATTCTCTCAGAGTTACAGTAGATGTAATTATTACTATCAGCTATTTCTCTTTGTTTTATTTTTTATATTTCCCAATGTTTTGGGGTCTACCCAAATTTGAACAAAATAAAAATAAAAATAAAAATAAAATAAAACATAAATATAAAACAAAACCAAAGACCAGTGTTGGCTACCTCTTCCTCCTCCACCGCCACTTCCACCTACACCGCCACATCCACCGCCTCCTTAACCTCCTACTCCATATGGACCTCCTCCTCCTTGATCTATTATTTTTTATTTTTATGTATTTTATTTTTATGTAATTTTAAATCTTTTCCCTATTCACATTTGTTTGCCAAGCACTTGCCATGCTCTTAACCACATGTTGCTGCCTTTTGCAGCCCTCTAGCCCTTTCCATTACTCTTTTAGAGCCATTTTAGTGCTGAAGTACCCCTCAGCTACAGATCTGCAAAGAGGCTTTATAGCCCAAAGTGGCCACACCCACACAGACACACACAGGAGAGGGAATTAACCCTTCCAACACTAACCGGCGAGTGAAACCACTTAAAGGGGAAGTGTCCAAAAGATGATCACACTGCAGCTGTTACCGCAGGCAACGACATGGGTGGCAACCATGTCCTGGGAGTCAGCCAGAAGGCCGAGACACTGCCACCACATGTACACATACCAAACGGACAGCCACAGTGAAGGGAAGTGTCACAGTGCACACCTAACATACAAAGTGCATAACATACACACACACTTAACAGAGAGGTTGCAAGGTGCAACCGCATGAACATTGCCACAAGCTGCTATACTGCTATACTGCGACAATACCAAACTTGTTGCCCGCGGCAACCACAAGTGAGGCAACACACTAGCGGCCCTCACCTGTGGTTGAACAACCAAACCAAACCGCAGGCAACAGCATGCGGTTCAGGAGTCACGACCATGACCATGGCCGTGACAGTGCACCTAAAGAGTTGCACTTGAAAGATGTTGCATTGAAAAGACCAAGCAATATGCATGTATTGCACACGCAATTTCATTACCTATAACATATAACAAACATGCGAAAGACATGCAAATTAGTAAAATATAATTAGTAAATTCATCTGTTTCACTGTTGGTAAAAAAATCTAATTTTTTCTCTCATAAAGTACCTTTGCGGCCTGCACTTAATAAAAATGAAGCGTTCCCAAGTTCCGCTGTCTGCGGTGGAGCTACTGATTCTGGACATCTCTTTCAATACATGGATTCAGAAAGGAATAACTTCTGTGAATGTAATATGGGGATGGGGGGGGCGGGAAGGGGTTTACTACAATTTTCTGATATTGCACAGAAATTTGAGCTCTCTAATAGGGAATTTTTTAAATATCTGAGACTGAGATCCTTGATGTCTGCGCTGCCTGACAAAATGGAGTGAACTGAGTCTCCATTTGCCCAATTTTTTTTTTTATTTGGGGGGTCAATCTAAAGGCATTTCTACATTATATAAATTGCTGTTGAAAATTTGTATCATAGACGTACCTTCTGGATTGGATAAATGATCAAACGTCCTAAAGTTGTCGGCAGATCAGATATCCTGGCAGAAAATTTTCTCTGCCTCTCAGAAATATTCTGAATGCTCTTATCATTTAGAAGCCTCAAGGAAGATGATATACAGATGGCTGTTATACAGATGACTCCGGAAAGGCTGTCGAAGATATACCCAGAGGTCCCTAATGTTTGCTGGAGATGTGAGAAATCCACTGGTGATATGTTGCATATATTTTGGGATTGCCCAAATATTCGAGGTCTATGGAGGGAGGTATATGACCTCTTGTTGGATATTTCTCCTATTGGAGTGTCATATTCTCCTGATTTGTTTCTTTTGTTCAATGGCCTAGACACAATTCCGGTAGGATATCGTACAGTTACCTTCCACATCTTAACAGCTGCTAAAATTCTTATTGCAAAGCACTGGAGATCTACTGTGGTCCCATCCTTGTCCGATATTAGAAGAGTGGGTTACTACTGTGAAATGGAGGGCACCATGGCATCTTGTGCAGGTACTTTTACTAGCTACCTCAAGAAATGGGGAATTTGGAGATCTAAGTTCCCAGTATAGCTTACAATATCAAGACCGAGTAGTTTTACGTGTCCTGATATACATAATTTCATTGGGGTTTGGTGTAAAACTTTCTGGTTAAGGACGTAATTGCTCACTGCGAAATTACATTTACATTCTCTCAGAGTTACAGTAGATGTAATTATTACTATCAGCTATCAGCGCTATTGTAGCATTTGACTTCTCGCTGCACTAATCTGGGATCGTTTGCGCATCATGGCTTTGTTATTGTTGCTGTTTCTATTGTTGGTTTACTTTGCTCCCTATGTCCCTACTGTCCCACTTACTTACATCCTACAACCCCCTCCTATTCTATTTTGTGCATGAGTACAATGCAAAGAACTGTGTACCGTATGCGGATCAATGGATGGACTTTTTATAGCTCCGCGAATGTCAACCTCTCTGTTTATTAATGTATATTGTACTCCATGCGCTATATGCCTTTGAAACTTCTTTCAATTAAAATACTGTGAAATAAATTTAGTTCCCTGTCAGCAATGCAGAGCAGGGTTTTTTCAATGGCAAAAATGGGTTAATGTCACCCACCAATAGAACGGATGATTTTTAGAAATTTCGGTCCCTGTCACTTATGCAGAGCAGGGGTTTTTTAGCAGCAAAAATGGGTTAATGTCACCCACCAATGGAACAGACAATTTTTTGACATTTCGGTCCCTGTCACCTATGCAGAGCAGGGGTTTGTCAACGACAAAAATGGGTAAATGTCACCAAACAATCTAACAGACAAAATTTGTAAAATTATTTCCCTGTCTGCTAGGTAGAGCAGGAGTTTTTAAACTGCAAAAAAAGGGTTAATTTCACCCAACAATGTAACAGACATATTTTTTTTTTTTATTATTTCCCTGTCTGCTATGTAGAGCAGGGCTATATAAAACATCCAACAATGCAAATGTGTCAACCCCTGAACTCACAGATGGATTAACTATATTATTGTCCCTGGCACATATGCAGGTGCAGACGTACTTCACACAAAAATTGGTTTGTCGCCCACCTAACTAACAGATGGATTAAGTATTAAATTATTAATATTTATTTTAGATGTTGCATTGCACCCACCAAAAAATTGCTGTAGGAAGGTCAGCCACAGAATGAACAGACGGATAAATTATCTTTCTGTGTCCGGGGTGTAAAAATGTTGTATTGCACATGTGCCCTGGCTGTACAATTGTGTACCTGGCCTATGTTAGTGCAGGAACCCACCCTCCGAGCCACTTGTGAATGACTGGTCTGATAACCATGGGAATGTCACCCCACAATCCTACAGATGGATTTACTGTATTTATTTGCCTGGCTGTCAGATATGCTGCGCAGGCTGCAAAGGTACTTTATTGTAAAAAGTGTTTTTTTTCACCCACAATGTCGCAGTTGTATTTACTGATTATATTTTGCTATCAGATTTGCAGTGCAGGCCGCAAAGGTACTTTCTGGCAAAAAAAATATGATTTTTTCGCCCACAGTGAAACAGATGGATTTACTGATTATATTTAACTATAAAATTTGCAGCACAGGCCTCAAAGGTACCGTACTTTATGGAAAAAAATGATATGGTTTTTCACCCACAAATGAAACAGATAGATTTAACTGATTTTCTTTCACTATCACAAATGCAGTACAGGCCTTAGGTACTTTATGGCCCCCCAAAAAGTGTTTTATTGACCCACAATGTTCCAGTTGTATTCACTGAATATATTTCACTATCACATTTGAAGTGCAGGCCGCAAAGGTACTTTATGAGAGAAAAAATTAGATTTTTTTACCAACAGTGAAACAGATGAATTTACTAATTATATTTTACTATCAGATTCGCAGTGCAGGCTGCAAAGGTACTTTATGGAGATTTTTTATATTTTTTTTTCACCCACAATGAAACAGATGGATTTGACTGATTTTCTTTCACTATCATAAATGAAGTCATCATGGGTGACTTCAACATCACTATTGACACCTGCCACTCAGCCTCCTCTAAACTCCTATCGCTCTCTTCCTCCTTCGGCCTCTCACAGTGATATATTCCGCTCCCACCCACAGAGATGATCACACTCTGGATCTTATCTTTAACTGCCTCTGCTACCTATGTAACCTTTGGAATTCGCCTCTCCCCCTATCTGACCTCAACCTACTCAACTTATCTTCATTGCTCTCTTCTGCAGCTCCCCTGGTCCACATACTAGCACCCCCCCCCCCACCCCTCAGGAACCTTAAAAATCTCGACTTCAGCTTGCTTTCTGATTCTCTTCTGCCACTCTCTACTATTTGTTCCCTCTAAGACCCAGATGCTTCCACCACTCTATATAACCCCACAATAAGTACAGCTCTGGACACTGTTACCCCCCTCACACACAAGAAAACCAAAAAAACTCTCCACTCTACTATCCAGATCACATCTCACCACCTGTGCACTTGACCCAATCCCATCCCACCTCATCCCTAACCTCACCAGAAGGTTTATCCCAGTCCTAACTCATCACTAACTTCAACCTATCACTAACTTCTGGTGTCCTCTGCTTTTAAACATGCTACCATTGCACCCATCCTCAAAAAGCCTTCACTTGACCCATCTTCTTTGTCCAGTTATCACCCCATATCACTTCTTCCATATGCCTCAAAGCTATTTGAACAACATGTCCATTCGGAACTGTCCTCTCACCTCTCTTCGTGCTCCCTATTTGATCACGTACAATCTGGCTTCCGACCCCACAACTTAAATGAGACTGCCCTTACCAAAGTCACAAATGACCTACTAACAGCCAAAACAAAAAAAAAATAAAACATTACTCTGTCCTCCTTCTCCTTTGCCTGTCCTCTGCCTTTGACACTGTTGACAACTCTCTTCTGTTGCAAACTCTCTCATCTCTTGGCATTACTGACCTGGCCCTCTCCTGGATCACATCATACCTCACAGACCGGACTTTTGGCATCTCTCACTCTCACACCACCTCCTCGTCTTATTCCCTCTCTGTCCCGCAAAGCTCTGTTCTAGAACCCCTGCTCTTCTCTATTTGCACTTTTGACCAGTGAAATCTCATAGAGTCCAATGGCTTTCAGTATCACTCTTATGCTGATGACACACAAATCTACCTCTCTAGTCCAGACATCACCACCTTATTATCCAGAATCCCACAATGGCTGTCTGCTATATCATCCCTCTTCTCTTCTTGCTTTCTAAAACTTAACATGGATAAAACAGAATTCATCGGGGGCGGAGCCAGCGGCTGAGCTGTGAAGACATGCTTTGCTGAGCGCCACTAATTCTCTTGCTAGGGGACCTGCTAACGCAAGCTACCAGACTTCAAAATGGTGAAGATTGGAGGACAAAAACCCACTGACCCTGCTACAATCCTGAAGGTAATCAATTCAGGTGCGGGAATGGCAAATTCTTAAAGAAACAAGCTGCTGCGTCTGCAACCAGAGAAACCAAGATATCGCCTGCAGAAGAGCGCGCTCTTGCAGATGCAGAAGCAGGCTTGTCCGAGGGTGACAGCAATGGGGGTGAGTCAGAAAACATTTGTACCCTACCTGTATCCAGGCAATTCATGAAACAAGCCCTGGCCGAGGCTCTGTCTCCTCTCAAACAGGATCTCTCGGTCCTGACACACAAAATTCAACATATAGGCCAAAGGGTGGAAGCAACTCAACAGGCCGCCCTGGAACATAGCACAGCAGTTTCCCAATCCCTTGCCTCCTGCCAACAACATATAAATTCCCTCAATGCAGCTTTGAAAACCGGGCCGGAGAAATAACCTTCGGTTCAGAGGCGTACCCGAAACAGTGCATAATGGAGATCTCACGTCCACCATTAAACGAATAGCTGAATTCCTCTTGGAAAATAGTGACTCATCCCATATGATTATAGAAAGGGCCCATAGAGCTCTCAGACAGAAACCAAATGATTCTGAACCACCCAGAGACATTATCTGTCGATTTCTGAATTACATGGATAAAGAAAAAATTCTCAATGCTACCAGAGCGTCAAACAACATCACTTTTGATGAATCTCAATATACCAGGACCTTTCTCCTATTACCCTGAAAAAGAGGAGAATCCTCAAACCCCTTACAGACCATCTTTGCAACAAGCAGATCCCCTACAGATGGACCTTTCCCTTTGGCCTAGCCTTCAAGTACTCTCGAAGACAGATCGCCTCATATATTGATTTACAAGAAGCATTTTCTACCATGGACATTTCTCCATTGGACATTGCAAACTGGGACGTGGTGTCTGAAGTATCCTCTCTAACAGACCTTCCGAGGATGAACCCCTGGGAGAAATCATCTACACCAAAGAGACACTGCACGAAACACTGCAGCGGCAACCTGACCCCCAGGAAAATAACCAGGTCCACCTTCTAATAATATCTCTTTTTTACAGCTAGGATTGTAAAAGTGATACTAATGTCTCACCTTTCACCTTCCTCATTCTTTCATTATATTCCTCCTCAACCTTCCCCTCCCCCCTTTTTCTTTCACGGGAATGTTCATTACATGCCTTCATCCCATTTCCTTCTCCCCCCCCCCTTTTATTTCCCCCCCTGACCCCCTGAAGTCTATACTCTACTCCCCAACTTCTTTGGTCCAAAAACAGCAAGACCTTTACCTTGGGTCAACCCCATTTTTACCCCCTTCTGAAGAAGCCTTCAAGCTTCACAATGTTAATAATGTTGCTATATGCTTCATTACTGTTATACTATTGTTTTGTTTATCTTTTTTATTGTTTTTATTTCTTTAGACGTGGAACACATGGGTACTACTTCTAATCTTATCGGTCAACTGCAGATCAGATGTTTACTCTCCTGGGGGCTGCCTGGAAACTCCACAATTGTATTCTACAATCCACCTCTCATAATTATGGTCTGACCCCCATAACAACTTATTTCCTTTATTTGTCATGACAGATCTCAAATTAGCGTCTTATAATGTTAAGGGACTTAGATCCCTATCTAAAAGATCCCAAATATTTTCTCTCTTATGGAAAGAAAAATGTTCTATAATCTTCCTCCAGGAAACCCACTATAAACACAGGAAATATCCAGACCTTTCTTTTTCTAAATATCTGAATTGGTATCATTGTGGAACGGATGGTGCAGCCTCTAGGGGAGTAAGTGTGGTGTTTAGCAAGATCCCGATGGCAATTATATTATTTTAAAAGGCCATATTGGTCATAAGTTGTATACATTTGGCAATATTTAAGCTCCAAACTCTGATCAGATAACATGTCTACTATCTGTTTTGACCTTGGTGGAGACCATGCAGGAGGAAACACTTGTCTTAGCATGTGACTTTAAAGGGCTTCTGCCACACCCATTGTGCTATTTTCATTAGCCGACATTAGCTATTTGCAAATGTCAGCTGAGTGCAATAATACATATCCTACCTTTGTCTGTGGCTTATTTCTTGTAAAAATCATACTTTTATCATGCAAATTTCTTCACTACCAGCAAGTTGGGCGTGTACTTGCTGGTAGCCGCCGCATGTGCCGCTTCTAGACACGCCCCATCTCCTCTTGATAGACAGGGCCAGCCAGCGCACTCCTCCTCCCGCTGGCCCCGTCTGCTGCCGAATTTTGCGCCTGCGCTGTAACGTTTCTCAATTGGCGCAGGCATACTGAGTGAAGGACGCGCGCTTGGCATCTCCTTCCTCAGTGCACCTGCGCCGATTACGTCACACTACACCCGGAAGAGAAGAATGACGATTATCACTGATGCCGGCAGTCTTCTCTGCCGGGTGCAGTGTGACATAATGTGACTAATGTGACTAGTGTGACAAATAGCTAATGTCGGCTAATGAAAATTGCACAATGGGGGGTGACAGAAGCCCTTTAATGTTGCTCTACAACCCCTTATTGATACATCCTCCAAGAGATCTTCCTTTTTTGTCATTAATTTGAAAATAAATAACCCCAGATTATATGACTTAGGACTTATTTACATATGGAGATGTCTTAATCCTACATGTATTGATTACTACTTTTATTCTGCTCCAGGGCATTCCTACAGTAGAATTGACTATATATTTACTCCTAAAGACCAAATACATCTATGTGCAGATGCGAAGATCGGAAGTATCACCATCTCAGACCACTCCCCTGTCTTCTGTTCCCTACATTCACCATCTGAACCAGGTAGGACTCCTATTTGGAGACTAAATGAGTCCATACTGAGCAATGAAGGCCACAGGAAATATTTCTCATCCCTTTTAGATGAATACTTTACCATTAACAATAAACCTGAACACCCCCCCCCCCCCCCCAAGTCTTATGGGATGCCCACAAAGTGTTTATTAGGGGTCACTTTATCAGCAAATGCTCCTTTTTAAAGAAACTAGCAGACAAACACCTCTCCTCTCTCCTAGACCATATTAACGCTTTAGAATCACTCCATAAGAAATCCCTTGCAGCCCATCATCTATCTGACCTTACCGCTCTTAGGACAGAGCTTAAAAACCTCCTGAATATAAAAGCAGCCAAATATTATTTATCCTCCCAATATAAGTTCATTGCTCATGGCAATAAAGCCTCAAAATTCATTATGCAACGCATCAGGCATAGAAGACTAGCAAGACATGTAACTTCCATTAAATCCCCTCAAGGATTCCAACTGTATAATCTACAACATTCTAGTGGTGATCATGACACTTCAAATAGAGACTCATCTATTAATGCTTTCTTAGACAAACTAAATCTCCCAACTTTATTTCCCACCCAACGAGATGCATTAGCGAAGCCTTTTTCAATTATAGAACTTACCAATGCCCTTAAGAATACCCCAAAAGGCAAATGCCCTGGCCCAGCCGGCTTCCCAACTGTTTATTATTCCACTTTCTAAAATTCCCTGCTTCCTTATTTGCTTTCCGTTTGTAATCTTGCTTTACATAACCAACCTTTATCACCTTATATGACCAATGCACTAATCACAATAATTCCCAAAGAGAGAAAAGACCCCACATCTTGAGCAAAATATCGTCCTATATCCTTAAGGTCGCAAAGGAAAAGATAACGCAACTAAAGTTCTCGATGCACTCTTTTACGCCTCATACAAAAAATTACCTTTAGTATTACTCGGCACAGATGCCAAAAAAGCATTTGATCGAATAGACTGGTCCTTTATTGAACACACCCTGTATAAATTCCATCTTCCTACTCCCTACGTTCACGCTGTGTTTGCAATGTATGCAAACTCTTCTGCTTCTGTCTTAGTTAACAACCTTATCTCATCTCGTTTTTCCATCAAAAATGGAACACACCAGGGATGCCCCCTATCTCCCCTCAATTTTGTTCTAGTGATGGAAACCCTATTACAAGCCTTGAGACAAGAAGAGGGCATTATTGGATTGAAGATAGGATCACAAGAATTTAAACTTGCTGCTTTTGCTGACTATCTCTTGATCCTCACTACAAATCCCACTATGCCCTTAATAACTTCCCTCTTACAAAGATTTGGCTCCCTCTCTAACTTTAAACTAAACCCACAAAAGTCCCAGATCCTACATATTGGCCTCTCCTCTACTCATACTTCAGCTCTCCAACTAAATTCCCCATTCAATTGGACCTCCTGACACCTAACCTATTTGGGCATTAAATTAACCTCCCATCTGCCAGACTTATTTCACCTTAACTACACTCCCCTCCTGGCGACCATTGTTGCTCTTTTGGACTCTCTGGATTATCCTTACTTGTCCTGGTTTGGTAGAAAGAATTTGGTGATGTCCTTGGTGATCCCGAGACTTACCTACCTCCTGTATGTTCTCCCAATTTTTATACCAAGGTCTTTCTTTAGGTCTTTGAATTCTCACATTTGTCAGTTCATTTGGCAGAGAAAAAAGACCAGATTATTCTTCTTGACCTTAACTAAACCCAAACACCTTGGTGGAATAGGTCTCCCTGACCCTGAACTATACATGAAGGATATACATTTTTGTAAAGTAATTTATTGTCTCAGACCCTCCCATCACAAACATTGGCTTTTACTGGAAAATTAATTTCTCCCCTCTACTTTCAGGGCCCTTTTCCTGGCGGACAGGCCACTCCCCGCCATCTCTTCTATCCCAAATCCCATAATACGCACCACTATAAAGGTGTGGGAGTGGTTCTCCCCCAGCCATCGTGCCCTAACCCTACCTTCTCCTCTCCTTCGAGTCAGTGACATAATCTCCCTCGCTCCAAGAGAGCTGAGAGACTCCTGTCCCTCTAGTATCAAATCTTCTTCCATGCTAATAACTGATTTACTGGCTAAAAATGGTTGCATTCTTTCTAAACCATTACTTAAAGAGAGTCTTAATGTCCATACCTCTCACACTTTATTCTTCGGTTTCCTCAGAAGGGAAATTGCTCTCAGAGCTAAATCAATGAACACCCAGACACCCCTAGAGTGGTTTGAAAACCCATTGACCACTGCCAGATACCCTTCCAAACTGATTTTTACTCTATATAAAAAACGTATCCTATCCCCCACGGATGTCAAACCAGCTTTAATAGGCTTATGGGAGAAAGACTTGGGAAAACAATTCTCCCAGTCGGAGATACTAAACTCTTTAACACGCCCCATAAACTTTCACGTTGTGTCCGAGTGCAAGAAAATCTATATAAAGTACAATCTAGATGGTACAGGACTCCGGACAAAATTTCCCTCTTTTACCCTAATATTTCGGACCAGTGCTGAAGATGTAAAGCTAGTAGAGGCTCATTCTTCCACATTTGGTGGAGTTGTCCTTCGATACGCCCTTGGTGAAAAAACATTTTCCAACTAAGCAATAATATATGTAGATCCAAGTTTCTTTGCACTCCTGAAACTGCTCTCTTATCCTTTGGCATCCGTGGAGAAGACACACACAAAGTGACCCTTTTCACCTTTCTGATTTCAGCAGCCCGCCTCCTGATCCCCACATTCTGATCCCCACGTTCCCCTGAGACGCCTACAGTAGACCAATGGATCAATAAGGTTGATCAGTTTTATCGCTTGGAGGAACTCTCTCATTGGGAACTTAAAACCCAAAGTATTTGTCTCCACATCTGGTCCCTATGGAAAACCTATAGGCACTTTGAGTAATGCAATATGCTAATGACTTATACCCCGGTGTTCCCGAGTTTGACTCTCGGGAGTCAAAATTAATATCTGTGCAAAGTGATTACAAAATACCTACTTGTCACTTAATCTACTACTATTATATATGTAATCTGACTCGTTTCATGATATGGTATGTTTACATTTAATATTGTATGGATATTTTAACCACTTCAGCCCCGCTAGGTGAAACCCCCTTCATGACCAGAGCACTTTTTACACTTCTGCACTACACTCCTTTCACCGTTTATCGCTCGGTCATGCAACTTACCACCCAAATGAATTTTACCTCCTTTTCTTCTCACTAATGGAGCTTTCATTTGGTGGTATTTTATTGCTGCTGACATTTTTACTTTTTTTGTTATTAATCAAAATGTAACGATTTTTTTGCAAAAAAATGACATTTTTCACTTTCAGCTGTAAAATTTTGCAAAAAAAACGACATCCATATATAAATTTTTCGCCAAATTTATTGTTCTACATGTCTTTGATAAAAAAAAAATGTTTGGGCAAAAAAAAAATGGTTTGGGTAAAAGTTATAGCATTTACAAACTATGGTACAAAAATGTGAATTTCCGCTTTTTGAAACAGCTCTGACTTTCTGAGCACCTGTCATGATTCCTGAGGTTCTACAATGCCCAAACAGTAGAAAACCCCCACAAATGACCCCATTTCGGAAAGTAGACACCCTAAGGTATTCGCTGATGGGCATAGTGAGTTCATAGAACTTTTTATTTTTTGTCACAAGTTAGCGGAAAATGATGATGATTTTTATTTTATTTTTCTTACAAAGTCTCATTTTCCACTAACTTGCGACAAAAAATAAAAAATTCTAGGAACTCGCCATGCCCCTCACGGAATACCTTGGGGTGTCTTCTTTCCAAAATGGGGTCACTTGTGGCGTAGTTATACTGCCCTGGCAATTTAGGGGCCCAAATGTGTGAGAAGAACTTTGCAATCAAAATGTGTAAAAAATGACCGGTGAAATCCAAAAGGTGCACTTTGGAATATGTGCCCCTTTGCCCACCTTGGCAGCAAAAAAGTGTCACACATCTGGTATCGCCATACTCAGGAGAAGTTGGGGAATGTGTTTTGGGGTGTCATTTTACATATACCCATGCTGGGTGAGAAAAATATCTTGGTCAAATGCCAACTTTGTATAAAAAAATTGGAAAAGTTGTCTTTTGCCAAGATATTTCTCTCATCCAGCATGGTTATATGTAAAATGGCACCCCAAAACACATTCCCCAACTTCTCCTGAGTACGGGGATACCAGATGTGTCACACTTTTTTGCTGCCAAGGTGGGCAAAGGGGCACATATTCCAAAGTGCACCTTTCAGATTTTGCAGGCCATTTTTTACACATTTTGATTGCAAGGTACTTCTCACACATTTGGGCCCCTAAATTGCCAGGGCAGTATAACTACGCCACAAGTGACCCCATTTTGGAAAGAAGACACCCCAAGGTATTCCGTGAGGGGCATGGCGACTTCCTAGAATTTTTTATTTTTTGTCACAAGTTAGCGGAAAATGATGATTTTTTTTTTTTCTCTTTTTTCCTTACAAAGTCTCATATTCCACTAACTTGCGACAAAAAATAAAAAATTCTAGGAACTCGCCATGCCCCTCACGGAATACCTTGGGGTGTCTTCTTTCCAAAATGGGGTCACTTGTGGCGTAGTTATACTGCCCTGGCAATTTAGGGGCCCAAATGTGTGAGAAGTACTTTGCAATCAAAATCTGTAAAAAAATGACCGGTGAAATGCGAAAGGTGCACTTTGGAATATGTGCCCCTTTGCCCACCTTGGCATCAAAAAAGTGTCACACATCTGGTATCGCCGTACTCAGGAGAAGTTGGGGAATGTGTTTTGGGGTGTCATTTTACATATACCCATGCTGGGTGAGAGAAATATCTTGGCAAAAGACAACTTTTCCCATTTTTTTTATACAAAGTTGGCATTTGACCAAGATATTTTTCTCACCCAGCATGGGTATATGTAAAATGACACCCCAAAACACATTCCCCAACTTCTCCTGAGTACGGCGATAGAAGATGTGTCACACTTTTTTGCTGCCAAGGTGGGCAAAGGGGCACATATTCCAAAGTTCACCTTTCGGATTTTGCAGGGCATTTTTTACACATTTTGATTGCAAAGTTCTTCTCACACATTTGGGCCCCTAAATTGCCAGGGCAGTATAACTACGCCACAAGTGACCCCATTTTGGAAAGAAGACACCCAAAGGTATTCCGTGAGGGGCATGGCGAGTTCCTAGAATTTTTTATTTTTTGTCGCAAGTTAGTGGAATATGAGACTTTGTAAGGAAAAAAGAAAAAAAAAGAAAAATCATCATTTTCCGCTAACTTGTGACAAAAAATAAAAAATTCTAGGAACTCGCCATGCCCCTCACGGAATACCTTGGGGTGTCTTCTTTCCAAAATGGGGTCACTTGTGGCGTAGTTATACTGCCCTGGCAATTTAGGGGCCCAAATGTGTAAGAAGTACCTTGCAATCAAAATGTGTAAAAAATGGCCTGCGAAATCCGAAAGGTGCACTTTGGAATATGTGCCCCTTTGCCCACCTTGGCTGCAAAAAAGTGTCACACATCTGGTATCTCCGTACTCAGGAGAAGTTGGGCAATGTGTTTTGGGTTGTCATTTTACATATACCCATGCTGGGTGAGAGAAATATCTTGGCAAAAGACAACTTTTCCCATTTTTTTATACAAAGTTGGCATTTGACCAAGATATTTTTCTCACCCAGCATGGGTATATGTAAAATGACACCCCAAAACACATTCCCCAACTTCTCCTGAGTACGGCGATACCAGATGTGTGACACTTTTTTGCAGCCTAGATGCGCAAAGGGGCCCAAATTCCTTCTAGGAGGGCATTTTTAGACATTTGGATCCCAGACTTCTTCTCACACTTTCGGGCCCCTAAAAAGCCAGGGCAGTATAAATACCCCACATGTGACCCCACTTTGGAAAGAAGACACCCCAAGGTATTCAATGAGGGGCATGGCGAGTTCCTAGAATTTTTTATTTTTTTTGCATAAGTTAGCGGATATTGATTTTTTTTTGTTTTTTTTCTCACAAAGTCTCACTTTCCGCTAACTTAGGACAAAAATTTCAATCTTTCATGGACTCAATATGCCCCTCACGGAATACCTTGGGGTGTCTTCTTTCCGAAATGGGGTCACATGTGGGGTATTTATACTGCCCTGGCTTTTTAGGGGCCCTAAAGCGTGAGAAGAAGTCTGGAATATAAATGTCTAAAAATGTTTACGCATTTGGATTCTGTGAGGGGTATGGTGCGTCCATGTGAGATTTTATTTTTTGACACAAGTTAGTGGAATATGAGACTTAGTAAGAAAAAACAAAAACAAAAACAAACAAAAAATTTCCGCTAACTTGTGCAAAAAAAAATGTCTGAATGGAGCCTTACCAGGGGGGGGGGGGGGGGGGGGGGTGATCAATGACAGGGGGGTGATCAATGACAGGGGGGTGATCACCCATATAGACTCCCTGATCACCCCCCTGTCATTGATCACCCCCCCTGTAAGGCTCCATTCAGACATCCGCATGATTTTTTACGGATACATGGATACATGGATCTGATCCACAAAACACATGCGGACGTCTGAATGGAGCCTTACAGGGGGGTTATCAATGACAGGGGGTGATCAGGGTAATCAGGGTGATCACCCCCCTGTCACTGATCACCCCCCCTGTAAGGCTCCATTCAGACATCTGCATGATTTTTTACGGATCCATGGATACATGTATCGGATCCACAGAACGCATGCGGACGTCTGAATGCAGCCTTACAGGGGGGTTATCAATGACAGGGGGTGATCAGGGTAATCAGGGTGATCACCCCCGTCACTGATCACCCCCCCTGTAAGGCTCCATTCAGACATCCGCATGATTTTTTACGGATACATGGATACATGGATCGGATCCACAAAACACATGCGGACGTCTGAATGGAGCCTTACAGGGGGGTTATCAATGACAGGGGGTGATCAGGGTAATCAGGGTGATCACCCCCCTGTCACTGATCACCCCCCCTGTAAGGCTCCATTCAGACATCCGCATGATTTTTTACGGATCCATTGATACATGTATCGGATCCACAGAACGCATGCGGACGTCTGAATGGAGCCTTACAGGGGGGTTATCAATGACAGGGGGTGATCAGGGTAATCAGGGTGATCACCCCCCTGTCACTGATCACCCCCCCTGTAAGGCTCCATTCAGACATCTGCATGATTTTTTACGGATCCATGGATACATGTATCGGATCCACAGAACGCATGCGGACGTCTGAATGGAGCCTTACAGGGGGGTTATCAATGACAGGGGGTGATCAGGGTAATCAGGGTGATCACCCCCCTGTCACTGATTACCCCCCCTGTAAGGCTCCATTCAGACATCCGCATGATTTTTTACGGATCCATGGATACATGTATCGGATCCACAAAACGCATGCGGACGTCTGAATGGAGCCTTACAGGGGGGTTATCAATGACAGGGGGTGATCAGGGTAATCAGGGTGATCACCCCCCTGTCACTGATCACCCCCCCTGTAAGGCTCCATTCAGACATCCGCATGATTTTTTACGGATCCATGGATACATGTATCGGATCCACAGAACGCATGCGGACGTCTGAATGGAGCCTTACAGGGGGGTTATCAATGACAGGGGGTGATCAGTGTAATCAGGGTGATCACCCCCCTGTCACTGATCACCCCCCCTGTAAGGCTCCATTCAGACATCCGCATGATTTTTTACGGATCCATGGATACATGTATCGGATCCACAGAACGCATGCGGACGTCTGAATGGAGCCTTACAGGGGGGTTATCAATGACAGGGGGTGATCAGGGTAATCAGGGTGATCACCCCCCTGTCACTGATCACCCCCCCTGTAAGGCTCCATTCAGACATCCGCATGATTTTTTACGGATCCATGGATACATGTATCGGATCCACAGAACGCATGCGGACGTCTGAATGGAGCCTTACAGGGGGGTTATCAATGACAGGGGGTGATCAGGGTAATCAGGGTGATCACCCCCCTGTCACTGATCACCCCCCCTGTAAGGCTCCATTCAGACATCCGCATGATTTTTTACGGATCCATGGATACAGTGGAGGAAATAATTATTTGACCCCTCACTGATTTTGTAAGTTTGTCCAATGACAAAGAAATGAAAAGTCTCAGAACAGTATCATTTCAATGGTAGGTTTATTGTAACAGTGGCAGATAGCACATCAAAAGGAAAATCGAAAAAATAACTTTAAATAAAAGATAGCAACTGATTTGCATTTGATTGAGTGAAATAAGTATTTGAACCCTCTAACCAAAAAAGACTTAATACTTGGTGGAAAAACCCTTGTTTGCAAGCACAGAGGTCAAACGTTTCTTGTAATTGATGACCAAGTTTGCGCACATTTTAGGAGGAATGTTGGTCCACTCCTCTTTGCAGATCATCTCTAAATCCCTAAGGTTTCGAGGCTGTCTCTGTGCAACTCTGAGCTTGAGCTCCCTCCATAGGTTTTCGATTGGATTAAGGTCCGGAGACTGACTAGGCCACTCCATGACCTTAATGTGCTTCTTCTTGAGCCACTCCTTTGTTGCCTTTGCTGTATGTTTTGGGTCATTGTCGTGCTGGAACACCCATCCACGACCCATTTTCAGTTTCCTGGCAGAAGGAAGGAGGTTGTCGCTCAGGATTTCACGATACATGGCTCCGTCCATTTTCCCGTTTATGCGAATAAGTTGTCCTGTGCCCTTAGCAGAAAAACACCCCCAAAGCAAAATGTTTCCACCCCCATGCTTGACGGTGGGGACGGTGTTTTGGGGGTCATAGGCAGCATTTTTCTTCCTCCAAACACAGCGAGTTGAGTTAATGCCAAAGAGCTCTATTTTGGTCTCATCAGACCACAGCACCTTCTCCCAGTCACTCTCTGAATCATTCAGGTGTTCATTGGCAAACTTCAGACGGGCCTGCACATGTGCCTTCCTGAGCAGGGGGACCTTGCGAGCCCTGCAGGATTTTAATCCATTGCGGTGTAATGTGTTTCCAATGGTTTTCTTGGTGACTGTGGTCCCTGCTAATTTGAGGTCATTAACTAACTCCTCCCGTGTAGTTCTAGGATGCTTTTTCACCTTTCTCAGAACCATTGACACCCCACGAGGTGAGATCTTGCGTGGAGCCCCAGAGCGAGGTCGATTGATGGTCATTTTGTGCTCCTTCCATTTTCGAACAATCGCACCAACAGTTGTCACCTTCTCTCCCAGCTTCTTGCTAATGGTTTTGTAGCCCATTCCAGCCTTGTGCAGGTCTACAATTTTGTCTCTGACATCCTTGGACAGCTCTTTGGTCTTTCCCATGTTGGAGAGTTTGGAGTCTGCTTGATTGATTGATTCTGTGGACAGGTGTCTTTTATACAGGTGACTAGTTAAGACAGGTGTCCTTAATGAGGGTGACTAATTGAGTAGAAGTGTCTAACCACTCTGTGGGAGCCAGAACTCTTAATGGTTGGTAGGGGTTCAAATACTTATTTCACTCAATGAAATGCAAATCAGTTGCTATCTTTTATTTAAAGTTATTTTTTCGATTTTCCTTTTGATGTGCTATCTGCCACTGTTACAATAAACCTACCATTGAAATGATACTGTTCTGAGACTTTTCATTTCTTTGTCATTGGACAAACTTACAAAATCAGTGAGGGGTCAAATAATTATTTCCTCCACTGTACATGTATCGGATCCACAGAACGCATGCGGACGTCTGAATGGAGCCTTACAGGGGGGTTATCAATGACAGGGGGTGATCAGGGTGATCACCCCCCTGTCACTGATCACCCCCCCCTGTAAGGCTCCATTCAGACATCCGCATGATTTTTTACGGATCCATGGATACATGTATTGGATCCACAGAACGCATGCGGACGTCTGAATGGAGCCTTACAGGGGGGTTATCAATGACAGGGGGTGATCAGGGTAATCAGGGTGATCACCCCCCTGTCACTGATCACCCCCCCTGTAAGGCTCCATTCAGACATCCGCATGATTTTTTACGGATCCATGGATCGGATCCACAAAACGCATGCGGACGTCTGAATGGAGCCTTACAGGGGGGTTATCAATGACAGGGGGGTGATCAGGGAGTGTATATGGGTGATCACCCGCCTGTCATTGATCACCCCCTGTAAGGCTCCATTCAGACGTCCGCATGTGTTTTGCGGATCCGATCCATGTATCCATGGATCCGTAAAAATCATGCGGACGTCTGAATGGAGCCTTACAGGGGAGTGATCAATGACAGGGGGGTGATCAATGACAGGGGGTGATCAGGGAGTGTATATGGGTGATCACCCGCCTGTCATTGATCACCCCCCTGTAAGGCTCCATTCAGACGTCCGTATGCTTTTTGCGGATCCGATCCATGTATCCGTGGATCCGTAAAAATCATACGGACGTCTGAACGGAGCCTGACAGGGGGGTGATCAATGACAGAGCGGTGATCAATGACAGGGGGGTGATCAGGGAGTTTATATGGGGTGATCATGGGTGATCAGGGGTTTATAAGGGGTTAATAAGTGACGGGGGGGGTGTAGTGTAGTGTGGTGTTTGGTGCGACTGTACTGACCTACCTGAGTCCTCTGGTTTTCGATCCTAACAAAAGGGACCACCAGAGGACCAGGTAGGAGGTATATTAGACGTTGTTATGAAAACAGCGTCTAATATACCTGTTAGGGGTTAAAAAATTCGGATCTCCAGCCTGCCAGCGAGCGATCGCCGCTGGCATGCTGAAGAACCACTCGCTTACCTTCCGTTCCTGTGAGCGCGCGCGCCTGTGTGCGCGCGTTCACAGGAAATCTCGCGTCTCGCGAGATGACGCATATATGCGTGACTGTGCGCCAGCCTGCCACCTCCAGAACGCACATGTGCGTTAGGCGGTCCGGAGGTGGTTAAATCAATAAAAATTGTTTATAACAAAAAAAAATTAATTCAATCTGCAAAAATGCTTGTACATCCCCTCATCATCTCCTGCCTAGACTACTGCAACATTCTCCTCTGTGGCCTTCCATCTAGCACTCTCGCACCCCTCCAATCTATCCTAAACTCTGCTGCTTGACTAATACATCTCTCACTCTGTTACTCCCCTGCCTCTCCGCTCTGCAAATCCCTTCACTGGCTCCCCATTGCCCAGAAAATTCAGTTCAAAATACTAACAAATACATACAAGGCCGTCCACAACCTGTCCCCTTCCTACATCTCTGAGCTACTTTCCCGATACACCCCCACACGCAATCTCCGATCCTCACAAGACCTCCTTCTCTCCTCTCCTCTTATCACTTCTTCCCTCAATCGCCTCCAGGATTTCTCCTGTGCATCCCCCACAATCTGGAACTCGCTATCCCAATATATCAGACTCTCGCTGACAGTGGAATGCTTCAAAATAAACCTAAAAACCCACCTCTTTAGACAAGCCTACAACCAGTGACCCTGCTGCCTCTATACCACCATGACCAGCTTCCCCCTCACCTACTGTGTCCTTCTCCCATACCATGTAGATTGTAAGCCCTCACGGGCAGGGCCCTCTTTCCTTCTGCACCAATTTGTAACTCGTCTTGTTTCTGATTAGTGCAATTGTCTGTATTATGTATGTGCACTGCTTATCATATGCACAGTGCTATGGAATGAATGCCGCTTTAATAATAAATAAAAATAATAATAATATTACATTGCCGATTTTTGCAATCGCAAATTTTCAAATTTGCTAATTTATGACTAGTATTCAGCAAAAAATGTTGCAAAATATCACTAATTCTAATATTGGTCTATGCTGCTCATCACTATTAACTAACCATTCATGTAACTCCAGTATGTCAATGTAAAACATTAGGTGTTTTTAGATGGAAGAAAATGCATTCCAAAAAAATCACACAGTAGCAAAAAATATTCAAAGCTTAGATCAATAAAATATAATAGAGTTTGTCTACATATGGAAAAAATAAAGGTTTCTCAACATGATGAATCGAGATGGCCTTGCGGTTCGCCCGGCGGTCGTTTCGCTGCAAACTTTGCAGGCGCCAAATTCTTTTACATTGTGAAGAACTTTGCCCCATGACACATCCATCAGGTGGTACAGGACAGCCAATGGACATACCTCCTACCTTATAAATAAACCTGATCTAGCCGCCATTTTACATTCAGTCTTTTGCCAATGTAGGGAGAGGTTGCTGTGTGGAGCAGGGACAGACTGTTAGGGACACTAAACACTAGCTAATAGGGCCACAAAAGTCCTTTTAAGGACTGGTATAGGTGTGCTATTGATAGGTGTGACTTACTGAGGGGTGTAATATACTTATACTTTCTAACATAGGAAGTATATTATACTGCATTTGTAATGTGCAGCAGTTGTGTGCGGTTCTGGTGCGATACCGCAGCTATACAGAGGGACAAACGCTATTGGAACAAACAATTTCTACTGGTGTGATTTGCAAGTTCCCCCCCAATAAAGCTGATTAAAGCAGGGCTATTATATACCAATAATATACTTTCTATATAGTGCATTTGGGTAGTGCAGCATTGGTTTGCAATTTTGCTGCATTACCGCATCTACAGATAGTGACAAACAAAAATTGGAACAATTAATTTCTACTGGTGTAAAATACCTGTTGTCCCCTAAAAAAAACTTATTGAAGCAGGAGTGTTATATATGAATTATATACTTTCTATATAGTGCATTTGGTTAGTGCAGCATTTGTTTGTGGTTTATCTGCGTTACCGCATCTACACAGTGACAAATGTCGTTGGAACAAATAATTTCTACTTGTGTGATATACCAGTTGCCCCCCCAAAAAAATGATTGAACCAGGGGGGTTTTACACCAATTATATACTTTCTATATAGTGCATTTGATTAGTGCAGCAGTTGTTTGCGGTTTTGCTGCATTACTTCAGCTACAGATTGGGTCAAATGCCATTGGAATAAATAATTTCTACTGGTGTGATATATCAGTTGCCCCCCCCAAAAAAGTGATTGAAGAAGGGGTGTAATATACCAATAATATACTTTCTATATAGTGCAGTTGGGTAGTGCAGCATTTGTTTGCGGTTTAGCTGCATTACCTCAGCTATAGATAGTGACAAACAACGTACTCCCGTGACCTAAAATAAACATTTTCTAGGCTCCCACAGGACATATTTCTGAGAATTTCCCTTTAACACGCATAAAAAATGTCTACTAATTAAGATACATATTTTTAGTTGGAATTTTTGTCATTGATCCCCCTCTAGTATGTCACTGTCCATGTTTTGGGACTATTTGTACACTTCTACTAAGTATTTTGTGGCTGCAAATATGAGCTGAAGGTTTTTCAGGTTCGCCTGCCATTAAAGTGAATGGGGCCCGCCGCAAACTTGCGGTTCGCTAACTTTTAATCACATTTGCTAACCATTCTGGCTGATATTTGTCCCTCACTACATATAACTTCACCACTAAACGGCAAATATATATATATATTTTTGCCACTAATAGCCACCAAAATGATCTCTAATTTTCTCACTTCACCACCCAACAGTAAAAAAAAAAATTTGTGACACTAATACACACAACAAAAGTGCTTTAGAACATATAACTGCACCACTGAACGGCAAATATACATTTGTTTGCCACTAATACACCCCAAAAAGAGCTGTCATTTTCTCACTTCACCACACAATGGCAAATACTATTTTTGTGCCACTAATACACACCAAAAATGGCTTTAGAACACATAACTACACAGCTGAATAGCACATATATATCTTTTTGCCACTAATACACGCCAAAAAGGGCTTTAGAACATATAATTGCACTGCTAAACAGCAAATATGCCCTTATTTTTTTGTGTGATTTACCAGTTGCCCTCCCCCAAAAAACTGATTGAAGCAGGGGTGTTATATACCAATTATATACTTTCTATATAGTGCATTTAGGTAGTGCAGCAGTTGTTTGCGGTTTTGCTGCATTTCCTCAGCTACAGATAGTGACAAACAAAATTGGAACAAATAATTTCTACTGGTGTAATATACCAGTTGCCCCCCCAAAAAATTGATTGAACCTAGGGGTGTTATATACCAATTATATACAAACCGGATTCCAAAAAAGTTGGGACACTAAACAAATTGTGAATAAAAACGTTTAATCCGAGTAAATGTATCATTTTAAAGGAAAAATACGTTGATTCAAATTTTCACGGTGTCAACAAATCCCCAAAAAGTTGGGACAAGTGGCAATAAGAGGCTGGAAAAAGTAAATTTGAGCATAACGAAGAGCTGGAAGACCAATTAACACTAATTAGGTCAATTGGCAACATGATTGGGTATAAAAAGAGCTTCTCAGAGTGGCAGTGTCTCTCAGAAGCCAAGATGGGTAGAGGATCACCAATTCCCACAATGTTGTGCAGAAAGATAGTGGAGCAATATCAGAAAGGTGTTACCCAGCAAAAAATTGCAAAGACTTTGCATCTATCATCATCAACTGTGCATAACATCATCCGAAGATTCAGAGAATCTGGAACAATCTCTGTGCGTAAGAGTCAAGGCCATAAAACCATACTGGATGCCCGTGATCTCCGGGCCCTTAAACGACACTGCACCACAAACAGGAATGCTACTGTAAAGGAAATCACAGAATGGGCTCAGGAATACTTCCAGAAACCATTGTCAGTGAACACAATCCACCGTGCCATCCGCCGTTGCCAGCTGAAACTCTACAGTGCAAAGAAGAAGCCATTTCTAAGCAAGATCCACAAGCTCAGGCGTTTTCACTGGGCCAGGGATCATTTAAAATGGAGTGTGGCAAAATGAAAGACCGTTCTGTGGTCAGACGAGTCACGATTCAAAGTTCTTTTTGGAAATCTGGGACGCCATGTCATCCGGACCAAAGAGGACAAGGACAACCCAAGTTGTTATCAACGCTCAGTTCAGAAGCCTGCATCTCTGATGGAATGGGGTTGCATGAGTGCGTGTGGCATGGGCAGCTTGCATGTCTGGAAAGGCACCATCAATGCAGAAAAATATATTCAGGTTTTAGAACAACATATGCTCCCATCCAGACGTCATCTCTTTCAGGGAAGACCCTGCATTTTTCAACAAGATAATGCCAGACCACATTCTGCATCAATCGCAACATCATGGCTGTGTAGGAGAAGGATCCAGGTACTGAAATGGACAGTCTGCAGTCCAGATCTTTCACCTATAAAGAACATTTGGCGCATCATAAAGAGGAAGGTGCAACAAAGAAGGCCCAAGACGATTGAACAGTTAGATGCCTGTATTAGACAAGAATGGGAGAGCATTCCTATTTCTAAACTTGAGAAACTGGTCTCCTCGGTCCCCAGACGTCTGTTGAGTGTTGTAAGAAGAAGGGGAGATGCCACACAGTGGTGAAAATGGCCTTGTCCCAACTTTTTAGGGATTTGTTGACACCATGGAATTCTGATTCAACATATTTTTCCCTTAAAATGGTACATTTTCTCAGTTTAAACTTTTGTTTCGTGATTTATGTTCTATTCTGAATAAAATATTAGAAGTTGGCACCTCCACATCATTGCATTCAGTTTTTATTCACGATTTGTATAGTGTCCCAACTTTTTGGGAATCCGGTTTGTACTTTCTATATAGTGCATTTAGTTAGTGCAGCATTTGTTTGCGGTTTTGCTGTGTTACCGCAGCTACAGATAGGGACAAATTCCATTGGAACAAATAATTTCACTTGTATGATATACCAGTTGTCCCCCCAAGAAACTGATTGAAGCAGGGGTGTTATATACAAATAATATACTTTCTATATAGTGCAGTTGGGTAGTGCAACATTGGTTTGCGGTTTTTCTGCGTTACCTCAGCTACAGATAGTGACAAACAACTTTGCAACAACGTACTCCCGTGGCCTAAAATAAGCATTTTCTAGGCTCCAACGGGACATATTTCTGAGAATTTCCCTTTAAGACGCATAAAAATTTCCCCTGATTAAGATAAATATTAAGATAAATATTTTTTTTATCCCCCTCTAGTATGTCACCGTCCATGTTGTTGGACTATTTGTACCCTTCTACTAAGTATTTGGTGGCTGCAAATATGAGCTCAAGGTTTTTCAGGTTCGCCTGCCATTAAAGTGAATGGGGCACGCCGCGAACTTGCGGTTCGCGAACATTTGATCGCTTTCGCGTGATCGCGTTCGCGAACCTTCCCGGTCGATGATTGTCCATCACTACATATAAGTTCACTGCTGAACAGCAAATATATATTTTTTTTCCACTAATACCTGCGAAAATGGCCAGCATTTTCTCACTTCATCACATAACGGCAAATACTTTTTTGTGCCACTAATACATGCAAAAAAGTTCTTTAGAACATATAACTGCACCGCTGAATGGCAAATATATATATATTTTTTGCCACTAATACACACCAAAAAGAGCTGTCATTTTCTCACCACACAATGGCAAATACTTTATTTTGTGCCACTAATACACACCAAAAAGGGCTTTAGAACATATAAATGCACTGCTGAATGGCAAATAGGCCCTTATTATTTTCCACTTATGCACGCCACAAAAGGCTTTAGAACATGTAACTGCACCGCTGAACGGCAAACATATTTTTGGGCCACTAATACACGCCAAAAAGGGCTGTAATTTTCTCACTTCTCCACACAACGGCAAATACTTTTTTTTGGGCCACTAAAACACGCCAAAAAGGGCCTTAGTACATACAATTGCACTGCTGAACAGCAAATAGGCCCTTATTTTTTTTTTCAATTAAATATGCCACAAAAGACTTTAGAACATATAACTGCACTGCTGAAGGTCAAATAATACATATATTTTGCCACTAATACAGGCCAAAATGGGCTTTAGAACATATAACTGCAAAGCTGAACGGCAAATAGGCCCTTAATTTTATCCACTTATACAGTACAGAAAAGGCTTTAGAACATATAACTGCACAGCTGCACGGCAAATAATACATATTTTTTGCCACTAATACATGCAAAAAAAGGGCTTTAAAATATATAACTGCACCGCTGAATGGCAAATATATATTTTTTTGCCACTAATATAGTCCAAAAAGGGCTGTAATTTTCTCACTTCACCACACAACGGCAAATACTTTTTTTTGGGCCACTAAAACACGCCAAAAAGGGCCTTAGTACATACAATTGCACTGCTGAACAGCAAATAGGCCCTTATTTTTTTTTTCAATTAAATATGCCACAAAAGACTTTAGAACATATAACTGCACTGCTGAAGGTCAAATAATACATATATTTTGCCACTAATACAGGCCAAAATGGGCTTTAGAACATATAACTGCAAAGCTGAACGGCAAATAGGCCCTTCATTTTTTCCACTTATACAGTACACAAAAGGCTTTAGAACATATAACTGCACAGCTGAACGGCAAACAATACATATTTTTTGCCACTAATACACACAGAAAAAGGGCTTTAAAATATATAACTGCACCGCTGAATGGCAAATATATATTTTTTTGCCACTAATATAGGCCAAAAAGGGCTGTAATTTTCTCACTTCACCACACAATACTTTTTTTATGCCACTAATACATGCAAAAAAGTGCTTTAGAACATATAACTGCACCGCTGAACGGCAAATATATATATTTTTTGCCACTAATACAAGCCAAAAAGGGCTTTAGAACTAATAACTGCACCGCTGAACGTCAAATAATATAAGTAATCTTCTCACTTCTCCACACAACAGCAAATACTTTTTTGTGTGCCACTAATACACACCAAAAATGGCTTTAGAACATATAACTACAACACTGAATGTCAAATAGGCCATAACTTTTTTCCACTTATACACTCCACAAAAGGCTTTAGAACATATAACTGAACCGCTGAACAGCAAATAATATGTATTTATCTTGCCACTAATACACGCCAAAAATTGCTTTAGAATACTTTTTTTTGCCACTAATATACGCAAAAAAGTGCTTTAGAACATATAACTGCACTGCTGAACGGCAAAAATATATATCTTTTTGCCACTAATACACGCCAAAAAAGGCTTTCGAACATATAACTGCACCTCTGAATGGCAAATAATATATATTTTGCACCACTAATACACGTCAAAAAGGGCTTTAGAATATATAACTGCACCGCTGAACGCCAAAAATGGCTGTAATTTTCTCACTTAGCATATAACTGCACCGCACAAGGGCAAATAAGACATAGAAATATTTCCTTGTAATAAACCCTGTTAATGGCTGTATCAAACAGCACTTACACCCCAAACCTGGAATTACAGAGCTGTATAATGGCAATTTGGATTTGCAATCAGTGCAGCAAGGTGTAAAAGGATTGTTCCTATTACCCAGGCTGTAAACTTCCCTACTGGACCCTGTTCTGTTTTAATACTGTGGAATGATACCTCTCTATCCTTTCCCTGAACTTCTATACAGCAAAATAAAAGTTTTAAAGTCTTTTCTACCACTGGCCCTATCTCCTGCTGATGTCTCTCTCTGCACTAAGTTCACTGGAAAATGAATTTCCATCCGCCACCATCTTTTTTGAAGATCTCGGCCGAAATCACGTGTGGCGCGAGATTATGTGATCACGTCGGCCGGCGTGATGATGTAATCTCGCGCAGCACAGGATTTCGGCCGAGATCTTCAAGCAAGATGGAGGCTGGTAGCCCTTTGCATGCAAATGGAGGTGGTAAGTTTTAATTTCAGGATTAATCAATTCGAGAAAATTCAGCTTCTAGGTGAATCAAATAATTCCTAAAATTCGGATCAAATTCCATTTCGTGGGATTCAATTCGCTCATGTCTAGTCGTAACCATGGACACGAGAAGCGTATAATGTGATGAAAAATGAGTCTAGCCAGCAAAAGAAGCAATATGGATATTAATACATTAGTCAATTAGTAACATGTCAAATGCCACTTGCTGAAGTGAGACAACTCCTTTAAGACTCCCTTACATCACACCGAATTTTTACATTACAGTAGGGAGGCATTCTGGATCCACACACTACAGACTCTGGAGTTTAAGGGGTTAAACAAGGAATATGAGATCTCTGATTTAATAAAATATATTTATAGGGATTATTTAGTCTTGCCAATATCAGTTTTTATACTGTGCTATATTTTGTTATGATTTGTTATATTTTATTTTGCTATATTTGTTATATTTTGCCTATTTGCCATAGATATTTTATTGAACCATTGTCTTTTGCAGTAGAATGAATTAGTAATATATTCCTTTACTATTTTCTAGACATCACAGAATCATTAATTCTCATGAAACATGGCACTCTATTTATTGTGGTTCTCCAGGTGATGGCATATGATGTAAGTCAGAGTTACTTGTGTAATACTGTATATATTAATTATGCCATGGTTGACAAAGGTTCCAGAAGGGCTGAAAACTCTGTGCCACTGCATATTGCACAACTACATTTATTTCATGTGCCATGCAGAAATGCAGCATAACCTCAATGTTCCTGTCATTGTCAATAACCACCTTGCCCAGTTGGAGTTGGTAGGGAGACAGCCAGTGAGATGTTTGCTTGATGCATTTTAGCAAGTGACCGGCCTCATAGCTGCTCTCACCCAGGCTGATCCGCTCTAACTCTACATTTCAATGCTTGACTTTACACATGTGATAGGGAGGGGGAGCAATGTTCTGCCCTGCTTCTGTTGGCCAGGTGGGAGTTCAGTATGGGCACCAACAAATTGCTTTGCATGTAGAGTTGTTTCCTGGTCACATATTTCCTTATAAACAGCTGAAGAGGAGTGAAATAGGTGGAGGATTCTGAGTAGGAAAAGAAGTAACTGATGATGGCAATAACAAGGAAACTATACTGCACGTGGATGTGACCTGGCTGCCACAAAAGAGACTGGGAGAAGGAGAAGACTCTTGTTACGCTAACTGGCGACCACTTCTATTTTCCAACAGTAACTGGTTTATGTGGTTCAATAGAACCATGGTGTTTATGTTTGTGTTTAAGCGCCCATGGCTTATTTAAATGCTGCAGATCTTGCACGCGGCAATGATTTTGTCTTCCGTTACTATGGAGAAAAACTCACACACTCCGCACAGAGCTAGCGGCAGCTAAGCTTGGCTACACTCACCCACAGAATTAGCAGCATCGCTCATTCCCGAAATGATGATTATACAAGCAGATATGTCCCTAGCAATTTTCGGGGAGGTTAAGGCCTTGCACTGCCTCTGCTTGGTATAGCCATGGCAGCAATCAAACTCCTCTGATGTTACTTCATCCATAGCACCTCATTCTGACTCCCAGGTCCTGTGCAACACACAATCATTGTCATCTTCATCTTCTCTCTTCATGGTATTTTATCTGACCGTGATATGTCATTGTGGGATCCTCCCCCCCCATCTATTTCCTACTCTGTATTTACCCAAAATGCCACTGCTGCTACTACTACCACTACCACATCTACTGAGACTATGGTTGCCACCAGTACCTCTACCACTTTCAATATAACTATGCATGGGTCCCCCACCTCCACTTGAACCTCTTCATCATAGCCATCCAAACTTTTATTGGCTATTAAGGGCGGGTTCACATCAGCATTATGGATTCCGTTTTTGTTTTCCATTATAACATGGTTATGGGAATCAACGGATCAGTCTGGTTCCCGTTATGCAAGACGGAAAACAAAGTCCTGTGAACAGGACTTTTTTTCTGTTCTGCATAACGAAAACTAGATGGATCCGTTATGATTCCCGTAGACTTCTATGATGACGGAAAGCAAAAAGGAATGCCTTTTAAATGCGTCCCTTTAGCATTCTGTCATAATACAAGTCTATGGGCAGCATAACGGATCCATGCTGGTTTACGTCTTGCATAATGGAAACCAGGATGGACTCATTATGCTGCCCATAGACTTGTATTACGAAGGATCAAAATGTAATGCCTCTTAAAGGCTTCCATTTTGATTTCCATCTTATGGATTCCGTTATTTTCCATTATAAACATGTTATAACGGAAAACAAAAACGTAATCCATAATGCTCATGTGAACCCGCCCTTACTTTGTTCTTTTAACTTTACCTTTAGAATGGGTATAAAAATGCTATTTTTGTAGTGAATGTCTTTAAACTACACAGTTTGATGCAATAATATGTTCAAAAACACGGATATAACAATGCAATGTTTGTGGTAAAATATCTGAACTACATGGTCTGATGCAGTAAAGCATTTTATAACCTGGGTTTATTAATGCAATGTCTGCGTGAAATGTCTTTGAACATCAGCTCAATAGCATAGTTATAGCAATGCAACGTTTTCAATATCATGGGTATAATAATATAATTTTTGTTGTGAAACATCTTTGAACTACACAGTCTGATGCAGTATTATTTTCCCTAACATGGGTATAACACTACAATGTTTGTGGTAAAAAGTCTTTAAAGTATGTGTTCAATAACATGGGTATAAAAATGTTATTATTGTTATAAAATGTTTTTGCCATAACTGAATGTTACCTTGTGGTAATATGTAAAGTGTTTAGTAACCCAGGTATAGGCTGGCAACAAACCTATACACTGTAGAAATGTGAATATAAAAAATATTAGTGAATATAAAAATAGTTAGTAAAAAGTGAATATAAAAATAGTTCTGTAAAGCAGAACTAGCTGCGAGCAGCAGCTATATGAAACACACAACCTGGTGACCAGCCATTCACTTCTTCAAAGCTTCCCCTAAAGCTTTCCCTAAAATCTACCCAATTATATCCTCTTATTCTCTCCCTATGCTCTACTTATAGTGTCCCTATCACACTACATTAGTGGCTTGTGTCTGTAATAGCTTTTTGTCAGACATTGCCACATCTTTCCAGTTCATAGACTGAAGACAGAATGGCAATTCTTCCGTGTCAACATAAGGAGCTGCGTGCCCACTGCCCCCTGATTGGTTGATCCAGGCTGTCTGTCAACCTCAGAACCAATCAGAGCAAGCTCTTCCCTGCACTTCTTCCTAATGTCAATATTAATAATAATAATGTTCTTCTCTCCAATATTCACTGGAAACTGGTGCTGGGTGCAGTTTGTATGCTATTTGTCCAAAATTAATCATAAAATCTGCAGATTTGTTTAGCAGACTAATTTTTGTGCAATTTGAAGATTGGTTTAGAATGGATTCACGTATCTCTAATTCAATGTAAACATCACCTGACAGAGTAGCACCAAATAATATATATTTTTTTTTCTCAAAGCTGGTAATTCTGCACCACTCATCTCATTACATCTTGAGCCAAGAAGAATGGTAAGTAAAGACACATCTGTAAATTGGACTAATGGCTAATATAGGTCTGTGTCACTAAGTGAGGCTTAGGGTTCGATATAAAAATTCTGTAACTCACTGGGTAAAATTTAAATTACAGCATTTAATCTTAGCAGTGCTGATAAAAGCATAAAGGTGAGAAACATACCATACAGCTCCAATGTCCAGTCTTAAGTATACAGACACAAATAAATAAAAATAAAATACAAGGTTTTATTGAATGCCACATTTAACTGATGAAAAATGCCACGCTCCACATTAGGAGAATTAATTCTATTGTAAACTATTGATCCGCTGAGAACTTAGTTCAGTTTAATGTACTGTATCAGGCTAACTTGTCTGATAATTCAAAGCGTCTTTGCAAGAGATTAACTAAGATTTACAAAAAGGCAATCTGGCACGGACATGACAAGCTTGTAATTAAATTTTGTCTATTGAAGCCACGGAAATAAAATATCTGGGCAAGAAATTAACACACAGTTTTGTCAGAATAGCATTCAATTCGATGTCACTTGGAAACCGTAAATTTGACACTAATTAGCTTTTATTAAATGTGTGTCATCTGTGGTTAACTGAATTGACCTGGATAATAATTTGCTGAGATATATATAATTCCTAGATAAATGACTGTGCTTTCTTTAAAAGAAAAAGAAAACAAGAGTGAACAACTAGTCTTAAAGAGGCTGTCTCACTTTAGCAAGTGGCATTTATCATATTTATCATGTAGAGAAAGTTTATACAATTGCTTCCTTTGCTGTCTGGATTCACACAGCTTGTTTCCATGGTTACAGACCACCCTGAAATCCATCAGTGGTGGTTGTGCTTGCACACTATAGGAAAAAGTGTCAGCTTACTTAAGTTAGACAATCCCTTTAACTAAGGCTAGTTTCACAATAGTCCCACAATAATATGCATCAGATATCATATAAAATATAACACAAACATGTATTAAACATAATTAGACATATACATTGGTGAAAACAAATAATGGGGGGAAAAGGGAACCCTGGAGGGGTACCTCCACCCAAACCCCTGTTTTACAAAGACCAGTCAGGAGCACCAACTGGACTGAAGCCCACCAGATCCATGAGAAATAACAGTATTAATGTCAAAAACACCATTGACCTAAATCCAATCCTGTAGAGAAAAGGGAGTAGGAAATATACAAGAACAGTCAAATTGTAAATATCAAACCCTGCACCCAGTCCTGTGCAAGATGAAAGAGTATCAATGGAAGAATGCCCATGTCTGAATTAAATAGACATCAGCTGCATATAACACCAAGACTGGATGCAGGAATCAGGTTATATAAAGATGAATGGCAGTCAGGAACACAATAGTCAGTATAATTTACCCATGGTGGACAAAAGGCCCGAGGCTCCCGGCACTACTGCTAGTTTCGCCAACCCACTGGCTTTGTCAGGAGGTTAATGTATACTGGTATATATTGGGGTGTATATATATCAAAGAATGTACCTCAATTTGGTAGAGGACGCATGCACGGCATGATTAAGAGGTCTGCATCACAACAGCGCGCCGCTCGTCACCATGCAACAGACCCTGAACGCTTCCACGTACCACGTAGCGTACATCCGGGAAGTGGTTGACGCATGGTTAGGGGCATCGCCCACGCCTGTCACCATGGGAACGAGCAACAGGGAGCACTCCATGATGCGGCCACCCAGTGCATGCGCGGGATGTCCAACTCTGGGTGAGAAGCCTGAATCTGTGAAGAGAAGAATTAGCAGGGACCAGTCCAAACACATGGATCACACCATATATATGTGGTAAAAAAATATATGGTCCTCAAGCTGCGTGATCACCATGTGTAAAAAAAAATACATAAAAATGCATGTCCAATAAGATACCAGTGATTAAAAGAGGTGATCTAAAACCATCATAAAAACTGTGAATATAATAATAGTGTACATACAAACAGTTACATAGTACATAGTACATAAGGCCGAAAAAAGACATCTGTCCATCCAGTTCGGCCTGTTATCCTGCAAGTTGATCCAGAGGAAGTAAAAAAAAAAAAAAAAAAAAAAACCTGGGAGGTAGAAGCCAATTTTCCCTACTTTAGGGGAATAAAAATTCCTTCCCGACTCCAATCAGGCAATCAGAATAACTCCCTGGATCAACGATCCCTCTCTAGTAGCTATAGCCTGTAATATTATTACACTCCAGAAATACATCCAGGCCCCTCTTGAATTCCATTATTGTACTCACCATCACCACCTCCTCAGGCAGACAGTTCCATAGTCTCACTGCTCTTACTGTAAAGAATCCTTTTCTATGTTTGTGTACAAACCTTCTTTCCTCCAGACGCAGAGGATGTCCCCTCGTCACAGTCCTGGGGATAAATAGCTGATGGGAGAGATCTCTGTACTGACCTCTGATATATTTATACATATTAATTAGATCTCCCCTCAGTCATCTTTTTTCTAAAGTGAATAGCCCTAATTTTGATAATCTTTCAGGGTACTGTAGTTGCCCCATTCCAGTTATTACTTTAGATGCCCTCCTCTGGACCTTCTCCAGCTCTGCTATGTCTGCCTTTTCTACAGGAGCCCAGAACTGTACACAGTATCCACGTTGAACCCAGATTAAACATAATAATTATAAATCACCCATTATATAAGAAAATATATTAAAAAATCATATAGCAAACTCCTGAATATGTGAAAATCCATGGAAAAGAGTATATAATAAAAAACAAAAATACCAAAAATGTGATTCATAAATAAATTGCAAACATATATAGATTCATATTTACAAAAAGTGCAAAATATACAATGTCACAAAATAAAGTGCATAATAAAAAATATTGTAATTAATAGCATTTCTAAATTCATAATTGCAAAAAGTGCTAAATATGTAGTGGCAAAAAATTATAAAATATATAATCATAAAGTGTCTTGTGCATAACATGAGAGATTCTCTTCACTTGAAGCTTTACCTCCGAAGGGTATAATGTGTCATAACATAGGAGGTAGTATAACCTCACAGGTGCTATTGATATAGAGAACAGAGATTAAAATACTAAATACATATCACAAAAATAAATCATCAACCCCAAACAAATATCCCCAAAAAAAAAATATAATGTGTTATTATTTTTTTAGAAAATAAAAAAGTACAATTAATGAAAAGGCCTGTAACTTACTGCTTCATTTAGTCCCCAGGGGATCTTAGTTTTCAACATTATGATCCATCTCATATCCCTTTGCAAAAGTAATTTCTTAATGTCACCACCTCGACAGCCCATAATGACATTATCAATGCCCCTAACTATTAAACCCCTCAAATCGGAGTTGTGTTTATCTTTAAAGTGTAGGGCTATGGGTTGTCATTTGGTCAGATCCTCAGACCTCATGGTTCCTGCTGCTCGAATATTACTAGCGTGTTCCAAAATTCTCACCCGGAGCTCCCTGGTTGTAATACCCACATAAATGAGGCTACATGGGCATGTGATTAGATACACAACAGCTGTTGACCTACAGGTATTATGATGGACTATCTGATATTCTTTAGAACCCTTGGAGTCTATAAAGATAGAAGTCCACAACATATACAGTATGTGCATGCCTGACAGTTGCCACAAGAAAATGACTCTGTGCTATCGGTGGAAAATAGTGACTCCTTGTAAGAATGTCACCCAATTTTTAGTTTTCTTCCATGTAATCAACGGATAATCTGAGAGTGACTCCCTGAGATCATTATCAGAAAGTAAGATGGGCAAGTGTTTAGTCATTACAGGTCCTTCTAAAAAAATTAGCATATTGTGATAAAGTTCATTATTTTCTGTAATGTACTGATAAACATTAGACTTTCATATATTTTAGATTCATTACACACCAACTGAAGTAGTTCAAGCCTTTTATTGTTTTAATATTGATGATTTTGGCATACAGCTCATGAAAACCCAAAATTCCTATCTAAAAAAATTAGCATATCATGAAAAGGTTCTCTAAACGAGCTATTAACCTAATCATCTGAATCAACTAATTAACTCTAAACACCTGCAAAAGATTCCTGAGGCTTTTAAAAACTCCCAGCCTGGTTCATTACTCAAAACCGCAATCGTGGGTAAGACTGCCGACCTGACTGCTGTCCAGATTGCCATCATTGTCACACTCAGGCAAGAGGGTAAGACACAGAAAGAAATTTCTGAACGAATAGGCTGTTCCCAGAGTGCTGTATCAAGGCACCTCAGTGGGAAGTCTGTGGGAAGGAAAAAGTGTGGCAGAAAACGCTGCACAACGAGAAGAGGTGACCGGACCCTGAGGAAGATTGTGGAGAAGGACCGATTCCAGACCTTGGGGGACCTGTGGAAGCAGTGGCTGAGTCTGGAGTAGAAACATCCAGAGCCATCGTGTACAGGCGTGTGCAGGAAATGGGCTACAGGTGCCGCATTCCCCAGGTCAAGCCACTTTTGAACCAGAAACAGCGGCAGAAGCGCCTGACCTGGGCTACAGAGAAGCAGCACTGGACTGTTGCTCAGTGGTCCAAAGTACTTTTTTCGGATGAAAGCAAATTTTGCATGTCATTCGGAAATCAAGGTGCCAGAGTCTGGAGGAAGACTGGGGAGAGGGAAATGCCAAAATGCCTGAAGTCCAGTGTCAAGTACCCACAGTCAGTGATGGTCTGGGGTGCCATGTCAGCTGCTGGTGTTGGTCCACTGTGTTTTATCAAGGGCAGGGTCAATGCAGCTAGCTATCAGGAGATTTTGGAGCACTTCATGCTTCCATCTGCTGAAAAGCTTTATGGAGATGAAGATTTCATTTTTCAGCACGACCTGGCACCCGCTCACAGTGCCAAAACCACTGGTAAATGGTTTTTCGGACCACGGTATTACTGTGCTAAATTGGCCTGCCAACTCTCCTGACCTGAACCCCATAGAGAATCTGTGGGATATTGGGAAGATAAAGTTGAGAGACGCAAGACCTAACACTCTGGATGAGCTTAAGGCCGCTATCGAAGCATCCTGGACCTACATAACACCTCAGCAGTGCCACAGGCTGATTGCCTCCATGCCACGCCGCATTGAAGCAGTCATTTCTGCAAAAGGATTCCCGACCAAGTATTGAGTGCATAACTGAACATAATTATTTGAAGGTTGACTTTTTTTGTATTAAAAACACTTTCCTTTTATTGGTCGGATGAAATATGCAAATTTTTTGAGATAGGAAATTTGGGTTTTCATGAGCTGTATGCCAAAATCATCAATATTAAAACAATAAAAGGCTTGAACTAATTCAGTTGGTGTGTAATGAATCTAAAATATATGAAAGTCTAATGTTTATCAGTACATTACAGAAAATAATGAACTTTATCACTATATGCTAATGTTTTTAGAAGGACCTGTATTTCCCAGATTTTCTGCCAATGTGTATTAAAAGGCGTAATAAATCGAGATTTCACATCATTGACCCTTTTTCTACTTACCAGAAGGGAATCCCTAGATGAGGATTTTGCTCTTAAATAACCCCTTCTAATATCGCATTGGTTATAATTCCTGTTTCAAAATCTTTTAGAGAGGTCTTCCGATTGGGTCTCAAAGCTTTCATTACTTGAGCATATCCGACGAAGTCTTAAGAATTGAACCATGGGAATAGCTCTGATGGTCTGCGGATAATAAGAGGATTTTGCATATAATAGGGCATTCGTCACTGTGAGCTTCCTGAATAGATCTGTGGAGACCCTGCCATCTGGTTCCCTGCCAAGTAAGATATCCAAGAATTCAATCCGTTCCTTGCTATAGTCCCATGTCAACTTAATATTCAAATAATTTACATTAAGTTGTTGGAAAAAAGGTGTTTAACTTGACTATGGAGCCCTGCCAAATGAATAAAATGTCTTTGATATATCTCGACCACGAGACCACTGAGCTATGGCCAGGTGGATTCTGGACTGTCTCTCTTTCCCACAGCCCCAGGAAAAGATTGGCGTATGAAGGTGCACAAGTCGCCCCCATAGCCGTTCCCTGGAGCTGTAGGAAGAGGCAGTCCTTAAATACAAAATAATTATGCCTGAGTATGAAGTCCAGAATCCTGACGACATCTGTAAAAAATATCTGACCGCTCGGATCCCATGGTCATGGCATATCGATGTGTATAGGGCCTCAATGTCACAAGTAACAAACATCATGTCTTCTTCCAAAAAGACCCCATTAAATTTCTTCAATATATCCGATGCATCCTTGAGATAAGACAGCAGGGTCTTAACACAGCCCCTCAGGTAAAAATCCACATATCTGCTAGCCCGTTCATAAAGACTCCCCATACCAGACACAATCGGGCATCCTGGGGGATTGCTTATGTCTTTGTGAACTTTGGGAAGCAGATAGACTGTAGATGTCATAGGGTGATAAACCACCAAATCGTCTTTCAATTTGGGGATCAATATATAATTTTCAACCCCAGATTGTAATATGTCATCCAATTCAATTTTGAATCTGGTGGTTGGATTGTTATCCAACCGCATATAGCATTCCTTTTGATTCAGCTGCCTGAAAACTTCCTTCTCATAAATCTGTGCAGGCCATAACACAACATTTCCCCCCATGTCTGCAGGTTTGATAATGACATCCTTCTAGTTACGTAACTCTTTGATGGCTTGACGCTAGCCCCAAGTTAAATTGGAAGGACCAGCATCACCTGAAATGGATTAGAATTCCTGCTTTACCAACTTGATAAAGATGTCCACTGTTGGACAGATGTTACGAGGGGAAAACAGCTGTGATCGGCGGCACAGATGCATGGGTACTTTTATGGAGGATAGTTCCTCCTGTTCATACAGGAGCGATTGTAAATCCTCCAATGCCTGTTGTTCTATGGCTGAAGAGAGTTTGGACATACCTGGTTTCTTACTAAAATGTTTTTCAATAGTAGTTTCCTCCCAAATAGCTCCAGATCCTTCACAATTGTGAAAAGATCAAAGCCATTGGAAGGAGCAAATGTGAGACCCTTCTGAAGCACATCTATTTGTAATTTAGTCAATACATGTGTGGAGAGGTTGATTACCTTCAATTTCTCCTGTGCCTCTTTCCGGTCTAAACCATATTTCTAATTTTTTTCTTGGGTCTGGGGGTGTTGGGTATATGCGGATATAGTGCCCTTCCTACTCCATCTTCCAGCACTCCCCATCCTTCTAAAAAATGATCTCCGCATGATTTTTCCGAAACAATCGAGGTACCTGACAGGGAAGGAGTGAAGGACCCACTGGATTCATGCAGTACTTTTATCCCAGCTGCCTCTCAGCGTGCGCTGCCGTGCTGCCGCCGGAACTCTGCCCCCGCCCCTAATATAGTCAATGGGGACAGATCCGGGTGCACATGTGAACTAGCGGCAGGTCGGATCTGACAGGCTGTTCACCTGCCAGAACTGCCTGCCGAAGTCCCCTGACGCTAGTGTGAAAGTACCCTAAATCATGAAAATTATTAAGTGGTGCTATGGTGTGTAAAAATAATAATAAAAAATACCTACAAATCCAAGATTTTGTAAGGAAATAACTCTCTCACTTTCACATTTTTATGATAAGAGTGCATATTTATATAGGGAGTAATAGAGAAAATTAAAATACTAAATATGATTCTTACAATCATAAAAATAGTAGTGGTACTATTGGTAAGAACAATAAAGTGTACATGCATTTGCACAGCATATGTTCATATCTGTCTGTAAATAGAAAAGGCAATTTCTCACTATGAAGTAAACAAGAAAAATTTGTAATATATCTTATTTTTTGAAAAATGCTATTTTCTCCACTTATGAGTCACTTCTGGGTTACAACCAAACTTTGTAAGTTCAGGTACCCAGACCCGAACCCAGGCTTTTTCACTGAAGTCCCTGTTCTGGCGATTTATGAATTACTTTATTTTCTGTTATAGCATGATTATAACTGAAAATAACATAATTCTTAAGACAGATTGCAAAAGGGAAACCCTTTAGAGCCATTCCATTTTGCATTCTATCATAATGGATGTCTATGGGAGCAGAACGGATCCATCCGGGTTTCCATCATGCAGGAGTCCTGTCTTGTATAACGGAAACAAGGATGGATCCGTTATGCTGCCCATAGCTTCTATTATGACGGAAAGCAAAATGAAAATCCTGTAAAGGTGTCCCTTTTGCATTCCATCTTAAGTATTTAGTTATTTTCCGATTTAACCATGTTATAACAAATATAATAAAGTGAAGTTTGGGTCCCTATTGACTTCAATGGGGTGTGGGTTCAGGTTCAACTTCATGTGAAGTTCGGGTCCCGAACTGGAACTTTGACCTGAAGCTCAACTGAACCCGGCGAACCCGAACTTCAATGGGTTCGCTCATACCTAGTCACTTCTTTTCTTCCCCCTGCCTTCTGCATTAAACATTCACTTGTAATTTACAGTTAAAATCCACCTTGAAAGACAAGATGGATTAAAATCTCACTGAGTAATCAGGTTACATGTGTAGAAGTCTTTGAAGAGGGGAGAGGAATGTATGAAGCAGGTGTAGAATGAAAGGCAGAGAAACATACATAGAGATACTATGAAATGCTAAAGCAAGTTTTCTATCTCACCTTTGTTCTGGATTCACTGCTCATTGCCACTATACTGTCATCTACGCTGCTGCCTCAAAATGTGTGCCTGGGAGAGATAGTGGAGCAGGATATCTCTTCTTTGCTGTATATGGGAAACATCATACCAGCTAGTCTCCACCTAATAGCTCTAGTAAAATTGAAAATTTGAGATGTAACATACATAGGTGAAAACTGGTAGAAAATGCCATGTACTGGTCATATAATATCCATGTATATAGCTACTCCTGCACACATACTTGACCATCTTATACCAAAAAATCACCTGAACGGACACTGTTTAAAAAAAAATAAAAAAAAATAGACCTGTTAAATGAATACCAACTATATGCATCTGTGTGCTATTTTTGATTGAGCCATATCACTTTTTGCAAGACCCAAGATATAATCAGAGTTATAACTTAAAACTCAAGGGCCTCTATGAAATTCTATAACAGGATATGCCACAGGGGCCATCTATCAACCATACGCTATTTATAATTCCAGTTGCTTATTTTGTGGTAGAGGAATTTTTGTCTCAGGAGCCAGAGCAACTAATAAAAATGAAATGCATTGGTTGCTTTAGTACCTGAAGGGGCACAAAGAGCCCCTGTCAAAACTTTTATTTTAAAGATCAAAGCTATCCATCAAATTGTCATATATTTATAATGCACTGATTTATAAGTCACATAAAGTGTGCTTTCCTAGTCAGCCACGATGGGGTGGAGAGGTGCCTGGATTATATTAAGGTGACTGCGACAGGATAGAAGTATGAGTATCTGTTCATTAAATACCAGTCATATCTTAGCACAATATCATCTAGTTCACTTGTTAAGTCTACAATGCTAAAATGTCCATGATGTATAGAAGGCTGAACTCAGGTTGCCCTCATGGGGATCATGATTTTGCTAATTTTTTGCACCTTTTTTGTTCTTGTAGATATGTACAGGAATTTTGACAGGAGGTATACAAAACTATCAAAAAACGGTTTGGTGTTTCGCTGTCCTTTAATATACAGGTGGCAATCCTTAATGATCTTGGGGTTCTTTCTGCTATGTTTACAAGTTTAAATGTATCACAAGTGTGCTTCTTTTGGCTTTATTGGTCATAGTATGATTGCAGATGGCTAGAGAATCCCCTAGTATCCATATTTGGATTAATCTTGTAAACATAGTGAAGCCCTACAAAAATTAAATACCATTTTCCGAATTTCCTCACACAAATTGCATTTTTTTCCAAAAATGGCTGCTGCAAGTGTGAGGACATGGAGCAAGGAACTCCGGGGATGCGGGATCACTCATAATGCCATGTATGAATCCAATCGCCAGCCGTGTGATGTCACAGCCCTATAAATAACCTCAGACATCTTGAAATCAGCAATTTTCCAGTGTACTTAGTGCAGGGAGAGACGCCACTAGGGACAGTGCTAGGAAAGACTTCATTGTGCTATAAAAAGTTCAGTGAAAGATTATTCAAGGAGTAGGGAAAGGGTAGGGAAAAATCATTGCACAGCATTTATGTAGAACAGGGTTCAGTAGGGGAGGTTACAGCCTGGGTAATAGGAATAATCCTATTACACCTTTCTGCACTGACTACGGATCCAAATGACCATTATACAGTACAGCTCTGTAATTCCAGCAAACTGTCCTTTTTATTGGGGTGTAAGTGCTGTTTGATACAGCCATTAACAGGGTTTATTACAAGGAAATATTTCTATGTCTTATTTGCCCTTGTGGGGTGCAGTTATATGTTCTAAAAACATTTTTGGCTTGTATTAGTGGGAAAAAGGGCTTATTAGCAGTTGTGTGGTGAAGTGTGAAAATGATAGCCCTTTTTGGCTTGTATTTGTGGCACAAAAATTTTTTTTATTTGCCGTTCAGCGGTGCAGTTATACGGTAGGTTCTAAAGCCTTTTGTGGAGTCTATAAGTGGAAAAATAAAAATATATTTGCCATTTAGTGGTGCATTTATATATTCCAAAGCTTTTGTAAACGATATAAGTGGAAAAAATAAAAATATATTTGCCGTTCAGCGGTGCAGTTATATGTTCTAAAGCCTTTTGTGTCATGTATAAGTGGAAAAATAAGGGCCTATTTACCGCTCAGCGGTGCATTTATATTTTGCAAAACCCTTTTGTGGAGAGTATAAGTTGAAAAATGAACAATATAATTGCCATTCAGCGGTGCAGATATATGTTCTAAAGCCTTTTGTGGAGTGGAGTGTTGAGCAAGTCGAATACTGCGGGTGCTTGAGTACAGTTTAATACAATGAAAGTCAATGGGAGACCCGAGCATCAAATCAGGCACCCCCTGCTCTGAAGAAGAGTGGTTGTTTGGTTCACAAAAAAAGGTTACAAATTTATGGAAACACCATCAAAATGGTTTGGAAACAGCATTAAGAAGATGGCTGAATGCATCTTGGACTCCTATTACCTACGACATACAATAGACAATTACACAAAGGCTATATGCCAAAAGCCATGTATGTGCAAGCCATCAATCTATCCATGAGACTGATAACAGGCTTAGTCATCATACCTTACAGTGGCAGTGTAACGGATCTCCTGGCACCCCGACCAGGTACCTCCATTGAATGATGCTCCTAGCGCTTCCCGAGGACTCCAAGCACTCCACTTGATACCGTAAGCGCTGCAGACCCCACGAACTGCCGAAGCTTGGTTGAGGTCTCTCCATCTCCTACCCACCCTGGACCTACGACAAGGCTCCAGGCTCCAGTGGGTGAACCTCTCCTAAATCCAGAGAGCAGGGACAGCTCTTACAAGAGCTAGTAGTATAGCCAGGGGAGTATAGCAAATCTTCAGCGTATAGCAATCCCCAGTGTCGATCATTTACCCAAACACCAGCCTCAGTATAGTAACATAGTAACATAGTACATAAGGCCGAAAAAAGACATTTGTTCATCCAGTTCGGCCTGTCATACTGCAAGTTGATCCAGAGGAAGGTAAAAAAAAAAACTGTGAGGTAGAAGCCAATTTTCCTCACTTTAGGGGAATAAAAAATTCCTTCCTGACTCCAATCAGGCAATCAGAATAACTCCCTGGATCAACCATCTCTCTCTAGTAGCTATATACTGTAATATTATTACACTCCAGAAATACATCCAGTCCCCTCTTGAATTCCTTTATTGTACTCACCATCACCACCTCCTCGGGCAGAGAGTTCCATAGTCTCACTGCTCTTACCGTAAAGAATCCTCTTCTATATTTGTGTACAAACCTTCTTTCCTCCAGACGCAGAGGATGTCCCCTCGTCACAGTCACAGTCCTGGGGATAAATAGATGTTTATACATAGTAATTAGATCTCCCCTCAGTCGTCTTTTTTCTAAAGTGAATAACCCTAATTTTGATAATCTTTCAGGGTACTGTAGTTGCCCCATTCGAGTTATTACTTTAGTTGCCATCCTCTGGACCATCCAGCTCTGCTATGTCTGCCTTGTTCACTGGAGCCCAGAACTGTACACAGTACTCCATGTGTGGTCTGACTAATAATTTGTAAAGTGGTAGGACTATGTTCTCATCACGGGCATCTATGCCCCTTTTGATGCAACCCATTATCTTATTGACCTTGGCAGCAGCTGCCTGACACTGGTTTTGGCAGCTTAGTTTGCTGTTTATTAAAATTCCTAGATCCTTTTCCATGTCAGTGTTGCTGAGTGTTTTACCATTTAGTATGTATGGGTGACTTGCATTATTCCTTCCCATGTGCATAACTTTACATTTGTCAGTGTTAAACCTCATCTGCCACTTATCTACCCAAGCCTGCAATCTATCCAGATCCCTCTGTAGTAGTATACTGTCCTCTTCAGTGTTAATTACTTTACACAGTTTAGTGTCATCTGCAAAAATTTATATTTTACTATGCAAGCCTTCTACAAGATCATTAATAAATATATTGAAGAGAATAGGGCCTAATACTGACCCCTGAGGTACTCCACTAGTGACAGTGACCCAATCTGAGTATGTACCATTAATAACCACCCTCTGTTTTCTATAATTGAGCCAGTTACTTACCCACTTACAGACGTTTTCTCCCAGTCCGAGCATTCTCATTTTATATACTAACCTTTTAGGTGGTACAGTGTCAACAGCAACTCTTTATTGAACACACAAGCATTGACTTATACACATTTTTCAACAAGGTTACCACCCACAGGGTTTTGTAAAAACAACCAATAAACAAGTACAATACACTCAGACACTCCCACACAAAATCCTCTCTTCTGCCTATGATACAATTACCCCACACAATGGGTTGATGCAATTGAATCACAGGCAGGAGAATACACAATGTCTTCTGTCCTGAAGACAACCAAGGAGTAAGTTAATTATCTCTCAGGACAAAGGGAAATTGCCAATACACACGGGGTCACAACAGGACAGACATCACTACTCAAATATACAATGTCCCACCCTTTACAGTACACATAGACATTTAACATATGCCAAAATGTCATGAATTAGACCAGGGGTTCAAACGTCAGTAAAACTCCTTTGTGAACAAAGGAAACATGGCTGATAAGAGGGCCCATAATCCTGGAGCAAGAGGCTGGCAACCAGGCCTCTCCACCACCCAGTGGCGAGGTTGGTTTTGCCACAGGCAGCCTTGTGCACTATGATATAGTAGTGAGCCAAATAAGGGGGACTGGTGGGTAGAAATCCCCCTTATTCGGCTCACTACTATATCCAGTCCCCCTTATTTGGCTCACTACTATATCCTCTACAGGCAGACATCTTGTCGACCTGACTATACCCGGAGCAGCCTTTAGTATTCAACACCCAACCTTCTCTCCATTCCACTCCTATAAACCCGAGGCGCCTCAAGTCTTTCAGATCTAATAGAACCCTTTTCCAACAGATCGGTCTGACCCTCACACTTTCTTTCTCTCTCTCTTGTGCACTATGAGACATTCCAAACCAGCTCCCATCTGACTGAGAGTCAATAAGACTCAAAGTTACTTCAGATCTGTTGGATGGCTTGGGTGGACCTGCACACCTAGATCAATATCATTAGGGAGACAAAAAGTTTTCTGATTGTCCTAACATAATATTCAATAACCTTTCTATACAGTTTTATCATGTAGCAACTCATTTGCATAAACATGTGCAAAGACATGCAAATGAGCAGAATCTGCCTTGTTTTTCAGCTGACAAATCATTTGCATGGAAAATTTGTGATCTACACTACCCATGAACAGCGCCATCTATTGGTTTAATAGTCTTATGACAAGGGTAATAGTCTTGTCATAAGACTGTGAAACCAATAGATGGCGCTGTTCATGAGTCATGTGGTCAGATGAGTAGAACATTTTGGCCTAAACTTCACTCATCGTGTTTGGAGGGGCTGTATGTGTTTTGTATCAGGTGGTTTAGGGCATGACTAATGTTTAAAGATTTTAATTATGGCATGAATTGGCATGGCATGAATTGTGAGCACATTGTTGTATTCTTGAATGGCTTGGTTCTCACCTTCACGTTTTTGCATGACACCTTTGCACTTTGGCCACTTTTCACTTTATGTATAGTTATTATACTAAACACAAATAGTGCAGCAGCACAGTCAGAGCCAATGGACTGGGTGCAAATCCCCACAGAGGCAGGCCGCTCCTCCACGGTATATAGTAGACGAAAAAACGAGGCAGCACTTCCAGCTTCTAGTGTACGGGTGAAGACCCCAAACTTTAATCCAAGCGACGTTTCGGCCTACTCAATGAGGCCTTTATCAAGCTACTAGTTATTATACTATATATCTATATATCTGTATGTCTTATTATTTTTTATGTATATTATGGTTTATAGTTTTATTTAAATTATGTGTGATTATCACATTAACAATCTATATCCATGTCTTGGGGGTAGTTTTTAACGCTTTCGAACCCTTCTTATCCATTTCCATGATGTGGTGCTAGGCCGGCTTTTAAATTTCCCGTCGGACCCTTTTTACCTTTGCCCATACTCTGGTTATAACGTTGAGGCTGAGACTTGCCATCTGGCCTTATGATGCACTGTTTGCCCTGATCCAAAAAGGTGACATTGACTTCCGGTTCCGGAAATTATGTCAGTGATGTGCCGCAATCTATCAGGTGAAGTGACCGAAGAGCGGACGTGCTCTGCAGAAGGGGCAAAGGTGATCCAAGGGAATAGTAATAAAGCAGGGAGGAGTTTGATTATACATGGGGGTATTTAAACCTGACTTGGGAAAGCACACAACACACCCCCTGGAAGAAGCTAAGCGGCGAAACGCGCGTTGGGGAAGTGGCGGTGACACATCAGTACTGCAGTCTGTATTGTGTATTTTTGGCCGTTGGACCTCTGTAGCTCCTCCATTATGATTAGCACATGATTTGCTCATACGAACCATTGACTTCCCTCACTGTGGAGCTCCCCATTGCAGGGATCTTGCTTTTTTTGATCATCAGACACAAGTGAGAGGGATGACTTTTCAACTCCTCTTATTATACTCGCTTTGTGCCTTTTGTATGTACACACAGTGGGGTAGGTGAATGATACGGGAGAGAATATAGGGAGGTAATTTGGATTTTTCGCATGTGTGTATATGTCTCATTACCTTCCTCCTTATCTGATTCCGTTATCCCGTTGTCACTTTTGTATGCAGTCTATTTATATGTAATTATTGTATATTTGCACATATAAGAATTACATAAGTTATTATTTATCTCCTCTGTATTTGATTATATGACTGAATTGTATCTGTCCCGCCGCTTACTGTCACATCGGTATCCATTTTTTTTCCGTTAATTATATTATGTATTGTGATTTTTTTAAATATATGTATTTGAAATAAAGATGCTGTTTAAATAATTAATAGTGGTGTGGTATTGTGGTGGTGATTGGGTCTTCCAACATGACAACGACCCGAAGCACACAGCCAGGATAACCAAGGAGTGGCACCGTAAGAAGCATATCAAGGTTCTGGAGTGGCCTAGCCAGTCTCCAGATCTAAATCCAATAGAACATCTTTGGAGGGAGCTGAAACTCTATGTTGCTCAGCGACAGCCCCGTAACCTGACAGATCTAGAGGAGATGTGTGGTGGAGGAGTCGGCCAAAATCCCTGTTGCAGTGTGTGCAAACCTGGTCAAGAACTACAGGAAACGTTTGACCTCTGTAAGGCTTCTGTACCAAATATTAACACAGATTTTCTCAGGTTCAAATACTCAGCAGTGCAAGACAAATAAATTATTTTAAAATCATACAATGTGATTTCCAAATTTTTTTATTTTTCTTTTAAATTCTGTCTCTCAGAGTTGGAATGCACCTACAATGTGAATTTCAAATCTCTCCATGATTTCTAAGTTCCTCACTGTATATGTTCTAAACCCCATTTTGTTGTGTATTAGTGGCAAAATAAATATATATTTGCCGTTCAGCGGTGCAGTTATAAGTTCTAAAGACCTTTTTTGTGTGTATTAGTTGGCACAAAAAAAGAATTTGCCGTTGTGTGGTGACGTGAGAAAGTAACTGCCCTTTTTGGCATATATAAGCGGAAAAGAAAAAAGGGCTTATTAGGCGTTTTGTGGTGAAGTGAGAAAATGACAGACTTGGAGCCTGCGCTGAGCGTGGATGGTTGTGTAAAGTGCTGCTCTGTGACCAGGTTATCCCTCTTAGCACATTATTAACAGCTTTTCAGACCAAAAAATGGTCAAACTTGATGGACAGAAGCCCTCTGAATCCTCCGGGCCTGCCAAATTGATGATTAATGCGGGTGACATGGATAAATTCATCAAAAAGGTGAATGTGTGGCAAAGGAAACTAAGATCGCGCCCGGAACACCGAAATCCTCCGGCTATAGACAACATGCTTCTAATGGTGCGATGGAGGTAGGGATGATTCCCCTGGCCCAGATACCCTGCCAATATCTAGAGGTTTCCTAAAAGAAACACTAGCTGAAGCCCCCGAGCCCCTGAGTTCTGAAATGGCAGCTATCAGAAGTGACATACAACATATTGGCACGAGAGTGGAATCGCTTGAAGAAAATCAAGCCAAACTCATCACTCACCAGAGAGAAGTGTCTATAAATATGGTGGAAAATCATGTGCATATTAACATGGTACACACAGCTGTAGACGACCAAGAAAATAGGGGACGAAGAAACAATCTTCGTTTCAGAGGAATCCCCGAGTCTGTTGCCCCAAGCGACATACCAGAGACGGTAATGCAGATTTGCCTACATCTACTGGGCCCAGGTACCGCCCATGAAGTCACCATGGAAAGAGCGCATAGAGCCCTAAGGCCTAAGCTACAGCCCAATGAACCACCCCGGGACGTAATCTGTAAGTTCCTATACTTCCCAGTCAAGGAGGCTATTTTTACGAGTGCCAGGAACAACCCGTCCCTGAATTGGGAAGGCAACGATATCTCCATCTTTCAGGACTTGTAGCAATCTACACTTAAAAAATGACTGGCTGCGAGCTCACAAGATCCTGTATAGATGGTAATTTCCTTTTGGCCTCTCCTTTTCCCAAGATGGACATCCCCTTTTCATTTCTTCATTCAAGGACCTGGAGAAGATTTATGATTACCTTGGGATCTAGCCATTGCCAATCAAGAATTGGGACACGTTCCAGGGGATGACAACTTTCCCTGAGCTTCCTAACATCTTACCCTGGGAGATTCCTCGTACCCCCAAGCCGCAAAGATCAAGAAGAGGAAACATCTCCACTCCAAGAAGACTCCCACTCTCAGATGACTGATGTTCAGGACTTCAACAATTCAGATAACTATACTACTTCTATCTGACTTTACTTTTGTTAGAACTCTTCTTCTCTTACAAGTTAGATATACAATCTGTCCATAGTTACCTATTAGGTCTCATCACTTTACATTCAAGCCAGTTCGATGATTAATTGCAACTCAGTAAGACATGTCTTTCTATGTGCAACTGATCTCTCCGCACTGTCAATCTCTCCCTGTGCTCGCTTGCAATGGAATTCGGAAATCGATGCGACTTATCACGCGCTTAAGCATACGATCTTTTGAATTTAGCAAAGACGCAGGAGAGTCAGCTGATTACTTATCCTAATTGAAGAAACCTCTTTTAGATATGTTGTCCACTCATGTCAATACGCCCTTGTAACTCCAGTTATGCTAAATCTCAATTCAGTAGGGCATATTTCTGTTTGTGCAAATGATCTACCCGCACTGCTCACCTCTCACTGTATTCGCTTGTATTAACGTCGGAAACCGAAGCGATTTACAATGCTATTATGAGTATGATCTTCTGAAATTAACAGCGTCATAAAAATGCTAGTTAATCCCTTACTCAAATCAAAGCAACCTCGTAATAGATTTTGTTACCCAGTCGGGCCAATAAGCCCTTGTAATTCCAGCTGTGCTTATTTGTAATTTAGAAGTGCATATCTCTGTTTGTGCAAATGATATATTCAGACTGTTCATCTTCTCCTATGTTAGATTATAATACAATCGGAAACCAATGCGATTTAACTAACGATTATGTGTTCGATCTTCGGATTCCGGCAGCGGCTCAGGAGAGGTAGTTGACCCTTTGCTCAAATCGAAGAAACGGGTTTTAGATTCTATTGCCCATTCATGCCAATACTTCCTTGTAGCCCCAGCACGATTTACTTTGCTTGAGTGTACTCTCTCGTACAAAATTTTACTTGTCCTACAATGGCGTATTGGAAACAATTGCTTCTCTGCATTACGACCATTACACTGTCTGGTCCATGATGATCCCTAGAGGGATAGGTTAGGAAAACCTATACATTCCCCCCTTTCAAGCCTGTAGAGTTCTTATGCTCTGCCGGATTAGAGATTACTCTGATTTTGATGTGTATTGTTTAATGTTCCTATTTCTTTTCTTTTTGTTGCTGTTTTATTTTCAGGTACTATATCATCCATACATATTGTACAATCCACACGTGGACTACAAGGATGCCCTTCTGCTTCACTCGGGGAGGCTGAGTGCTATTTGATACTTTTCTATATCTTTTTATTCAGCTCATTATTAATAATACACTTTTTCAATTCACCCTTTACATTGAACTATGGCTAGCATTTTCATTCGCATGGCTTCCTTCAATGTGAAGGGTTTTAACTCCCTCTCTAAACGTAGTCAAGTTTTCTATTATCTGAGAAAATAAAAATGTTTGATCATTTTCCTCCAAGAAACTCACTTTAAATTCGATAGATACCCGAATCTCTGAAAATCTTTATTTTCTAATTGGTTCCATTGTGGAGCGGGATCCTCAGCCTCCAAGGGCGTAAGCATAGTGATACGGAAAGACCTTCCATTCTCTTATATTCATCATATTCAAGATGTCGAGGGAAGGTGTATTATGCTTAAAGGTTCAATTGCTAATCAGAAGTCCTATCACTGCTGGAACCACATAACGAGGGTATAGTGATTCTCGGTGGAGATTTTAATGTTGTGCTTGATCCAGAAATTGACTCCACTTCTAAAAAATCAGCTATATCCATCAAAGCTCTCAGACACCTCAAGAGATACCTTTATAATTGGTCTGTTTGTGACATCTGGAGACTCTTCAATCCGAAAACATGTGACTACTCTTTCTTTTCGCCAGTTCACGGGTCCTACCATAGAATTGACTACCTATTTATATCAAAAGAACATCTCCAATTTTGTAACCTGGCCAGTATAGGCTTGATGTACTTATCGGATCATTCCCCTGTGTTTTTCACACTAGATATGCCCTCTTCTGAGGCTTGCCCCTTTAGATGGCGATTAAATGAACAACTAATCTCCCCTGGAGATCCCCTGACACAAAAACAAAAAGTTTTAAAGGAGTTTTTCTCCCAAAATTGTGACTCAGTAACCTCTCAACATGTGTTATGGGATGCTCATAAGGCTTACATGAGAGGCCATTTTATATCCATGGGAGCTAGGGTTAAAAAAGCTAAAAGACTTCAGATGCTGCACTGATGCTGAGAAGGCTTTTGACAGAGTTGATTGGGATTACATGTACAGAGTGCTACACACTTTTGGAATTCCAGACCAATTCATTAATGCAGTACGTTCCCTATACCCTAATGCATCAGCCTCTGTTATCGTTAACAACTCTCTCTCCCCTCCCTTTGCTATTCGCAATGGGACGAGACAGGGATGTCCCCTCTCTCCCCTACTATTCGTTTTAGTCATGGAAACTCTCTTACAGGCTATTAGGAGACAGAGGGGGATACAGGGTATGCGAGTGGGTGGATTTGAACATAAAACAGCAGCCTTCGCTGATGACCTACTCATGATGGTCACTAATCCTACTGTAGCCCTACCCCATATCTATTCTATTATATAAAAATTTGGCCTATTTTCAAATTTTAAAATCAACATGAATAAGTCACATATACTAAACGTAGGTTTCCCCACTGCAATTACCTAGGAACTCAGACTTAAATCCCCCTTTAACTGGGACACCCCACATATTACATATTTGGGTGTAAAAATAGGTTCTGACCCAAGCTCTTTATTTAGTCTAAATTACATCCCATTGCTAAATTCAATAAAAGAACAGCTTACTTCTCTTGATAAACACATGCTATGTTTGGTAGGAAAAATATTGTAACATCCCTTATAATTCCTAGATTGACATACTTACAACAGGTCTTGCCAATCCCAGTGCCTAAATCATTTTATAGCACAGTGAACCAAGCGATTAGATCTTTTATCTAGGCTGGGAAAAGAGCACAGCTTGCATTACACACTCTAAATAAACCCAAAGCTTATGGAGGGATAGGGATGCCCAACCCGGTCCTATATAACAATGCTGTCCTATTGGCTAGAATGGTAGGATGGTTTAAAGGGACAATGAACGAGCCACGGGTTGACCTAGAACAATCTCAATTTGAGATCATTTTTAGAGGATTACTGGTAGGAACTGATACCTCTGGGTTTATAGCCAAAACCCTTAACCCAATAATTAAATCCACATTGAAAACCTGGGATTGGTTTCAATCCACTAAGCATGTTATACCATTGCCATCTCCATTGCTCCAACTTAGGGACGTCTTAGCATTTGCAGCTAAAGCCCTCCTTAGTAGCCTTCCCACGTCAATAAGGAACTCAACATATCCGGTAATATCTCAATTTGATGACAACGGGACCATACTAAAACCGAATCTAATTTCCCAGGCCTTTCCGGAATGTAATTTCTCACCCCCTTTAACTTTCTTCCTTTGGTCTTTTGTATCCAAAAACACAAATAAGGGTTCTTTGACTCGCCCACTAACCTGGTTTGAAAGTCTATTAGTAGGGTCTGACTCACGTCCTAAACTGATTTCGCTGATTCATAAAAAACTTTCTACCCCCATTCTCATGCCTAAACCCGCATTTATTGGTCATTGGGAGAAAAATCTTGAGACCTCATTTCCCCAGGCAATAACTTCTAAAATCCTTCTGAGACCCCATAAAGCATCAAGATGCATACGCATACAGGAAAATGCCTATAAGATCCTAACAAGATGGTATGAAACCTCAGATGTAACCTGGAAATATAAAGCAGATAACAATGATATTTGCTGGAGATGCTGTAAAGAAAAGGGCTCATATTTCCACATTTGGTGGACTTGCCCACTAATTGAATCATGGTGGTCGAAAATATTTGAAGAAAGTAACAGGATATGCCATTCAAATGTCCCTATAACACCAAAATTAGCCCTTTTAGGTATACATACTTCCAGCTCTCTGAAATCCTTTCCTCCACTGTTTAATCACCTTTTAGATGCAGCACGCCTTTTGATTCCCAAATTTTGGCTTTCTGAAGATACTCCACCCATATCCCAGTGGATAGCTAAAATAGATCAACTCTATAGGTTTGAAGAACTAGCGTCATGGGAAAATAGTAGAAACACCACATTTAAGAATTGTTGGTCACCCTGGACCTCTTTTAGGAACTTCTAACAGTGTAGTAATTACACCGCACACTCTGACATATGCAGCTTGATCTCCGAATTGAATCATCTGTCCCTTCTCCTTGATCCCCGTGGGATTGTCACGGAATATGTGTCCTAACTTTGTGATTGAAATATCATTCTAGTACTGTACCTGAGAAGAACTCTTTTTCTGTACTATGTTATTTTCTATTATATGTAATGTCATTATTTTCTGCAATAAAAAAATAGAAAAATTAAAATAAAAAAAATAAAATAAATAAAATAACAGAATTATTTAAGGGTGTTTTAATTTCATTTTTATTTATTTATTTCATCTAACAGTATGTCAGACAGAGAAGTGCCAGGCCCTGCACAGGGGAGTGGCAGAGGCCTAAATGTTTTCCGGCGCAGGCACAGTTTGCAGCAGAGTTAAGGCGTGTGGCAGCAGGAGTCACAGTGAGAGGCCTGAGCTCCCGGTGCAATCTAGTGGTCGTGTCTTGAACAGCAACCCAGCGGTTCTTGAATGGTCATCCACTTCATCCCAAATGACATTAGACACCGCCAGGTTGTGTCATCAGACACAACCCTTAGTTGGCATGGCACTGGAGAAGGCCCTGTACCTTTACCTGTCCTTAACCTGCCTCTGTATTTTTCTGTTTCCTCAGCCAGAGAAGTATTATATGCTCGGGGCTCAGCCCCACTATACAGCGAGGACGAGCTACTAGAGGACAGTCAGCAGCTACTGGCCAGCCAAGATGTGGAGGAGACATCCGCTGCTTCCTCTGCTAGGCAAGCAAGTAGTGATGAGGAGAGTGGAGTGGGAGCTGGTGTTGCGAGCAGTGAAGCTCCTGACCCAGAGACCGTTGATGAGGACATCAGGGACGTGCAGACAGTACTCAATTATGATGATGTTCTGTAGCCAGGGCCGGAGCAAGGATTTTTGTCAACACAAGCAAATCTATATTTTGGCGCAACCCCCCCCCCCCCCCATCATTTCACATTTCTTCTCCTCATGTCCATTTCTTCCCCCCCCCATCATTACACATTTCTGCCCCTCATGATTCATGTCCATTTCTTGCCCCCCCCCATCATTTCACATTTCTGCCCCTCATGATTCATGTCTTGCCCCCCATGTGCCAATATCATAGTGCCATCCTCTCCCCCTGCCCCATAATGGGCCAGTATCAAGTGCCTCTCTCCACCCCCCCTCCATGTGCCAGTATCATGGTGCCAATAGCCTCCCCCGTGGCAGTAAAATAACAGTCCAGTATTTAAAAAAAAAATAAAAAAAAATTATACTTACTTCCATGTCAGCAATGCGATGCAGGCCTCTTCCTCTTCCTGTGTTCCCACAAGCCTCTAGTGTTGAAGATTTGGTGCTCATGTTCTTATTTAGCCTGACTTTCAGAAAAGTTTATAATGGGATTCAAACCCATGACCTTTTGTATCAAAGGCAAAGCACTTAACCACACAGATATGAGAGCTGAATAGCCAGTTACTTAAAAAAAATATATATAAGACTTCTACTGTACATAACTTTGATACCTAGTGTACAACCATACACATGACAGTTGTCCCAACACACCCAGCTCTGCTACATCAATACACAGTGTGCTGGGGCAGCTGTCATAACTGTGTGGGTAAGTGCTTTGCCTTTCATGTGAAAGGTTGCGAGTTTGAATCACAGGAGAAACTTTTCTGAAAGATATGCTAAATGAGATTTAAGTACACCAGGTTCTCGTAGCTCAGAGTGTGTATTGCCGCGGCTGCTGCCTCAGCCGTTCAGCTGAGTGAGTGAGGACAGAGGGCGGCCGGGCAGCTCGGCACACAGGTTCAGAGAGGTAAATGTAAGTTAGCAAGTTACTTGTTTGCTGCCCCCCCTTCTCTGCGCCCTCAAGCAGCCGCTTGGGCTGCCTTATGATAGAGCCGGAACTGTCTGCACCTGGCTCCGCACTTGGGAGCCAGGTGAATTAGGGGCTTCATCATCATCGGCAGCAGCTTGCCCGTGAGGCAGCGGCAGAGACAGAAAGTCACTAGCAAGGCCAGGAGTCAGCAGGGTGGCAGCAGTGGGAGGTCAGGGTGTCAATGTTGGCACCACGTCCGTGAGTCAACATATGCATCATCACCATAAAGTGGCCTGGGAGAACTGCGGCAACTGCTGCATCACCCAATGGCACGCATTCTATTTCAGGCAGTCAAGGTTCCACCACCTTAGCCAAAGGGAGCTGTCTGTCCTTCCCATCATCTGATGGTCCTGATGCTCCTGCTCCTCGCCCTCCTACTGCTCATCATTCAATCCGTCAGCAATCGATCACCAAAGCGATTGCCAAGAGACAATAGTATGCGTGCACTCATTCAACTGTGCAGAAGCTGAACGTGCGGGTGGAGAGTCCCAAGACGTCATTTCTTTGCCAAAAGTACCAGCCCTGCACACGTATGTAGAACAGAAGGTGGGCCAGCCCTTGAGCCTGCCGGTGTCTGCCAAAGTGCACGTCAGCGCCGACGTGTAGCGATGTAACTACGTGCAGGGACAATACATGGCCATTACAGGCCTGGGCTAACAGACTCACACAGGGGAGGAACTGCTCTGAGTCCTTCATCAAGAAATTGAATCCTGGCTTTCTCTGCGATAACTCAAAATCGAAACCATGGTGACCAACAACGGGAAGAACATGATGGGGCTGCATCAAGGAGGGCTGAGCCATGCACCCTGCATGGCACACGTGTTCAATCTGGTTGTCAAGCATTTTCTGAAATTTTCCACCCATCTGCAAGACATCCTAAAAATGGCCAGTAAACTTTGCATGCACTTTGGCCCACTTGTATCCCGCAAAGCACACCATCCTGAGCTGCAACGGCAGAACGGCATCCCCCAACATAGGCTGATATGCAACGTTTCTATCCGTTGTAATTCTACCATCTATATGTTGGACCGACTAAGAGAAAGGCCATAAGTGATTTCTTTACGATCCACGTGGACAGGATTACTCCTCTGTGTAACTTCAATGTCAGCCAGTGGTAGCTCATGCGTGATACCTACAGTGTACTCAGGCCCTTTGAGGGGGGCCACATTATTTGTCATTCGACTTCGACAGGACAACGGGATGAACAACGTCATTCCACTGCTTCATGTCCTGGAACAGATGCTGGAAAATCTGGCTGGTCAGGGGACTAGAGAATGGCACCTAGATCTCACGGCCATATAAGCCCTATGGGGACTGAACTGGAGGAGGAAGAGGAGTAGGACAATGGAGCACAAGCAATGTGCAGTGAAATGGGTGGTTTTTACACACAGGTCACAGGAGAGGAGGAGCAGGAGCAGCCAGAGGAGCTACAGGGAGATGAGGAAGAGGAGGCAGAGGACCCAGACACACTGTGGCAGCATGCAGTGGAGATGAAGGCAGGGAGTCCCTTTGAGTCACTTGCACAAATGGCCTGATGCATACTCGCTTGGGTAGTGACAGCCGAATTGTCACCATTCAGCAGAGTGATGACTTCTGGCTCTCCACTTTGTTGGACCCTCGCTACCGGTACAAAATGGGGGCCTTTTTTTTACACCTCCTATGTAGTGAGTTGGCCGCTGCCTATCTGCGCCATCGTCCATCCTCTTGCAGGTCTGATCGGAGGGCCCTCTGCACTCACGTTCCACTGCCATGGCTGTTGTGGAAGGGTGGGGGGGGGGGTCGGAGTAGTTCCAGCTCCATCAGCAGCAACTTGAGTCTAAAGTAGCTGATGAGCAGCTTTCTTCACCCGCCTAGTGAAGAAACTACTCACCAGCAGCAGCAGCTAGACCTGGAGCAGGACCTGAACCAGCAGGTGGTGACATACTTGGTCAGTACCCTGCCACCCCAAATTGAAGATCCGCTGGACCACTGGGCAGCCAAACTGGATTTGTGGCAGCAATAAGCAGAGTTTGTCCTGGAAAAGCTGTCCTGCCCGGCCAGTAGTGTGGCATCAGAGCGGGTGTTTAGTGTGGCGAGGGCCATAGTTACCCCAGGAATAACTCGCCTGTCCACCCAAAATGTGGAGAGACTGACCTTTGAGATGAATCAGGTGTGGATCAGCCAGGATTTCCACCCACTAATGCCTGATGCATCAGACTAGATCGTCCATGGTGCCACACTAACGCTTTGAAAAAGAGACCAGTTTCTTCTGGCTCCCTGCTTCAGCTACTATTCTATAGCTGCCACCCACCTGATGCCACACATCTAATGCCAAGTGCTCCTTCTTTTACCCACCATCTTCAGCTGGTACACATATTGCCACCCACCTCCCCACTCTGTCACCAGGTCACTCTATGGTCTCCTAATGCTTCTGCCACCTCCACACTACGTCACCTTGCCACTCTGTGGTCTCCTGATGCCGCTGTCACCTCCACATTATGTCACCTTGCCGCTCTGTGGTCTCCTGATGCTGCTGCCACCTCCTCACTATGTCACCTTGCCACTCTGTGGTCTCCTGATGCCGCTTCCACCTCCACACTATGTCACCTTGCCATACTGTGGTCTTCTGATGCTGCTGCTGCCACCTCCACGCTCTCATTGTGCCACTGTGTGGCCTCCTCCTGATGCTGCTACTGCCACCTCCAAACTGTCATTGTGCCACTTTGTAGCCTCCTTTTGCTGCTGCCACCTCCACACTCTGTTATTGTGTCACTCTGTGGCCTTCTGATGCTGCTGAAGAATGGCCTTATTCCTATCCCATGCATGCTTAAACTCCTTCACTGTATTTGCAGCTACCACTTCTGCAGGAAGGCTATTCTATGCATCCACTACTCTCTCAGTAAAGTAATACTTCCTGATATTGCTTTTAAACCTTTGCCCCTCTAATTTAAAACTATGTCCTCTTGTAGCAGTTTTTCTTCTTTTAACTATTCTCTCCTCTTCTACCGTGTTGATTCCCATTATGTGTTTAAAAGTTTCTATCATATCCCCTCTATCTCGTCTTTCTTCCAAGCTATACATGTTAAGCTCCTTCAATCTTTCCTGGTAAGTTTTATCCTGCAATCCATGTACCAGTTTAGTTGCTCTTCTCTGAACTCTCTCCAAAGTATCAATATCCTTCTGGAGATTTGGTCTCCAGTACTGCACACAATACTCCAAATGAGGTCTCACTAGTGCTCTGTAGAGCGGCATGAGCACCTCCCTCTTTCTACAGGTAATTCCTCTCCCTATACACCCAAGCATTCTGCTAGCATTTCCTGCTGCTCTATGACATTGTCTGCCTTTAAGTCTTCTGAAATAATGATCCCTAAATCGCTTTCCTCAGATACTGCGGTTAGGACTGTATCACTGATTTTATATTCTGCTCTTGGGTTTTCACACTCCAGGTGCATTATCTTGCACATATCAAAATGTAAATTTTAGTTGCCAGATTTTTGACTATTTCTCTAGTTTTCCTATATCCTTTTCCATTTGGTGTATCCCTCTAGGAAAATCAACCCTGTTACATATCTTTGTGTCATCAGCAAAAAGACACACCTTACCATTGAGGCCTTCTGCAATTTCGCTGATAAAGATATTAAACAATATGGGTCCCAGAACAGATCCCTGAGGTACCCCACTGGTAACAAGACCATGGTCTGAATATACTCCATATACTCAATATATACTCTATATACCCATAATTTATTTGACCTTTCTTCTGATCTGTCAGAAGGAAGGAAAAATGAGACGCACAGCAGATCCAGTCTGTTTAGCAACTGAAAGGCCTACATGGTCCCAGAAATAGCTTATGATTTGGTAGCCAAAAGTGGTAGTGAGTACAAAACACAGAAGACATGCAAATATTCCATTTACGTGTCATCTCTGTTTTGGATCCACTCCTGTTGTTTTTGGGCATTAGCAATACTAATGGATTACTGACCAAATGCTGACCGAGTGAAGGCGAATGCTCCACAGACAGGATCAGGTTTTTGTGGGTTATTGTTCTGACGGATCAGAGGAAGGGCAAAATAATCTGTGACGTCAAAACAAACTTGCTGCTGATACCCTCTCCACTCTGTCAGGGGGGCTCTACATGTATAAGCATTTAATAGAACAGGTTCTGTAGACATCTATGTTGAACCAGCTGACGACGGTGTAAAAGGAGTGTGCTTCTTCTTGGCGCTAACATCTACCTGTAAGGCTGAGTTCATACTTGAGTTATTTGGTCAGTTTTGTCCCCGTAACTGCCCAAATACAGTAAGTGAAGTGTTTCTAAGAGTGACGCTTGTCATTTGCATGTCATACTGACTCACAGTATTATTTCAATACCAAGGCAGACTCCCTATGCGTGTTATTGCAAGGCACAGTGTTCTACACCTCTATAAAGGCTCTCTGCAGCCAGGAAATAGCTGTTTTTAACGTGGTTCGCCAAAATAAATTTTGTATTGATCCAAATTTTTTTCCCCAAAATTCGGCAAAATGGCCAAATAAAATTTTCAAAAATTCGCTCATCTCTAGTAGAGCGGAAGGATAAGGTTTATTTATTTATTATTTTTTTATTTTATTTGTTCTCTCTCTTCTTGCTGCGGCCTTTCTCCAGGAACTAGGGGAAAAGACTTGTTTATTATATAGCAGTTGTTGATAACCATATAAGAAAATATGCTATGTATCTTAATTGCTTTGTTTTACACTTTTTGAATTATATATTAAATAAAATAAAAATTATAAAAATAACTATCCATCACCTATATAAAAAAATATTATAATTCCAACCAGATGTTTCATATCGTTTATCACATTAATTTCATGTCTAACATTGAGAGATCTTGAATATTTGATCATTATTAATACATGAATAGAGTTGAGCGAACACCTGGATGTTCGGGTTCGAGAAGTTCGGCCGAACATCCCGGAAATGTTCGGGTTCGGGATCCGAACCCGATCCGAACTTCGTCCCGAACCCGAACCCCATTGAAGTCAATGGGGACCCGAACTTTTCGGCACTAAAAAGGCTGTAAAACAGCCCAGGAAAGAGCTAGAGGGCTGCAAAAGGCAGCAACATGTAGGTAAATCCCCTGCAAACAAATGTGGATAGGGAAATGAATTAAAATAAAAATTAAATAAATAAAAATTAACCAAAATCAATTGGAGAGAGGTTCCATAGCAGAGAATCTGGCTTCCCGTCACCCACCACTGGAACAGTCCATTCTCAGATATTTAGGCCCCGGCACCCAGGCAGAGGAGAGAGGTCCCGTAACAGAGAATCTGTCTTCATGTCAGCAGAGAATTAGTCTGCATGTCATAGCAGAGAATGAGGCTTCACGTCAGCCACCACTGCAACAGTCCATTGGCATATATTTAGGCCCAGCACCCAGGCAGAGGAGGGAGGTCCCGTAACAGAGAATCTGTCTTCATGTCAGCAGAGAATTAGTCTGCATGTCATAGCAGAGAATGAGGCTTCACGTCAGCCACCACTGCAACAGTCCATTGGCATATATTTAGGCCCAGCACACACACAGGCAGAGGAGAGAGGTCCCGTAACAGAGAATCTGGCTTCATGTCAGCAGAGAATCAGTCTGCATGTCATAGCAGAGAATGAGGCTTCACGTCAGCCACCACTGCAACAGTCCATTGGCATATATTTAGGCCCAGCACACACACAGGCAGAGGAGAGAGGTCCCGTAACAGAGGATCTGGCTTCATGTCAGCAGAGAATCAGTCTGCATGTCATAGCAGAGAATCAGGCTTCACGTCAGCCACCACTGCAACAGTCCATTGTCATAAATTTAGGCCCAGCACCCAGGCAGAGGAGAGAGGTCCCGTAACAGACAATCTGGCTTCATGTCAGCAGAGAATTAGTCTGCATGTCATAGCAGAGAATGAGGCTTCACGTCAGCCACCACTGCAACAGTCCATTGGCATATATTTAGGCCTAGCACACAGGCAGAGGAGAGAGGTCCCGTAACAGACAATCTGGCTTCATGTCAGCAGAGAATCAGTCTGCATGTCATAGCAGAGAATGAGGCTTCACGTCACCCACCACTGCAACAGTCCATTGGCATATATTTAGGCCTAGCACACAGGCAGAGCAGAGAGGTCCCGTAACAGACAATCTGGCTTCATGACAGCAGAGAATCAGTCTGCATGTCATAGCAGAGAATGAGGCTTCACGTCACCCACCACTGCAACAGTCCATTGGCATATATTTAGGCCTAGCACACAGGCAGAGCAGAGAGGTCCCGTAACAGACGATCTGGCTTCATGTCAGCAGAGAATCAGTCTGCATGTCATAGCAGAGAATGAGGCTTCACGTCAGCCACCACTGCAACAGTCCATTGGCATATATTTAGGCCCAGCACACACACAGGCAGAGGAGAGAGGTCCCGTAACAGACAATCTGGCTTCATGTCAGCAGAGAATTAGTCTGCATGTCATAGCAGAGAATGAGGCTTCACGTCAGCCACCACTGCAACAGTCCATTGGCATATATTTAGGCCCAGCACACACACAGGCAGAGGAGAGAGGTCCCGTAACAGACAATCTGGCTTCATGTCAGCAGAGAATTAGTCTGCATGTCATAGCAGAGAATGAGGCTTCACGTCAGCCACCACTGCAACAGTCCATTGGCATATATTTAGGCCCAGCACACACACAGGCAGAGGAGAGAGGTCCCGTAACAGAGAATCTGTCTTCATGTCAGCAGAGAATTAGTCTGCATGTCATAGCAGAGAATCAGGCTTCACGTCACCCACCACTGCAACAGTCCATTGGCATATATTTAGGCCCAGCACCCAGGCAGAGGAGGGAGGTCCCGTAACAGAGAATCTGTCTTCATGTCAGCAGAGAATTAGTCTGCATGTCATAGCAGAGAATGAGGCTTCACGTCACCCACCACTGCAACAGTCCATTGGCATATATTTAGGCCTAGCACACAGGCAGAGGAGAGGTTCATTCAACTTTGGGTAGCCTCGCAATATAATGGTAAAATGAAAATAAAAATAGGATTGAATGAGGAAGTGCCCTGGAGTCCAATAATATATGGTTATGGGGAGGTAGTTAATGTCTAATCTGGACAAGGGACGGACAGGTCCTGTGGGATCCATGCCTGGTTCATTTTTATGAACGTCAGCTTGTCCACATTGGCTGTAGACAGGCGGCTGCGTTTGTCTGTAATGACGCCCCCTGCCGTGCTGAATACACGTTCAGACAAAACGCTGGCTGCCGGGCAGGCCAGCACCTCCAAGGCATAAAAGGCTAGCTCTGGCCACGTGGACAATTTAGAGACCCAGAAGTTGAATGGGGCCGAACCATCAGTCAGTACGTGGAGGGGTGTGCACACGTACTGTTCCACCATGTTAGTGAAATGTTGCCTCCTGCTAACACGTTGCGTATCAGGTGGTGGTGCAGTTAGCTGTGGCGTGTTGACAAAAGTTTTCCACATCTCTGCCATGCTAACCCTGCCCTCAGATGAGCTGGCCGTGACACAGCTGCCTTGGCGACCTCTTGCTCCTCCTCTGCCTTGGCCTTGGGCTTCCACTTGTTCCCCTGTGACATTTGGGAATGCTCTCAGTAGCGCGTCTACCAACGTGCGCTTGTACTCGCGCATCTTCCTATCACGCTCCAGTGCAGGAAGTAAGGTGGGCACATTGTCTTTGTAGCGTGGATCCAGCAGGGTGGCAACCCAGTAGTCCGCACAGGTTAAAATGTGGGCAACTCTGCTGTCGTTGCGCAGGCACTGCAGCATGTAGTCGCTCATGTGTGCCAGGCTGCCCAGGGGTAAGGACAAGCTGTCCTCTGTGGGAGGCGTATCGTCATCGTCCTGCCTTTCCCCCCAGCCACGCACCAGTGATGGACCCGAGCTGCGTTGGGTGCCACCCCGCTGTGACCATGCTTCATCCTCATCCTCCTCCACCTCCTCCTCATCCTCGTCCTCCTCGTCCTCCAGTAGTGGGCCCTGGCTGGCCACATTTGTACCTGGCCTCTGCTGTTGCCAAAAACCTCCCTCTGAGTCACTTCGAAGAGACTGGCCTGAAAGTGCTAAAAATGACCCCTCTTCCTCCTCCTCCTCCTCCTCCTCCTGGGCCACCTCCTCTTCCATCATCGCCCTAAGTGTTTTCTCAAGGAGACATAGAAGTGGTATTGTAACGCTGATAACGGTGTCATCGCCACTGGCCATGTTGGTGGAGTACTCGAAACAGCGCAACAGGGCACACAGGTCTCGCATGGAGGCCCAGTCATTGGTGGTGAAGTGGTGCTGTTCTGTAGTGCGACTGACCCGTGCGTGCTGCAGCTGAAACTCCACTATGGCCTGCTGCTGCTCGCACAGTCTGTCCAGCATGTGCAAGGTGGAGTTCCACCTGGTGGGCACGTCGCATATGAGGCGGTGAGCGGGAAGGCCGAAGTTACGCTGTAGCGCAGACAGGCGAGCAGCAGCAGGATGTGAACGCCGGAAGCGCGAACAGACGGCCCGCACTTTATGCAGCAGCTCTGACATGTCGGGGTAGTTGTGAATGAACTTCTGCACCACCAAATTCAGCACATGCGCCAAGCAAGGGATGTGCGTCAAATTGGCTAGTCCCAGAGCTGCAACGAGATTTCGCCCATTATCACACACCACCAGGCCGGGCTTGAGGCTCACCGGCAGCAACCACTCGTCGGTCTGTTGTTCTATACCCCGCCACAACTCCTGTGCGGTGTGGGGCCTGTCCCCCAAACATATGAGTTTCAGAATGGCCTGCTGACGTTTACCCCGGGCTGTGCTGAAGTTGGTGGTGAAGGTGTGTGGCTGACTGGATGAGCAGGTGGAAGAAGAGGAGGAGGAAGCCGAGAAGGAGGAGGTGGCAACAGGAGGCAAAGAATGTTGCCCTGCGATCCTTGGCGGCGGAAGGACGTGCGCCAAACAGCTCTCCGCCTGGGGCCCAGCTGCCACTACATTTACCCAGTGTGCAGTTAGGGAGATATAGCGTCCCTGGCCGTGCTTACTGGTCCACGTATCTGTGGTTAGGTGGACCTTGCCACAGATGGCGTTGCGCAGTGCACACTTGATTTTATCGGATACTTGGTTGTGCAGGGAAGGCACGGCTCTCTTGGAGAAGTAGTGCCGGCTGGGAACAACATACTGTGGGACAGCAAGCGACATGAGCTGTTTGAAGCTGTCTGTGTCCACCAGCCTAAATGACAGCATTTCATAGGCCAGTAGTTTAGAAATGCTGGCATTCAGGGCCAGGGATCGAGGGTGGCTAGGTGGGAATTTACGCTTTCTATCAAATGTTTGTGAGATGGAGAGCTGAACGCTGGCGTGTGACATGGTTGAGACGCTTGGTGACGGAGGTGGTGGTGGTGGTGTTGGTGGTACATCCCCTGTTTGCTGGGCGGCAGGTGCCAACGTTCCTCCAGAGGCGGAGGAAGAGGCCGAGGCGGCAGCAGCAGAATAGGCCGAGGCGGCAGCAGCAGAAGAGGTAGCAGGGGGAGCCTGAGTGACTTCCTTGGTTTTAAGGTGTTTACTCCACTGCAGTTCATGCTTTGCATGCAGGTGCCTGGTCATGCAGGTTGTGCTCAGGTTCAGAACGTTAATGCCTCGCTTCAGGCTCTGATGGCACAGCGTGCAAACCACTCGGGTCTTGTCGTCAGCACATTGTTTGAAGAAGTGCCATGCCAGGGAACTCCTTGAAGCTGCCTTTGGGGTGCTCGGTCCCAGATGGCGGCGGTCAGTAGCAGGCGGAGTCTCTTGGCGGCGGGTGTTCTGCTTTTGCCCACTGCTCCCTCTTTTGCTACGCTGTTGGCTCGGTCTCACCACTGCCTCTTCCTCCGAACTGTGAAAGTCAGTGGCACGACCTTCATTCCATGTGGGGTCTAGGACCTCATCGTCCCCTGCATCGTCTTCCACCCAGTCTTGATCCCTGACCTCCTGTTCAGTCTGCACACTGCAGAAAGACGCAGCAGTTGGCACCTGTGTTTCGTCATCATCAGAGACATGCTGAGGTGGTATTCCCATGTCCTCATCATCAGGAAACATAAGTGGTTGTGCGTCAGTGCATTCTATGTCTTTCACCGCTGGGGAAGGGCTAGGTGGATGCCCTTGGGAAACCCTGCCAGCGGAGTCTTCAAACAGCATAAGAGACTGCTGCATAACTTGAGGCTGAGACAGTTTCCCTGGTATGCATGGGGGTGATGTGACAGACTGATGGGGTTGGTTTTCAGGCGCCATCTGTGCGCTTTCTGCAGAAGACTGGGTGGGAGATAATGTGAACGTGCTGGATCCACTGTCGGCCACCCAATTGACTAATGCCTGTACCTGCTCAGGCCTTACCATCCTTAGAACGGCATTGGGCCCCACCATATATCGCTGTAAATTCTGGCGGCTACTGGGACCTGAGGTAGTTGGTACACTAGGACGTGTGGATGTGGCAGAACGGCCACGTCCTCTCCCAGCACCAGAGGGTCCACTAACACCACCACGACCATGTCCACGTCCGCGTCCCTTACTAGATGTTTTTCTCATTGTTATGGTTCACCACAACAACAAATATATTATTTGGCCCAATGTATTGTATTCAAATTCAGCGGGATATAAATTTGAGGCCTAGTATTTAGGCGCTGGGTGACCGGTATGGATTTAGTGACAGAATTAGACTTGGAAATGCACAGAAGCGTGTGTGTGAAGTTATTCTGAATGACCCTATGTGCACCTTCAATATGATCTACCCTTTTAGGGATAGATTTCAAATAGCTCTGATATAGCAGAAACGACTAAATTATGAAATTGCTAAATTGGGAATTGTATTTCAACCCAGAACAAAAAATGTGCTTTGACGGACACTAAATAACTTTCCCAGCCACAACAGGACAGCGGTAACGAGAGATTTAGCGGGATATAAATTTGAGGCCTAGTATTTAGGCGCTGGGTGACAGGTATGGGTTTAGTGACAGAATTAGATTTGGAAATGCACAGTAGCGGGTGTGTGAAGTTATTCTGAATGACCCTATGTGCACCTTGAATATTATATACCCTTTTAGGGATAGATTTCAAATAGCTCTGATATAGCAGAAACCACTAAATTATGAAATTGCTAAATTGGGAATTGTATTTCAACCCAGAACAAGAAATGTGCTTGAACGGACACTAAATAACTCGCCCAGCTACAGCACTAGGGACAGATTTAGCGGGATATAAATTTGAGGCCTAGTATTTAGGCGCTGGGTGACAGGTATGGGTTTAGTGCCAGAATTAGACTTGGAAATACACAGTAGCGGGTGTGTGTGAAGTTATTCTGAATGACCCAATGTGCACCTTGAATATTATATACCCTTTTAGGGATAGATTTCAAATAGCTCTGATATAGCAGAAACCACTAAATTATGAAATTGCTAAATTGGGAATTGTATTTCAACCCAGAACAAGAAATGTGCTTGAACGGACACTAAATAACTCGCCCAGCTACAGCACTAAGGACAGATTTAGCGGGATATAAATTTGAGGCCTAGTATTTAGGCGCTGGGTGACAGGTATGGGTTTAGTGCCAGAATTAGACTTGGAAATACACAGTAGCGGGTGTGTGTGAAGTTATTCTGAATGACCCAATGTGCACCTTGAATATTATATACCCTTTTAGGGATAGATTTCAAATAGCTCTGATATAGCAGAAACCACTAAATTATGAAATTGCTAAATTGGGAATTGTATTTCAACCCAGAACAAGAAATGTGCTTGAACGGACACTAAATAACTCGCCCAGCTACAGCACTAAGGACAGATTTAGCGGGATATAAATTTGAGGCCTAGTATTTAGGCGCTGGGTGACAGGTATGGGTTTAGTGCCAGAATTAGACTTGGAAATACACAGTAGCGGGTGTGTGTGAAGTTATTCTGAATGACCCAATGTGCACCTTGAATATTATATACCCTTTTAGGGATAGATTTCAAATAGCTCTGATATAGCAGAAACCACTAAATTATGAAATTGCTAAATTGGGAATTGTATTTCAACCCAGAACAAGAAATGTGCTTGAACGGACACTAAATAACTCGCCCAGCTACAGCACTAAGGACAGATTTAGCGGGATATAAATTTGAGGCCTAGTATTTAGGCGCTGGGTGACAGGTATGGGTTTAGTGCCAGAATTAGACTTGGAAATACACAGTAGCGGGTGTGTGTGAAGTTATTCTGAATGACCCAATGTGCACCTTGAATATTATATACCCTTTTAGGGATAGATTTCAAATAGCTCTGATATAGCAGAAACCACTAAATTATGAAATTGCTAAATTGGGAATTGTATTTCAACCCAGAACAAGAAATGTGCTTGAACGGACACTAAATAACTCGCCCAGCTACAGCACTAAGGACAGATTTAGCGGGATATAAATTTGAGGCCTAGTATTTAGGCGCTGGGTGACAGGTATGGGTTTAGTGCCAGAATTAGACTTGGAAATACACAGTAGCGGGTGTGTGTGAAGTTATTCTGAATGACCCAATGTGCACCTTGAATATTATATACCCTTTTAGGGATAGATTTCAAATAGCTCTGATATAGCAGAAACCACTAAATTATGAAATTGCTAAATTGGGAATTGTATTTCAACCCAGAACAAGAAATGTGCTTGAACGGACACTAAATAACTCGCCCAGCTACAGCACTAGGGACAGATTTAGCGGGATATAAATTTGAGGCCTAGTATTTAGGCGCTGGGTGACAGGTATGGGTTTAGTGCCAGAATTAGACTTGGAAATACACAGTAGCGGGTGTGTGTGAAGTTATTCTGAATGACCCAATGTGCACCTTGAATATTATATACCCTTTTAGGGATAGATTTCAAATAGCTCTGATATAGCAGAAACCACTAAATTATGAAATTGCTAAATTGGGAATTGTATTTCAACCCAGAACAAGAAATGTGCTTGAACGGACACTAAATAACTCGCCCAGCTACAGCACTAGGGACAGATTTAGCGGGATATAAATTTGAGGCCTAGTATTTAGGCGCTGGGTGACAGGTATGGGTTTAGTGCCAGAATTAGACTTGGAAATACACAGTAGCGGGTGTGTGTGAAGTTATTCTGAATGACCCAATGTGCACCTTGAATATTATATACCCTTTTAGGGATAGATTTCAAATAGCTCTGATATAGCAGAAACCACTAAATTATGAAATTGCTAAATTGGGAATTGTATTTCAACCCAGAACAAGAAATGTGCTTGAACGGACACTAAATAACTCGCCCAGCTACAGCACTAAGGACAGATTTAGCGGGATATAAATTTGAGGCCTAGTATTTAGGCGCTGGGTGACAGGTATGGGTTTAGTGCCAGAATTAGACTTGGAAATACACAGTAGCGGGTGTGTGTGAAGTTATTCTGAATGACCCAATGTGCACCTTGAATATTATATACCCTTTTAGGGATAGATTTCAAATAGCTCTGATATAGCAGAAACCACTAAATTATGAAATTGCTAAATTGGGAATTGTATTTCAACCCAGAACAAGAAATGTGCTTGAACGGACACTAAATAACTCGCCCAGCTACAGCACTAAGGACAGATTTAGCGGGATATAAATTTGAGGCCTAGTACTTAGGCGCTGGGTGACAGGTATGGGTTTAGTGCCAGAATTAGACTTGGAAATACACAGTAGCGGGTGTGTGTGAAGTTATTCTGAATGACCCAATGTGCACCTTGAATATTATATACCCTTTTAGGGATAGATTTCAAATAGCTCTGATATAGCAGAAACCACTAAATTATGAAATTGCTAAATTGGGAATTGTATTTCAACCCAGAACAAGAAATGTGCTTGAACGGACACTAAATAACTCGCCCAGCTACAGCACTAAGGACAGATTTAGCGGGATATAAATTTGAGGCCTAGTATTTAGGCGCTGGGTGACAGGTATGGGTTTAGTGCCAGAATTAGACTTGGAAATACACAGTAGCGGGTGTGTGTGAAGTTATTCTGAATGACCCAATGTGCACCTTGAATATTATATACCCTTTTAGGGATAGATTTCAAATAGCTCTGATATAGCAGAAACCACTAAATTATGAAATTGCTAAATTGGGAATTGTATTTCAACCCAGAACAAGAAATGTGCTTGAACGGACACTAAATAACTCGCCCAGCTACAGCACTAAGGACAGATTTAGCGGGATATAAATTTGAGGCCTAGTATTTAGGCGCTGGGTGACAGGTATGGGTTTAGTGCCAGAATTAGACTTGGAAATACACAGTAGCGGGTGTGTGTGAAGTTATTCTGAATGACCCAATGTGCACCTTGAATATTATATACCCTTTTAGGGATAGATTTCAAATAGCTCTGATATAGCAGAAACCACTAAATTATGAAATTGCTAAATTGGGAATTGTATTTCAACCCAGAACAAGAAATGTGCTTGAACGGACACTAAATAACTCGCCCAGCTACAGCACTAGGGACAGATTTAGCGGGATATAAATTTGAGGCCTAGTATTTAGGCGCTGGGTGACAGGTATGGGTTTAGTGCCAGAATTAGACTTGGAAATACACAGTAGCGGGTGTGTGTGAAGTTATTCTGAATGACCCAATGTGCACCTTGAATATTATATACCCTTTTAGGGATAGATTTCAAATAGCTCTGATATAGCAGAAACCACTAAATTATGAAATTGCTAAATTGGGAATTGTATTTCAACCCAGAACAAGAAATGTGCTTGAACGGACACTAAATAACTCGCCCAGCTACAGCACTAAGGACAGATTTAGCGGGATATAAATTTGAGGCCTAGTATTTAGGCGCTGGGTGACAGGTATGGGTTTAGTGCCAGAATTAGACTTGGAAATACACAGTAGCGGGTGTGTGTGAAGTTATTCTGAATGACCCAATGTGCACCTTGAATATTATATACCCTTTTAGGGATAGATTTCAAATAGCTCTGATATAGCAGAAACCACTAAATTATGAAATTGCTAAATTGGGAATTGTATTTCAACCCAGAACAAGAAATGTGCTTGAACGGACACTAAATAACTCGCCCAGCTACAGCACTAAGGACAGATTTAGCGGGATATAAATTTGAGGCCTAGTATTTAGGCGCTGGGTGACAGGTATGGGTTTAGTGCCAGAATTAGACTTGGAAATACACAGTAGCGGGTGTGTGTGAAGTTATTCTGAATGACCCAATGTGCACCTTGAATATTATATACCCTTTTAGGGATAGATTTCAAATAGCTCTGATATAGCAGAAACCACTAAATTATGAAATTGCTAAATTGGGAATTGTATTTCAACCCAGAACAAGAAATGTGCTTGAACGGACACTAAATAACTCGCCCAGCTACAGCACTAAGGACAGATTTAGCGGGATATAAATTTGAGGCCTAGTATTTAGGCGCTGGGTGACAGGTATGGGTTTAGTGCCAGAATTAGACTTGGAAATACACAGTAGCGGGTGTGTGTGAAGTTATTCTGAATGACCCAATGTGCACCTTGAATATTATATACCCTTTTAGGGATAGATTTCAAATAGCTCTGATATAGCAGAAACCACTAAATTATGAAATTGCTAAATTGGGAATTGTATTTCAACCCAGAACAAGAAATGTGCTTGAACGGACACTAAATAACTCGCCCAGCTACAGCACTAGGGACAGATTTAGCTGGATATAAATTTGAGGCCTAGTATTTAGGCGCTGGGTGACAGGTATGGGTTTAGTGCCAGAATTAGACTTGGAAATACACAGTAGCGGGTGTGTGTGAAGTTATTCTGAATGACCCAATGTGCACCTTGAATATTATATACCCTTTTAGGGATAGATTTCAAATAGCTCTGATATAGCAGAAACCACTAAATTATGAAATTGCTAAATTGGGAATTGTATTTCAACCCAGAACAAGAAATGTGCTTGAACGGACACTAAATAACTCGCCCAGCTACAGCACTAAGGACAGATTTAGCGGGATATAAATTTGAGGCCTAGTATTTAGGCGCTGGGTGACCGGTATGGATTTAGTGACAGAATTAGACTGGGATATGGCCAAAAAATAAACAGACTATTGCTGGTTAAATGCACTTGGTGTGACAGCTTCACCCTGATGTAGGCTTTAGCCAAAAAACAACCACACCATTGAGGGTTAAATGCACTTGGTGACAGGCGCAGCTTGCCCCTGATTTAGTATATGGCCAAAAAATGAACAGACTATTGCTGGTTAAATGCACTTGGTGTGACAGCTTCACCCTGATGTAGGCTTTAGCCAAAAAACAACCACACCATTGAGGGTTAAATGCACTTGGTGACAGGCGCAGCTTGCCCCTGATTTTGTATATGGCCAAAAAATGAACAGACTATTGCTGGTTAAATGCACTTGGTGTGACAGCTTCACCCTGATGTAGGCTTTAGCCAAAAAACAACCACACCATTGAGGGTTAAATGCACTTGGTCGCAGCTTGTGCTGGCGCACCACAAGACACAAAATGGCCGCCGATCACCCCAGAAAAATGTGACTGACAAACGGTCTGGGCAGCCTAAAAACAGTGAGCAATTGAGGATCAGCAGCTCAATGATCCACAGCTGCAGATCGATCAGTTAATCAAGTCCTTTGGAGGAGTTAATCTGCCTAATCTCGCCCTACTGTCGCAGCCGCAACCTCTCCCTACGCTAATCAGAGCAGAGTGACGGGCGGCGCTATGTGACTCCAGCTTAAATAGAGGCTGGGTCACATGGTGCTCTGGCCAATCACAGCCATGCCAATAGTAGGCATGGCTGTGAAGGCCTCTTGGGGCAAGTAGTATGACGCTTGTTGATTGGCTGCTTTGCAGCCTTTCAAAAAGCGCCAAGAAAGCGTCACAAAAGCGCGAAGAAAGCGACGAACACCGAACCCGAACCCGGACTTTTACGAAAATGTCCGGGTTCGGGTCCGTGTCACGGACACCCCAAAATTCGGTACGAACCCGAACTATACAGTTCGAGTTCGCTCATCCCTATACATGAACACCTAAATACTCAAAGTAATACCATATATTAATAGGTACTCATGGCACATATGTGTCCCTCCTTACCTTTCTTCTTGACTCAACACATGTTGAGATGCATAGCATGAGATCATCACTATGAAAGTTAAGCATAATTTGATGATACTCAGTCACAGGATGTCTATACCATATGTGCTAATTTTTGGCTGCCAAGTGGTTGTGATGCGATTTGTAGTCCATGGAGGCTTTTCATATCATATTGTGTCAGGGGCATCGTTAGGTCAAAACATTTGGGGCTGGAGCCCCGGATGTTTTGTCCAGTGCCCTGAATGTTTAAGCTAGTGGGATTTTTTTGTTTTTTTAATAGACTATTCCTAGCCATCTGGGCAATCCCACAGATCATCCCCCAACTCCCCTTGTACTTGTTCTGCTACTTGCAGGCTGTGCGGACATTAGTTCAGAACTTCAATCACTTCTGTCCGCAATTCTGTTCTGTGGCGCGTGATCCCGCGAGACCAGCCGCGGGAGGTCAGGGGTCTCATGGGATCACGCGCCGCAGAACAGAATTGCAGACCGAAGTGACTAAAGTTCTGAACTCATGCCCGCGCAGCCTACAAGTAGCGGAACAAGTACAAGGGGGGTTGATGGGTTCCAACTTCCTACACTTGTTGATGGGTTCCATCACAGATTACAACTGATTCTGGCATCCCAGCCGCATAATCGGTGATTAGTTTATAGTTGGGGGGTTTGCATAATTTTAAATTAGGCTGACCATAGGTTAGGATGATCTGTGGGGTTGCACTGTAGTTATTTACCCCTTTCAGCAGTCGCCTATTCACTGAAGGGGGGACTGCTGAAAGGGGCTAATAACTACTGGTGGCGATGAGGGCGTGGCTTCATGGGTGGGGGCGTGGCTTCACAGTAGCTTGTGCCCCGGATGTCTTCAGACCCTAGAAACGACCCTGTATTGTGGTAATATATTAAATGTGTGTTGAGAGAAACTGTAGACCATAATAAAAATTTGCAGACACATCTGAACACGTCCATATTACAGATTTGTGTTGTATGATACTGAAATATGGAAAGCATGGTCTGCCATTGTGGCTTAACCCACATTGTGGCCCTGTGTGGCTCTGATTTTCTAACAGATGCCACCATAACATCAAAGTATTTTCCCCTAAGACCATTAAAGCCCCATACTGATTCCTAACATTTAGGAATGCGTAATTTTTATGAATACTGAAGGAAAGTGGTTATATAGCAGAGGTTATATAAATTAGAATAGCTCCTTGCACTTCAGAAAAAAATAATCCACCACTTCATGTCAAGTACTTGAAATCCCAGAAATATCTGATTACACACCTGCCATATTTGTGAAGCAAAAACACGGTCTGAAATCAGGCTGGCATGCTTAGATAATAGTTTCTCCATCAGGTTGCATGGGAGATCCAAATATTCTTTTGAATCCATATTTCTATCTACTATTAATGATGTCTAAGTCTATTCCTCAGTGCATGCAATAAAAATAGTCAAATATAATATATTACCCTTGCCTAATCTAGAAACGTTTAAATGGATTGGATTTCAATAATATTTGCTTATCCAAATGCATGTTTGCTATAATAGAACCAAAATAAGAAATTGCGATAAGCATTACATATATCTTATATATACAATCTACCACCCAGCTCACCCTCATAGAATGCTCAGAATGCCTGAGGCTCAGCAGTTGAATGCTTTATGAACAAAGAGTCCAGCATCCATGTCAAAAATGAAAAAAAAAAAAAAAAAAGTTCACTGCTAATGCATTTCAGACCTACCTTTATACATAGTCTTGACTAAGGCTGTGAGTAATGACCTCAGTTAGGGTTGAAACATGTTCGCAGTGTGTTTTTTCCACTGTATCCATGGCATTCTATTGACGCTTGAATAAATTCAGATTTTACTACATTTTGGATCTGGATGTCTGAATTATTCCTTCATATTTTACAGTAAACCTATTGTTACAGCTATGCAGACCATTTGGAGAGAAAGGTGTATTTTTATTTTAGACCAACATATTGCCCTTTGTGAAATGAATCTAGAGAAGTGTACAGGAACTGAAATAAACCATTCTTCACTTGGGGCGACCAGAAAAAATAAATAGACATATTTCGAAAATTAAAGGGAGTGCTATCAACATGGCCTCCAGCAACCTATCGTAGAATATGTCTAGGATAGGTTGTCTCCATTTGTACAGCTGCTAAGGGGAAAGTGTAGAGGGGGGGGTCAAAGCTTCACTATACTGGGTAGCACGATGGCTCAGTGGGTAGCACTGGTGCCTTGCAGCATTTGGGTCTTAGGTTTGACTCTAACCAAAGACAACATATGCATGGAGTTTGTATGTTCTCACAGTATATGCTTGGGTTTTCTCTGGGTACTTCGGATTCCTCACACTTAGATTTGAGCTGACACCTGGAAGTTCAGGTTCGACAGGTTCGGTCAAACTTCGCAAAAAAGTTCAAGTTCGGGACCCGAAATTCACCCGAACTTGACCCCGAACCCCATTGAAGTCAATGGGGACTGGAACTTTCGAGCACTAAAATGGCTCTAAAAAGTAATGGAAAAGGCTAGAGGGCTGTAAAAGGCAACAAAATGTGGTTAAGAGCATGGCAAGTGCTCTGCAAACAAATGTGGATAGGGAAATGACTTAAAATAACATAAAATACGTTAAAAAAAAATTATAATCTTGATCTAGGAGGAGGAGGTCCATATGGAGTAGGAGGTTGAGGAGGCGGTGGATGTGGGGTGGAGGATGGGGAGGTAGTCAACACAGTTTTTTTGTTACTTAATTAATTTTCTTATTATTTTTTGTTTAAATTTGGGTAGACCCTAAAACATTGGAAAATATAAAAAATAAAACAAACAGAAAGTGTGCTGGAGTACAACAATGGCTGGGTGAAGCCGGCATACATGTCTATTTTGCACAAGGTACGGACAAGTCCTGTGGGAAGCCAGCCTGGTTCATTTTAATGAACATGAGCGTGTCCACATTGGCTGTGGACAGGTGGCTGCGCTTGTCTGTGATGACGCCCCCTGGCAATCTAAACAAACGTTCAGACGATACACTGGATGCAGGGCAGGCCAGCACCTCCAAGGTGCAAAGGGCAAGCTCAGGCCAAGTGCCCAATTTGGAGACCCAGAAGTTGAAGGGGGCAGACCATCAGTCAGTACGTGTAGGCGTGTGCACACATACTGCTCCACCATGTTGCTGAAATACTGCCTCCTGCTAAGACGTTTCATATCAGCTGGTAGTGCTGGTTGTTGTGGCATGCTGACAAAACTTTTCCACATTTTGGCCATGCTAACCCTGCCTTCTGAGGTGCTGGCGGTGCCCCAGCTGTGTTGGCGAACTCTTCCTCCTCCTCACCCTTCGACTTGTGCTTCCACTGTGCCCCCGCTGTCAGGTGGGAATGCCATCAGCAGTGCGTCGACCAGCGTGCGCTTGTACTCGCGCATCTTCCGATTAGTAACAGACATTTTTACTAAATTTTAGTTCCCTGAGTTTTTCACTGGCAAAAATGGGTTAATGTCAACCATCAATGTAACAGATGAAATTTTAGAAATTTAGGTCCCTGTCACCTATGCAGAGCAGAGGTTTGTATACGGCAAAAATGTTAAAATGTCACCCAAGAATATAACAGATGATTTTTTTTTTAATTTAGGTTTCTGTCACCTATGCAGAGCAGAGGTTTATTCAAGGCAAAATTGTTAAAATGTCACCCAAGAATGTAACAGATGCTTTTGCATCCTGCTCCCTCATTTCCGTACCGGTGCATCACTCGCATGATCTTGATTCCATGTGTGGTCTAGTACCTCATCCTCCTCCACATCATATTCAACCCAGTCTTTGCCCCATCTTCTTGTCGGTCTGCAGACTGCAGAAAGCCGCAGCAGTTGGCACCTGTGTTTCGTCATCATCCGAGACGTGCTGCAGTAGTACTCCCATGTACTCATCCTGAAACATAAGTGGTTGGGCATCAGTGCACTCAATCTCTTCCATTTCTAGGGCAGGGCTATGCAGATGCCCCATGGAAACCCTGCCAGCAGAGTCATCAAAAAGCATAAGAGACTGCTGCATGACTTGGGTTTCAGACTGCTTGCCTGATTTGCAAGGGGGTGAGGTGAAAGACTGATGTCCATGGGCCGAGGTGCCAACTCTGATCTTTCAGCAGGGGACTGGGTGGGAGACAATGTGAAGGAACTGGAGGTACTGTCAGCCACCCAATCTACTATCGCCTGTACTTTTGGCCTCACCATTCGTAGAGCCTCATTCGACCCTACCAAATAACGCTGAAGGTTCTGGCGCCTACTCGCACCCGAGGAAGGTGTTTCACTTGGGCCTGTAGCTGGCACAGATTGACCACGTCCTCTTCCTGCAACAGGAGCTCTACCAACACTAGCAGCACCACTATCAGGGCCACGTCCCTTGGTTGACGCGCTTCTCATTTTTTGCGGTTACCCACCAAAGTGACAAACGTTTTTACAAAATGAAGTTCCTTGTGCAGAGCAGAGTTTTTTTTACGGGAAAAATGGGTTAATGTCACCCAACAATGGAACAGACAAATGTTTTAAGCGTATTGCCCGGTCTGCTATGCAGTGCAGGCAACAAAAGTACTTTTTTGCCCCCAAAAAGTTTTTTTCTCGCACACAATGAAACAGAATGAGTTAACTGTATTTCTTTAACTACCAGAAATACAGCACAAGGCAAAAAGATAATTTATTGCCCCCCCCCAAAAAATAAATAAATAACCCTAAATGAAACAGATGGATTTAAATGTGATTATATTTTACTTTCACAAATGAAGCACAGGAGTTTTTAACATAAAAAATGGTGGATATGTCACCTCTACAATGGAACAGATGAATTAGCTGAATGTATGTGCCTGCCTGTCACATGTGCTGGCCTCAGAGGTACTTTACAACAAAAAATGTAAATATGTCACCCCACAATGAAACAGATGGATTTAACTGATTATATTTCACTCTCAGAAATGCAGCACAGGGGGTACTTTACAGAGAAAAAAAAAATATGTCACCCCCTGGGTCCCTGAACTCACAGACGGTATTATTTTCTTTTCCCCTGGCACATATGCAGTGCAGGTGCACTTTAAAATTGGGTATATGTCAGCCACTGAACTACAAGAACAGGATTAAATGATTTTCCCTGGCACATATGCAGTGCTGGTGCACTCTTGCTGCACAAAATGGCCGCCAACGCCCACCTAACTAACAGATGGATGACATTTTTTTTTTCCAGTCTCACTCGGCTCAGGGCAGGGTACAAAAATGCTGCATTGCACCCCCAAAACAAAAAAAAACACTGTAGATCGCTGACTTCACACCAAGTGGAGATATCAGAGTCTTTACTAATCTCTCTCTCACAGCAGCAACATCCTATCCCTACAACTAAGAGCAGAGTGATGTGCGGCGCTACGTGACTCCGGCTTATATACGGGCTGGGTCACATGCTGCACTGGCCAATCACAACTATGTGATTAGTAAGCATGGCTGTGATGGCTTCTAAGGGCACACTAGTTAAACGCTTGTTGATTGACTGCCCTGCAATCTTTCAAATAGCGCCATTAAATCACCGAACACCAAACTTGAAAGAGAACTTTTACGAAAATGTTTGGGTTCGGGTCCGTGTACAAAAAACCCTAAAGTTCGCTAAACCCTACTCACCCTCTTCAAAAACATTGCTACAACAAGTAAGTCTGTAAAGTGATGTGAAACAGTGTAATTCACTAAAATAAATGATAAATATACTACTCTCTTGCACCGACACTGAAGTCACTTCATACTGATCAGATGTACTGTCAGGCTGCTTAGCCTTACAACATATCTCATGTACAATCACTCCAGTACTATCTACTGAAGAACAGCAATTCTGGTCTGTAATAGATATTCAATATGTGATCCTCTGTCATGGCTGAGCAGCCAAATAGAAAGGAGGGATACAATCCTGCTCCATGTTGATTTCTGTTGCTCTACAATAGTACTGGAGTGTTCACACATGAGATATGCTGAGCAGCCTGACAGCACATCTCATCAGTGCGAAGTGACTACACTGCCAGTGTCAGAGTTCAGTGTGTAGCGAGGCTGTGCTACACTCGACCCCCCAGTGATTGGTTGCACCAGTCACATGTCCCTGTATTATCACTCGACCAGGAAGCAGGGAAAAATGGGGGACAAGGAGTGTCAAATGTGATTGGCTTGGAATCGCTTTTGAGTGCTGTTTTTTTTCCATGTTTAAACAACACCTACATTGCAACATATTCTTTTTCTAACGGAATATCCCTTTAAGTCATACTTGCATGAGACATTTATCCCTTGGATAAACCTAGAATGGACTAATATTAACAAGCTAAAATGTAGCTGTAAAGAAGAATTCACAAGCTAAATTGCAAAATTACGTGCCACTTTTGGCTGCCGTTCCCTCTAAATTCCCTTGTTCCCTTTAAGTCTTTCCAGATAATATTGTAATGCAAATGTTTTGCTTGAATTTCTACAGCAGTGAATGAGTTAAGCTCCTGGAACCCAATGCTTCTGATTGCACAACTTATATCATACCCATGTTGACATGTCACAGTCTCACAAGCGCAAGTTCATATTTTCCAGGTACATGGCTACCGGCCAATTACATTCTGCGATCAGTCACACACAATCGCTTCCTAGAGCAGGAATCTGAGAAGTCTATTAATCCTTCTCGCTGCAGCCCCGCAGTGCCTGTTGGAAGCAAATCCATCATCTGGGAACTTTTCCAGGCAGTCTTTTCGGAAAGGAGTCACAAATTCAGAATTATTCTCATCTGATAATGATAGTATTTTGCAACACAAATCTCATTCCTGGGGAGGGTAAGACGGCAATAAAGCATCACTTCAGCTTAGAAAATGCCGATGCCCAATACTTTTATATCAAAGCAAAAATGTCATAGAAATGTATTCCTATTGCCAATTAATCATTGCACTTGGGTCTATATACCTGGGTCTATATAGCAACTTTTTCGTAAATTTCAAAATTCTGCATGACCTATTTGGTGTACACACATCTCAAATCAGCAAACATAGGGGGTCATTTACTATTCAGAAATACACCTCTATTAGGGGTATTTCTAGCGCAGATTGAAGCGCAAAAGATATTTGCGCCACAATCTGCTACTATTTCCCGCTTACGCTATGTCTAAAAAATATGGCCTTGTTGGGGCGTGGAAGTGGACGGGCTGGCAGGCCCATCTCATTCATCATGTTCTACACCTGTTTTAGGCATAGAAAATTGTCCAAATGTAAGCTAGCAAGTAAGCTGGCTTATCTTTAGACTGATCAGAAAAAAAGAAGAACGACCCCAGGTGACCCCCAACGTAAATGACAAGGACAGTGCCTACATATATATCGTGTAGATGTTAGGGGGTACCTGACAGAGGGTGACTCTGTACAAGCTCCGAGTGTAATGGCAGAAAAAGAAGAAAGAAGCTCAAAGTACCAAACTAGTAATTAGAAAAATACAAATTTTTATTCTTAAATTCATGATAAAAAAGCACACATATAGTGAATGCCAAGGACAGGGTAAGGGAACGGGGAAGGAAAAGAAGCACCACCCTGGAAGAACGCACTGATCACAAGAAAATATATGTATGACAAATAGTAAGGTATTGTTGTAAACATGAGGAACACACAACTGTGTGTGGTACAATGACCAACTCATGAACACAGTATGAGAAATAGATATGTATAAGGAAGGTGAGTGAAGATCAAAGAAGCTAACCCACCATGGCTATAATGCACAAAATACAAAAGACATTGGCAGTACAAAAATGCACCAACAATATGCCAATGAACAGGCAATTATAGGCCAAGTGAGGAGTCTCAACATCGGCAGCATAAAACCATGGCTGGGAGACTATGATCTAAGACTCACCAGGAGAGGACCAGATGTGAGCGAAAACCAGGATGGCGCTACCCCAACGCGCGTTTCGGCGTGCCTTCGTCAGGGGGTAGCGCCATCACTGCGGACCAGGAATTTAAAGTCTCCTTCAACCAATGAATGTAGCACTTACTCATCCCCTGGTGTGTTGGTGAGTTGGCACGCGCGATTCGCACACTGAAACATCCGGCAATCCCACGGCCGGCGTCCCGTCGACACGCCCACATCACATGACAGAGTCACCTGATCGGGCGGCATGACGTGTGGACGCACGGGCGTGAGGTGCTGTAGGCAGTGACCAAAGGCGCGCGTACGCAACACAGAAGGGGGGGAGGAGGAACGGGACGTCAATATATTGAAAAAATGTAGCATACAAATTTTTAAACAGAAGGGAATAAGAATATATATAATGGCGCATCCAGAGTAACAATATTAAGAGCAGCCAAGTATCCATTCATCATGTACCGTATATATCTGTGATTACACAAATCATTGGTATAATATAAGCATGATAATGGCATATAAATATATAACTGCACACATCATTGGCGTAATAGAACATGATTGGAATAGAAAACAAAAGACAAGCCTTGATTCGAATAGTGTCAACAATGATAAAATAGGAAATAAATAAGTGGGGGACAGGATACAATGTAAGTTCATAATCAAAAGTTGCAATACATGGTGAGAATTAATAGTAAATCCATAAATCAATAGTGATAAAAAATAAATTAAATAAAAGTAAGTCATGATAATAATGATAAGAAAAAAAAAATATATATATATATATATATATCCACGCCGAATATCCACTAATCAGTTATCACATAAGGGAAAAATGAGTGACCAAATAAATAAGGTGACAGCATACTTTACATGCCGTAACAGAATAAGTGCCCATGAACTGTAAGGCAACATGAAAAAAGTATATGTGCAAAATAGATGAGTGCGGGAGAATAATAGAGAGCGCCATGCGTTAATAAATAATAATTAGAAACATCATCGTGTTTTAAAGTGTGTTAATAAGCACACTATGCAATATAAGCTGTGGAAATATGGATCCAAAAGGCTTATGAGTGGATGTGTGTAGAGAAATAAGAAGGATGGGTGCAAAAAAATAAGAAAAGAGTGCTAGGGAAGGTGAGGGAATTAAATAGCAAACGTAATAAAAAAAGAAAGGTAATGTTAAATACTAAGTCCATGATACCATGGGCACATAGTAATACTCTGTCACCATACACAATAAAAATATATAAGAATAATATCAAGACGAGTCAGTCGACAATAGCATAGCCAGACTTCATAAAGGATGAACAGCCAGAAGAGGAGAATCCAATACTATCTGGAGTCAAATGGAACGGACAATAAATACCAGACGTCCCTACAAACAAATGTAGGAGTGCTAAAAGGAAGACAAAAAGACAGAAAATCAATAAAATTTGTAAGTAGATAACACACAAACTGTTAAAAGAAATGATGGAGTCCACAGTTGTGGGCCCAGCGGTTACAAAAAAGCAGAGAATCCCAAATTGTCATTGAGGCCCTCGGGACGTAGTGTCCCCAGGGTCCAAATCCAGCGGCTCTCACACTGAGCCAGCCTCTTGGATACACATCCCGCACGAAGGTCCACCTGAATGCAATCAATCCCCTTCACTTTGAGGAGCTTCGAATTGCACAAATGGAATTCCCTAAAGTGCCTTGCGATCGGTTTGAGAACCTCACCATCCTTTAATTCCTGTGCATTCAGGATATCCCTCACGTGCTCCCTCACACGGACCCTAAGTTCTCGTGTTGTAAGACCTACATAAATCTTAGGACAGGGGCATTGGGCATAATACACCACTCGTGTGCTGGAGCACGTGAGGGTATGATTAATCCTGAATGTTTTGGTGCCAGAAGAATCTACAAAATCAAAGGCCCGCTCCATATTGGGGCACGCAGAACATTTGCCACACGGTCTGAAGCCAGTCTTAGGATTGCCCTGTCCTGAGAAGAGGGGGGGGGGAGAATTGGTTGGAGGTAACCTCTGACCAGATTGTCACGCAGGGTATTAGCCCTCCGTGCTGTGACCAGAGGTCGTGGTGGTAAAAGTCTCTCCAGAATCGGATCGGTCAACAGGATCGGCCAATGCGAGGCTAAACAATTCCTCATTTTGTCCCAGTGGGAATGATATTTACTTATAAAGCGGATCCTGTTGTCAGATGTCCTATCTCCCTTTGTTTGCAGAAGCCGGGTCTGTCCCTGCATCTTAGCCCGCCGGTATGCTTTTTTGATGGAACGATGACTGTAGCCTCTCCTGAGGAAACGATCCCTCAGGTCATTGGCTTGTTTCTCAAAAATCGCATCGTCGGAGCATTATCTTTAGACTGGCAGTGGATTTCCCGCCAGCTATAGGGTTTATTAACCCTTTCATGACCAAGGGTCATTGATACTCCAGTGTCCAGGTCAAAATTTACAAATCTGTGATGCGTCACTTTATGTGGTAATAGCTTTGGAACACTTTTACTTATCCATGCCATTCTGAGATTGTTTTCTCGTGACACATTGTACTTCATGATAGTCATATATTTGAGTCAATATATTTCACCTTTATTTATGAAAAAATCCCAAATTTACCAAAAATTTGGAAAAATTCACAATTTTCCAAATTTCAATTTCTCTGCTTCTAAAACAGAAAGTCATACCTAATAAAATATTTATTAATTAACATTCCCCATATGTCTACTTTATGTTGGCATAATTTTTGAAATGTCATTTTATTTTTTTAGGACGTTAGAAGGCTTAGAAATTTAGAAGCAATTCTTCAAATTTTTAAGAAAATTTCCAAAACCCACTTTTTAAGGACCAGTTCAGGTCTGAAGTCACTTTGTGGGGCTTACATAGTGGAAAACCCCATAAATGACCACATTGTAGAAACTACACCCCTCAAGTTGCTCAAAACTGATTTTACAAACTTTGTTAACCCTTTAGGCGTTTCACAAGAATTAAAGGAAAATGGAGATGAAATTTGAAAATTTCACATTTTTGGCAGATTTTCCATTTTCAAAAAAAAAAATCTTTAACACATTGAGGGTTAACAGCCAAACAAAACTCAATATTTATTACCCTGATTCCGCTGTTTACATAAACACCCCACATGTGGTTGTAAACTGCTGTACGGGCACACGGCAGGGCACAGAAGGAAAGGAATGCCATACGGTTTTTGGAAGGCAGATTGTGCTGGATTGGTTTTCTGAACGCCATATGTTTTTTATTTTTCTGCCGATCGTCTTGTGCAGGGGCTCGTTTTTTGCAGAAAGTGTTGAGGTTTATATTGGTACCATTTTTGGGTACATAGGATTTTTTGATCATTCATTATTACACTTTATGTGGCAAGGTGACCCAAAAATTGGCTGTTTTGGAACAGTTTTCATTTATTTATTTTTAAAGCGTTCATCTGCGGAGTTAGGTCATGTGATAGTTTTATAGAGAAGATCGTTACGGACGTGGAAATACCTAATATACATACTTTTTCTTATTTATTTAAGTTTTACACAATAATAGCATTTCTGAAACCCAAAAAATTATGTTTTGGTGTCACTATAGTCTGAGAGCCATAGCTGTTTTATTTTTTGGGCGATTGTCTTAAATAGGGTATAATTTTTGCGGGTCGAGGTGACGGTTTGATTGATACTATTTTGGGGGTCATACCCCTTTTTGATCGCTTGCTGTTGCACTTTTTGTGATGTAAGGTGATAAAAATAGCTTTTCTTTACACAGTTTTTTTTTTTTTTAGGGTGTTTATCAGACGGGGTTGATCATGTGATATCTTTATAGAGATGGTCGCTACGGACGCGGTGATACCTAATATGTGTAGTTTTTTTATTTTTTATAGGAAAAGGCAATTTTTTTTATTTTACATTTTTATTTATTTATTTTTACTTTTATTTTTTTCACATTTTTTTATCAAGTCCCTCTTGGATCATGAAGATCCAGTGGGGCTGATGGCTGTACTATACTTTGCAATGCTCTTGCATTGGAAAGTGTAATACATTCAGATGCCCTGTAGGTGGCAACAGCGGACACTTTTGCAAAGTGCAGCAGCCCCGATGGTGGAGAGAGGGAGCCCCCTCCCTCTATTAACCCCATGGAGGCCGCTGCCGCGGCCTCTATGGGGTTACAGAACTTACAGCAGAGTGTCAGCATAGAGCTGACACTCTGATGATGGCGGTGGCTCAGGAATGGCCGCCGCCATCAAACAGCAGTGGGGCAGACGGGGGTCAGCGCTGGAAGGGGGGGAGGAGGGAGGTGTCATGGCCAGCAGGAGGCGGACTCAAGGAGGGGGCAGCGCCGCAGCACTGGGAACACATGCAGGGGGCACAGATCGGAGGGGGGGGGATTTGGTCTCTGCACGCACAGATCGGGGGCGGGGAGGGCGCTGCACAGATGGGGGGGCTGCATGGATCGGGGGGGGGCACGAGGGCACTGATTTCAGGCTCTGATCTGCAGAGCGCAGGGCAGGGGCAGAAGCTTTAATCCAAGCACTTTGCAGCACTTGGATTAAAGAGCTGCCAGAACGTATATATACGTGGTAGCTGCACGGGGTATGTGCAGCTATCACATATATATACAGATTGCGGTCGGGAAGGGGTTAAGGACCAGTTCAGGTCTGAAGTCACTTTGTGGGGCTTACATAGTTGAAACCCCCCATAAATGACAACATTGTAGAAATTACACCCCTCAAGTTACTCAAAACTGATTTTACAAACTTTGTTAACCCTTTAGGTGTTCCACAAGAATTAAAGGAAAATGGAGATTACATTTCTAAATGTAACTTTTTGGGTAGATTTTCCATTTTATTACATTTTTTTTAACACATTTAGGGTTAACAGCCAAACAAAACTTAATATTTATTACCCGGATTCTGCAGTTTACAGAAACACCCCACATGTGGTTGTAAACTGATGTAAGAAACGCCATATGGTTTTCTTAAGGCAGATTTTGCTAAACTGGTTTTAGATGCCAAAAAATGATGTTTTAGTGTCTCCATAGTCTGAGAGCCATAGCTTTTATATTTTTGGGGCGATTGTCTTAAATAGGGTATCATTTTTTGCGGGATGAGGTGACGGTTTGATTGGTACTATTTTGGGGGTCATAAGTAGGGATGAGCGAACTCGAACTGTATAGTTCGGGTTCGTACCGAATTTTGGGGTGTCCGTGACACGGACCCGAACCCGGACATTTTCGTAAAAGTCCGGGTTCGGGTTCGGTGTTCGTCGCTTTCTTCGCGCTTTTGTGACGCTTTCTTGGCGCTTTTTGAAAGGCTGCAAAGCAGCCAATCAACAAGCGTCATACTACTTGCCCCAAGAGGCCATCACAGCCATGCCTACTATTGGCATGGCTGTGATTGGCCAGAGCACCATGTGACCCAGCCTCTATTTAAGCTGGAGTCACATAGCGCCGCCCGTCACTCTGCTCTGATTAGCGTATGGAGAGGTAGCGGCTGCGACAGTAGGGCGAGATTAGGCAGATTAACTCCTCCAAAAGACTTGATTAACTGATCGATCTGCAGCTGTGGATCATTGAGCTGCTGATCCTCAATTGCTCACTGTTTTTAGGCTGCCCAGACCGTTTGTCAGTCACATTTTTCTGGGGTGATCGGCGGCCATTTTGTGTCTTGTGGTGCGCCAGCACAAGCTGCGACCAAGTGCATTTAACCCTCAATGGTGTGGTTGTTTTTTGGCTAAAGCCTACATCAGGGTGAAGCTGTCACACCAAGTGCATTTAACCAGCAATAGTCTGTTTATTTTTTGGCCATATACTACATCAGGGGCAAGCTGCGCCTGTCACCAAGTGCATTTAACCCTCAATGGTGCGTTTGTTTTTTGGCTAAAGCCTACATCAGGGTGAAGCTGTCACACCAAGTGCATTTAACCAGCAATAGTCTGTTTATTTTTTGGCCATATACTACATCAGGGGCAAGCTGCGCCCGTCACCAAGTGCATTTAACCCTCAGTAGTGTGGTTGGTCAAGCTATCACACCAAGTGCATTTAACCAGCAATAGTCTGTTCATTTTTTGGCCATATACTAAATCAGGGGCAAGCTGCGCCCGTCACCAAGTGCATTTAACCAGCAATAGTCTGTTCATTTTTTGGCCATATACTACATCAGGGGCAAGCTGCGCCCGTCACCAAGTGCATTTAACCCTCAGTAGTGTGGTTGGTCAAGCTGTGACACCAAGTGCATTTAACCAGCAATAGTCTGTTCATTTTTTGGCCATATACTACATCAGGGGCAAGCTGCGCCCATCACCAAGTGCATTTAACCAGCAATAGTGTGGTTATTTTTTGGCCATATCCCAGTCTAATTCTGTCACTAAATCCATACCGGTCACCCAGCGCCTAAATACTAGGCCTCAAATTTATATCCCGCTAAATCTCTCGTTACCGCTGTCCTGTTGTGGCTGGGAAAGTTATTTAGTGTCCGTCAAAGCACATTTTTTGTTCTGGGTTGAAATACAATTCCCAATTTAGCAATTTAAAAATTTAGTGGTTTCTGCTGTATCAGAGCTATTTGAAATCTATCCCTAAAAGGGTATATAATATTCAAGGTGCACATAGGGTCATTCAGAATAACTTCACACACCCGCTACTGTGCATTTCCAAGTCTAATTCTGTCACTAAACCCATACCTGTCACCCAGCGCCTAAATACTAGGCCTCAAATTCATATCCAGCTAAATCTGTCATTAGTGCTGTAGCTGGGCGAGTTATTTAGTGTCCGTTCAAGCACATTTCTTGTTCTGGGTTGAAATACAATTCCCAATTTAGCAATTTCATAATTTAGTGGTTTCTGCTATATCAGAGCTATTTGAAATCTATCCCTAAAAGGGTAGATCATATTGAAGGTGCACATAGGGACATTCAGAATAACTTCACACACCCGCTACTGTGCATTTCCAAGTCTAATTCTGTCACTAAACCCATACCTGTCACCCAGCGCCTAAATACTAGGCCTCAAATTTATATCCAGCTAAATCTGTCCTTAGTGCTGTAGCTGGGCGAGTTATTTAGTGTCCGTCCAAGCACATTTCTTGTTCTGGGTTGAAATACAATTCCCAATTTAGCAATTTCATAATTTAGTGGTTTCTGCTATATCAGAGCTATTTGAAATCTATCCCTAAAAGGGTAGATCATATTGAAGGTGCACATAGGGACATTCAGAATAACTTCACACACCCGCTACTGTGCATTTCCAAGTCTAATTCTGTCACTAAACCCATACCTGTCACCCAGCGCCTAAATACTAGGCCTCAAATTTATATCCAGCTAAATCTGTCCTTAGTGCTGTAGCTGGGCGAGTTATTTAGTGTCCGTTCAAGCACATTTCTTGTTCTGGGTTGAAATACAATTCCCAATTTAGCAATTTCATAATTTAGTGGTTTCTGCTATATCAGAGCTATTTGAAATCTATCCCTAAAAGGGTATATAATATTCAAGGTGCACATTGGGTCATTCAGAATAACTTCACACACACCCGCTACTGTGTATTTCCAAGTCTAATTCTGTCACTAAACCCATACCTGTCACCCAGCGCCTAAATACTAGGCCTCAAATTCATATCCAGCTAAATCTGTCGTTAGTGCTGTAGCTGGGCGAGTTATTTAGTGTCCGTTCAAGCACATTTCTTGTTCTGGGTTGAAATACAATTCCCAATTTAGCAATTTCATAATTTAGTGGTTTCTGCTATATCAGAGCTATTTGAAATCTATCCCTAAAAGGGTAGATCATATTGAAGGTGCACATAGGGACATTCAGAATAACTTCACACACCCGCTACTGTGCATTTCCAAGTCTAATTCTGTCACTAAACCCATACCTGTCACCCAGCGCCTAAATACTAGGCCTCAAATTTATATCCAGCTAAATCTGTCCTTAGTGCTGTAGCTGGGCGAGTTATTTAGTGTCCGTTCAAGCACATTTCTTGTTCTGGGTTGAAATACAATTCCCAATTTAGCAATTTCATAATTTAGTGGTTTCTTCTATATCAGAGCTATTTGAAATCTATCCCTAAAAGGGTATATAATATTCAAGGTGCACATTGGGTCATTCAGAATAACTTCACACACCCGCTACTGTGTATTTCCAAGTCTAATTCTGTCACTAAACCCATACCTGTCACCCAGCGCCTAAATACTAGGCCTCAAATTTATATCCAGCTAAATCTGTCCTTAGTGCTGTAGCTGGGCGAGTTATTTAGTGTCCGTTCAAGCACATTTCTTGTTCTGGGTTGAAATACAATTCCCAATTTAGCAATTTCATAATTTAGTGGTTTCTGCTATATCAGAGCTATTTGAAATCTATCCCTAAAAGGGTATATAATATTCAAGGTGCACATAGGGACATTCAGAATAACTTCACACACCCGCTACTGTGCATTTCCAAGTCTAATTCTGTCACTAAACCCATACCTGTCACCCAGCGCCTAAATACTAGGCCTCAAATTTATATCCAGCTAAATCTGTCCTTAGTGCTGTAGCTGGGCGAGTTATTTAGTGTCCGTTCAAGCACATTTCTTGTTCTGGGTTGAAATACAATTCCCAATTTAGCAATTTCATAATTTAGTGGTTTCTGCTATATCAGAGCTATTTGAAATCTATCCCTAAAAGGGTATATAATATTCAAGGTGCACATTGGGTCATTCAGAATAACTTCACACACACCCGCTACTGTGTATTTCTAAGTCTAATTCTGTCACTAAACCCATACCTGTCACCCAGCGCCTAAATACTAGGCCTCAAATTTATATCCTGCTAAATCTCTCGTTAACGCTGTCCTGTTGTGGCTGGGAAAGTTATTTAGTGTCCGTCAAAGCACATTTTTTGTTCTGGGTTGAAATACAATTCCCAATTTAGCAATTTCATAATTTAGTGGTTTCTGCTATATCAGAGCTATTTGAAATCTATCCCTAAAAGGGTATATAATATTCAAGGTGCACATTGGGTCATTCAGAATAACTTCACACACACCCGCTACTGTGTATTTCTAAGTCTAATTCTGTCACTAAACCCATACCTGTCACCCAGCGCCTAAATACTAGGCTTCAAATTTATATCCTGCTAAATCTCTCGTTAACGCTGTCCTGTTGTGGCTGGGAAAGTTATTTAGTGTCCGTCAAAGCACATTTTTTGTTCTGGGTTGAAATACAATTCCCAATTTAGCAATTTCATAATTTAGTGGTTTCTGCTATATCAGAGCTATTTGAAATCTATCCCTAAAAGGGTATATAATATTCAAGGTGCACATTGGGTCATTCAGAATAACTTCACACACACCCGCTACTGTGTATTTCTAAGTCTAATTCTGTCACTAAACCCATACCTGTCACCCAGCGCCTAAATACTAGGCCTCAAATTTATATCCTGCTAAATCTCTCGTTAACGCTGTCCTGTTGTGGCTGGGAAAGTTATTTAGTGTCCGTCAAAGCACATTTTTTGTTCTGGGTTGAAATACAATTCCCAATTTAGCAATTTCATAATTTAGTGGTTTCTGCTATATCAGAGCTATTTGAAATCTATCCCTAAAAGGGTATATAATATTCAAGGTGCACATTGGGTCATTCAGAATAACTTCACACACACACGCTTCTGTGCATTTCCAAGTCTAATTCTGTCACTAAATCCATACCGGTCACCCAGCGCCTAAATACTAGGCCTCAAATTTATATCCTGCTAAATCTCTCGTTAACGCTGTCCTGTTGTGGCTGGGAAAGTTATTTAGTGTCCGTCAAAGCACATTTTTTGTTCTGGGTTGAAATACAATTCCCAATTTAGCAATTTCATAATTTAGTGGTTTCTGCTATATCAGAGCTATTTGAAATCTATCCCTAAAAGGGTATATAATATTCAAGGTGCACATTGGGTCATTCAGAATAACTTCACACACACACGCTTCTGTGCATTTCCAAGTCTAATTCTGTCACTAAATCCATACCGGTCACCCAGCGCCTAAATACTAGGCCTCAAATTTATATCCCGCTGAATTTGAATACAATACATTGGGCCAAATAATATATTTGTTGTTGTGGTGAACCATAACAATGAGAAAAACATCTAGTAAGGGACGCGGACGTGGACATGGTCGTGGTGGTGTTAGTGGACCCTCTGGTGCTGGGAGAGGACGTGGCCGTTCTGCCACATCCACACGTCCTAGTGTACCAACTACCTCAGGTCCCAGTAGCCGCCAGAATTTACAGCGATATATGGTGGGGCCCAATGCCGTTCTAAGGATGGTAAGGCCTGAGCAGGTACAGGCATTAGTCAATTGGGTGGCCGACAGTGGATCCAGCACGTTCACATTATCTCCCACCCAGTCTTCTGCAGAAAGCGCACAGATGGCGCCTGAAAACCAACCCCATCAGTCTGTCACATCACCCCCATGCATACCAGGGAAACTGTCTCAGCCTCAAGTTATGCAGCAGTCTCTTATGCTGTTTGAAGACTCCGCTGGCAGGGTTTCCCAAGGGCATCCACCTAGCCCTTCCCCAGCGGTGAAAGACATAGAATGCACTGACGCACAACCACTTATGTTTCCTGATGATGAGGACATGGGAATACCACCTCAGCATGTCTCTGATGATGACGAAACACAGGTGCCAACTGCTGCGTCTTTCTGCAGTGTGCAGACTGAACAGGAGGTCAGGGATCAAGACTGGGTGGAAGACGATGCAGGGGACGATGAGGTCCTAGACCCCACATGGAATGAAGGTCGTGCCACTGACTTTCACAGTTCGGAGGAAGAGGCAGTGGTGAGACCGAGCCAACAGCGTAGCAAAAGAGGGAGCAGTGGGCAAAAGCAGAACACCCGCCGCCAAGAGACTCCGCCTGCTACTGACCGCCGCCATCTGGGACCGAGCACCCCAAAGGCAGCTTCAAGGAGTTCCCTGGCATGGCACTTCTTCAAACAATGTGCTGACGACAAGACCCGAGTGGTTTGCACGCTGTGCCATCAGAGCCTGAAGCGAGGCATTAACGTTCTGAACCTGAGCACAACCTGCATGACCAGGCACCTGCATGCAAAGCATGAACTGCAGTGGAGTAAACACCTTAAAACCAAGGAAGTCACTCAGGCTCCCCCTGCTACCTCTTCTGCTGCTGCCGCCTCGGCCTATTCTGCTGCTGCCGCCTCGGCCTCTTCCTCCGCCTCTGGAGGAACGTTGGCACCTGCCGCCCAGCAAACAGGGGATGTACCACTAACACCACCACCACCACCTCCGTCACCAAGCGTCTCAACCATGTCACACGCCAGCGTTCAGCTCTCCATCTCACAAACATTTGATAGAAAGCGTAAATTCCCACCTAGCCACCCTCGATCCCTGGCCCTGAATGCCAGCATTTCTAAACTACTGGCCTATGAAATGCTGTCATTTAGGCTGGTGGACACAGACAGCTTCAAACAGCTCATGTCGCTTGCTGTCCCACAGTATGTTGTTCCCAGCCGGCACTACTTCTCCAAGAGAGCCGTGCCTTCCCTGCACAACCAAGTATCCGATAAAATCAAGTGTGCACTGCGCAACGCCATCTGTAGCAAGGTCCACCTAACCACAGATACGTGGACCAGTAAGCACGGCCAGGGACGCTATATCTCCCTAACTGCACACTGGGTAAATGTAGTGGCAGCTGGGCCCCAGGCGGAGAGCTGTTTGGCGCACGTCCTTCCGCCGCCAAGGATCGCAGGGCAACATTCTTTGCCTCCTGTTGCCACCTCCTCCTTCTCGGCTTCCTCCTCCTCTTCTTCCACCTGCTCATCCAGTCAGCCACACACCTTCACCACCAACTTCAGCACAGCCCGGGGTAAACGTCAGCAGGCCATTCTGAAACTCATATGTTTGGGGGACAGGCCCCACACCGCACAGGAGTTGTGGCGGGGTATTGAACAACAGACCGACGAGTGGTTGCTGCCGGTGAGCCTCAAGCCCGGCCTGGTGGTGTGTGATAATGGGCGAAATCTCGTTGCAGCTCTGGGACTAGCCAATTTGACGCACATCCCTTGCTTGGCGCATGTGCTGAATTTGGTGGTGCAGAAGTTCATTCACAACTACCCCGACATGTCAGAGCTGCTGCATAAAGTGCGGGCCGTCTGTTCGCGCTTCCGGCGTTCACATCCTGCTGCTGCTCGCCTGTCTGCGCTACAGCGTAACTTCGGCCTTCCCGCTCACCGCCTCATATGCGACGTGCCCACCAGGTGGAACTCCACCTTGCACATGCTGGACAGACTGTGCGAGCAGCAGCAGGCCATAGTGGAGTTTCAGCTGCAGCACGCACGGGTCAGTCGCACTACAGAACAGCACCACTTCACCACCAATGACTGGGCCTCCATGCGAGACCTGTGTGCCCTGTTGCGCTGTTTCGAGTACTCCACCAACATGGCCAGTGGCGATGACACCGTTATCAGCGTTACAATACCACTTCTATGTCTCCTTGAGAAAACACTTAGGGCGATGATGGAAGAGGAGGTGGCCCAGGAGGAGGAGGAGGAGGAGGAAGAGGGGTCATTTTTAGCAGTTTCAGGCCAGTCTCTTCGAAGTGACTCAGAGGGAGGTTTTTGGCAACAGCAGAGGCCAGGTACAAATGTGGCCAGCCAGGGCCCACTACTGGAGGACGAGGAGGACGAGGATGAGGAGGAGGTGGAGGAGGATGAGGATGAAGCATGGTCACAGCGGGGTGGCACCCAACGCAGCTCGGGTCCATCACTGGTGCGTGGCTGGGGGGAAAGGCAGGACGATGACGATACGCCTCCCACAGAGGACAGCTTGTCCTTACCCCTGGGCAGCCTGGCACACATGAGCGACTACATGCTGCAGTGCCTGCGCAACGACAGCAGAGTTGCCCACATTTTAACCTGTGCGGACTACTGGGTTGCCACCCTGCTGGATCCACGCTACAAAGACAATGTGCCCACCTTACTTCCTGCACTGGAGCGTGATAGGAAGATGCGCGAGTACAAGCGCACGTTGGTAGACGCGCTACTGAGAGCATTCCCAAATGTCACAGGGGAACAAGTGGAAGCCCAAGGCCAAGGCAGAGGAGGAGCAAGAGGTCGCCAAGGCAGCTGTGTCACGGCCAGCTCCTCTGAGGGCAGGGTTAGCATGGCAGAGATGTGGAAAACTTTTGTCAACACGCCACAGCTAACTGCACCACCACCTGATACGCAACGTGTTAGCAGGAGGCAACATTTCACTAACATGGTGGAACAGTACGTGTGCACACCCCTCCACGTACTGACTGATGGTTCGGCCCCATTCAACTTCTGGGTCTCTAAATTGTCCACGTGGCCAGAGCTAGCCTTTTATGCCTTGGAGGTGCTGGCCTGCCCGGCAGCCAGCGTTTTGTCTGAACGTGTATTCAGCACGGCAGGGGGCGTCATTACAGACAAACGCAGCCGCCTGTCTACAGCAAATGTGGACAAGCTGACGTTCATAAAAATGAACCAGGCATGGATCCCACAGGACCTGTCCGTCCCTTGTCCAGATTAGACATTAACTACCTCCCCATAACCATATATTATTGGACTCCAGGGCACTTCCTCATTCAATCCTATTTTTATTTTCATTTTACCATTATATTGCGAGGCTACCCAAAGTTGAATGAACCTCTCCTCTGCCTGTGTGCTAGGCCTAAATATATGCCAATGGACTGTTGCAGTGGTGGCTGACATGAAGCCTGATTCTCTGCTATGACATGCAGACTAATTCTCTGCTGACATGAAGCCAGATTGTCTGTTACGGGACCTCTCTCCTCTGCCTGGGTGCTGGGCCTAAATTTATGACAATGGACTGTTGCAGTGGTGGCTGACGTGAAGCCTGATTCTCTGCTATGACATGCAGACTGATTCTCTGCTGACATGAAGCCAGATTGTCTGTTACGGGACCTCTCTGCTCTGCCTGTGTGCTAGGCCTAAATATATGCCAATGGACTGTTGCAGTGGTGGGTGACGTGAAGCCTCATTCTCTGCTATGACATGCAGACTGATTCTCTGCTGACATGAAGCCAGATCGTCTGTTACGGGACCTCTCTGCTCTGCCTGTGTGCTAGGCCTAAATATATGCCAATGGACTGTTGCAGTGGTGGGTGACGTGAAGCCTCATTCTCTGCTATGACATGCAGACTGATTCTCTGCTGACATGAAGCCAGATTGTCTGTTACGGGACCTCTCTCCTCTGCCTGTGTGCTAGGCCTAAATATATGCCAATGGACTGTTGCAGTGGTGGCTGACGTGAAGCCTCATTCTCTGCTATGACATGCAGACTGATTCTCTGCTGACATGAAGCCAGATCGTCTGTTACGGGACCTCTCTGCTCTGCCTGTGTGCTAGGCCTAAATATATGCCAATGGACTGTTGCAGTGGTGGGTGACGTGAAGCCTCATTCTCTGCTATGACATGCAGACTGATTCTCTGCTGTCATGAAGCCAGATTGTCTGTTACGGGACCTCTCTGCTCTGCCTGTGTGCTAGGCCTAAATATATGCCAATGGACTGTTGCAGTGGTGGGTGACGTGAAGCCTCATTCTCTGCTATGACATGCAGACTGATTCTCTGCTGACATGAAGCCAGATTGTCTGTTACGGGACCTCTCTCCTCTGCCTGTGTGCTAGGCCTAAATATATGCCAATGGACTGTTGCAGTGGTGGCTGACGTGAAGCCTCATTCTCTGCTATGACATGCAGACTGATTCTCTGCTGACATGAAGCCAGATCGTCTGTTACGGGACCTCTCTGCTCTGCCTGTGTGCTAGGCCTAAATATATGCCAATGGACTGTTGCAGTGGTGGGTGACGCGAAGCCTCATTCTCTGCTATGACATGCAGACTGATTCTCTGCTGTCATGAAGCCAGATTGTCTGTTACGGGACCTCTCTGCTCTGCCTGTGTGCTAGGCCTAAATATATGCCAATGGACTGTTGCAGTGGTGGGTGACGTGAAGCCTGATTCTCTGCTATGACATGCAGACTGATTCTCTGCTGTCATGAAGCCAGATTGTCTGTTACGGGACCTCTCTGCTCTGCCTGTGTGCTAGGCCTAAATATATGCCAATGGACTGTTGCAGTGGTGGGTGACGTGAAGCCTCATTCTCTGCTATGACATGCAGACTGATTCTCTGCTGACATGAAGCCAGATTGTCTGTTACGGGACCTCTCTCCTCTGCCTGTGTGCTAGGCCTAAATATATGCCAATGGACTGTTGCAGTGGTGGCTGACGTGAAGCCTCATTCTCTGCTATGACATGCAGACTAATTCTCTGCTGACATGAAGACAGATTCTCTGTTACGGGACCTCTCTCCTCTGCCTGTGTGTGTGCTGGGCCTAAATATATGCCAATGGACTGTTGCAGTGGTGGCTGACGTGAAGCCTCATTCTCTGCTATGACATGCAGACTGATTCTCTGCTGACATGAAGCCAGATTCTCTGTTACGGGACCTCTCTCCTCTGCCTGTGTGTGTGCTGGGCCTAAATATATGCCAATGGACTGTTGCAGTGGTGGCTGACGTGAAGCCTCATTCTCTGCTATGACATGCAGACTGATTCTCTGCTGACATGAAGCCAGATTCTCTGTTACGGGACCTCTCTCCTCTGCCTGTGTGTGTGCTGGGCCTAAATATATGCCAATGGACTGTTGCAGTGGTGGCTGACGTGAAGCCTCATTCTCTGCTATGACATGCAGACTAATTCTCTGCTGACATGAAGACAGATTCTCTGTTACGGGACCTCCCTCCTCTGCCTGGGTGCTGGGCCTAAATATATGCCAATGGACTGTTGCAGTGGTGGCTGACGTGAAGCCTCATTCTCTGCTATGACATGCAGACTAATTCTCTGCTGACATGAAGACAGATTCTCTGTTACGGGACCTCTCTCCTCTGCCTGGGTGCCGGGGCCTAAATATCTGAGAATGGACTGTTCCAGTGGTGGGTGACGGGAAGCCAGATTCTCTGCTATGGAACCTCTCTCCAATTGATTTTGGTTAATTTTTATTTATTTAATTTTTATTTTAATTCATTTCCCTATCCACATTTGTTTGCAGGGGATTTACCTACATGTTGCTGCCTTTTGCAGCCCTCTAGCTCTTTCCTGGGCTGTTTTACAGCCTTTTTAGTGCCGAAAAGTTCGGGTCCCCATTGACTTCAATGGGGTTCGGGTTCGGGACGAAGTTCGGATCGGGTTCGGATCCCGAACCCGAACATTTCCGGGATGTTCGGCCGAACTTCTCGAACCCGAACATCCAGGTGTTCGCTCAACTCTAGTCATAAGCCTTTTTGACCGCTTGCTGTTGCACTTTTTGTAATGTAAGGTGACAAAAATGGCTTTTTTTACACATTTTCATTTTTTTTTATGGTGTTTATCGGACGGGGTCTACCATGTGATATATTCATAGAGACGTCGTTACGGACGCGGTCATACCTAATATGTGTATTTTTTATTTTTTTTCATTTTTTATAGGAAAAGGCTATTTTTTTTTCTTTTACATTTTTATTTATTTATTTTTACTTTTATTATTTTCCAATATTTTTTTTTATCAAGTCCCTCTTGTCCCATCGCAGAGCGGCAGCCCCGATGGTGGAGAGAGGGAGCCCCCTCAATGAGGGAGCGGACCGCATCAGGGCAGGAGGCAGGAGATAAGATTCTAAGCTTCAGCGGCAGGCGGACACCAGGGGGGGCTTGGAGGGGCACAGATTGGGGGGCACAGATCGGGGGGGCACGAGGACACTACCTGATTTCAGGCTCTGATCTGCAGAGAGCAGATCAGAGCCTGAAACCGGCATTTTTTCACTGCCGCTATCCGATTGGTTAGTCTGCACAGACTAACCAATCGGATCGATTGTCGGCAAGGGGCCACTCTCATTGGTCCCTTGCCGGCATTACTGAACTGTATGCTGTCCGTGACAGCAGCAGGACAGGGGCAGAAGCTTTGCAGCGCTTGGATTAAAGAGCTGCCATGATGTCTATACATGTGGTAGCTGCACGGGGTATGTGCAGCTATCACGTATATATACGGATTGCGGTCGGGAAGGGGTTAAGACTGGTGTCTAAAATGCTGGTCTTAATAAATGACATAATGTTTAAGGGGTTGTTTAATACTGATGACATCCTCAAAACGGGTCATTGGTATGTGAACGAAGGGTGTCTGACTCTCGGCACCCCTGCGGATCAGCTATTTAAAGAGGCCGCAGCACTCCGGTGAGCACCATGGCCTCCTCGCAGGTCACCCCTATTCAATTGAGATGCATGTAGTCCACTTAACCAATGAATGTGACATCATTGGCCTAGGAAGAGACTGCGGTGCTCATGTAACCCCGCAGTCTCTTCAAACAGCTGATTTCCAGGGTTGTCAGGGGTCAGACTCCATCCAATCAGATAATAATGACCTATCCTGAGATGTAGCTATATACTTCTATAAATTTAGAAGTAGGGATTAATGAATGAAAGGTGCCTGGGCTGCTTCACTGCTTATATGTGAGATCACTATGCTGCAATTGAGAAGAAAAGGTAAGAAGGGAAGCTGCTGAGCCTGCCAGTCCACCTCTGAATGCAGGAGAAAGTGGACCAGAAGGAGAAACAGCAGGGGGCACTACCAGAAAATGTAATATCCATAAAAAAATATTTTTATTGCATGCATTTTGCAGTAACACTTCTTTTAAAATGTTCTGTTTGAGAAGCTTTTTGTGGAATAATCCTTTAACCATTTTTAACAAATCCATACTGTGCTGGAGTGACCTCCTCCAAAAATATATCCGTGACTATTGCCGCTTGTTCATCTGTCCCTTCACAGCAGGAATTATGTGTCCCTGTATGAAGGTAGGTACATGGGCTTTGAATTGATTTTATCTCTTTATAGGAAACTTTTTTTATGTATTGTGTAAAACCTATTATTTAGCTTGTTTTATAGAAACTAAAGTCATTCCAAATATGCAACCAGAAATATGAGACCGGGGTGAATTAACACATCTAGTGCAGTTTATATTTTTGGAAGCCATCTGGGATATTTTAAATTAACTTCCAGTTTATTGTCTCTCTCCTGACTTTTGGCTGCATCATAATCTTTTCCAATTTCAACAGAGGCGTTATAGTTTGCATACTAAACACATTTTCTATTTAAGCTCTTCTGTGTGGAACTTTATCCTTTTCTTTTGGGTATGAGCTGAGGCTTGCTTGGATTTATCTTATCACAGGTATAAAGGTAATAATATTTTCAGTCTTAGTAGGATCTCACAATGTAAAACCTACATTATGCACTTTTGCAAAAACTGGTTAGAAAAGGATTTTCCACCAAATAAAAGCTCTTTGGGCTTGCACACCTTTTTACAGAGATGAAACTTGAAAGCCAAATTAGAGCTGTGCAGTAGCAGGCAGAGGGGGAGCTTGCAGATGGGCATTCACACATATTGCAAGCAATGTCCTAGATTGACCAACGTGTCTACACCTAAAAAGTGGCACAAATTGGCGCAGTTTAGCAAAATTAGGTGCAACTAGACTTTCACAGTTTTCTTCTAAAAATAAAATTAGTGGGTAGCTTATCGAAAATGAATGTGACTTTGTGGGAGAGGGAATGTGCCCTAAAATGCTTTATTTTGCACCATAAATCTGGCATAAAATTCTGTCTCGAAGTAAGCCAACCAGTAGAGTGATAGAAAAGTGTCTATCCTTGCACCAAATTTGTCCTCTAGCCTGAGCCCCTGTAAGAAATTTGGTGCCGGTCTAGACAGCCTGTCTAAGTTTATGCCATCTTTAGAATGAGTAAATCTGCCCTAATGTTGTGAGAACAAAAGAGCATCAACACCTCATGGACATTGCTGCATTAGAGTTTTAATCCCATAGTGACCACCAGTACTCCTTTTGCAGTGGACACTCTAGTGTATGTCATGTGCTCCATGCCTGAAGAAGTGCGTGCTTTGCTCTCTAGTGACAGTTGGGCTCCTGTTCTAATAGCCAGAGTGGGAGAAAAATTCTACTCCTTAGATTCTGAAATCTATACTTACTATGGCATCTAAGTGGTTTCAGCTGATGCGTTGCAGTCAACACTTGCTAACCCCTTCTCCTGTCTTGTTTGTCATGTAGAAAATAGTCCCTCACACACAATCCCAGCAATTTGACTTATCAATAGCCATATGATATGTTAGAATCCACCCCCCCCCCCCCAATTTCTTTCTTTGCTGTCTGCCCCTTCACCTGCTTCACTATGAGATGACTACACCAACACCTAGAGGAAAAATGGATCAGGGAAGCTACTGCACATGTCAGTCCACCTCTGAATGCAGGGATAGGTGGACCAGAATTTTGGCCACTGGAGAAACAGTATGGAGACAAATGTAATGTACATCAAAAACTCTGTCATTATTTTTACTTGATGTGTGCTGCAATATTTCATTCGAAATGCCCTATTCATTGCATAGTAATACTATTCATGGGATAGCATATCACAGATCTTCCATTTTGATTGTAGCATTGGGAGACATTTCTGATCATTTTGATGGATCATCTAGCATAACGGCAACCCTGCATATTAGGTTATAATCTGCCAAAAATTTGTCATTCATTAGTCATTATTTTGTATATATATGTTTTCTAAGAATCTGATGTTAATGACTTTTCCTCAGTCTCCTGTCTATCACCTTTTTGAGGAAGCAGTGGCCAGTAAACACCACGGCCTCCTCACAGCATACCTGTCACCACCAGACATTTGAGAAGCTCTGACAGACGTTCTTCAGAACCTCTTGCTTGAGGTTCCATTTGTTTTGCTTTCGTTTTCTCATCTCGTTAGCCTCTCTCAGCTGTCATGTAGTTGCACTGATTGCATCCCTTTAAATCCCTTCCCATACTGCATCACTTTGCGGTTTATACAACTTCCTGGAGTGTGTGCATGCTGGATGCTACTACTGATTCTTCTACAGATAAGTTTGTTCATTCATTTGTGTTTTCCTGTTTGCTGGATCCTAGGAGACCCTGACTCCCGCCGTATTTAGTGTAGGGAGCCGGTGGTCTTGTCCCCTCACTATTATAGGGTGTTCAGGTGTCAAACAGTCGAGGAGCGAGGGTATGCAATCATCTACCATAGAGATTTTTGCATAGGCTGAGCAGTAAGGGAGAGAGCCAGGGCTGTTGCAGGGCTTACCCTTTGGTTCCTTCGTTTTTGGATCCAGTCAGTCGGATCTTCATTTTGTGTCTTCTAGTTTTCTGTACACCTTCCGTGACATTATAAACCGCCCAAAACCATCTCAAGCATGGATCCGGTTTCACTTTTGACTGAACACATGCAGGGTCTTTCATTGGAGGTAGATCTCCGTAAAACTGTTTCTCAGTTTCAGGTGACCGGTTCAGCTTGCGTTCATGGAGTTTGTTCTGAGCCTAAGATCTTGCTCCCGGATACGTTCTCCGGGGGTAGTGAGAATTTTGTTAGTTTTAGAAAGGCTTGCAAACTCCATATTCGCCTACTTCCCCATTCCTCTGGTGATGAGGAGCAGAGGGTGGGGATCATGATCTCGCTGTTCAAGGATAACGCTCAGTCTTGGGCCTTTTCGCTGGCCCCTCCGTTCAGTGGATGAATTTTTTGCCCTGGGTCAGATATATGATGACCCGGATCCGAGTCTAGACTACGTCTTTTATGCCAGGGTAAACAGTCTGCAGAGATATACTGTTCAGAATTTCGGAGATGGGCAGCTGATACTGGTTGGAATGATGCTGCACTCCGAAGTCAATTTTGCCATGGTCTTTCAGAGGTATTGAAAGATGCATTTGCCTTTCATGAGAGACCTACCTCCTTGGACTCTGCCATGTCTCGGGCCGTTCGTATTGACAGGCGTCTTAGAGAGAGAGGAGAGATTACTCCTTCCTGTCATACTCAATCCAAGGACAGTGTGGCGGTCTCATTCAGTGTGCAGGGGTCTCAGTCTCTCTCAATCCCCTCTGAGCAGGAGCCCATGCTGCTGGGTTTGCTTGCCTCTAACAATAGAAGATTCAGCTCTCAGAGGAGGGTTTGTTTCTGTAGTGGAGGCATAAATCATTTGGCAAATGTTTGTCCCTCTAGGAGATTCAGCCAGTTTTTTCAGAGTAATAAAGAAACAAAAAGAAAAAATCCTCTAAAAACGTTCCATCTGTTACTATTGGCAAGGTTGATGTGGAAATTGAAGCTTTTCCGTTTGCTTGTAGTTCCCGTTTTGTCCTACCTGCCAGGGTGGCGCTAGAGAGCAAGAACATTTTTTGTGAGATTTTTGTAGATAGTGGAGCAGCTGTCAATCTCATTGATAATCAATTTGCTATAACACATGGTTTCCAGGCATGCACTTTGGGAAAGGATATACCTGTTTTTGCTATTGATTCTGTTCCACTCCAGAAATCGTTAAAGGGCATAGTTCACAATATCCGTTTGATTGTGAGTGATACTCATGTTGAGGATGTGTCATGTTTCGTCCTAAGCGAGTTGCCCACTCCTCTAGTGTTGGGGCTACCCTGGCTCACTAAACATAACCCCATTATTGATTGGCAAGCGAGGCAAATAAATGGTTGGAGTGACTTTTGCGGAGAGAATTGCCTCACGACATCTGTTTCAGAGGTTTCTACTAAGACTGTACCATCTTTTCTCTCTGAATTTTTGGATGTGTTTTCCGAGAGTGGTGTTCAGGAGTATATAAGTCGGTTGAGGGTTTTGTGGCGGCCTGCGAGACCTGCGCTCGTGCCAAAGTCCCTCATTCACGGCCATCAGGTCCTCTCCTTCCGTTACCCATTCCTTCCCGTCCTTGGACACATCTGTCCATGGACTTCATTACGGACCTGCCTCGTTCATCGGGGAAGACTGTGATTCTGGTGGTGGTGGACTGTTTTAGCAAAATGGTGCATTTCATTCCTTTTCCTGGCTTGCCCAATGCTAAGACGCTGGCGCAGGCATTTATCGACCACATTGTCAAATTGCATGGTATTCCTTCAGACATAGTCTCTGATAGGGGCACTCAGTTTGTTTCCAAATTCTGGAAGGCTTTCTGTTCTCGCTTGGGGGTTCGGTTGTCGTTCTCCTCTGCTTTCCACCCGCAGTCGAATGGCCAGACGGAGCGCGTCAATCAGAATCTGGAGACATATCTGCGCTGTTTTGTGGCGGAGAATCAGGAGGATTGGTGTTCTTTTTTGTCCCTTGCTGAGTTTGCTTTAAATAACCGTCGTCAGGAGTCCTCTGATAAGTCACAATTTTTTGGTGCATATGGGTTTCATCCGCAGTTTGGGACACTCTCTGGAGAGGGGTCTTCTGGTTTACCTGATGAGGACAGATTCTCCTCGTCTTTGTCATCTATTTGGCAAAAGATTCAGGATAATCCAAAGAGCATGAGTGAGAGATATAAGCAGGGGTCGAGTGGAGGGGGAACGCGTGGGAACGGCGTTCCTGCACTTTTTTCATGGCAGGAACGCCGTTCCCTTTCAGCCTCAAGTCCGGAGAACACTTTCACTTGCTTCACAGGGGGCGGAGGCGAGGCCCTGTGTGAAGCGCACTGTGCAGGGCAGGCAGAGGGAGGAGGGAGGAGGAGCGGCTTCATTGAGGACGGAAGTAGAGGAAGCTGTGTGAATTGCCATTCATGTGCAGCATACTCTTCAATCATGGCAGGATCTTGTTCTTGAGATAAGAGCAGCTTCCAGAGGTATCAGACATATATGGCATGTCCTATTGATTAAAAGGAGGGGTAGTAAAGCCTACCACCTCCTGAAGGCTGACAGCACAGACAGGGGAGATGGTGGGTGTGCGTATTTCTGTATATCTTTGTGACTGTGGGGGAGTTGGTCAGTTATTGGTTTTGTGAGTAAGCGGAGGTGCTGCCCCCTCTGCATTTGCCTACAGTACTTGAATATATCTGTAGCTTTATCTGCATCTTCATGTGTGAACTGTCCATCTTATGCTTCACTGGTGAAAACTCAGGGGTTGAGTCGAGGGGGAACGGTGTTCCTGCACTTTTTTCACAGCAGGAACGCCGTTCCCGTTCTGGGCCGGTGTTCTGAGAAAAAACCTTACCCTGAAAGAAAACCTTACCTCACGTGACTTCCGGGGGTGTGTCGGGGGGGGGGGGGGGGTGCGACTCCGCGCTTGCGCAGTAGAACGGGCGACCAGGAACTTAGTGTAGTCAAGATACAGTGCACGCCGATTCCTGCGAATACCGCGCGTGCACCCAGCTACGCATGCGCCGTTCGGGTTAAGGAGATTTCACAGTCTGTTTCGACATGTAAAAAATCTCCTTAGGCTACTTTCACACTAGCGTTCTGCTGTCCGCCTGGCCGTGCGGAGGCGTGCGGATTCGTCCAGACTTACAATGTAAGTCAATGGGAACGGATCCGCTTGAAGATGACACCATATGGCTCAATCTTCAAGCGGATCTGTCCCCCATTGACTTTACATTGAAAGTCTGAACGGATCCGCTCAGGCTACTTTCGCACTTAGAAATTTTTCTAAGTTATTAATGCAGACGGATCCGTACTGAACGGAGCCTCCGTCTGCATTAATATGATCGGATCCGTTCAGAACGGATCCGATCAAACGCTAGTGTGAAAGTAGCCTTACCCTGACACTGCGCACGCGCGGATTTTCCACAGTACACAGCGCTCATTAGATTATATTAATTGCTGGCTGGCTTCTAGCAGGGGGGGTGGTTGCAGCATATTGGGGGGCAATGATTAAAACATGTGGGGTGTGCAGCATTTTGGGGGACAGGGGGCAATGATTAATACAGGTGGGGTGTGCAGCATTTTGGGGGACAATGCGTCAAAGGGGGATGCAGCATATTTGGGGGGCATAGTGTACTCCACCAGGTGTGCGCAGCATATTGGGGGGCATTTCACCAACTAGGCGGTGTGTGCAGCATATTGGGGGGGCATTTCTACAGGTGGTGTGTGGCATATTGGGGGGGGCATTTCTACAGGCGGTGTGTGCAGCATATTGGGGGGCATTTTTACAGGCGGTGTGTGCAGCATATTGGGAGGCATTTCTACAGGCGGTGTGTGCAGCATATTGGGGGGCATTTCTACAGGCGGTGTGTGGAGCATATTGGGGGCATTTCTACAGGCGGTGTGTGCAGCATATTGGGGGGGCATTTCTACATCCAGGCTGTGTGTGCAGCATATTGGGGGGGCATTTCTACATCCAGGCTGTGTGTGCAGCATATTACGGGGCATTTCTACATCCAGGCGGTGTGTGCAGCATATTGGGGGGCATTTCTCCATCCAGGCGGTGTGTGCAGCATATTGAGTCTGAAAGGTCTATAGAAGCAGTTACTCTATTTTTACAGACCTTTGAGGCTCTATTAACACTACTGTCAACATAAGGTCATCTAGAGACACAGCAGGTTTTTAAAATTATTTTTCCTTTAGGTGTTACAGCAATCAAATGAAAGTTATGTTATAACACCTAAAGGAAAAACATAATTAAAAAAAGATGCTGTTTCTCTAAATGACCTGATGTTGATAGTAGTGTTAATAGAGTATCAAAGGTTTGTAAAAATAGTGTACCTGCTTCTATAGACCTTTGAGACTCTATTACCACTACTTTTAGCATAAGATCCTCTAGAGAAACATCAGGTTTTTTTAAAAAAATTTTTTTCTGTAGGTGTTAGAGCAATCAAATGGAGGGGGAGAAATGTGACATGGGTGAGGATGGGGTTACATGATGGGCCGGAGACAATGTCTGTAGTCTGTCTGTGCCATGGACGGGGAGAAATATGACATGGAGGGCTGATGGCTGACATGGGGGTCTGATCTGAGGCATTGGGGCTGTGCCTGCGAGCTGAGGTCTAATTAACATTGCGGGTCTGACCTGAGGTGGAATGAAAAATATTGTTTCCTATTATCCTCCTCTAAAACCTAGGTGCGTCTTATGGGCCGGTGCCTCTTATAGGGCGAAAAATACGGTACTTGCTTGCTCCTCCTCCCAACCTCCCCTGCCCTTTGCGTACGCCAGCGCGCCGTGACGTCACGCGGAGGCATTTGGGTGAGTTCCCACACTTTTTTTCCCAGGACTTGACCCCTGGATATAAGCATGTGGCGGATAAGAGACGTGTGCCTGGTCCGGACCTGAATGTTGGTGATCTGGTGTGGTTGTCTACTAAGAATATCAAGTTGAAGGTTCCTTCCTGGAAGTTGGGTCCTAAGTTTATTGGGCCTTACAAAATCTTGTCCGTCATCAATCCTGTTGCCTACCGTCTTGATCTTCCTCAGACTTGGAAGATCCATAATGTTTTTCATAAGTCCTTATTAAAACCTTATGTCCAACCCATTGTACCCTCCTCCTTGCCTCCTCCTCCGATTGTGGTTGATGGTAATCTTGAATTTCAGGTCTCTAGGATTGTGGATTCTCGTGTTGTCCGCGGTTCTCTCCAGTACCTCGTTCATTGGGAGGGTTATGGTCCTGAGGAGAGGATGTGGGTCCCAGTGACGGACATTAAGGCCACTCGTCTCATCAGGGCTTTCCATAGGTCCCATCTTGAGAAGGTGGGCTCTGAGTGTCCGGAGTCCACTCGTAGAAGGAGGGGTACTGTCACCACCAGACATCTGAGAAGCTCTGACAGACGTTCTTCAGAACCTAGTATCGAAGCTCGAGATTATTTACAAGTGGTCACGTAGACCAATAGTTGTCTCTTGGTTTACATGTGTTAATTTTCACCTCTATAAAATGTTACATTTATTTCCTTTGATAAAATGTTTCTACTTGTGACTAACATTTAAAATTCTCAGCTGTGTCTGTGAGTTTATTACTACACTCGTTGTCACTAGCATTTCCCCACAGTGCAAGCTAGTAAAGAGGCTCTCATATGTTTCCTGCCTAACAGGCTCCCCTGCTTCATACGGTTACTGCCATTATGACATGTGCTAGTGCTGTTATTTCACAGTGCACTAAGGCTAGGAGTTTATGAAGCGTTAACTCTTATCAGGTCTTCCTATCCTATACAGTCTGCGTGATAGTCATTTCTCACGCGCTGTCTAAAATACACACACTATTCACACTCTGCCCCCTGACTTGTTTCGCCAAACACTTGGCGTCCTCAGTGGTTTAGGGCAGTCTGCTGGTGATGGGGGCAGGACCCAGGCTTTTAAAACCTCCCTCTGATGACATCATCATTCCGTTAGCCACTATGTATCTATTTTGTTGCTGTGTTCACTTTTCTAGCCTATCAGGGGTGACTTCTTAAGATGTTGTATCTTCTAAACACTCCCATTTGGGCGCTTGTCCAATCGATGCTCACCTTCTTGTTGCGCAGGCGCTGGAACTTAGAAATGGTTTTCCCTTTGCGTCTTCCACTGGGCATGTCAAAGGACTTATACGTTGAACGAACACTGATTCTCCATTGTGCATGCGTTCAGTCTTAGTGAATTTTCTGGTGACTTACCATTTCTTATGTGCTAGAACTTCAACACATTTTGTTTATTTGTTTGCTACTGCGCATGTCAGTACACATATCCATTAAGTCGCTCTGTCCATCTCTTGCGCATGCATTAGGTCTTAGTAAGTTTCACGATGAGTTTCTTTTGCACAGGCGCTAAAACTTTAACTGAAATTCCTGTGTCTTTTTATACTGCGCATGTCATCGGACTTATATATTTTGTGCTTACTTTATCCATCCACCACGCATGTGCCTGATCTTGATGGATTCTCAGAGTAATCACTATTGCGCATACGCTATAACTTTAGATAGAGTTTTAACTAATAGCTTCCACTGCGCATGTCATTAGACTTTTGTGCTCTGCATGCTACAGTTATAATTTGTGCAGTAAGCTTACACATAAATTCAATTTTTATGAACCCATAATTATTTTATTTTTGATGGTAAATATTATTTACAGACAACTGGGACAGCAATGGGGACGATTTTGTAAATTTATTTTTGGGGTGGTGGGAGGAAAGAACAGTATTCACAGAAGAGCACCATGATTTCACTAAACACTTTCTTTACTGGGGTTAATTTATCGACAATATTTTAATTCTATGGGAAAGTACTGAAAAACACTTTCATGATTTTGTCGAGAAACTCAACAATAATGCACTAGACCTCAAATTTACAGCAGAGATAGATACAAACAGGCTGAATTTCCTAGACCTGACAATTGTCCTGGAAACTGATGGCAGTGTAAAAACAACAATATACAGAAAGCCTACATCAACAAATAGTTTACTCCATTGGGAGAGCCACCATCCAACCACATTGAAAAAGGCATCCCAATAGGGCAATATCTTCGAGCAAAGCGTAATTGCTCCACAAATAAAGGATTTGCAGAGGAATGTAAACTATTGTATGGTAGGTGAGCCAAAAACAGCAATAGGACCATCCTGCTCTCAAATAACAAACAACAACAAATAAGAATGACAATAAAATAGTATGATGTATAGGGAAATTTGATGGCCAACACGAGAAGGTCTGTAATATACTCCAACGACATTGGCATATGCTACTAGCAGATGAAGAGTTAAAAGAAATTATTTCCCCAAACCTTGCTATCACTTATAGAAGGGGACAAAATATAAAAAAAAAAAATTGGTACATAGTCATTTCATACGTAACGGATGTACACACATGGCTAAGAACAAAGGGATCATATCCCTGTGGTAATTGCATCTTTTGTGAAAAAATGACACCTAAGAAGGAATTCACAAATCCAGTGGATAACAAAAAACACTTAATAAAACTGCAAATATCAACTGCAAATCCACAGGAGTCATCTATGCTATACAGCAGGGATCAGCAACCTTCTGCACTCCAGCTGCTGTGAAACTACAACTCCCAGTATAAAAACACGCTGAACTGTTCTTCTAGCTCCCATAGAAGTGACTGGAGCATTCTGGGAGTTGTAGCTGGAGTGCCGAAGGTTGCTGATCCCTGCTATACAGTGTGGATGTCCTAAGCTGTATATAGGAAACACAATACAAGAACTTAGAAGACATATATCTAAACATCTAAGTACCATTAATACTGACTCTGACACTCCCCTTTCCAGACATGTACAAACAAAACATAATGGTAATATTCAGACCCTAAAAGTGTGGGGTATTAAAAAAATGAAGTTGGGCCCAAGAAAGGTCAATCTGGACAGAAGATTACAACAGGAAGAAACGAGATGGATTTACCGTCTCAGAAGCTTGGCCCCACATGGACTGAATGAGGGGTTCACGTATGCATCATTCCTCCAAGAGATTCCTAAAATGAGATAAAATTAATAAACAAACAAAAGAACAAAGTATTCTATCTACTTCATAACATTGTAACTAAACATTAAGGCGGATAACCGGCTTTAAAGATAGAAGTAAGAAAAAGGGAAATAACTCCTATGGGACTAAGATAGCTTATATTAAGCTGTGCATATAGAATGGAAACTCTAAAAAACAGACGAGGCCAGCATAAAACATACAAGTCTAAATGATATGCGCAGAATAATGGACATAGTAGCTAATGTCTAAGTTCCAGTACATGCGCAAAATAAATCCACCTTAAACTTATTAAGATCCAACGTATGCGCAAGAGATTGATAAAGTAAGTCATCGTGTTATTTCAATGACGTGCGTAGCATAACATGCACAAATGTGTTGAGGTTCTAGCGCAGGCGCAATTAAACATTACCTGTAAATTCATTAAGACTGCATGCAGGCTCAGTGGAGAATTTTAAGCCCAATAGCATTCGCAGTGTAGATGCACTATGTAAACTACATCTAAGTTCGAACGCATGCGCAATAGGAATTTATATGTAAGCTTACTGAATATCCAACGCATGCACAAATTATAACTGTAGCATGCAGAGCACAAAAGTTTAATGACATGCGCAGTGAAAGCTATTGGGTAAAACTCCATCTAAAGTTATAACGTATGCGCAATAGTGATTACTCTGAGAATACATCAAGATCAGGCGCATGCGTGGTGGATGGATAAAGTAAGCACAAAATGTATAAGTCCGATGACATGCGCAGTATAAATAGGCACAGGAATTTCAGTTAAAGTTTTAGCGCCTGTGCAAAAGAAACTCATCGTGAAACTTACTAAGACCTAATGCATGTGCAAGAGATGGACAGAGTGACTTAATGGATATGTGTACTGACATGCGCAGTAGCAAACGAATAAACAAAATGCGTTGAAGTTCTAGCACATGAGCAATGGTAAGTCACCAGAAAATTCACTAAGACTGAACGCATGCGCAATGGATAATTTGGACTCATTCCATGTCATCAGAAAATCTAAGTCTACTAAATCTACTAGTAAACAAAGACTGAACGCATGCGCAATGGAGAATCAGTGTTCGTTCAATGTATAAGTCCATTGACATGTGCAGTGGAAGACGCATAGAGAAAACCATGTCTAAGTTCCAGCGCCTGCGCAACAAGAAGGTAAGCATCGATTGGACAAGCGCCCAAATGGGAGTGTTTAGAAGGTACAACATCTTAAGAAGTTACCCGATAGGCTAGAAAAGTGAACACAGCAACAAAATAGATACATAGTAGCTAACGGAATGATGATGCCATCAGAGGGAGGTTTTAAAAGCCTGGGTCCTGCCCCCATCACCAGCAGACTGCCCTAAACCCCTGAGGACGCCAAGTGTTAGGCGAAACATGTTGGGGGGCAGAGTGTGAATAGTGTGCGTGCCTGTGAGAAATGACTATCACGCAGACTGTATAGGGTAGGAAGACCTGATAAGAGTGAACGCTTCATAGACTCCTAGCCTTAGTGCACTGTGAAATAACAGCGCTAGCACATGTCATAACGGCAGTAACCGTATGAAGCAGGGGAGCCTGTTAGGCAGGAAACATATGAGAGCCTCTTCACTAGCTTGTGAGGAAACATAAATCTTAGTCACAAGTAGAAACATTTTATTCAAAGAAAGTACATGTTACGTTTTATATGGGTGAAGAGACAACTATTGGTCTATGTGACCAGTTATTAATAATCTCTATTGCTATGTCTCAACATGTGTGAACGAGTAAGTTTTGATAATTTAAAATGGTATCGCAGCTTAGCCCATGAATAGGACTGAGCTGCGCCTAGGCCACTTGACTGATGAATGTGACGTCACTGGCCTAGGAATAGGTCACAGCTCTCACCGGAGTGTTGCGTCCTCTTCAAACAGATGATCAGAGGCGGTCCGGGTGTTGGAACCCCTGCTGATCTGATACTGATGACCCATCCAGAGGATAGGTCATTCTTATCCAAATCTCGGAAAAATCCCTTGAATGACAACAAATATTTTGTTGCAATTTTGATCTATCATCTGTCTATTGGCTACTAACATCAGATAGTGAACCAGTACTAAGCTGGCCCTACACTTTCGATAATGGTTGGCCAAATGATTTTTCTCTCAACTCCCACTTTACACAGGCACATAAGGTTTGCATGCATGTGTTCTCAGTGGAGAAAGACCAATTAGCTGCTGACAGACACCTCTGGCAATGCTATATCTACCTTGAGAACAAAACTATTGACCATGTTGAAATAAATATGGCCAACCATTCTTTCCCCCAGCATCAGTGGTTGAGGGAGGCACCACCATACGCGGTACACATTACATGGTCATCACATTGAAACAGGCTTTACAGATAGATGATGGATGTCAATACGAGGTTTATGATAATAAACCAACAAATTGGCCTCCTTTATACAATTTTGATATACATTTATTTGTGCATTGCAGACCCTTCCACTAAACCACATTTTGAAACAGGCAAAACAATACTCTGAATACAGTTTAGATATATTTTTCACAAAACGTGTTAGGGTTACTTGAATGGTATTAATTAAAAAAGATTACAGAGAAGTTACATCCATTATGGACAATGAAGGATGATTTCGCTTAGAGAACATTCTGTTTTCTATAGTTTATAGTCTATATAATGCACATTTATCTTAAAAAAAAAAAAAAAAAAAAGGTGGTTGTGACCATGGTATAGACAGCCTCAATAGACTGTATAGTCAGGTGAGATAAAGTCAATTCTTATAGCTAATGTCTTTTCAGTCCAAGTGAATTCAATAGACTAGTGGATTTAATCTCAGTGCTTGCATATTCTCTGGGTCTATATGAACGCAGTAGAATTTTGTCCAATTATATTAACTCGTCCTCTGAGGGAGCGACTGATCTGTTACCATATAAAAGCAGTTGTTAGAAATTATATGCATAATGTTTCACTGATAAACCTCTTAATCGTCTTTAAATGGATTTCATATAACCGCTTTAATTGTGTTGGCTCTGTTAACTGGATAGGGGTCTATTTCCATGTCTGGCTGCAGTTTCTATTATTTTATTCATATAGTTTTAACATGAAATTTCAGCCAAATATAGAATCACTTTATAACATATTATGGCAATGTGAACAGTGATGTGTGCGGTAAAGCCCTGGAAGGGGTGTACATCTCACCCAGGTTCCTCAACTGGGTGAGGTAAGTAAGATCCAGAATGGTGCTGGCTTCAGCAAACATAGTTTCTGAAGCTATTTTTCCTTAGTAGTTCACGGGCTGGATTTTTTTGGACTGGGAACAGTAGGTTTGGTAGTGGGACCTCCCCAGTCCACCCTATTCCAGGGCAGGTTTTTTCCCTAGCCTGAGCAATCTCCAGGTGTAACCACCTGGGATCGTTAAGGGGAAGTAAAAGCCCATCCCAGACTGTCAGTCTCGGGAAGAGGAAGTGACCTTACAGAGAGGGAAACCTGGAGGCTTGTGTGGTCAGAGCCAGGTGGGCTAAGAAAGTGTGGCTTAGAGAAACCGAATCTCTTCGCCATGTAGACTGTTTGGTGGGCTGACCTGCTGAGGCTTGGAGCCTGAGACCCTGTATTAGAGGTGAGTCAGGGAAAACAAAGTTGTGTTAGTTAGGGCAGGAGTTTATTTTGTATTGTTTTGTTTGTGATGTGCCACAATAAAGCACAAATTTGGACCTGAATCCTGGTGTCCGTGAAGGAAGTCTGTGATTGTGACCCCCTGAAAGAAACCTCCCTCACAATATACAGTATATGAAAGGAAGATCTTCAAATCCCTGTGTTTACGCTTGAAGCAGTTGTGCTGTGTTAGGATATTGATGACCTGTCCTCAGAATAAGTGATCAATATCAGATGGTGGAGGTCCGACTCCACCCCCAACCGATTAGCATTTTCAAATGCTCATTGACAGCTATCTCTGCACACACATATAGGGACAGCTGTCAGTCTTACTGGACTCCTAAGACCAACATGTGATGGATTCCCTTTTAAATCTTCACACAGATTACATTAATATAGTAGAGTAAATGGGCAAATAAAAGGTATCGAAGATGAAGAACTTACCATGGTTGAGATTTGAACTTTACACAAACCTCCATTTGTCACTTTTTAGAACATTTTGAATTTAAAATTAATGTCTGTACTATGGGCCTCTAGCACTACTATGGTTGCTAAAGTTCTAGGTATACCTATAAATAGGTACATTACTGAGAAGCCAGACTTGACTTGATTTTTTTTGTAAGGGATAAGGTGTGACAGTTCTGTATAAACTCCACGTAATGGCATTATATCATCTCAAGATCTAGTGCAAGTGCATCAAGCCCCTGATGAGCCTGTGCAGAGGATAGGAGTGGTAGTGGCCCTGATGATATCTTGCGTTATGGTGTACTTGAAATGGGCACTTGCATAGGTGAATAGGTGTCCACTGTCAAGTTCAGCCTGGAACTTTGTCTGGCCTATTGGTAGTTTTGTGTGATGAGTGTCTGAAACGTAGTTCCTCATGTTTAGGCAGGTTCTGTAACATAGTTTTCTACTGATAATTATGCTGTCTGGTCTCTGAAGTGTTTTCTTGAAGCTGTATGGTGTTGGTCTCGTTGGAGAATCTTTCCAAGGAGTAGTAGCTCTGCAGTGTGCTTCCTCTCCTCACTGCAGCTACCCCCTGACTCCTTCTGGCAGGAAGCAGGTTCAGCCCACTCCCACCAAGAAGGGAGGAACAGGTTAGTTACCTCTGTTCCTAGCAACCTTTTAACATCCATACTTAAGGCCAAAATGTAAAATACATTACAATACATAACAATATAAAAATTGGAGATACATCCAGGACTTGGGAACTGCACAAGCAGCTGCCAAATTCCAATAAGTGCTTTTCATTAGAATACGTTTACCAGTAGACTGATGTTAAAGGGGCTGCCTCTTATCTGTCCACGGGCTACGTCTGGCATTGCATTTCTGCTTGATTGACAGGAATTGGGATAAGCTGCAAAATATAGATGAGTGAATTGATTCTAAATGAGATTTGTCACAAAGTTCATATTTCTTCTTCAAAACAAATCCAAAGTTTGCTTTGGAAGAATCGCACTAAATGGTGCCTGGCATTTACTTTTAAAATTCATTACACTAATGAGGGAAACAGAGCAAGGAATATGAGGACAGATAATAGAATGACCGTGGGCTTTCCCATGATGCTATGCAGTCAGCCTGACTTGCAGGGACAGTGTAGAGATTGTGCAGTAAGGGGCGTAGCTAAAGGCTCATGGGCCCCCTGGGGTGCAAGAGTTCAGCTTGAGCACCCCTTTCCTCAGTGCTTTGTGACCAGGGGTAGGGAAGCACATAGCCGTCATGCTGCCTGAAGCAAAAATTGAAATGGCACCCCCCAAAAAAACAAAAACAAAAAAAACAAATTCTTGTCCTAACCCCTTCCCTCCAGTCAGAGGTGTAAGTTGACCAGCATGCACTTTCTATAATACAGGTGTCTTCTCAAGCACCACAAGGGTCTTTGGGCCTCCTCAGGCCCCTGGTCCCTGTAGTGACTGCTACCTCTGCACCTCCGATAGCTACACCCCTAGCAGTAAGATATATTTAGTAAGGTAGATTTAATGACTAGGTAGAAAGTCAAGTTTTTTTTACATTAGGGACAAGAAAGGGGCAGTTAGTGTACTATGCATCTTATAGTCAGGGGTGCTGGAGCTGTTCACAAATCCCATGTATGTCATCTGCTGCACTGCTGAACAGAGACACAGCATAAATATGCTGCCTAGAGCAGTCTCCTCTAGAAGTCAATTAGAGAACCCACTAATCTGTTGTGTCCATGGCCCATGGTGGCTTCCATGTGTCTTAAAATGCTCCTCACAATTCACAATATCACAGGGACGATGACTGCCCCTATAATCATATTTAAGAAACTTAATTGAAAAAAAAATCTGTAGTCAGAAAATAAAAAAAAGATTAGAAAAAAGGAATAAGTGTCATTATTTGGTTTTAACTGAAGAAAAAAACATTGCTGACACATTCCCTTTAAAAAGCAAAAGAGTAATTCACATTTTGTTACTCATCACATATGGGGGGGGGGATATGAACTTCCACGCTGAGAACATGTTATCTATAGAAAACTTTACACATAAGAAAAATGTATATAATTAGAACATTGAACCATTGGAAGAGTCTCATAATGAGCAATCACAGTCTTTGTTTTCTCTCAGTGCATTTTATCTTCCTTGTCTGACACTGAATGAGCCTTTTCTTCTTGCACATTTTCATTTAAGCACTTTTTTTTATCTTGTACAAAATTCCACGATTGAGAGTTGCTAGAGACAAAACTGATTGTGCGCAGAGATGTTTCCTTAGCACATTAAGTATGGGGTCAATAGGCAAGGGTCTGTAAAATATAGTGCAGCATGAAACATATCCGGGAAGCTATTAAAATGCTAATGCTCATCTTAGGTTAGGGTAAAAACCACAGTCACTCTGGTAATAGCTATGTGGATATTGAAATTGAAGGTATCTCAGGATTTTACCCTTTAACCCAGATATAGGTATATGGACTTCAATGTTCCCTAGGTCAGTTCTCCATAAGATTAGGAAACTGTCAGCAGAATAGCAAAGAGATAAAGAACTGTAGCTGTAACCAGAGAAAAAGTGCATAGCTAGGTCCAGAGGATAAGTCAAATATTTAGTCAGTAACAGGCCAATGATCAAACCAGGAATAACATAAGAAATCCAAATCATCAGGCTAGTATGAGTTCAGAGGATCCAAAATTCAAGGTTGGTACAGATGTAGTAGAGTTAACACTCATATTTTATGAGACAAGTTATCTAAATTATATGCGTTAAGCAAACACATTCGATTGCTTTTCAATGTCTTTTGTTTCAAGATAACTCAAATTTCTTAACTCATTGCGTTAACAGTTTGAGTGTTAACCCTGCTACATCTGTAAGACAAGAAACAAAAGGGGGAATCCAAAAGAAAGATCAGGGATATACCTAGTCAATAGCAAATTTATGTAATAGAGAGGTTTCAACACACTACTAGAGTGCAAATCAATAGCTGATATGCTATTTATACTGGGCTGTTGGTTTCACTCCTTTGCGTTAGCTTAAGCTATTCTAGTTTTTGCTAGTCCTAGGAAGATGTGTTTTTTCTGTCTGTTTACTTATATATGAACTCTGATCCTCCGCTGCCTGTACAGACCTCGGATTTGTTTTAGGGATATGCATGAACTCTGCCTGCTCTGATATAGGCTTGTCTCCTGGCTATGAGCATTCTCTTCTCTTTCAGTGCTTCACACTGTTGTCTCTGACCCCCGTTGACCAGCTGCCAACTACAGCAGGATTATTCCAGGAGGTAACAGTTTGGTTGGTTTCATGCCACATAGTCCAGATCCATGTATAAAGGGTTAAAGTGTAGATACAAAGGGACCTTGATAATGCCCATAGGTTTAGCCCAAAGTCAAACCGTTTAGTTGGCACAATGGGTTCATTCCCACTGTTGATTACATTTTGGTTGCTGGTCTGGAGTGACATGCTGGAGCATGGTGGGGCAAGTATATTATAGCTGTAGAGACAATTCTCCATAGAAAAACATATCTCTACAAAGACAGGGCATTTTAATTGAGGCTTTGTTGATGTCACACATCCAAATACTGTCTGAATCAAAGAAACATTACATTTGTCAGTATAAAATCATTTGTTTTTCAGCCCTTCTCCTTTTCATGATTTTCTGTTATCTTGTCCATGGACATAGTCAGCTATGTTACCATAGGCTTAGGACTAAGTACAATCCTAGAAAACTTCTGCAACTTACACAGTCAACTGCAAAAGCCATCTGTCAACCTGCACAAAAATGGGTTCTGGCTTAATGTTTGCAGAAACCCATGTTTCCACTGGTTTTCCAGACACTTGTCACTAGAAGTGCACCTACTGTATGTTATATACTTTCTATTGAGAAGTAAGGGTCTTGTGAAAAGGTGGAAAGAAGAGTTTGCTAATGTGCAATTGGGTGTTTGAAGGAGGGTGCCTGGTCAATATGCATTCAAAGGAGTAGAAAGTGCACTGTGTGAGGAGGGCTCATGTGGGTCTTTCAGCTACTATTTAATAAAGGATTTGCCTCTATAGACAGCTGTGTATAAATTGGAAAAATTGGATTTAATATTCTATGCCCTAGAATTTTTTGGATGCAAGGTTGGCTTCATGTGTGAAAAAAGAGTGATATGTATAGCTTTGTTGATTAATTTCAAACAAAGAATACAAGAGCCCTGGCCTGAAAGTATATTTAGAAAGTATGGCATAAAAATACCTAAACGTGGTTCCATTTTGCCCATCAAAACATAACCTTACTATATAGTTGGCACATATACTTGGCATACAAATCTATGGGTCTTTATAGCTTCCAAATATTTTAGGTACAAAGGTGTAACTTGAAGCTCCTGTGCCCCAACAAAATCTGAAACAGAGCTCCCCATTTGCCATATGTTATTTGTATTGCTGGTGCCTTCACTTGTGGTTGTGGAAACCTTTGAACCCCCTCAAGATCAAAGGGCCGTTGTGCAACCGCTTACTTTTGTGCCCACTATTGTTATATCTGTTTAGGTACAAAAAAGCCCAAAACGATCCACATTGAGTTTTGCAGATGGACAATAATGACGCCAATTCGATGGATTGCTTATGGCTTTCAGTGCTTTGTTAATAGTAATATGACACAACTTTAACAAAAGAACCACCCTAAGGATGCACATCCAACAATAACCATAGGTAAAAAAAAAAAATATATATAAAGTTTAATAGACAACTCAAACAGACACATAAAAAAATTGTATACAATATGAACAGCGTGTCGGTAACTGAATAAGACCGACACATACAGGAGCCACTGAATGTCCACAAAATCAGGACATAGGATGTATGCCAGCTATACACAATGTCAACATAGAAGCTACATATAGAAAATGTTAAATAAGGTATGGCCGCTAATAAATAAAAGCAGACCGCAATGAGGTCAAAGAGTAAGAGCCAGAACCTTATAGCTTATTTGTGGCAGGGGCTGAGGTGTACATTGGCGTGGAGTCGGGAGGGATGCCTATCACCCTCCATAATCCATCTGGCTGAACTGTGCCCGGAGCCAGTGCGGGGTAGGCCTGAATAAGTGGGCCACCCAAGAGAGTGAAATGAAAGAAAGAAGGGTCGGGAGGGTGGGGCATGAAGCGACCGTCCTCAGGGGGAGGTCGCGTGGAAAGATATGGCCAGCAGCCCCGCCCACAAATACAGGCTGTAACCAGCCTTAATACTTGTGGCAGGGGCTGAGGTGTACATTGGCGTGGAGTCGGGAGGGATGCCTATCACCCTCCATAATCCATCTGGCTGAACTGTGCCCGGAGCCAGTGCGGGGTAGGCCTGAATAAGTGGGCAAAAAGACTACCCACGCTGTAGGAGGGAAATAGTTAATTGGACCGACCGACACGGGAAGTAACAAGGGCCAGAGTGATTCAGGCAGGAGCTGGGCTGTTAAATGACCTGAGCGAGCCGGGAAGGCACTGGGTAGTTGGTAAAGTGACGGTCCAGGATTGACAGCGGAAGGGCAAGCTTGGGCGATCCAGGATGAGAGAGGCAACGTGGGCCTGGGCGATCCAGGATGAGAGAGGCAACGTGGGCCTGGGCGATCCAGGATGAGAGAGGCAACGTGGGCCTGGGCGATCCAGGATGAGAGAGGCAGAGTGAGCTTGGGCAATGCCGAATGACAGGAGCAGAGCGAGCCTGGGCGATCCAGGATGACAGGAGCAGAGCGAGCCTGGGCGATCCAGGATGACAGGAGCAGAGCGAGCCTGGGCGATCCAGGATGACAGGAGCAGAGTGAGCCTGGGCGATCCAGGATGACAGGAGCAGAGCGAGCCTGGGCGATCCAGGATGACAGGAGCAGAGCGAGCCTGGGTGATCCAGGATGACAGGAGCAGAGCGAGCCTGGGCGATCCAGGATGACAGGAGCAGAGCGAGCCTGGGCGATCCAGGATGACAGGAGCAGAGCGAGCCTGGGCGATCCAGGATGACAGGAGCAGAGCGAGCCTGGGCGATCCAGGAAGACAGGAGCAGAGCGAGCCTGGGCGATCCAGGATGACAGGAGCAGAGCGAGCCTGGGCGATCCAGGATGACAGGAGCAGAGCGAGCCTGGGCGATCCAGGATGACAGGAGCAGAGCAAGCCTGGGCGATCCAGGATGACAAGGGCAAAGCGAGCCTGGGCGATCCCGGATGACAGGGGCAGAGCGAGCCTGGGCGATCCAGGGTGACAGGAGCAGGGCGAGTCTGGGCGAACCAAGATGACGGGAGCAGGGCGAGCCTGGGCGAACCAGGATGACAGGGGCGGAGCGAGCCTGGGCGATCCAGGATGACAGGGGCGGAGCGAGCCTGGGCGATCCAGGATGACAGGGGCGGAGCGAGCCTGGGCGATCCAGGATGACAGGGGCGGAGCGAGTCTGGGCGAACCAGAATGACAGGAGCAGAGCGAGCCTGGGCGGTCCAAGATGGCAGAGACAGAGCGAGCCTGGGCGATCCAGAATAACAGGGGCGGAGCGAGCCTGGGCGATCCAGGATGACAAGAGCTGAGCGAGCCTGGGCGATCCAGGATGACAAGAGCTGAGCGAGCCTGGGCGAACCACGATGACAGAAGCAGAGCGAGCCTGGGCGATCCAGGATGGCAGAGACAGAGCGAGCCTGGGCGACCCAGGACGACAGAACGGGCCAGGGCGATCCTGGATGACAGGGGTAGAGCGAGCCCGGGGCGGACCCGCCAGGGGACTTCAGATGACGTGAGAGTGTGTCAAGAAGCAGGGAAGACAGACAGAAGAGGTATGCATAATACCTGAAGAGTTCGGGAAGCTGATGAGCGGCTACTTGGCTGATCGGGAGGACTGAATATCAGACAGTACCGCAGCCGTGTTTGATTTAAGAAAATAGTGCCCAAAATGGTACATTAGGAAACCGGAAAATAGCACGGCAACTGAACCCCACTACTAAGACAACCTTCATGGGGTTAGCTACACTTTTTTTTTTTTTTGTTCTGTTCCCAGGAATAGAAGCTCTGGCATACGCTCCCTCCCCTCTCTGTCTTCATACTTGAACTCTCCCCCCAGCAGAAGCAGGACCAGCCCACTCCCACCGGAATGGAAAAACAGGCCGGCAAGCCCCGTGCCTGCCAACTGATGCCAACCATGGCTCCTCGGCTGAAATGCACTGTGAAATAAATGAAAAATAGAAAACAATACATGCAATTATACCTGATTACAGTTGGAGATGCCCCCAGGTCCGGTGTACTGAGGCAGTACTTGTACCAATTAGATTTTATTCTTATTATTTTAATGGACACCGCTTTAGGAGAGACAGGAAGAGAAGGAAGATGGGGGAACGGAGGGCCGTGGACAGGGAGCAAGGAAGGATGACAGAGGCAGCGTGGGCCTGGGCGATCCAGGATGACAGAGGCAGCGTGGGCCTGGGCGATCCAGGATGACAGAGGCAGCGTGAACCAGAGACAGCGTGTACCTGGGAGATCCAGGATGACAGAGACGGAACGAGCCTGGGTGATCCAGGGAGACTACAGATGAAGTGTGAGAGTGAGACAAGAAGCATGGAAAACGGACAAAGTGACGTGTGCGTGATACCTGAAGAAATTCGGGAAGCTGAGCAGCAACTTGGCCGAACCGGAAGACTGGATATCAGACGGTACTGCAGCCCTATTCATTTTGGAAAAATGTATCAGCACCTAGATGAAGACAACAAGCTCATGAAGACAGCCCCGAGCCCGAAATGGCACATAAGACAACCGGAACAGCCGCTGCACCTGAGAAAGGAAGGGCCCGTTTAAGGGTTATCGCGCCCTCCCCCATACATGTGGCAGGGCGGAAAAACATGGCAGAGCCACACGCATGTGCACAGGAGGGCGGCACGAGACGGCTGTGCCAGGTACCCGAGCATGGAGGGTGGCACAACACCGCTAAGCCGTGTAATGCGCCCAGGAGGGTGGCATAAGATAGGGGTGCCGCACACGTGTGCACAGGAGCGTGGCATCACACCACTGCGCTATAACCAAGTGCTCAGGAGGGTGGAATGGAGAAACAGGCCGGCCAGCCCCGTGCCTGCTAACCATGGCTTCTCGGCTGGAATGTACTGCAAAATAAATGAAAAATAGAAACAATACATGCAATTATACCTGATTACAGTTGTAGATACCCCCAGGTCCGGTGAACTAAAGAAGAACTTGTACCGATTAGCTTTAATATTGTCATTATTCTTAAACATTGCTTTAGGAGAGCAGGGAAGAGAAAGAAGATGCGGGACCGGAGGACCGGGCGGGGAGCGAGGAAGGATGACAGAGGCAGCGTGGGCCTGGGTGATCCAGGATGACAGAGGCAGAATGGGCCTGGGCGAACCAGGATGACAGAGGCAGAACGAGCCTGGGTGATCCAGGATGACAGAGGCAGAACGAGCCTGGGTGATCCAGGATGACAGAGGCAGAACGAGCCTGGGTGATCCAGGATGACAGAGGCAGAACGAGCCTGGGTGATCCAGGATGACAGAGGCAGAACGAGCCTGGGTGATCCAGGATGACAGAGGCAGAACGAGCCTGGGTGATCCAGGATGACAGAGGCAGAACGGGCCTGGGCGAGCGAGATAAGAAGCATGGAAAACAGACCCAAGTATAGACAACAAGCAATAATCAGCACCCAGGTGTAACACGGTGGTGCCACACGCATGTGCACAGGAGGGCGGCGGGGCAGCTTGTGCCAAACCTGAGCATGCGAGGACGGCACTGCAATGGTGCCAGACGCATGCGCCCAGGAGGGCGGCAGACACAGCCGCCAGACCTGTGTGCACAGGAGGGCGGCACCACGCTGCCGCGCCATAAACCAATGCCCCGAGGCGGAAAACATATGGAGTGATGCACAAGCACGGAACAAAGGTAGAATTCGCAAGAGCAGTTTGAATTTAAAAGAAAACATTTAGAAGGAAATCTTTAAGGAAATAAACTCTTGGCTCCGAATCAGAAACCCTTTTCCAGAATATGAATGTATTATTCAATACTCAATTACTTTACTGTACTGACGGGATGAAAAAATAAAAATAAAAAATGCAACGTTATTATCAGTACAGGAAATGTTTTATCCCAAGATGGCTTGCTTTATAGGCCGATTTAGCCTTCTTGTGACTAATGGACAGAGAAGGGGCGTTCACACTCTTCCATGTCAGTTACCTCCGGCCATTTATATCCATCAATTACAGAGGCCAACCTGTTGTACCCACGATTGTAGTTGTGGTGGGGGGTGACCATGTGGACGGGTGGACTGGGGAACAGGGCCCCCCGTCCCAAGTCGCAGGGAGAGCAGGAGACCCAGATGTAGGAGCAGGTATCGGCGTGTGTTCCACGCTGGAACGCACGCCGATCCGACCACAAGAAGCCCGGAACATGGGGGCCCGGACAGGATGCTTCTGGGATGAGGGACCCGGGGGTGACCTGCAGACCGGACCCCACCCGTCCTGCCGTCCCTGACTAAGAGCTATACGCAAGGGATGCGGAGGTGCACGCGGCGGCACGACAGGTGTCATGGACATGGCAAAGAGAGTCAGATGGGGATGGCATTGGGAACATGCCTATGGCATATGGGGAACCACATAACATTTGAGGAACCTGCTGGATAAAACAAAAGCATAAGAAAATGGAACACGGGCAGCAGAGCAGTGTGTGCTTTTTTTTTTTTTTTTTAACACACTCCAGCTCTGCTACACCGCTGAAGACCTGAGGCGCAGGGGGAGCCGAGCGGAACAGTGCACCCCCACCTGAAGCGCTGCAGGCGCCGGACCCGCCGAACCCTGCTGAGGACCAAAACAGACCTGAGAAGAGGAGGCTCCCTCGGAACTGGAGGGAAGAGAGAGACCGGCCGAGCCCGGCCGGGCGATGGACGAACGCTGCCCCCAGCCGAGGCAGCCCAGGGAGCTGAGACTCACCCGGAAGTGACGCGACCGCGAACCGGAAGTGACGGGGCGGAACGGAGAAAGCCTGCATGAAGCGACCGTCCTCAGGGGGAGGTCGCGTGGAAAGATATGGCCAGCAGCCCCGCCCACAAATACAGGCTGTAACCAGCCTTAATACATGTTGACATTGTGTATAGCTAGCATACATCTTATGTCCTGATTTTGTGGACGTTTAGTGGATTCTGTATGTATCAGTCTTATTCAGTTACCGACACGTTGTTCATATTGTCTAAAAATTTTAATGTGTCTGTTTGTTTGAGTTGTCTATTAATCTATAAATTTATTTTTTTACCTATGATTATTGTTGGATGTGCATCCTTAGGGTGGTTCTTTTGACTCTTCATTGAGTCTATTTGTTTCTGTATTATATTCTTAACCACTCCTTTGCACTCCCTGTATTATTTGCATTTATTGGTGTGCCCCCTCCATCCACGCTTCATGACACAACTTTAAGACATGCTAATAGCATTAAGTTGTAAACAGATCATTTTGTAGTAGAACATGATCGTATCACAGCCACAAAATCACTCCTGGTTTTTCAGTTGAGAAGTTTGACAGCGGGTTAATCACTGGCTCTGGCTGTTTACAAGACAATCAGTTCCAAGTAACTACAAAAGCTCTCCATGCTGCTTCAATGAGCGACAGCAATCACGGCTGTTCACTGAGCTGCGCCTGCCTTCTTCCCTATTCCACACCATTATAATCTAGCACACTCTAATTTAACTGCTGTAATAAATGTCCTCAATCTCTAATTCTTTAGTTTCAGGGGATTTTATTCTTCACCATTCTAGAATAGTATTTAGTGTATTACACGGCAATGCAAATTTCACATTTCATAAATACCATATTTTTTGCTGTATAAGACGTACCTGATGATAAGACGCACCTAGGTTTTTTACTACAAAAATAAGAAAAAATATTTTGAAACAACAGGTGTCCTTTTGGTGGGTTTTGAACTAATGGTGGTCTGTGGATGACACTATTATGTGGGGTCTGTGGATGACACTGTTATGGAAGGGATCTGTGGATGACACTGTTAAGGGGGATCTGTGGATGACATACTGTTATGGGGCATCTGTGGATAATGCATTGTTATCGGGGATCTGTGGATGACACTGTTATGGGGGATCTGTGAATGACGCACTGTTATGGGGGATTTGTGGATGACTCAATGTTATAGGGGATCTGTGGATGACGCACTGTTATGGGGGATTTGTGGATGACTCAATATTATGGGGGATCTGTGGATGACGCACTGTTATGGGGGATCTGTAGATGATGCACTGTTATGGGGGCATCTATGGATGACACACTGTTATGGGGGATCTGTGGATGACACTGATATGGGGGATCTGTGGATGACACTGTTATAGGGGATCTGTGGATGACACACTGTTATGGGGGATCTGTGGATGATGCATTGCTATGGGGGATCTGTGGATGACACAATGTCATGGGGATCTGTGGATGATGCACTGTTGTGTGGGCATCTGTGGATGACACACTGTTATGGGGGATCTGTGGATGACACTGTTATGGGGGGGATCTGTGGATGACACATAGCATCTTATAGTAACCCCATTACACCAGGGTTTATTCAATCCTTAGCCAGTGGCTTTGGTTTGTTAAACTAGCATAATCTTCTGTAGAAATACTCACTATCAAAGCGGCGGGCACTATCAAAGTGTCATTCATTCACGCTCCTCCTGCTCCATTCATGAAGTGGGAGAAGCATGAATGAGTGAGTGAGGTTACGTTGCCGGCCTGCCCGCCGCTTTGATAGAACTACTACAGAAGATTACGCCAGTTTAACAAACCAGAACCACTGCTTAAGGATTGAATAAACAGACTTTACGTGTAAAGACTGCTGTGAGCGGGGCCCGGTGTAATGGAGTACAGTGACTGCACTGGAACCTGCAATGAGTGCAACAGCAGTTGCTGGCCTCCAGCCCCCCTCCCACCCCGCTTACTGTTACTGATACTTCGCAGGCCGCGCTGTGCATTATAGCGGCTGGCGATGTATCAGTGTCAGCAATGTAAAAATTGCAACCTTCTCTTTATAAGACTCACTGCCCTTTTCCCCCCACTTTTGGGGAAAAAAGTGCATCTTATAAAGTTAAATATATGGTACATTTCAGTGGACTGCATGCATTCCTCTTCTCTTCTCACCACAAACCTCCTAAAACCCCATTTAAGAAATATAAATATATAAATAAATTTGTATATAACAGCATCTAGTATCCTAGCAATTTTTAAGGAAACATGTTATTTTGTTAATTCTTTTTATGTTTTTTATCTTTCTCTTTCAACCCTCTCCCTAAGCTTTTAAACGCAATTACAGCAATAGTAAATCAGGTCTGAGTGACACGGACATACATAGCTATGGGTAAATGCATGTTGACGGAGTTAATGAACAGAGTGTTTAAAAACACCACACTGTCGCATGTGTAATGCTTTATCATATTGGAGCAGATGATATGTAAACACACACGGTGTAATGGGATAAAAAAAAAAAAAAAAGGGGGCTTGGGGAACCAAGCATCAAAAATTATGCCTTGACAGGATCAGAATGCCTGCTCATACGACACGCACAAGTGTTAATTGTCAGAAGAAAAAGTGGATTGTTGTGAACATACGTAGAAAAATTCTCCCATTAATTGTGAGCAGCAGCAGGGCAGTGTGGATGTGGAAATGGTAGGGTAATGAGAGGCATGTGGCCGCAATAGTAGAGGCAGCAGAAGCAGCATAGCATGGAACATACTTATATGATAGTATTAGTAGTAGTGGTGGTAGTAGTAGTAGTAGTGACAGATACGGTACATAGCATTCATAACGGTGGCAGTAGAGGATAAGCAGTGAGAAGTAGCAACCTGAGGAGATGGTGGCAGCCATATGGTAAATGTTGACAGGCAGGCAGACAGCAACAGTGGCATGGTAGTGGCATTACGGATCAGTGGCAGTAGCCGTACAGGACATGATAGTAGGCAAGCAACATAAAGGTAGGCAGGAAGGCAGGCAGACAGCAACAGTGGCAAGATGGGGCACTGTCAGCAAGGCCAGATCTATTCATCGGCTTCAGCTGGAAGAGTGTGAAAGTGCTTCCGAATCCAGATTTGGTTCATTCTGTGGTGTTTTGGACACTGGCAAAGGACAACTTGGTCCGTTTGGGTGACGCTATGCCCCCTGCGGCGCTGAAAACACTCTGTGTGATAAGACTGAAGGCTGGGCAAGAAAGAAGACAGAGAGCATACTGTGCCAGTTCGGGCCATTGTCCTAGTCTGCCTGCCCAGAAGTGCATCGGGTCAGGGAACTGGTTATGAGCTGGGTGACAGGCCAGAGTGTAGGTAAGCCTGAACCTTGGAGTTGAGTGGGAAGTCTCGATTTGCCTCAAACTGATGTGGCACATGAAAAAAAAACTGTTCCATCATGTTGAGGAGACTGAACTGGCTGTTGCTGCAGCTTATGCTGCTTATAGCGGCAGGTGGATGACTCTGCGGGGGACTTCCCTCTCAAACACGTTGCCAGTAGCCATCTGCTCGCCAAAAGCTGCGGAAAGCTGTGTACACAGTGTTTCCTGGTAATAACATAATTTGGCCTCCCATTCAGAAGTAGGAAAACAATCCCCCATAATGTTTTGATAATGAGGGTCTAAAAGCATGGCTATCCTGTAATCATCAGGCTGCCTGACGTCAATTATGAGGCTGTATAAACAAGTGAGTATACAGCTCACCATTCTGGCCAGCATGCCCGATGAGCTAGTCCTTTCCGGCTCCGCATCCCCCTAAGATGATTGTTTGACTGATGCCAATGCGGCCATGAGAATGTCATCACTTTGCAAACGCCTTCGTAGGTCTATTGACTGTGGCCTTTGACAGTAAATGGCGGGTCAGGGAGCCATTGGCTTCCGTATCCTGCTGTCTTGTAGTTAGGCATATAACTGCAGTGGTGCAGCATAGTGGGAATCTACAGGTTCTCAGTGTGGGCCTGTCTCCTACACTTGCTTAGATCTACAGGTGAGCCACACATCAGGGGCTCGATAGCCACATGTAGCTCACAAGGGGATCTGCTTTGGGATCTCTGATTTAGTATGTGCATTGTTGAATTCCAGTGAGTTGAATGTTGTGGGAAAAGCGGTAAAACGGTAGACTGTTTTGTTGCTACAAGTCAATAACTCAATGACCTTTCTCCAGAAATCTAATAACTATAAACTGTAATATTATTACACTCCAGAAATACATCCAGGACCCTCTTGAACTCTTTTAGTAATTTCACCATCTCCACCTCTTCTGGCAGAGAGTTCCTTAGTTCCATTCTTTACATTATTTTTTGGGCCTGATGTACACAGTCACACATAGTAAATTGAACAGTTTGCAAGTCTGTTTTCTGGAACTTAAAGAGGACCTTTCACCGAATATGACACTGTGAACTAAGTATACAGACATGGAGAGTGGCGCCTGGGGATCTCACTGCACTTACTATTATCCCTGGGCGCTGCTCCGTTCTCCCGCTATGCCCTCTGGTATCTCCGCTCACTAAGTTATAGGAGGCAGAGATTTCAGTCACTAAGTTATGGTAGGCGGAGTCTGCCCTTGTTCTGCTCTAGCGCTGGCACATATTTTGGACTAGTATTTCATATGTTTTCTCTCAGAGATTTAAAACCCGAAGCTCTGGATTGTAAAACACGTGTTACACACATATTGCTTTATTTCACAAAACAAAAAAACCTTAAACTGTTTGGAGATGACCTGACACAGCTTTTGGCCTAGTATTTCATGTATTTTCACTCAGAGATTTAAAATGATTTCCTCTGGATTGTGAAACACACCCTGCACACTTGTATTGATATTGATTTCACACACAAAAAAAACAAAAACTTTGATCTGTCCAGAGAGGCCCGGACACAGATTTTCGTTTAGTATTTTCTAGTAAGTGTTTTCATAGATGTTGCACATTTTATTGCAAATTTTTGCAAAAAAGGAAAAACTAAACTGTCCAGAGAAGCACGGACACAGATTTTGATCAGGTATTTCATTTGTTTTCACTTAAGAAATTTAAAATGCTACTCTCTTCATTATAAAATTGGAAAACACACATTACACATTTGCATTGCTATATTTCGCAATACAAAAAAAAATACAAAAAAAAAAAATGAAACTGTCCGAAGATGCCCTGACAGATTTCAGTCTAGTACACAGGGTGGTTATTAATGGTACACACTCAGATTGGGTCACTGTCACTAGTGGGGTACCTCAGGGGTCAGTATTGGGCCCTATTCTCTTCAATATATTTATTAATGATCTTGTAGAAGGCTTGCATAGTAAAGTATCAATTTTCACAGATGACACTAAACTGTGTAAAGTAATTAACACTGAAGAGGACAGTATACTACTACAGAGGGATCTGGATAGATTGGAGGCTGGGGCAGATAAGTGGCAGATGAGGTTTAACACTGACAAATGTAAAGTTATGCACATGGGAAGGAATAATGCAAGTCACCCGTACATAATAAATGATAAAACACTTGGTAACACTGACATGGAAAAGGATCTAGGAATTTTAATAAACAGCAAACTAAGCTGCAAAAACCAGTGTCAGGCAGCTGCTGCCAAGGCCAATAAGATAATGGGTTGCATCAAAAGGGGCATAGATGCCCGTGATGAGAACATAGTCCTACCACTTTACAAATCGCTAGTCAGACCACACATGGAGTACTGTGTACAGTTCTGGGCTCCTGTGAACAAGGCAGACATAGCAGAGCTGGAGAAGGTCCAGAGGAGGGCAACTAAAGTAATAACTGGAATGGGGCAACTACAGTACCCTGAAAGATTATCAAAATTAGGGCTATTCACTTTAGAAAAAGACGACTGAGGGGAGATCTAATTAATATGTATAAATATATCAGGGGTCAGTACAGAGATCTATCTCATCATCTATTTATACCCAGGACGGTGACTGTGACGAGGGGACATCCTCTGAGTCTGGAGGAAAGAAGGTTTGTACGCAAACATAGAAGAGGATTCTTTACAGTAAGAGCAGTGAGACTATGGAACTCTCTGCCTGAGGAGGTGGTGATGGTGAGTACAATAAAGGAATTCAAGAGGGGCCTGGATGTATTTCTGGAGTGTAATAATATTACAGGCTATAGCTACTAGAGAGAGATCGTTGATCCAGGGAGTTATTCTGATGCCTGATTGGAGTCGGGAAGGAATTTTTTATTCCCCCATAAGTGGGGAAAATTGGCTTCTACCTCACAAGTTTTTTTTGCCTTCCTCTGGATCAACTTGCAGGATAACAGGCCGAACTGGATGGACAAATGTCTTTTTTCGACCTTATATACTATGTTACTATGTTACTGTGCTTCGCATGTTTTCACTCAGAGATTTTAAATCCTACCCTCTGTATTGTAAAACACACGTATGTTGCTCTTTTCCCAAACCAGGAACAAAAAAATGGAACTGTCTGCAAATGTTCTATCCCAGATTTCAGATTATAATTTCAGGTATTTTCACTGAAATAGTAAATGCCATCTATCCTCAGGATGGTAAAGCATGTGCTGTACAGTTGTGCTGAGTTATTACTCCCACACCAACACTTGAGAAAATGCTGTCATGAACTCCATTGAAAGTCAATAGGAGACGGATCCATTTTCCATTGTGCCAGAATGTGTCAGAGAAAGGATCCATCCCCATTGACTTACATTGTGTGCCAGGACGGATCCGTTTGGCTCAGTTTTGTCAAGCGGACAGCAAAACGCTGCAGGCAGCGTTTTGGTGTCTGCCTCCAGAGCGGAATAGAGACTGATCGGAGGCAAACTAATGCACTCTGAGGGGATCCTTTTCCATTCAGAATGTATTAGGGCAAAACTGATCTGTTTTGGACCGCCTGTGAGAGCCCTGAAAGGATCTCACAAACGGAAAGCCAAAACGCGAGTGTGAAAGTAGCCTTAACTGTACGTGGCACTAGAAGTTTTGGAACAGCAAAAGTATTAAAGTATTGTGTCTTTTTGTGATGGCTTTCTGCTGTCTCCTTTGTAACCGCATGAATGAGTTTGCATGTTTTTAAATTACACACCTATTAAAGAGGCCGGGCAACATTATAATGTAAGGAGGACAAAATACATAATCACTAAACCAAATAAAAATTGAATGCCTCCACACTTAAAGATATTGTAGAACCATAATTTATTAGAGAGGAGATCTAAAGTTGAACGGACACCTGGATGTTCGGGTTCGATAAGTTTGGCCGAACTTCACAAAATAGTTAGAGTTTGACCCCAAACCCAAAATCCATTGAAGTCAATAGGGACCTGAACTTTGGAGCACTAAAATGGCTCTAAAAAAGTTATGGAAAGGGCTAGAGGGCTGCAAATGGCATCAAAATGTGGTTAAGAGCATTGCAAGTGCTTTGAAAACAAATGTGGATAGGGCAATGACTTAAAATAACATAAAATACATAAAAAAAAAATATAAAAAAAATCTTGATCTAGGAGGACGAGGTCCATCAATTATAGCACACCCAAAACATTGTGATAACCCCCTCCAGCTGTGCTAAACAAACATTCAGACAATACACTGGCTGCAGGGCAGGCCAGCACCTCCAAAGCGTAAAGGGCAAGCTCAGGCCATGTGCCCAATTTGGAGACCCAGAAGTTGAAGGGGGCAGACCCATCAGTCAGTACGTGTAAGCGTGTGCACACATACTGCTCCACCATGTCCCTGTGATGTCCACGATCCCATTGAATATCTGCTCAGCTATGCTAACTACCAAAGTGTCCATCAGCAACTACTGCGGACATATGCACTATTGGCAATTACTTCACGGAGACCAGGAACCTCGGTAACACATATATTCCATCTATGATGGTCCCTTGTGCCTTTCTACAATGTATATTCTGCACAAGGTACGGACAAGTCCTGTGGGATTCATACCTGGTTCATTTTAATGAACGTGATCTTGTCCACATTGGCTGTGGACAGGCGGCTGCACGTCTGTGATAACGCCCCGTGCCGTGCTAAACAAACGTTCAGTCAATACACTGGCTGCAGAGCAGGCCAAGCTCAGTCCATGTGCCCAATTTGGAGACCCAGAAGTTGAAGGGGGCAGACCCATCATTCAGTACGTGTAGGCTGACTCCTGCTAAGACGCTCCATATCAGCTAATGGTGCTGGTTGTTGTGGCGTGCTTATAAAGCTTTTCCACATTTTGGCCATGCTAACCCTGCCTTCTGAGGTGCTGGCGGTGCCCCAGCTGCGTTGGCGACCTCTTCCTCCTCCTCTGTTTTCGCCTTGTGCTTCCACTGTGCCCCCACTGTCAGATGGGAATGCCACCAGCAGTGCGTCTACCAGCGGGGCGCTTGTTCTCACGCATCTTACGATCACACTCCAGTGACGGAATTAAGTACGTAACATTGTCCTTGTAATGGGGATCCAGCAGGGTGGCCACCCAATAATCAGCACAAGTTAGAATGTGGGAAACTCGGCGGTCGTTGCAGAGATACTGCAGCATGTAATTGCTCATGTGTGCCAGGCTGCCCAGAGGCAACGACAAGCTGTCCTCTGTGGGAGGTGTATCGTCTGTGTCCTCTGTATCCCCCCAGCCAAGCACCAGTGATGGTCATGAGCTGGTTTGGTTGCCACCCTGCTGTGAACATGGTTCCTCCTCCTCCATCTCCTCCTCCTCATCCTCCACCTTGTCATTCTCCAGAAGTGTGCCCTGGCTGGACAATTGTGTACCTGGCATTTGTGGGAGCAGAAACCCACCCTCGGAGCCACTTGTGAATGACTGGCCTGAAACCCTTGGAAATGATCCCTCTTCCTCCTCCTCCTCCTCCTCCTGTGCCACAGGGATGTGCGTCAAACCGGCTAGGCCCAAAGCTGCTATGAAAATTCGCCCATTATCGCACACCACCAGGTCGAGCTTGAGGCTCACTGGCACCAACCACTCATCGGTCTGTTGTTCCATGCCCGTCCACAGCTCCTGTGCGGTGTGGGGTTTGGACCCCAAACAGATACGTTTTAAAACTGCCTGCTGTCGTTTACCCGTGGATGTGCTGAAGTTGGTGGTGAAGTTGTTACGCTGACCTGATGAGGAGGCAGTAGAGGATAAGGAAGCGGAGTAGGAGGAGGAAGCAACAAGAGGCAACAAGAAGCACCCTGCAATCCTTGGTGGTGGAAGGACATGTGCTAAACTGCTATCTGCCTCCGGCCCAGCCGCCACTGAATTTACCCAGTGTGCTGTTAGGGAGATATAACGTACCTGACCGTGCTTACTGGTCCACGTATCCGTAGTTAGGGGGGCCTTGCCACAGATGGTGTTGCACAGTGCACACCTGATTTTGTCCCCCACTTGGTTATGCAGGAAATGGATGGCTCGCCTGGAAAAGTAGTGGCGGCTAGGCACGACGTACTATGGGACAGCCACCGCTATAAAGCTTTTAAAACTCTCCGTCTCCACCAGAAGAAATAACAACATTTCAAAGGCCAGTAATTTTTTAATGCTGGCATTCAGGGCCAGGGATTACTGGTGGGTAGGGGGGGGGGGGGGGGGTACTTCCTTTTTCGCTCCAGTGTTTGGAAGATAGAAAGTTCAAAGCTTCCATGGGACATTGTGGAGATGCTTGGTGACCCAGGTGGTGGCGCTGCTGGCAGATCCTCTGTTTGCGGGGTAGCAGGCACCACTGTCACTCCAGCGGTGGATGAAGAGGCCGAGACTGCAGCAGAAAAGGAATCAGGAGTAGCCAGAGACCTTTCTTGTTTTTTAAGGTGTCTACTCCACTGCAGCTCGTGCTTTGCACTTGAATGCCTGGTCATGCAGGTTGTGCTCAGGTTGAGAACGTTTATGCCTCACCTTAGGCTCTGATTGCACAGCGTGCAAACCACTCGTGTCTTGTTGTCAGCACATTGTCTGAAGAACTGCCACGCCAGGGAACTCCTTGGAGCTGGCTTTGGTGTGCTCGGTCCCTTGCTGCGGTGGGCAGTAGAAGGCGTACTGTCTAGAGGACGACCACTAAACTTTTGCAAACTGCTCCCTCTTCTGACCACCGCCTCTTCCTCCGAACCACATAGGTCACTAACATGACCTTGATTCCATGTGGGCCTGAATTAAATATTTATTTGCACAAAATGGCTGTATTTAAAAACGGCTGTATTTCAAATGCCTGAATCAAACCCTTGTATGTAGAGGGTGTATCTCAGACGGCCTGAACCAGTGTAGGCCTAAATTAAATATTTCTTTGACCAAAATGGCTGTATTTCAAATCGCTGTATTTTAAATGCCGGAATAAAACCCTGTATGTAGAGGGTGTATCTCTCACGGTCTGAACCAGTGTAGGCCTGAATTAAATATTTCTTTGCACAAAATGGCTGTATTTCAAATGCGTGAATCAAACCCCTGTATGTAGAGGGTGTATCTCACAGGGCCTGAACCAGTGTAGGCCTAAATTAAATATTTCTTTCACTAAAATGGCTATAGTTTAAATGGCTGTATTTCAAATGCCTGAATCAAATCCCTGTATGTACAGGGCGCATCTCACACGGTCTGAACCAGTGTAGGCCAGAATTAAATATTTCTTTGCCCAACAAGGCTGTATTTCAAATGGCTGTATTTCACATGCCTTAATTAAACCTCTGTATGTAGAGGGTGTATCTCACAGGGCCTGAACCAGTGTAGGCCTAAATTAAATATGTATTTGACTAAAATGGCTGTATTTCAAATGACTTAATCAAACCCCCGTATGTAGAGGGTGTATCTCACACGGCCCAAACCAGTGTAGGCCTGAATTAAATATTTCTTTGCACAAAATGGCTGTATTTCAAATGCCTGAATCAAACCCCTGTATGTAGAGGGTGTATCTCACACGGTCTAAACCAGTGTAGGCCTGAATTAAATATTTCTTTGCACAAAATGGCTGTATTTCAAATGGCTGTATTTCAAATGCCTGAATCAAACCCCTGTATGTAGAGGGTGTATCTCACAGGGCCTAAACCAGTGTAGGCCTGAATTAAAAATTTCTTTGACCAAAATGGCTGTATTTCAAATGCCTGAATCAAACCACTCTATGTAGAGGGTGTATCTCATAGGGCCTGAACCAGTGTAGGCCTAAATTAAATATTTCTTTCACTAAAATGGCTATAGTTTAAATGGCTGTATTTCAAATGCCTGAATCAAATCCCTGTATGTACAGGGCGTATCTCACACGGTCTGAACCAGTGTAGGTCAGAATTAAATATTTCTTTGCCCAACAAGGCTGTATTTCAACTGGCTGTATTTAACATGCCTTAATTAAACCTCTGTATGTAGAGGGTGTATCTCACAGGGCCTGAACCAGTGTAGTCCTAAATTAAATATGTATTTGACTAAAATGGCTGTATTTCAAATGCCTTAATCAAACCCCCGTATGTAGAGGGTGTATCTCACACGGTCTAAACCAGTGTAGGCCTAAATTATATATTTCTTTGCACAAAATGGATGTATTTCAAATGGCTGTATTTCAAATGCCTGAATCAAACCACTGTATGTAGAGGGTTGATCTCACAGGGACTGAACCAGTGAAGGCCTAAACTAAATATTTCTTTGACCAAAATGGCTGTATTTAAAATGACTGTATTTCAAATGCCTGAATCAAACCACTCTATGTAGAGTGTGTATCTCACACTGTCTGAACCAGTGTAGGCCTTAATTAAAGATTTCTTTGCACAAAATGGCTGTATTTCAAATGGCTGTATTTCCAATTCCTGAATCAAACCCCTGTATGTAGAGGGTGTATCTCACACAGCCTGAACCAGTGTAGGCCTGAATTCAATATTGGTGCACCAAGTGGCGGTATTTAAAATCTGTGAATATAACCAAAATGTATTTAGGGTGTATCTCACAATGACATCTGCATCAAAGGCTGCCAACAAAATTTTTTTTTGGTGCACAAACGAGTGTTTGTTTAAGAACTGAATTTGACAGCAGTATATAAGCATGTAATTTCACACGTGCTGATGCTGCAAGGCCTGCAAAAAGTGTTTCGGCAAAAAAGCGTGTTTTTCAAACCCCAGAAAATGTTGGGTGTATCTCTAGCTTAAATTGCACACTGACTAATCCAAATTTTGTAGATTGCCCAAAAAGTTTTTTTTTTTTTTGTAACAGAATATGAAAGTTGTATATATTTAACTTGAATGTAACACTTGCAGATCAGGATAATACAGTTTTTGGGAGAAAAAATAGTTTGCTTTTCTAACCCCAGAAAATGATGGGTGTAGTTCTATCCTAAATTGCACACTGACTAATCCAGATGTTGTAGATTGCAAAAAAAGTGTGTTTTTTGTTAACAGAATATGAAAGCTGCATATATTAACCACCTCCGGACCGCCTAACGCAGATGTGCGTTCCGGAGGTGGCAGCGATGCGCACAGTCACGCATATACGCGTCATCTCGCGAGACGCGAGATGACGCGACTATGCGCGCGCGCATGCGCAGTTCGCGCCGGCATTTCGCACAGAAGTATTTCGTCAGCAACCTGCCAGCCAATGATCGTGGCTGGCAGGTTGCTGATTTTTAAAAAATCCAATCAAAGTGCCAGATAGCAGATCATATTTGTAAATATGATCTGTTATATGGCTGCCTGCTCCTCTGCTGGTTCTTTTTGTCGGTTGGATCCAGCAGAGGAGCAGGCTTCACAGTGAGTACACCAAACACTACACTATAGCCCCTGATCACCCCCCTGAACCCCAATTAACCCTTTGATCACCCCTTTGATCACCCCTGTCAATCACAAGTGAAAAGAAAAAAGTGATCAGTGCAAACTGTCACTTTTTTTTTTCACTGTTATTGACCGTTAGGTTTTAGGTATAGTTTAGGTCCCTTGGTTAGGTAGTTAGCGATCAGTTAGCGCCCAGCCCACCACACCGCAGTCCGTTATTCGCTGATTAGCGTATCGCTAATCAGCATTTGTACTTTTATAGTATCTGGAAGTGATCAAAACTGATCACGGTCAGATCTATAATTGTATTAGTGTCACTTTAGTTCGCCCTCCACCCAAAACGCAGTGTTTGCCCGATCAGGCCTGATCGGTCGCCCACACGTGCGTTCGCCCACACCCGCCCCACCGCAGTGACAAAAAAAAAATCCCCTTTGTAAGACAGGCTTGCTTTTTTTTTCTTGGGTAGTCTCAGGGAATACCCCTAAATTTAGTTGCCCACATGTCTAACAGGGGGTATTCCTCTGAAGAGGCCTACAGGCTTCTGACCCAGTCGGATGAGGAGTGGGAACCCTCATCTGATGAATCCAGCGGGTCAGAATACGAACCTGTAGAAAGCAGTGGCTCTCTGAACCAAAGTTCGGACGAGGAGGCTGAGGTCCCTGATACCACCAGGCGTACCCGGCCCCGTGTCGCTAGACCGCAGGTTGCGCAGGATCCGCTTCAAGAGCAGCAGAGTGGGGCTGGTGCTGTCGGATTACGTGGTGAGGCATACACCAGCAGCCCAGCCCTCCCTGGACCTAGTACCAGCACTGCCGTACAACCTGGTGAAGTAGCGAGCACCAGAAGGGCAGTTGAAGCTGGTACGGTGGCACGTGCAGTAGTGACCCCGTCGCAGCCACCGCAAAGACGTGCCCGTAGAGCCCCTAGAATCCCAGAGGTGCTGGCAAACCCTGATTGGCAGTCCCCAACTTCAGCCGCACCTGTAGTTTTCCCTTTCACTGCCCAGTCTGGAGTTCGGGTTGAGATCGGTTCGGCCCTGGGATTTTTTGAGCTGTTCTTGACTGCGGAGCTTTTAGACATAGTTGTGGCCGAAACAAACAGGTATGCCACACAATTTATCACCGCTAACCCGGGAAGCTTTTATGCCCAGCCTTTCCGGTGGAAACCAGTCCAAGTTTCCGAACTTAAAACTTTTCTGGGCCTCCTCCTCAACATGGGCCTGACAAAAAAGCATGAATTGCGGTCATATTGGTCCACGAACCCGATTCATCACATGCCCATGTTCTCTGCTGCCATGTCCAGGGCACGTTTTGAGGCCATCCTGCGGTTCCTGCACTTTAGTGACAACACCGCCTCCCGTCCCAGGGGCCACCCTGCTTTTGACCGGCTCCACAAAATTCGGCCCCTCATAGAACATTTCAACCAGAAATTTGCAGATATTTATACCCCAGAGCAAAACATCTGCATAGACGAGTCCCTGATACATTTTACCGGGCGCCTTGGCTTCAAACAATACATCCCAAGCAAGCGCGCCCGGTATGGGGTCAAATTGTATAAGCTCTGTGAAAGGGCCACAGGCTATACCCACAAATTTCGGGTCTATGAGGGAAAAGATCAGACCCTGGAGCCGGTCGGTTGCCCTGACTACCTGGGGAGCAGTGGAAAGACAGTTTGGGACTTGGTGTCACCCTTATTCGGCAAGGGGTACCATCTTTATGTGGACAATTTTTACACAAGTGTGGCCCTCTTTAGGCATTTGTTTCTAGAACGGATTGGCGCCTGTGGTACCGCGCGAACTAGTCGTGCGGGCTTCCCCCAATGGCTCGTTACCACCCGTCTTGCAAGGGGGCAGAGGGCCGCACTGTGTAACGAAGAACTGCTCGCGGTGAAATGGAGAGACAAGCGTGACGTTTACATGCTCTCCTCCATTCACGCAGACACGACAATACAAATTGAGCGAGCAACCCGTGTCATTGAAAAGCCCCTCTCAGTCCACGACTATAACCTCCACATGGGAGGGGTCGACTTCAATGACCAGATGTTGTCTCCGTATTTAGTTTCCCGACGCACCAGACGCTGGTATAAGAAGGTGTCTGTATATTTAATTCAATTGGCTCTGTACAATAGTTTTGTTCTCTACAGTAAGGCTGGGAGAACTGGATCCTTCCTCAAATTTCAGGAAGAGATCATCGAGAACCTCCTGTATCCAGGAGGTTCCGTGGCCCCAACCACCAGTGTAGTTAGCCGTCTACACGAGCGACATTTCCCCAATGTCGTTCCTGGTACCTCAACCCAACAGTCACCCCGAAAAAGATGTCGTGTCTGTAGCAGGAGTGGAATAAGGCGTGACACCCGCTATTTCTGTCCTGACTGTCCTGACCACCCTGCCCTATGCTTTGGAGAGTGTTTCCGGAAGTACCACTCACAGGTACACTATTAGCATAGGGATCATCTCACCAGGACAGGCACACAGGGCTATTAGGGCCCATTCACTCACTGCTGCTGCAAACGTCTCCTTTCACATGGGACAAAGTGCATAACGCACTTCGCCACATCTTTGGGCGATTTGCGCTTTGCACATTGACCCATGGGGAAGGAGAGGTTTGTTCTATAAAGGTAAAAAAAAAAAAAACACACCAGTAAGCAAACACGTTAATGTTCAGTTAAAAAAAATAAAGTTTATATGTTCTGTTGCAAAGTTAATAAAATTATTGCGTTGCGGCCTGGTTTTTTCTTTTTTTTTTTTTTTTTCTTTTTTTACCTTCCAGGTGGACCAACCGATTGACTAGCTGCAGCACCGATGTGCATTCTGACAGAAGCATTGCGCTGCTGTCAGATTACACGCAAGTCGGTGTATGCGGCGCTGCAAGACGGGATTTTCTCCTCTGCAGTGACAGATACGTTTGCCGAGGCATACGAGCTGAGGAGGAGGCGGCGTTCCTATGATTTGGCAAGCACTTTGTATATATATATATATATAAAAAAATAAATAAAATCCCGGCAATGATTTATTCATCCACATCGATTGATGTGAATGGAGAAATCTGGTTTGCCAGGGCATACGAGCTAAGTGGGTATGGATGTAGGGCGGAGCTCCTATGTCCTGGCAGACGCCTTTCCCCTCCATTTTTTTTTTTTGGCAGAGATTTTTTCATCCACATTGATCGATGCGAATGAAGAAATCTGTGCCGTTCATTTTTTTCTTTCAGCCCAGAGGCTGAACGGAAAAAAAAATCTCATTACCTGTATGCTCAATATAAGGAGAATAGCAGAAACTCCTAATGCTGGCCATACATGTAATGATTGGGGAGACCCTCAAATGCCAGGGCAGTACAAACACCCCACAACTGACCCCATTTTGGAAAGAAGACACCCCAAGGTATTTGCTGAGGGGCATATTGAGTCCATGAAAGATTTAAATTTTTGTCCTAAGTTAGCGGAAAGTGAGACTTTGTGAGAAAAAAATAATAATCAATTTCCGCTAACTTATGCAAAAAAAATAAAAATTTTATGAACTTGCCAGGCCCCTCATTGGATACCTTGGGGTGTCTTCTTTCCAAAGTGGGGTCACATGTGGGGTATTTATACTGCCCTAGCTTTTTAGGGGCCCTAAAGCGTGAGAAGAAGTCTGGGATCCAAATGTCTAAAAATGCCCTCCTAAAAGGAATTTGGGCCCCTTTGCGCATCTAGGCTGCAAAAAAGTGTCACACATCTGGTATCGCCGTACTCAGGAGAAGTTGGGGAATGTGTTTCAGGGTGTCATTTTACATATACCCATGCTGGGTGAGAAAAATATCTTGGTCAAATGCCAACTTTGTATAAAAAAATGGGAAAAGTTGTCTTTTGCCAAGATATTTCTCTCACCCACCATGGGTATATGTAAAATGACACCCCAAAACACATTCCCCAACTTCTCCTGAGTACGGCGATACCAGATGTGTGACACTTTTTTGATGCCAAGGTGGGCAAAGGGGCACATATTCCAAAGTGCACCTTTCGGATTTCACCGGTCATTTTTTACAGATTTTGATTGCAAAGTACTTCTCACACATATGGGCCCCTAAATTGCCAGGGCAGTATAACTACGCCACAAGTGACCCCATTTTGGAAAGAAGACACCCCAAGGTATTCCGTGAGGGGCATGGCGAGTTCCTAGAATTTTTTATTTTTTGTCGCAAGTTAGTGGAATATGAGACTTTGTAAGGAAAAAAGAGAAAAAAAAAAATCATAATTTTCTGCTAACTTGTGACAAAAAATAAAAAATTCTAGGAACTCGCCATGCCCCTCACGGAATACCTTGGGGTGTCTTCTTTCCAAAATAGGGTCACTTGTGGCGTAGTTATACTGCCCTGGCAATTTAGGGGCCCAAATGTGTGAGAAGTACCTTGCAATCAAAATGTGTAAAAAATGGCCTGCAAAATCTGAAAGGTGCACTTTGGAATATGTGCCCCTTTGCCCACCTTGGCAGCAAAAAAGTGTGACACATCTGGTATCGCCGTACTCAGGAGAAGTTGGGGAATGTGTTTCGGGGTGTCATTTTACATATACCCATGCTGGATGAGAGAAATATCTTGGCAAAAGACAACTTTTCCCATTTTTTTTATACAAAGTTGGCATTTGACCAAGATATTTTTCTCACCCAGCATGGGTATATGTAAAATGACACCCCAAAACACATTCCCCAACTTCTCCTGAGTACGGCGATACCAGATGTGTCACACTTTTTTGCTGCCAAGGTGGGCAAAGGGGCACATATTCCAGAGTGCGCCTTTTGGATTTCACCGGTCATTTTTTACACATTTTGATTGCAAAGTTCTTCTCACACATTTGGGCCCCTAAATTGCCAGGGCAGTATAACTACCCCACAAGTGACCCCATTTTGGAAAGAAGACACCCCAAGGTATTCCGTGAGGGGCATGGCGAGTTCCTAGAATTTTTTATTTTTTGTCGCAAGTTAGTGGAATATGAGACTTTGTAAGAAAAAAAATAAAATAAAAAATCATCATCATTTTCCGCTAACTTGTGACAAAAAATAAAAAGTTCTATGAACTCACTATGCCCATCAGCGAATACCTTAGGGTGTCTACTTTCCGAAATGGGGTCATTTGTGGGGGTTTTCTACTGTTTGGGCATTGTAGAACCTCAGGAATCATGACAGGTGCTCAGAAAGTCAGAGCTGTTTCAAAAAGCGGAAATTCACATTTTTGTACCATAGTTTGTAAATGCTATAACTTTTACCCAAACCATTTTTTTTTGCCCAAACATTTTTTTTTATCAAAGACATGTAGAACAATAAATTTGGCGAAAAATGTATTTATGGAAGTCGTTTTTTTTGCAAAATTTTACAGCTGAAAGTGAAAAATGTCATTTTTTTGCAAAAAAATCGTTACATTTTGATTAATAACAAAAAAAGTAAAAATGCCAGCAGCAATGAAATACCACCAAATGAAAGCTCTATTAGTGAGAAGAAAAGGAGGTAAAATTCATTTGTATGGTAAGTTGCATGACCGAGCGATAAACGGTGAAAGTAGTGTAGTGCCGAAGTGTAAAAAGTGCTCTGGTCATGAAGGGGGTTTCACCTAGCGGGGCTGAAGTGGTTAAACTTGAATTTAACACTTGCAGATCAGGAAAAATTTTTTTTTTTTTTTTTACAATAAAGTGTGTTTTTCAAACCCCAGAAAATGATGGGTGTATTTCTAGCTGAAATTGCACACTGACTAATCCAGATGTTGTAGATTGCCAAAAAAAAGTGTTTTTTTGGGTAAGAGAATATGAAAGCTGTATATATTAAACTTGAATCTAACACTTGCAGATCAGGAGAATACTGTTATTTGAAAAAAAAAGTGTGTTTTTTAAACCCCAGAATATGATGGGTGTATTTCTAGCTTAAATTGCACACTGACTAATCCAGATGTTGTAGATTGCCAATGATTTGCAATGTCCGAAAAGCACAGATGCATTGCTGGTGCACTGAGCTTGCATAAAATGGCCGCCGCCGCTGTCCACCTAACTGTATTAGTAAAGTTATGTTTTTTTGGTCAATGGCTGCAGGGCAGGGCAAAACAATTGTGCCCCGCACCCACACAACTATTTATCTGTAGATCGCTGAGTTAGATTCTCTCCTATACTCTCCTAAAATCACAAGTCCGGCAGCATCCTCTCCCTACACTTGTAACAGCAGAGTGACGTGCAGCGCTACGTGACTCAAGCTTACATAGAGCCTGGGTCACTTGCTGCTCTGGCCAATCACAGCCATGCTCTGCAGCCTTTCAAAAAGCGCCAAGAAAGCGACAAACACCGAACCCGAATCCAAACTTTTACGGAAATATTCGGGTTCGGGTCCAGGGTCCAAAAATCCTAAAGTTCGGTACAAATCCGAACTTTACAGTTCGGGTTTGCTCAACACTACCTTTGATGTATTTAGTTTGCACATAGCACTTTATAACTCCTTGTATTCAGCTTATACCACGTATCTTTGTGTATTCAGCTTACACGCAACACTTTCATTTACCCAGCTTGCACATAGCACTTATATGTATTTATTCTGCATATAGCCCCTTACTGTACTCAGCTCATACCAAGCATCTTTGTGTAACCATCTTGCACATAACACTTTATGTACCCAGCACTTTAATGTCCTCAGCTTTCATATAGTACTTTAAACCAAGTCTATACGACAGCCTTCCCAATATATAAGACTGTTCCTGTTTTTATGTCAATAATATAATAAAATAAGTCTTTTAAATTAAAACAACTGTTCCACTGTATACCAGATGAGAGTGTGCCATCACATTTTTACATTTCAATTCGATTATATCAAAACGTTTTTTTTTTGGGTGTATCGGTCAATGAGCACCTCTATCTATATTACATAATTAGTGAGCCACATTCTGTATCACTAAAGCTTTTCATGTTAGCCATGGAAGAGTAAAGGGCAGACCTACTGTAGATCCATGATGTGGACCTGGACTACAGCGGCACCATTGTAATTAATTGGGAAATGTTGTGAATTAAAATGGTGCAATTGTTATTTTCTTCAGACGTGGGGGACCGCGATGGGGACCTGATTCGCACCGAGCTTCTCAAATTTATATATGGGTAGATGGGAAGAGCTCACCATATTTCCCAATAGGGAGCTCGGTGCGGGTCTGGTCCTCTGGAAACGGTTCATCGACAATATTGTTTTTATATGGAAAGGAGATGAATTATCCCTTAATAGTTTTTTTAGCTAATTTAAATAAAAATACATTTTATTTACACTTCACTGTATCCTATGACAAACAACAGATCCACTTTCTCAACATAACAATTTTTATCGGAAATGGTAATATACACACCAAAACTTATCACAAACCTACAGATACAAATGGTTTCATCCCCTTGGAAAGTTGTCATCTACCCATATAGGGTTAATAATATCCCCTACAGCCAATACATAAGAGCACGCAGAAACTGTACTAATAGTGCGGACTACCAAGAGGAGGCAGAAATGCTAAATAAAAATTGTATAGAAAAGGGTTACAAACCAGAATTGTTGATCCCAATCACTAAAGAAGTTAAAGACATAGATCGTAACCACCTATTGAGGGAACAAATACCACCTATGGAAAAATCTGGCACCGAATATCCCAATAAGATCAAGGTCCCTATTATCACCACATACAGTGCAGGGGTGGGTACCTTCAAAAGAATTATCAAAAGGCAATGGGACATTTTAAAATATGATAAAATAATTGGGGATAAGATTTCTACCAACCCCACATTTATTTTCAAGAAAGCTCCAAATTGATTTAACTTGGTGGCTCCTTCTATCAAAATAAACACATTGGGTAATAAACTATGTGTCAGAAAAGGCTATACCCCTGTAGATTATGCAAAAATTGTAAAACCTTAAGGCATCAAATTAAGCCCATATTTGAAATAGATACCCCACAAGGTAAATATATAATTAAAGATTATATTTCTTGTAATACTAAAGGGGTTATCTATTACATTAGGTGTCCTTGTAATAAAATATATGTGGGAAGGACCAAAAGGGAATTAAAAACAAGAATCAGGGAACATACCAACAATATTCACAAAAAATCAGAGAATCATCCCCAATCACGCCACTATGCGGAATTCCATCAGGGAAAATTCCTAGGATCTAATTTTGGGGGCATTGAAAAAGTTAAGCCAGATAGGAGGGGAGGTGACTTTATTAAGCTTATGTCCAGAACAGAGAGTAAGTGGATCTTTAGATGTAACAGTCTGGCCCCCAATGGGTTAAATCAAGAAATAGAACTCTTTGCATTCCAGGAGAAATTGCACTCATAATGCTCCCTTGATAATCAGATAACGGGGCCTCTGTCACCTTAAGGAATATGTATATATGTTACCATGGGAACCGCATAAGCTACTTAACTTCCGAGGCATTACCAGCAAACTATCCCGATAGGCTCTGAAACACGTCGGCAGTTTTTTGTCCCATGGAGGCTCCAGTACTTTCAACGGTGACGTCACCGGCAGTGGTTTCCCGGGTAACGAAATCACAAGCTCCCTCGCACTGCGCGTGCTTCCGGCCGGGGCAGCGCTGTTGCTAGAAGGTGAGCAAGGAGGACGCTCCCATTTAAGACATTTCTACAAGGAAAAGAAAAGAACCGTGTACCAGCGGGAGAAGAGCGCCATACAATCACCAGAAAGAGAGGGGAATAAAGTGGGAGAAGTACAAGGTACGGACCGCGATACTAATATTAATGTTTGCATTTACTGCTTATTACTTTCTCTGACATAGGAATTATTTATATACACCCCAGTACAGCCCACTTCTATATACCATCCTCTCCTTAATCTCAAGGGACATACCTAATCTATTAAGTAAACTACAATTCTAAACAACGGGAGCACAGGGGGGCCCCTCTTATCCATTAAGCCCATATTTTTTATTTAATGCATTTTTTTATATAGCGCTACTATATTCCGCAGCGCTTTACAGACATTATCATCCAACTGTCCCGAATGGGGCTCACAATCTAAGGTCCCTATCAGTATGTCTTATGGAGTAATTAAAGTTTATTAAAATTAAACCATGAATCAGGAGTACTCAAGCATTAAAGGTCCACATACCTGGGTCTGCCACTGGGTGACGGTCCGAACCACCAAAAAAAAATAAAAAAATGTAAGGAGGACAAAACTTGTGGAATGTAGTGCTCTGTGGAATTTTTTTTTTTTTTAACTAAAAATAATCACCGCCTCAGGGACCCAAGACAATAATAATGTTTTGTGTTATGTTTTCCAATAGCAACATGAATGGGCTTCTATAACTTATTTAACTTGTAATCAGGCCTCATCCATAAGACAGGGAAATACAGGGACTGAAATCCATCAGCCCCTCCCCCACAGTGGCTGGAGTGTAAAGTATGTACACAGGGCAGAGCTCCTTATCTCTGTATCTGTATAACACTCTATACAGATACATACAATAGCTTCATAGACAGTATCACGTAAGGTAGGATTAAAAACACAGCTCAGCAGACAGTATCACACTCTATACACAGACATATAATAGCTTCATAGACAGTATCACACCTAATGGGATTAGATACACGAGCTGTATCACAGCTTTAGCAAACAGTATAACACAGTACAGAATTAGAAACACAGCTCAGCAGACAGTATCACACATGATAGGATTAGATACACAGCTCAGCAGACAGTATCACACATGACAGGATTAGATACACGGCTCAGCAAACAGTATCACACATGATAGGATTAGATACACAGCTCAGCAGACAGTATCACACATGACAGGATTAGATACACGGCTCAGCAAACAGTATCACACATGATAGGATTAGATACACAGCTCAGCAGACAGTATCACACATGACAGGATTAGATACACGGCTCAGCAAACAGTATCACACATGATAGGATTAGATACACAGCTCAGCAGACAGTATCACACAGGATTAGATACAATGTTCAGCAGACAGTATCACACATGATATGATTACATACACAACTCAACAGACAGTATCCCACACAATAGGATTAGATATGCAGCTAAGCAGGCAGTATCACACATAATAAGATTAGATACGCAGCGCAGCAGACAGTATCACACAGGATTAGATTAGATACACAGATCTGCAGACAGTATCACACATAATAGGATTAGATACACAACTCAGCAGTAGTGTTGAGCGCAAATATTCAAATTGCAAATTTTAATTGCAAATATCGCCACTTTGAGAATTTGCAAATATTTTAAATATAGTGCTAGATATTTGTATTCACGAATAGTGTTGAATATTCTAATCGCGAATTTATCACAAATATATTACAATGGCGATCTTCGCAATCAAGTAAACAATGACTGGAGATCACAAATTCTTCAATTTGCTAATTTATGGCGAATATTTGGCCCAAAATTTGGGAAATATAGCGAATTTGAATATTGCCTATGCCGCTCATCATTACTCAGCAGACAGTGTCAAACACAATATGCTTAGACACATGACTCTGCAGACAGTATCACACATGGTAGGATTAGATACACGGCTCAGCAGACAGTATCACAAAGGATAGGATTAGATGCATAGCTCAGCAGACAGTATCACAAAAGATAGGATTAGATACACAACTCAGCAGATAGTATCAACCACAATAGGCTTAGACTCATGACTCTGCAGACAGTATCACACATTATAGGATTAGATAAACTGCTCAGCAGACAGTATCACAAATAATATGATTAGATACACAACTTAACATGCAGTATCACACATATGATTAGATCAGTGTTTCCCAACCAGTGTGCCTCCAGCTGTTGCAAAACTACAACTCCCAGCATGCCCGCACAGCCAAAGGCTGTCCGGGCATGCTGGGAGTTGTAGTTTTGCAACAGCTGGAGGCACACTGGTTGGGAAACACTGGATTAGATACACAGCTCAGCAGACAATCAATAAGTTTTTTTAAATGTCATGCAAAAATTGTTGTATATACTGACACCCAATGTGTCTGAATTGTATTATGTACATTTCTAACATGTAATGGGACTGTTAAAATTATATAAAAAATCTCTGCATAATACTGTGGCTGGTGTGTGTTATTTTGAATATAATAAATATAATACTAGACTAGCACTGTATACTGACACCAAGTGTATCTAAATTATAGTATAACAGTGGCACAGGTCAAAATGTATGGTAATCTTTGCACAGTGAAAAAAAGAGCATCCGTTCAAGGGATTTATTTAATGTATACAATATATTTTTATATATGTTAAATGTAAGACAAAGACCTGATGTGAACCTCGCCAAATTTCACAATTGCAATTTCATTACCAGGTCTTTACCTTAAGTTCAGGTATTTAGCTAGTAATACAATGCGCCACCTGCTGTCTAAACGTTGCATAGCTAGTAACACAAAGCACCGCCTGCTGTCTGAACGTTGTATTGCAATTTATCCAATTTAGATAATCACACATCTCAGGACACGTTGAGATAAGTGATCAGTGTGGACACATCTGTATATTCATGATTCCATGCACATTACTGGAAGTGTACAGGACATCATACTGCCACCCAACACGTTCATGGTCACTTGCGATGTGGAATCATTATACTCAAATATTTAATATACAGATGGTATCGCTGCTACACAATTCTTTGTAGCGAAAACCTGGTTAGACGATCAAGCTCATCACACTTTTCTGGTAAGCCAATTGTATTTCATTCTCAACCACAATTATTTTGTGTTTGACCGTACGTTCTACCGACAGGTCTCTGGCACAGCCATAGGTACCCTTTGTGCGACCTCCTATACTAACCTCTTTTTGGGATGGTGGAAGGAAACACATGTGCACCCAATGGATCTATTTCGACAATATGTAGTGGGCTGGTACCGCTACATTGACAACGTTCTATTCTTTTGGCAGGGATCCACGGATCTATGTGAACAGTTCATCAATTCATTAAATCAGAACTGATTCAACATATTTTTAACATATAGGATTTCAGAAATTGAGGTTGATTTTCTGGATTTGAAGATACGGATGGAGGGATCTTGTAATTGTTACTTTCTTGTTTTGCAAACGTAATGCCACCAACAGTTTACTTAATTTCCATAGTTTTCATGCACCCCAACTTAAGAAGATGATACCAAGGGGCCAGTTCTTGCATTTAAGCCAAAATTGTGCATCCATGACTGATTTTAAGGAAGGCTTCTGTGATTTATCATCACGTTTCCAGAAAAGAGGATACCCAATTTCAATTTCAAAAGTGGGACTCAAGACAACAAGGTACGATTGATCACTTGGCACAATAATCAGTGGACAGACCAATACAAGATTTTGAACACTCATTGTTTTTTTACTTAACTCTGATAGGAGACTTACTCCATGCATTGATACCAAGCTAAAAATGATTGCATGAAGAGCATCTAACTGGAAAGATAAATTGGTGCGAAGTCTCTTCCAGTGCTCCTCCAAGAGCATTGGTGGCAGCAGAAGATTAAAAGGCATACACCCTTGTGGTAATTGTAATGTGTGACAATTTACACTAGACAATTTCATTGATTCGAACAAGCAGAAGATTCTTTTTAAACATTATGTCAAATGCTGTTCTAGGAAAGTGGTATATGCCTCATTATGCCCTTGCAAAAGGATATACTGTATGTGGAACAAACCACACAAGAATTACGCAAGAGAGTACATCAGCATTTTTCCAATAATCGTTTGGCATAACGTGACAGGTCTAATAGGGACAAACCTCCAACATTGGTGGCCTCTCATTTCTTCGATTCCCATGAGGGTAGGTATAGTGACCTCAAGGTTGTGGGATTGGATCTTGTTCATAGCAATATTAGGGAATGATGGGTGTCTCAACAGTTACTTAAATCTGAATCTAGGTGGATTTTTAACCTGAGGTCACTTACACCACATGGTCTTAATGAGGAACTTTCTTTCTTTCTGGTTATTATACATATAAAATTTGTTGTTTTACTTATCAGAACACGCTTGCTTTGTTTGCACTTTTAGGTCACTTACCAGTCATCATTTATGGCTTTGATGTTTATTCGCTCTTTGGATGTGCACTTGGCACCTGACACTTTATTTAGGGACTTACATCACGGGATCATCTGATAGTTTAGGTAGAAGATAAGGAGGAGAGCATTCCCAAGAGATCCTTTGGACCATCACCCCCATCAAAGACATGGACTGTGACATACGATATGGACTTTATTTGGATGCTGATGGACATATATTTCCTGCATATGTTGGATTTTTGCCGCCTCTCCCCGGGGCAGGACCCTTGGACAGCTTTGTTTGTTTGCCCTTATGCATGCAATTTAATTTTCACAATTGATCTTGGTCATATTTGGATTTTAATATAATCACTGATGATACACACTGATTTATTATTTAGTTTATTATTGTTGTAATCATGTTTGAATTTTATATGAATTGAGGAAAGAATTATGATAATTTATCCATTTTTATATTTTTTGTTTGTTTATTATTTATTACTTTCATCCATTATTATATCACAGCTTTTTCATTTCTTTATGAATTGGGACTTATTATTATATTTTAGTTTCCCCTTTTATAAATCGGAAATTTGGGTGAAGTCACTTATATTAATTCATTATCTTTTTTTAGATTCTATTTATATACAATCTATTTATATATGCCCATATATGGTTGACACGTTTAGATTGTTTTGTATTATGTGGTAATACACTTAATAATTTTTTATTTGTATTTATATGTATTTTTACTATTATATTTTTTCTATTCAACATTATCACTTTTCAGGATTTATGAAGTAATTGATTATGAATTATCTAGTTGGTCCTATAAATATGTGATTCACTTATTAATCATTACTATTTTTTCGCTTCACGTTCAGGGACTTTTGGGTAGCTCTGAATATATGGATCTATTTTGCAAATATGTGCTTTATATAACTAGATACATATAATTTTGATAGGTAATGGATCTCCAATATATTATTTTATTATTATATATTCCTTATATTTCTGATAGTGGTTCCGATACGCTATGTTATGGCTTTCGGCGCCATCGCCTGCGCACATGGTACTGCACCGGGGATTTTTAGGTATTTCTGCCGAACTCTCTCGCGCCTCTCTTATCAATTATGCTTTCTTACAACTAATTGACCACAGTTGATGTTGATTGGGATTTAACAATGTATATATGGGAAACAATGGTCCTGATACCTGAACCCCTGAAGAAGCCAGTACTCACTGGTGATACGAGAGGGATACTTCCTTACCTGCACACTATGTTCAACTAATTCTGAATTAGATAAGTATCTAGTGAATACACTTTTGATCACATATTCTTGTATTTTTTTACTATACTCTGGCAGCAGTTTGATGTTTATACTTGATATATGGAGTGTGTAGGTTTGTGTGTTGTACATATGTAGTCCACACATGGGTATAATTGTATACAATTGATTTAAAATGTCTTGGACTTTGTGTTTTTCTATAAATTATAAATTTTTAAGGTGCAGGTGCAGCCTCAGCTTGTGGTATTTCTTTTTTCTTTGGTACATTTACTTTATATTGATACCCTGGTCTGCCCTCTGTAATATATTTTAGGTGTGCCCCCATCTTATTGTTAATACAACTTAAAATTAGAATATTGCAAAAAGGTTCAATATTCTAGGCTTAAAGTGTCACTCTAGTCACCTAATTAATACCTAACCCCTCAGCAAAGGGTACTTAAGATTGTGACTTTGGGGTTTTCATAAGCTGTAAGCCATAATCATTCAAAGTATAACAAATAAAGGCTTGAAATATCTCGCTTTGCATGTAATGAGTCTATCTCATATATAAGTTTCACCTTTTAAGTTGCATTACTGAAATAAATGATCTTTGCACGATATTCAAATTTTTCGAGTTTCACCTGTATTTACATTAAAGCCACCTTTACACAACCCAATAATTGCGTAAATTTTCGTTAAATCGAGTGAAACTGCACAATTATCAAGCAGTGGAAAAGAAATGAAAGACAGAGCAACAACCGACATTTATTAGATGTCTCGCTGGTTTGATCTTTTGTGTGGGCACAAAATCATGGTTGGACATTAACAATTTCATACGTGTAAACAGGAATCTTTCACGGCACGCACAATGATTACACCGTGGGTGTGTTTAGGCATGTCACTCAAGTTATCGCTTAGTGTAACTGCAATCGTCTGCTTTACAAACAATGGAATATGAGATCAAAATTACGATTTTGTGAACGATAATCGGCGAGTATAAAGGGTCATTGTTGAAAGGCTCACTACACCAAGAAACGACTTGTTCAACACTTAAAGGGGTTATTCAATGAATGTGAAAAATGAAAATCACCATATAGTACATGACCACCTTTTTCAAGCAAAGCTAGAACCAGCCCTGTACCTCACATGGATCCCGAGATCTCCCCATTCATTGCTATTCTAGATTTATATCAAGCTGACAGGTAAGGGGGCGTGTCCATGCTCTCCCTATCACAGCTTAGGAGGCAGCTGAAGGATGAATCTGAGCATGTGTGGCCATCTCAGTGAGCTGGACAAAGAAATAAGCAAAAAAACAGCAGGTGGCACTATACAGATAACATTTTTTTAATAACTTTGAAACATTTTGAATATTTTTTTTTTTTATTACATGCAATTGCAAAAGTATTCAGATCCAGATGCTGGTTTGAAAACTATAGAATGTTTTTCATGGGACAACCCCTTTAATCAACCTGATCCTCGCCTTGTGTAAAGGTACCTTTAGAGAAATTCAGATGATAAAGATACAGGCTTAACACTTTGATTTTGTATGAATTAAACACATAAAATGCTATCTTCTATCAGGGGATTTTTAAGCATTGCTTATTTTATATGACTTAAAGGGAGTCTCTCACCAGGAAATTCACTGTAAAACCAAGGAGTAGTTCAGCTGACTATAATGATACCTTTCACTTAGAGATCCGCTACTTAATTCTGTACTTTTTATCTATATGTAATGGAGCAGTTAAGTGCATCCAGGGCAGGCTCAAGCCACTCTATGCACCGTTGTTCCTCTTACTTCCTCTGTCAGACCCTTTTGACATATCCAAGTTAATGCTTAGTCATCTCACCGGGTTTGCCAATTAAGAAGAAGAAGGAGATTTTTGAAATAGAGTTGAGCAAACCCGAACTGTAAAGTTCGGGTTCGTACCAAACTTTAGGGTTTTCGGCACCCGAACCCGAACATTTACGTAAAAGTTCGGGTTCAGGTTCGGTGTTCAGTGATTTTTATGGTGCTTTTTGAAAGGCTGCAAAGCAGCCAATCAACAAGCGTCATACTACTTGCCCCCAAAAGGCAATCACAGCCATGCCTACTATTGGCATGGCTGTGATTGGCCAACTGCAGCATGTGACCCAGCCTCCATTTAGGCTGGAGTCACGTAGCGCCGCCTGTCGCTCTGCTCGGATTAGTGTAGGGAGAGGCTGCAGCTGCTGGGAGGGAGAGATCAGGGAGGAATCTTATGAAGAACATGTTTTTTGTACTCAGCGATCTACAGCAAATGTGTTTTGTGGGTGCAGTGCACAATTTTTTTAAGCCTGCCCTGAGCCAACTACTACTTCTTCAGTCAATATCAATACATAATCGGCAGCCATTTAATGCAACGATAGTGCACCAGCACAGGCTATCTGCAAGTCCATAAATACAGCTTTTTGCCTCCTGGGGTTAAAAATATACATCTGTTAAATATAGTGCACATCTGGGATTACACATGCATAAGTGATTGTCACATTAAGGCCAGAAATACTGCTTTGTTATACTGGGGTAAAAAAAGACTCTTGTATACTGCACATCTGGGATTACACATGCATAAGTGATTGTCACATTTAGGTCAGAAATATGGCTTTGGCATACTGGGGTGAAAAAACCCTCTAATATACTGCACATCTAGGATTACACAAGCATAAGTGACTGTCACATTTAGGCCAGAAATACATCTTTTTGCTTACTTGGGTGAAAAAACCCTCTTATATACTGCACATCTGGGATTACACATGCATAAGTGATTGTCACATTTAGGCCAGAAATACGGCTTTTTGGTTACTGGGGTGAAAAAACCCTCTGATATACTGCACATCTGGGATAAGACGTGCATAAGAGGGTGTCACATTTAGGCCACAAATACCGCTGTCATATAAAGTTTAAAAAAAGAAAAATTTAGTGCAATACCCTACATCAGGGTTTTTATTGGCGGTTAATTATTTTTAACAGACTTAACCACTTTTTACTTTGCTTTGTAAACGCTATGAGGCAAACATCTAATAAGGGACGCGGTCATGGTCATGGTGGTGGTGGAGCCTCTGGTGCAGGGAGAGGACGTGGCCGTTCTGCCACAGCTACATGTCCTACTGAACCTACTACCTCAGGTCCCAGTAGCCGCCAGAATCTACAGCGATATTTGGTCGGGCCTAATGCCGCTCTAAGGATGGTAAGGCCTGAGCAAGTACAGGCGCTAGTCAATTGGGTGGCCGACAGTGGATCCAGCACGTTCACATTATCTCCCACCCAGTCTTCTGCAGAAAACGCACAGGTGGCGCCTGAAACCCATGCCCATCAGTCTGTCACATCACGCCCGTGCATATCGGGAACCTGTCTGAGCCTCAAGTCATGTAGCAGTCTCTTATGCTGTTTGAAGACTCTGCTGGCAGGGTTTCCCAAGGGCAGCCACCTAGCCCTTCCCCAGGGGATGAAGACATAGAATGCACTGACGCACAACCACTTATGTTTCCTCATGAGGACATGGGAATACCACCTCAGCACATCTCTGATGATGATGAAATACAGGTGCCAACTGCTGCGTCTTTCTGTAGTGTGCAGACCGAAAATGAGGTCAGGGAGGAAGACTTGGTGGAAGACGATGTAGGGGACGATGAGGTCCTAGACCCCACGTGGAATTAAGGTCGTGCCACTGACTTTCAGAGTTCGGAGGAAGAGGCACTGGTGAGACCGAGCCAACAGCGTAGCAAAAGCGGGAGCAGGGTGCAAAAGCAGAGCAGCCGTCGCCAAAACAATTCGTCTGCTACTGGCCACCGTCACCAGGGACCGAGCACCCCAAAGGCAGCTTCAAGGAGTTCCCTGGCATGGCACTTCTTCACACAATGTACTGAAGACAAGATCTAAGTGGTTTGCACGCTGTGCCATCAGAGCCTGAAGCGAGGCATTAACGTTCTGAACCTTAGCACAACCTGCATGACCAGGCATCTACATGCGAGACATGGGCTGCAGTGGAGTAAACACCTTCAAAACCAAGAAAGTGCTCCGGTCCCTCCTGCTCCCCTTTCTGCTGCTGCCTCGGCCTCTTTCTCTGCCTCTGGAGGAACGTTGGCACCTGCCGCTAAGCAAAAAGAGGATGTGCCACCAACAACACCACCTCCATCACCAAGCATCTACACTATGTCACATCTCACAAACCTTTGAGAGAAGGAAAAACTCCCACCTAGCCACCCTCAATCCCTGGCCCTGAATGCCAGCATTTCTAAACTGCTGGCCTTTGAAATGCTGTCATTCAGGCTGGTGGAGACGGACAGCTTCAAACAGCTCATGTCGCTTGCTGTCCCACAGTACATCGTTCTCAGCCGCCACTACTTCTCAAGGAGAGCCGTGCCCTCCCTGCACAACCAAGTATCTGATAAAATCAAGTGTGCACTGCGCAATGCCATCTGTGGCAAGGTACACCTAACCACAGATACGTGGACCAGTGAGCACGGCCAGGGCCGCTATATCTTCCTAACTGCACACTTGGTGAATGTAGTGGCGGCTGGGCCCCAGCCGGAAAGCTGTTTGCGCGCGTCCTTTAGCCGCCAAGGATCGCAGGACATCATTCTTTGCCTCCTGTTGCCTCCTCTTCCTACTCGGTTTCTTCCTCCTCTTCTACCACCTCCTCATCTGTTCAGCGACAGACCTTCACCCCCAACTTCAGCACACCCAGGGGTAAATGTCAGCAGGCCGTTATGAAACGAATGTGTTTGGGGGACAGACCCCACACCGCGCAGGAGTTGTGGCGGGGTATAGAACAACAGACCGACGAGTGGTTGCTGCCAGTGAGCCTCAAGCCTGGCCTGGTGATGTGCGATAATGGGCGAAATCTCGCTGCAGCTCTGGGATTATCCGTTTTGATGCACATCCCTTGCCTGGCGCATGTGCTGAATTTCGTGGTGCAGAAATGCATTCACAATACCTCGACATGTCTGAACTGCTGCATAAAGTGCCGGCCGTCTGAGCGCGCTTCCAGCATTCTCATCCTGCCGCCGCTCGCCTGTCTGCTCTACAGCGTAACTTCGGCCTTCCCGCTCACCGCCTCATATGCGACTTGCCCACCAGGTGGAACTCTACCTTGCACATGCTGGAGAGACTGTGCGAGCAGCAGCAGGCCATAGTGGAGTTTCAGCTGCAGCATGCACAGGTGAATCGCACTGCGGAACAGCACCACTTCACCACCAATGACTGGGCCTCCATGCGAGACCTGTGTGCCATGTTGCGCTGTTTCGAGTACTCCACCAACATGGCCAGTGGCGATGACGCCGTTATCAGCGTTACAATACCACTTCTATGTCTCCTTGAGAAAACACTTTTGGCGATGATGGAAGAGGATGTTGCCCAGGACGAGGAGGAGGAAGAGGGGTCATCTCTAACACTTTCAGGCCAGTCTTTCAGAAAGATTATTTTTGCAACAGCAGAGGCCAGGTACAAATTTGGCCAGCCAGGGTCCACTACTGGAGGACGAGGAGGAGGATGGGGATGAAGCATGTTCACAGCGGGGTGGCACCCAACGCAGCTCGGGCCCATCACTGGTGCGTGGCTGGGGGGATACGGAGGATGCAGACGATACGCCTCCCATAGAGGACAGCTTGTCCTTACCTCTGGGCAGCCTGGCACACATGAGCGACTACATGCTGCAGTGCCTGCGCAACGACTGCAGAGTTGCCCACATTTTAATGTGTGCTGACCACTCGTTGGCCACCTTGCTGGATCCCCGTTACAAAGACAATGTGCCGTCCTTAATTCCCTCACTGGAACGTGATCGGAAGATGCGCAACTACAGGCGCACGCTGGTAGACGTGCTCCTGAGAGTATTCCCGACTGACACTGGGGGACAAGTAGAAGCACAAGGCGAAGGCAGAGGTGGAGGAAGCGGTCACCAATGCAGCTGTGTCAGCGTCTGCACCTCAGAAGGCAGGGTTAGCATGGCCGACATGTGGAATAGCTTTGTCACCTCGCCGCAACAACCGGCCCCAACTGCTGATAAGGAGCGTGTTAGTAGGAGGCAGCATTTGAACAACATGGTGGAACAGTACCTGTGCACATGACTACACGTACTGACTGATGGTTCTGCCCCATTCAACTTCTGGGACTCCAAATTGTCCACATGGCCAGAGCTTGCCTTGTATGCCTTGGAGGTGCTGGCCTGCCCTGCAGCCAGTGTACTCTCTGAAGGTGTGTTTAGCACGGCAGGAGGCGTCATTACAGACAGACGCAGCCACCTGTCCACATCCAACGTGGACAAGCTCACGTTCATTAAACCAGGCTTGGATCCCACAAGACTTGTCTGTACCTTGAGCAGAATAAACAGTTCTAACAGCCTCAACCATCCATCCTTGTACTCAAGTGTATTTATATCATTTTTTTTTATATGTCCCAATATTTTGGGGGATACCCCTATGTTAAAATGCAAAATAACACACATCTGTGTTGGCTACCTATTCCTCCTTCGCCGCCGCTTCCACCTAGACCGCCACGTGAGCCTACACGGCCACATCCACCCATTCACTGCCTCCTCAACCTCTTCCTCCTACATCTTTCCTAATTTTTATTTTTTTAAGGTCTTTTATGGGGGTTTTTAAAATCATTTCCCTATCCACATTTGTTTGCAGAGCATTTACCATGCTCTTAAGCACATTTTGCTGTCTTTTGCAGCCCTCTAGCTCTTTCCAGGGCTATTTCAGAGCAATTTTAGTGGCCAAACTTCAATGGGGTTCGGGTTTGTGGTGAAGTTCGGGCCCCGAACCCGAATTTCTTTTTTCAAGTTCAGCCGAACCTGCCGAACCCGAACATCCAGGTGTCCGCTCAACTCTAATTTGGAATTCCTGTGAATTTTCTGGTGATAGATTTCCTTTAAAGGAATTGAAGACCCCTTATCCTGGCCAGACCCACGGTGGGAGTAATACTTCCCTGATCCTCGCTGCTGGGTTTCAGCTATATAGGTACTGCTGGCCTCAAGTCTCCCTGCATCAACATCTGCTTTGATGTTGGTCATGTGACTGCTGCAGCCAATGATTAACCTGACATATCACTGCTGCAGCAACTCATTGGCTTCAAGGGCCATGTGACCCTCGTCAAAATGGATGTTTATGTGGGGAGACATGACACCTGTGATAGCCAAAGGCATGCAATGAAGTCAGAACTAGAGTTGAGCGAACACCTGGATGTTCGGGTTCGAGAAGTTCGGCCGAACATCCCGGAAATGTTCGGGTTCGGGATCCGAACCCGATCCGAACTTCGTCCCGAACCCGAACCCCATTGAAGTCAATGGGGACCCGAACTTTTCGGCACTAAAACGGCTGTAAAACAGCCCAGGAAAGGGCTAGAGGGCTGCAAAAGGCAGCAACATGTAGGTAAATCCCCTGCAAACAAATGTGGATAGGGAAATTAATTAAAATAAAAATTAAATAAATAAAAATTAACCAAAATCAATTGGAGAGAGGTTCCATAGCAGAGAATCTGGCTTCCCGTCACCCACCACTGGAACAGTCCATTCTCAGATATTTAGGCCCCGGCACCCAGGCAGAGGAGAGAGGTCCCGTAACAGACAATCTGGCTTCATGTCAGCAGAGAATCAGTCTTCATGTCATAGCAGAGAATCAGGCTTCACGTCACCCACCACTGTAAGAGTCCATTTTCATAAATTTAGGCCCAGCACCCAGGCAGAGGAGAGAGGTCCCGTAACAGACAATCTGGCTTCATGTCAGCAGAGAATCAGTCTTCATATCATAGCAGAGAATCAGGCTTCACGTCACCCACCACTGTAACAGTCCATTTTCATAAATTTAGGCCCAGCACCCAGGCAGAGGAGAGAGGTCCCGTAACAGAGGATCTGGCTTCATGTCAGCAGAGAATCAGTCTGCATGTCATAGCAGAGAATCAGGCTTCACGTCAGCCACCACTGCAACAGTCCATTGTCATAAATTTAGGCCCAGCACCCAGGCAGAGGAGAGAGGTCCCGTAACAGACAATCTGGCTTCATGTCAGCAGAGAATTAGTCTGCATGTCATAGCAGAGAATCAGGCTTCACGTCAGCCACCACTGCAACAATCCATTGGCATATATTTAGGCCTAGCACACAGGCAGAGGAGAGAGGTCCCGTAACAGACAATCTGGCTTCATGTCAGCAGAGAATCAGTCTTCATATCATAGCAGAGAATCAGGCTTCACGTCAGCCACCAATGCAACAGTCCATTGTCAGATATTTAGGCCCAGCACCCAGGCAGAGGAGAGAGGTCCCGTAACAGACAATCTGGCTTCATGTCAGCAGAGAATCAGTCTGCATGTCATAGCAGAGAATGAGGCTTCACGTCACCCACCACTGCAACAGTCCATTTTCATAAATTTAGGCCCAGCACCCAGGCAGAGGAGAGAGGTCCCGCAACAGAGGATCTGGCTTCATGTCAGCAGAGAATCAGTCTGCATGTCATAGCAGAGAATCAGGCTTCACGTCAGCCACCACTGCAACAGTCCATTGTCATAAATTCAGGCCCAGCACCCAGGCAGAGGAGAGAGGTCCCGTAACAGACAATCTGGCTTCATGTCACCAGAGAATCAGTCTGCATGTCATAGCAGAGAATGAGGCTTCACGTCAGCCACCACTGCAACAATCCATTGGCATATATTTAGGCCTAGCACACAGGCAGAGGAGAGATTCATTCAACTTTGGGTAGCCTTGCAATATAATGGTAAAATGAAAATAAAAATAGGATTGAATGAGGAAGTGCCCTGGAGTCCAATAATATATGGTTATGGGGAGGTAGTTAATGTCTAATCTGGACAAGGGACGGACAGGTCCTGTGGGATCCATGCCTGGTTCATTTTTATGAACGTCAGCTTGTCCACTGCAGAAAGACGCAGCAGTTGGCACCTGTGTTTCGTCATCATCAGAGACATGCTGAGGTGGTATTCCCATGTCCTCATCATCAGGAAACATAAGTGGTTGTGCGTCAGTGCATTCTATGTCTTTCACCGCTGGGGAAGGGCTAGGTGGATGCCCTTGGGAAACCCTGCCAGCGGAGTCTTCAAACAGCATAAGAGACTGCTGCATAACTTGAGGCTGAGACAGTTTCCCTGGTATGCATGGGGGTGATGTGACAGACTGATGGGGTTGGTTTTCAGGCGCCATCTGTGCGCTTTCTGCAGAAGACTGGGTGGGAGATAATGTGAACGTGCTGGATCCACTGTCGGCCACCCAATTGACTAATGCCTGTACCTGCTCAGGCCTTACCATCCTTAGAACGGCATTGGGCCCCACCATATATCGCTGTAAATTCTGGCGGCTACTGGGACCTGAGGTAGTTGGTACACTAGGACGTGTGGATGTGGCAGAACGGCCACGTCCTCTCCCAGCACCAGAGGGTCCACTAACACCACCACGACCATGTCCACGTCCGCGTCCCTTACTAGATGTTTTTCTCATTGTTATGGTTCACCACAACAACAAATATATTATTTGGCCCAATGTATTGTATTCAAATTCAGCGGGATATAAATTTGAGGCCTAGTATTTAGGCGCTGGGTGACCGGTATGGATTTAGTGACAGAATTAGACTTGGAAATGCACAGAAGCGTGTGTGTGAAGTTATTCTGAATGACCCTATGTGCACCTTGAATATTATATACCCTTTTTGGGATAGATTTCAAATAGCTCTGATATAGCAGGAACCACTAAATTATGAAATTGCTAAATTGGGAATTGTATTTCAACCCAGAACAAAAAATGTGCTTTGACGGACACTAAATATCTTGCCCAGCAACAACAGTACAGCGGTAACGAGAGATTTAGCAGGATATAAATTTGAGGCCTAGTATTTAGGCGCTGGGTGACAGGTATGGGTTTAGTGACAGAATTAGACTTGGAAATACACAGTAGCGGGTGTGTGTGAAGTTATTCTGAATGACCCAATGTGCACCTTGAATATTATATACCCTTTTAGGGATAGATTTCAAATAGCTCTGATATAGCAGAAACCACTAAATTATGAAATTGCTAAATTGGGAATTGTACTTCAACCCAGAACAAAAAATGTGCTTTGACGGACACTAAATATCTTTCCAAGCAACAACAGTACAGCGGTAACGAGAGATTTAGCAGGATATAAATTTGAGGCCTAGTATTTAGGCGCTGGGTGACAGGTATGGGTTTAGTGACAGAATTAGACTTGGAAATACACAGTAGCGGGTGTGTGTGAAGTTATTCTGAATGACCCAATGTGCACCTTGAATATTATATACCCTTTTAGGGATAGATTTCAAATAGCTCTGATATAGCAGAAACCACTAAATTATGAAATTGCTAAATTGGGAATTGTACTTCAACCCAGAACAAAAAATGTGCTTTGACGGACACTAAATAACTTTCCCAGCTACAACAGGACAGCGGTAACGAGAGATTTAGCGGGATATAAATTTGAGGCCTAGTATTTAGGCGCTGGGTGACAGGTATGGGTTTAGTGACAGAATTAGACTTGGAAATACACAGTAGCGGGTGTGTGTGAAGTTATTCTGAATGACCCTATGTGCACCTTCAATATGATCTACCCTTTTAGGGATAGATTTCAAATAGCTCTGATATAGCAGAAACCACTAAATTATGAAATTGCTAAATTGGGAATTGTATTTCAACCCAGAAGAAAAAATGTGCTTTGACGGACACTAAATAACTTTCCCAGCTACAACAGGACAGCGGTAACGAGAGATTTAGCAGGATATAAATTTGAGGCCTAGTATTTAGGCGCTGGGTGACAGGTATGGGTTTAGTGACAGAATTAGACTTGAAAATACACAGTAGCGGGTGTGTGTGAAGTTATTCTGAATGACCCAATGTGCACCTTGAATATTATATACCCTTTTAGGGATAGATTTCAAATAGCTCTGATATAGCAGAAACCACTAAATTATGAAATTGCTAAATTGGGAATTGTACTTCAACCCAGAACAAAAAATGTGCTTTGACGGACACTAAATATCTTTCCAAGCAACAACAGTACAGCGGTAACGAGAGATTTAGCAGGATATAAATTTGAGGCCTAGTATTTAGGCGCTGGGTGACAGGTATGGGTTTAGTGACAGAATTAGACTTGGAAATACACAGTAGCGGGTGTGTGTGAAGTTATTCTGAATGACCCAATGTGCACCTTGAATATTATATACCCTTTTAGGGATAGATTTCAAATAGCTCTGATATAGCAGAAACCACTAAATTATGAAATTGCTAAATTGGGAATTGTACTTCAACCCAGAACAAAAAATGTGCTTTGACGGACACTAAATAACTTTCCCAGCTACAACAGGACAGCGGTAACGAGAGATTTAGCGGGATATAAATTTGAGGCCTAGTATTTAGGCGCTGGGTGACAGGTATGGGTTTAGTGACAGAATTAGACTTGGAAATACACAGTAGCGGGTGTGTGTGAAGTTATTCTGAATGACCCTATGTGCACCTTCAATATGATCTACCCTTTTAGGGATAGATTTCAAATAGCTCTGATATAGCAGAAACCACTAAATTATGAAATTGCTAAATTGGGAATTGTATTTCAACCCAGAAGAAAAAATGTGCTTTGACGGACACTAAATAACTTTCCCAGCTACAACAGGACAGCGGTAACGAGAGATTTAGCAGGATATAAATTTGAGGCCTAGTATTTAGGCGCTGGGTGACAGGTATGGGTTTAGTGACAGAATTAGACTTGAAAATACACAGTAGCGGGTGTGTGTGAAGTTATTCTGAATGACCCAATGTGCACCTTGAATATTATATACCCTTTTAGGGATAGATTTCAAATAGCTCTGATATAGCAGAAACCACTAAATTATGAAATTGCTAAATTGGGAATTGTACTTCAACCCAGAACAAAAAATGTGCTTTGACGGACACTAAATATCTTTCCAAGCAACAACAGTACAGCGGTAACGAGAGATTTAGCAGGATATAAATTTGAGGCCTAGTATTTAGGCGCTGGGTGACAGGTATGGGTTTAGTGACAGAATTAGACTTGGAAATACACAGTAGCGGGTGTGTGTGAAGTTATTCTGAATGACCCAATGTGCACCTTGAATATTATATACCCTTTTAGGGATAGATTTCAAATAGCTCTGATATAGCAGAAACCACTAAATTATGAAATTGCTAAATTGGGAATTGTACTTCAACCCAGAACAAAAAATGTGCTTTGACGGACACTAAATAACTTTCCCAGCTACAACAGGACAGCGGTAACGAGAGATTTAGCGGGATATAAATTTGAGGCCTAGTATTTAGGCGCTGGGTGACCGGTATGGATTTAGTGACAGAATTAGACTGGGATATGGCCAAAAAATAACCACACTATTGCTGGTTAAATGCACTTGGTGACGGGCGCAGCTTGCCCCTGATGTAGTATATGGCCAAAAAATGAACAGACTATTGCTGGTTAAATGCACTTGGTGTCACAGCTTGACCAACCACACTACTGAGGGTTAAATGCACTTGGTGACGGGCGCAGCTTGCCCCTGATGTAGTATATGGCCAAAAAATAAACAGACTATTGCTGGTTAAATGCACTTGGTGTGACAGCTTCACCCTGATGTAGGCTTTAGCCAGAAAACAACCACACCATTGAGGGTTAAATGCACTTGGTGACAGGCGCAGCTTGCCCCTGATTTTGTATATGGCCAAAAAATGAACAGACTATTGCTGGTTAAATGCACTTGGTGTGACAGCTTCACCCTGATGTAGGCTTTAGCCAAAAAACAACCACACCATTGAGGGTTAAATGCACTTGGTGACAGGCGCAGCTTGCCCCTGATTTTGTATATGGCCAAAAAATGAACAGACTATTGCTGGTTAAATGCACTTGGTGTGACAGCTTCACCCTGATGTAGGCTTTAGCCAAAAAACAACCACACCATTGAGGGTTAAATGCACTTGGTGACAGGCGCAGCTTGCCCCTGATTTTGTATATGGCCAAAAAATGAACAGACTATTGCTGGTTAAATGCACTTGGTGTGACAGCTTCACCCTGATGTAGGCTTTAGCCAAAAAACAACCACACCATTGAGGGTTAAATGCACTTGGTGACAGGCGCAGCTTGCCCCTGATTTTGTATATGGCCAAAAAATGAACAGACTATTGCTGGTTAAATGCACTTGGTGTGACAGCTTCACCCTGATGTAGGCTTTAGCCAAAAAACAACCACACCATTGAGGGTTAAATGCACTTGGTGACAGGCGCAGCTTGCCCCTGATTTTGTATATGGCCAAAAAATGAACAGACTATTGCTGGTTAAATGCACTTGGTGTGACAGCTTCACCCTGATGTAGGCTTTAGCCAAAAAACAACCACACCATTGAGGGTTAAATGCACTTGGTCGCAGCTTGTGCTGGCGCACCACAAGACACAAAATGGCCGCCGATCACCCCAGAAAAATGTGACTGACAAACGGTCTGGGCAGCCTAAAAACAGTGAGCAATTGAGGATCAGCAGCTCAATGATCCACAGCTGCAGATCGATCAGTTAATCAAGTCCTTTGGAGGAGTTAATCTGCCTAATCTCGCCCTACTGTCGCAGCCGCAACCTCTCCCTACGCTAATCAGAGCAGAGTGACGGGCGGCGCTATGTGACTCCAGCTTAAATAGAGGCTGGGTCACATGGTGCTCTGGCCAATCACAGCCATGCCAATAGTAGGCATGGCTGTGATGGCCTCTTGGGGCAAGTAGTATGACGCTTGTTGATTGGCTGCTTTGCAGCCTTTCAAAAAGCGCCAAGAAAGCGTCACAAAAGCGCCAAGAAAGCGACGAACACCGAACCCGAACCCGGACTTTTACGAAAATGTCCGGGTTCGGGTCCGTGTCACGGACACCCCAAAATTCGGTACGAACCCGAACTATACAGTTCGAGTTCGCTCATCCCTAGTCAGAACCCATTGGCAGTGATCAGGTATAAAGTATGACTCTCATCACTGGTCTGGGCATGGTGGAGGGTGGTCTGCAGAAACAACCCCTTTAAATTGTGTGACAAAATCTTTATGTCCCCTTTAGGGACCAATTATGAAGGATGTGCAAGAAGCCTAAAGATGGATCATCTATTCATTTTACCCTGTTTTCTTCTCTAAATACTATACTTCAAGTAGTCTATGAATTTCATATCTCTAAGCAGCAGGACATATTGTATCTCTCAAGGTATTTAAATTTATTCAACCCACAGGGATTGAACCCATAAAAGAAGAATGCATTTTGCTCGGCTTTGAAGATCTAGTTTCTTCGAATGAACACAGTGTAAATATTTAATGGTAACATTAATAAAACGTGCATCTATTTTGGGGGTGTTGAAGTTACTCATTTCCATTTGATTTCACAGTGTTTGTTCTATTATATCTAATTATTCAGGAGCAGATACAACAGAGGTTCTCGAGTGATGCTGTAAATTCTCCCTCTGATTAGCGCTGACAAGTGAAGTCACAACAATTTATTGTTTTAATTCTGCTTTTGTTTAGACACAGACGGAGACAACAGCAGCTTGTTTCACTTGCATTAATTTTCTTGTGTATTTTTCTTGCAAAGTCAGCTGTAGGCATTTAGGCTGAGCTTGCCAGTTCTACAATTAAGTCTTATGGCCAGTACTATCCTGAATATTTTATCTCTCCCTAGTTGGGTGGACTATTTGTAAGTGACTTAGAAGAGGGTATGCAAACAAGCTCTTATAGTATCCCGCAAATAAATGGCTTACAATAATTTGTTTTCAAGAATTTATCAGAGAACATATCTGTTTGTCTGTAGAAACCCAGGCTTTGAGAATGAATATACCGTACACTAGTATCAAGTGAATTAGTTGATCACTGCTGATGACGATATTACTTTATTAAAGGGAAGTTCTATTTTTTTATATTTCCAATAATTATGATACATACATCTTACTTATGCCGATGTAGCATTCTCTTGTTTCTTCAGTCAAATAGTATAAACCATAATTTGTAGGTACAGTGGGTCATGCAAAAGAAAGGGAGGCAGCACTTCATGTGTAACCCCAATCAGAAGGGTGTAGGAGCAAGTAGCCAACTCACCTATTGGTATTGTGACATACATACCTTAAAAAGAGATGTACAGTGGAGCCCCTAACTGCAGTCTCCGATTGGGATTGCTGGTACACTGGAGAAAAGCAGGGAGTTTGTATAGAAGCTGCTCAGCACTCGATCTGTTAGTAGAGCTGCAGTGGGAAGGGATGAATTCCGTATAAATTCCCAGCAGCCGCGTGTGTTGAAGATGCCCTCAATTGGGGCAAATTACGTTTGCTCTATGGCTCCAAATTGTTCTGATCCTAGGAGTTTTTATGCATGAAAGAACCTACACTGACACCAGGCAAGGGTCAAAGCAGTTTCTTATTTATTACACAAAGTTAGGCAGTATATGTACATCTGAGGGGGAATCCCCCCTGAGGCTTGTGGCAATGTTACATTGGCTAGAATACCAAAACAAGAAAAGAGATAACACTTGGCATCTGCGCATTGTGCATTGTTTTACTAACTCTGGTATGCAAACTATGCAAACATCTAAGTGCAAACGCCATATTGTAATGGCTTCACACTAACAGCTGTATAGCATACATCATATATAATACATTAGGGAGGAGGGTTATCTTGGGACTTAAGTGAATAAGGCGTTATCTGAGAGCTGGAGGATATGGGGGCCATCTTACTTAATCAAGAATGATATCCACATCTCTATCACAACCTTTTTCAACTGATATATCAACTGCTGGGAATTATCTTATGTCAGAAAAATGCAGAGAAGTATCTTTAAAAATTATCCTAGCGGGGTGTTGTCTTCCAGGGTCAAGAAAATGGTTCAGAAACAAAATCTCTCAACAGAGGTACCTTATTAAATATGTCTATACAATGAGTTTCCGAGCACAAAAAAAGTTGTAAAAAAAAAAAGGCTATATACACCTTTGGAGGCAATTATTTTATGATTGCATGTTACTCATTTTTGGCAAAAAAATCAAGGATTGAACTATAATGAGTGTTTATAAGGTTATAAAGCAGATATAATGAACGCATTCGGTGAGCTGGCTGACTGAGCAGAGAGAAAAGCCAAATCCTGCTACTACAGCATCTCAGCCCTGTACAGAGAAAGGGGCTGCATATTTTTGATAAAGACCAATTGTGGACAATGCAATAATAAAAATAAAATGCCCCCAAAGGTGTACATAGCTTTTAAAGAGGATTACCCCCAAATTACATTTATCATCTAGCCACAGAATAGGGGATATATGTATTACCCACCAATCACAAAAACAGGGAAACACAGTGTGCATTCCTGACCGCCGCTTCTTTGATTTTTTTTTTTTTTTGGAAGGGGGAAATGACAAAAAAAGTGTGGCGATACCATCTGCATTTTTTAATGCCTTTGCCATAATCTAGGACTTGAATATATGATCATTTGATTGCTTCTATAATACATTGCTATAGTTCCACATTTTACCCTATTAGACGCATATTTTGGGGGGGAAATGGCAGTCCATCTTTTAGGGTGCATACTAATCAGCACCTACATTATGGAAGCGGTCATTAGTACAGTAAGCTTGTGCTGGCTCTGTACTCACCACTCCCTCGTCTTCTTCTGCCGGTGTGACACAATGTTCTGTGACCTGCGCACATTGTGAGGATCAAGGCACGCTCTGTGACCTCACGGTGTGTGACGTTGGGTCATAGCATGGCAGGAAGAGAGTTGGATCTCCTTAGTGGCAGCGTCATCCAGAACAGAAGAGTTGATTTTTTATTTTAGTCTAATCTGAGGTCTAATTAACCATAGGGATCTGAATAGCATTGGGGTCTTATTGGGGGTCTGACATGAGGTCTGAATAACATTAGAGGTCTGATTGGTCATCTGAAATTGGGTTTGATTAACATAGGGGGTCTGATTGAGGGTCTGATCTGAGGTCCGATTAACCATGGGGATCTGAATAACACTGGTGGTCTGATTGTGCATCTGCTTTGAGGTCTGTTTACATTGGGGGGAGGGGTGATATGAGGTCTGATTTACAATGGGGGTCTGATTTGAGGTCTGATTAACATTGCGGGTCTGATTGGGGGTCTGAGCTGAAGTCTGATTAACAAATGGGTCTGATATGAGGTCTTATTAACATTGGGGGTCTGAGATTAACATTGGGAATATGATCTGAGGTCTGATTAACAATAGGGGTCTAATTAGGGGAATGAGCTGAGATCTGATTAACATTGGTGGTCTTATTTTCCTCCTCAAAACATAGGTGTGGGTTATATGCCGAAAAATATGGTATGTCAAAGTGACAGGCATAACCTGACTGATGCAATATATTTGGAAGTTCTGGGACCCATTTGCTCATGACAACCCATTGGCACCCCACAATAGCATTGCAAGTGGGCAAAGTGGGCTTACAGAGGGAGTCATGTCCCTCTGTACAACCAAATAGGTTCTATGGTCGCTATTGACTGTGGGTTTTGAGGGGGTAAGGATAAATTTTTGTTGCATAATACAGCTGGAATCTGCAAGCGATAGTGAGGGAACAGTTTCTGAGTTTACAGTATGGTGGTTTGTTGGAACAACAAGCTCATTTCCATATACTGTTATAGCACAGAGCAGGACATTCTGTAAATTGTGAGGAAACAGTATAATTTTATTGAACATAAGAGCACTGGTACCCCCCACCCCACACGCACACTACCACCTCAATAACATTTCTAGACCTAAGCAGCTTTTCTATAATGACAGATTAAACATTGTAAAGGATTATCAGCAATAGACTTTTAGGAGGAGCTCATAGGTTATACATGGTATATTAGTGGGGATCCAGTAGCTGGGTCCTCACTTATACCAGAACATATAGCAGAACTGGAAAGCTTCTTCTAGTGTGTATAGTTGTCATTAGGAATTATGGGAGTGAAGTTCTCTAATATACTATACGCTTACAAATGTATACATAATAATTAGCAACCTGATGATAATCCATATATTTCCATTATCATCTGTAAACTATTTTCACATGAAGAATGCCTGTTGCTCTAGAATTCCTAAAGAGGACATGTCCACTCTCTTGACTAAGTTATAGTGAATATTTGTATTTCCAATGAAATAGTTTTTTTTTTCTTAGAATTCTGCATTGTCCTGTACCCTTTGCTATTCATCCTGGAAATGTTTAAATAAATCAACAACTGAGGGTTATCATTAGGGATGAGCGAATCGACTTCAGATGAAACATCCGAAGTCGATTCACATAAAACATTGTTTAAATACTGTACGGAGCGAGTGCTCTGTACAGTATTGGAATGTATTGGCTAAGATAAGCCAAAGTTATTGGAACCGAACCTGAGTTCGGGAAATGTTTTTTTAACAGTAGAAATTCATTTTTGAAGTTATTACCCGAAGTCTCGAGAGACTTTGCTAAGTAATAACTTCGGCTCATCTGAGCCAATATATTCTAATACTGTACGGAGTTCTCGCTCCTTACAATATTCAAATGAAGTTTTATGTGAATTGACTTCGGATGTTCCATCCGAAGTCAATTTGCTCATCCCTAGTTATCATGTTCGTTATCAAAGGGTTGTGTACCCAAATACATTGAGACTGCCTAATTAGTGATGAAAATGGAAAGGATATTCCCTATTGACAAGGTGAATAGACATGTCAAGTTGTTGATTCATTTGCACATTAACAGAGAAACAGAGCTTTAAAAGATATCCCAGAAGTACATATAATATCATAAGAAATGTTCTCACCAAATCTTACAGGCTCACCAAGAGAGCTGACATGTAGAGATGAGAAATTTAATTCTAAGCTAATCAAATTCAACCCAGGTTTTGGGAAAATTCAGTGTAGATCGGAATTGGAATTTTTGGTGAGAGAAAAAAAAAATAAAAAAATTAAAGAAAAAATTGAGACATGAAAAAAAAAAAAGAGTCCTGGCAGACCCGAAAGTGTCATACACTAATTTTCAGCCTAATTTGGACACTTTTGGCTTGGGTAAAAACGATGCGGCCCAATTCCAACTCTGAGCAATTCTCTCATGTCTCCTAACAGTTCTGTTTAAAGAGGTTGTCTGGGATTTATTTATTGATGGCCTATACTCAGGATAGGTCATCAATGTCTTATCAGTCGGGGCCTGACACCCACTACCATCGCTCATCAGCTGTTTGAAGAGATCACAATGCTCCAGTAAGTGCTGTGGCCTCCTGACAATATACCAAGCACAGTGCTGTACATTGTATAGCTGTTGTGCTTGGTATTGCAGCTCAGGGCCATTCACTTGAATGGGACTGAGCTGTGCTTAGGCCATGTGACCGCTGAAAGTGACATCACTGGCCCAGGAAGAGGCCTTGCAGTCTCTTCAAACAGCTGATTGGCTGACCTATATTGAGGATAAGCCAGCAATACAAAAAACCCAGACAGCCCTTTTAATATCCAAATATGAAAGGATGGGCTCACACAGGCACCAAATCCTTCATACAATATAACTCGTTCCCAGTAGACATGTAATCTAATCTAATTATGTCTCATATCATACATGGTGAAAGCAATGCCAACTGGAAATTACATTTCTGCCTCGTTGCTGTCATTATTTCATTTTTTTGGACAAGGTGCCCACACTCCAAACTTTGCCTCTAGTAATATTTGCTGTTGCAGTTAATGAAATGTAGCTGGTTATTTATTCATTGATATCTGTACCTAAGTCCCCCTGCGAGACTCCAATGACAATCATTATACAGCGAGAGACAGTCTGAACAGCATGGGCACATTTTTTATATTTTCTAAATCTATGTAAATTGTTCCCTCGTAAATCAAAATTAGAGAAATTTACTAACAAATGCAACAGTTGTATTCCAGAGAGCAACTAATTACGTTTAATTGCAACTTACACAATCTTAGCAAAAGCTTTTGTTTTCCAGGCCAGATCACCAGAGAAAAGATTAAATGTCAGCTCACTGCAAGAAATAAAACTCCATGTGTGCCTTGTGAACTGGTGCGTTAAATTCTAAACTTCAAGTAACCTTACTATACGGGACTTGTGTTTATAAAATGTTAATTTCAGTTCTCATTTTTACTTGTTATCAAATTCTGCATATCAATGGATGGGGTTTTCTGGTTCATTTTTATTAATGCCTAGGATAGGCTATTTAGGAGTTTTTCAAATACTTACCTATGTATAGCCTAGAGTTGAGCTAATCCAACAATGTGGAATTCTATCCAAATTTCAGGATAATTTCGATTTGCAGCGAAGCCAAATTTCCATGCGCACCATGGTAGCGAATCAATATAACCTGAAATTGTGTAAAAAAACATTTAAAAAAATCATACTTACTATACCTCCTCTATTTACATCTTGATTGAATATTTAGTTTGAAATTCCATGCGTGGTGATGTATGACGACATCACGCCGGTCGGCTTGAAGACATCATCTCGGGCAGCTCCAGATTTCACGTCAGATCTTTAAGCAAGATGGTGGCGGCGGCCAGCCAATCGCGAGCAAATGGAAGCGATAAGTATGATTTCATTTTTTTTTATTTATTTTACACTGTTTTTACTCTTAGATGCAGCAATCTTGTATGAACGAGGCATCTGAGGGGTACAATGATGAGGGGGCGGCGCTATAGCTCGTCCCTGTCATTGCCCCTACTACTTAGAAAAAATCATGCTTCATGACAAAGTAATTAATCATAAAGCTCATTATTTTGTAAAATTTGGCGAAGCAGACGATTTAAATTTTGAAGAAATTTGCTCATCTCTAGTAATCAATATCAGATCGTTGACAGAATGCTCCATCCAATTGGTAGCTTCTGACCCCAATATACTGCAGCTTATCCCCCATTCACTTGAATGAAAGCTGACCTGCTATACACTGCTGTCACCGCCAGTTCTGTGAGAAGGTCTGGCAGACGTTCTTCTCTACCTCTTGTATGATGTTCTTTGTTTTGGTTTCACTTTCTCATCTCCTTTACTTCTGCCAGGTGTCACTTATTTAGACTAATCATCTTCCTTTATATTCCCTCCCATACTGCCTCACTTTGCGGTTTATACTACTTCCCGGATGAAGTGTTCACTGCTGGAGGCTGCTGCTGCTGTTTGCTCAGATAAGTCTATTGCTTTATTGTGTTTCCTTGCTGGCTTGATTCTAGGTGACCCTGACTGCGTCCGTATTAAGTGCAGGGAGCTGGTGGACGTGTTCCCTCACTATTATAGGGTTTTCAGGTGTCACACAGTTTTAAGTACGTGGGTATGCAATCGTCTACCATCGAGACCCTTGCACGTGCATAGCAGTCAGGGAGAGCTCTTCGGGTTTTATAGGGCTCACCTATATGCTTCTTAGTTTGGGATCTAGCCAGTCGGTCGTTTATTTATAAGTTACAGCTATCTGCAACTTCACCCGTGACATTACAAACCGCCATAACCGTTTTAAGCATGGATCTGGTTTTGGCCTTGATTGATCGCATGCAAGGTCTTTCGCTGGAGGTAGCAGATCTCCGTAAAACTGTTTCAGGTGACCGATTCTGCTGGTGTTCATGGAGTTTGTTCTGAGCCTAAGATCTTGCTTCTGGATATGTTCTCCGGGGGTAATGAGAATTTTGTTCGCTTTAGAGAGGCATGCAAACTCCATTTTCGCCTACTTCCCCATTCCTCTGGTGATGAGGAGCAGAGGGTGGGGATCATCATCTCGCTGCTCAGGGATAACGCTCAGTCTTGGGCCTTTCCGCTATCGGTGGGGGCACGGCCCCTCCAATTGGTGGATGAATGTTTTGTAGCCCTGGGGCAGATATATGATGACCCGGATTGTATTGCTCTGGCTGAATGTAAGCTGCGTCTTTTATGCCAGGGTAAACAGTCCGCAGAGATATATTGTTCTGAATTTCGGAGATGGGCAGCTGATACTGGTTGGAATGATGCTGCACTCCGAAGTAAATTTTGCCATGGTCTTTCAGAAAGAATGAAAGATGCATTCGCTTTTGATGAGAGACCAGCGTCGTTAGAGTCTGCCATGTCTCTAGCTGTTCGTATTGACAGGCGTCTTAGAGAGAGAGAGGAGACTACTCTTTCCTGTCATATTCAGCCCAAGGACAGTGGGGCTGTCTCATTCAGTGTGCAGGGATCTCAGTTTGTCTCAATTTCCTCTGAGGAGGAGGCCATGCAGCTGGGTTTGCTTGTCTCTGATAGTAGAGGATTCAGCTCTCAGAGGAGGGTTTGTTTCTGTTGTGGGGGTATAAATCATTTGGCTTATGTTTGCCCCTCTAGGAGATTCATGATTTTTTCTGAGGGTAATAAAAACAAAACAAAACAAAACTCTAAAAACTTTCCATTTGCTACTATTGGCAAGGTTGATGCTGATATTAAAGGCTTGCCGTTTGCTTGTAGTTCCCGTTTTCTCCTACCTGCCAGGGTCAAAAAAATAGAAAATAGGACAGCACTACTCACTATTGTTATAGCTACTCCAGTACGTGGTGGTGCCTGCAGCGTTAAATCCTGGTCCTAGGACTCCAATAGTAGACAATATAGAATAAGCCACGGCACTCCAGAGGGATTCCAATCGATTTCTTTTTATTACACCTTGTGCAGCAACGTTTCAACCTAACGGTCTTTATCAAGCTCCCAATACACAAGTAACACAGTGAACATTAAATACAGTCTCATAGCCCCGCATTGGTTCCTGCTAGGCCCTACCCATTAACCCTCTCTTTACTTCCTAAAAACATTCACATATTGCCCACTCCATAGTCTATCTAAAACAACATATACTTTTGTCTGTCACATTACCATGCTGTAGGAGATTCTGCCTTCTTTATTCGGGTACATATCCATACTTTCGCTTTCCCATGAGGTCTCGGCGTCCCTGCATGCCTACTGCGCCTGCGCGGCATCGTCACTTCCGCCCTTCCATGCGTACTTCCGCCAGGCTATGCCCAGCTTTCGAATCATGTGATTCTGTCGCTCTGGTGACGTATTGTCATATGATCGTACATCGATCACTTATTTAGATGCCATTAGGTGCTAAGGCTCAGTTACCCTAGATATTTAAACATTGTAAGCAAGACGAGACCCGTGGTTACATGGTGCGGGCTGTCTGGTGCACATCAAGTACAAACCGATGTTTTATCAGTTATACCATTCAATTACTGTTCAATTACTGTCAGGAGGCTGCAGCTATCGGGTCCATTATTACATCCCTAATGCATCAACATTTTCTTATTACATCTCCGGAACTTCAGAGTGAATAGCATGGCGTTCTATTCACAGGTTATTCTTGCAGGTTTGCCATCATTCATCCAGCGGCTGGTATACAGAGCAAGCGTTAATTATATTGGGAAGTCATGAGAGGATGAGGGTGACTCCCCGTAAGACAAAAGTATATGTTGTTTTAGATAGACTATGGAGTGGGCAATATGTGAATGTTTTTAGGAAGTAAAGAGAGGGTTAATGGGTAGGGCCTAGCAGGAACCAATGCGGGGCTATGAGACTGTATTTAATGTTCACTGTGTTACTTGTGTATTGGGAGCTTGATAAAGACCGTTAGGTTGAAACGTTGCTGCACAAGGTGTAATAAAAAGAAATCGATTGGAATCCCTCTGGAGTGCCGTGGCTTATTCTATATTGTCTACCTGCCAGAGTGGCGCTAGACAGCAAGAACATTGTTTGTGAAATTTTGTAGATAGTGGAGCAGCTGTCAATCTCATTGATAATCAATTTGCAATAACGCATGGTTTCCAGGTATGCACTTTAGAAAAGGATATACCTGTTTTTGCTATCAATTCCGCTCCACTTTCGCAAAGATCGTTAAAGGGCATAGTTCACAATATCCGTTTGACTGTGGGTGACGCTCATGTTGAGAATATGTCATGTTTCGTCTTAAGCGGATTACCTACTCCTCTAGTGTTGAGTATACCATGGCTCACTAAACATAACCCCACCATTGTGAGATTTGCAGAGAGAATTGCCTCACGGCGTCTCTTTCAGAGGTTTCTACCAAGACCGTGCCATCTTTTCTCTCTGAATTTTCGGATGTGTTTTCCGAGAGTGGTGTCCAGGAGTTGCCCCCTCACCAGGAGTACAACTTCCCTATTAATCTAATCCCAGATGCCAAGCTGCCAAAATCATGATTATGCCTCTGAGAGTCTGAGAAAGGGACACATCCGACCCTCGAAGTCACCTGTTGCCGCAGGTTTTTTTTTTTTGTTAAGAAAAAAGATGCTTCTATAAGACCTTGTCTGGATTTCAGGGAGCCGAACCGTATCACAATTCGTGACCCGTATCCGCTTCCACTGATCCTGGACCTGTTTAACCAGATTGTTGGGGCTAAAGTTTTTTCTAAGTTGGATTTAAGAGGGGCATACAACCTAGTTATTGTCAGGGAACGGGACAAATGGAAGGCGGCCTTCAATACCCCTGAGGGTCATTTCGAGAATTTGGTTATGCCCTTTGGTTTGATGAATTCTCCGGCCGTCTTCCAACATTTTGTGAACAGCATTTTTTATCATTTAATAGGGAAATTTTTACTGGTGTATCTAGATGACATTTTGATTTTTTCTCCTGATTTCAAGACTCATTGGGACCACCTATGTCAGGTCTTGCTGATTCTGCGGGAGAATAAATTGTACGCTAAACTGGTAAAATGTGTGTTTGCGGTTCCGGAGATTCAATTTCTTGGTTTTCTTCTCTCCGCTTCTGGTTTTTGGATGGACCCTGAGAAGGTCCGCGCTGTGCTTGATTGGGAGCTTCCTGAGAATTAGAAGGCGCTGATGCGGTTTTTGGGTTTTGCCAATTATTACAGAAAGTTAATTTTGAATTATTCCTCTGTTGTTAAGCCACTCACTGATATGACTAAAAAGGGGGGGGATTTTTCCTCGTGGTTGGTAGATGGGCTTAAAGCCTTTTCTAGTATTAAAGAGAGTTTTGCTTCCGCTCCCATTTTGGTACAAACTGATGTCTCTCTACCTTTTATTGTTGAGGTGGATGCTTCTGAGGTGGGTGTGGGTGTGATCTTATCTCAGGGTCCCTCTCCTGCCAAATGGCGACCGTGTGCCTTTTTCTTAAGGAAACTATCCTCTCTAGAGAGAAATTACGATGTGGGAGATAGGGAGTTGCTGGCCATCAAATTAGCTTTTGAGGAATGGCGCCATTGGTTAGGGGGAGCCAGACACCCTATTACCGTGTTTACAGACCATAAGAATCTGGCCTACTTGGAATCAGCAAAGCATCTGAACCCGAGACAGGCCAGATGGTCTTTGTTCTTTTCTAGGTTTAATTTTGTTGTTACGTTCCGCCCTGGGGTTAAAAATGTGAAGGTGGATGCCCTGTCACGTTGTTTTCCGGGAGGGGGGAACTTTGAAGACCCGGGTCCCATTTTGGCTGAAGGGGTGGTCGTCTCTGCTCTTTATCCTGATTTGGAGGCAGAGGTTCAGGCAGCCCAGGCAGAGTCTCCTGATATTTGTCCTTCTGGGAGGTTGTTTGTGCCTCCCGCTTCACGACACAAGGTTTTTAAGGAGCACTGTGGATCTCATTGCTCGGAGATTCTGGTGGCCGGCTCTTCGTAAGATGGTTGACGGTTTTGTGGCAGAGAACTGCACTCATGCCAAGGTCCCTCATTCATGGCCATCGGGTTCTCTCCTCCGGTTACCCATTCCTTCCTGTCCTTGGACACATCTGTCCATGGACTTAATTACGGACCTGCCGCGTTCCTTAGGGAAGACTGTGATTCTCGTGGTAGTGGACCGTTTTAGCAAAATGGCACATTTCATTCCCTTTCCTCGGTTACCCAATGCTAAGACGCTGGCGCAAGCGTTTGTTGATCACATAGTTAAATTGCATGGCATTCCTTCAGATATCGTTTCTGATAGGGGCACGCAATTTGTTTCCAGATTCTGGAAGGCCTTCTGTTCTCGTTTGGGGGTTCGGTTGTCGTTCTCTTCTGCTTTTCACCCGCAGTCGAATGGTCATACTGAACGCATCAATCAGAATCTGGAGACATAACTGCGCTGTTTTGTGGCAGAGAATCAGGAGGATTGGTGTTCTTTTTTGTCCCTTGCTGAGTTTGCTTTAAATAACCGTCGTCAGGAGTACTCTGATAAGTCACCATTTTTTGGTGCATATGGGTTTCATCCACAGTTTGGGACATTCTCTGGAGAGGGGTCTTCTGGTTTACCTGATGAGGAGAGATTTTCCTCATCTTTGTCATTTATTTGGCAAAAGATTCAGGGTAATCTGAAGAGGATGAGTGAGAGATATAAGCCTGTGGCGGATAAGAGATGTGTGCCTGGTCCAGACCTGAATGTGGGTGATCTTGTGTGGTTGTCTACAAAGAATATCAAAAAGAAAGTTCCCTCCTGGAAGTTGGGTCCTAAGTTTGTTGGGCCTTACAAGACATTGTCCGTCATCAATCCCATTGCCTTCCGTCTTAATCATCCTCAGACTTGGAAGATCCATAATGTTTTTCACAAGTCCCTATTAAAACCTTATGTTCAACCCACTGTACCCTCCTCTTTGCCTCCTCCTCCGATTTTTGTTGATGGTAATCTTGAATTTCAGGTCTCTAGGATTGTGGATTCTTGCATTATCCGCGGTTCTCTTCAGTACCTCGTTCATTGGGAAGGGTTATGGTCCTGAGAAGAGGATGTGGGTCCCAGTGGCGGACATTAAAGGCCACTCGTCTAATCGGGGCTTTCCATAGGTCTCATCCTGAGAAGGTGGGCTCTGAGTGTCTGGAGTCCACCCGTAGAGAGAGGAGTACTGACACCACCAGTTCTGTGAGAAGGTCTGGCAGATGTTCTTCTCTACCTCTTGTATGATGTTTTTTGTTTTGGCTTCACTTTGTCATCTCCTTTCCTTCTGCCATCTTCCTTTATATTCCCTCCCATACTGCCTCACTTTGCGGTTTATACTACTTCCTGTATGAAGTGTTCACTGCTGGAGGCTGCTGCTGCTGTTTGCTCAGATAAGTCTATTACTTTATTGTGTTTCCTTGCTGGCTTGATTCTAGGTGACCCTGACTCCGTCCGTATTAAGTGCAGGGAGCCGGTGGTCGTGTCTCACTATTATAGGGTTTTCAGGTGTCACACAGTCTTAGGTACGTGGGCATGCAATAGTCTACCATTGAGACTCTTGCATGTGCATAGCAGTCAGGGAGAGCTCTTAGGGTTTTATCACCTATATGCTCCTTAGTTTGGGATGAAGCCAGTTGGTCATTTATTTATAAGTTCCAGCTATCTGCAACTTCACCCGTGACACCTGCATGGCCACTTGGTGCAGACTTGGCTATTTCTGGCAGTCCCAAAGTAGTGACTGGAACCTTGTCTGTGCATGCACAGTGCACTTTCTGTTCACCACTATTAGACTTCTGACAATAGCCAAGAGAACTCACTCGGTTATTTTCTAAATTCCCATAACAATGAATGCAGAGCAACCTGCATATGCCGATGTGTTCTGCTTCACTTCAGGGGCCCTATTCTGGAGATAAAACCGTGTTCCAGAGGTGGGACCCGCACCTATCTGGCATTAATGACTAGAGATGTCCCGAACTATTCGCCGGCGAACAGTTCCCGGCGAACATAGCTTGTTCGCGTTTGCCGCGGTGGGCAAACATATGCGATGTTCGATCCGGCCCCTATTCATCATAATTAGGGATGAGCGAACTCGAACTGTATAGTTCGGGTTCGTACCGAATTTTGGGGTGTCCGTGACACGGACCCGAACCCGGACATTTTCGTAAAAGTCCGGGTTCGGGTTCGGTGTTCGTCGCTTTCTTCGCGCTTTTGTGACGCTTTCTTGGCGCTTTTTGAAAGGCTGCAAAGCAGCCAATCAACAAGCGTCATACTACTTGCCCCAAGAGGCCATCACAGCCATGCCTACTATTGGCATGGCTGTGATTGGCCAGAGCACCATGTGACCCAGCCTCTATTTAAGCTGGAGTCACATAGCGCCGCCCGTCACTCTGCTCTGATTAGCGTAGGGAGAGGTTGCGGCTGCGACAGTAGGGCGAGATTAGGCAGATTAACTCCTCCAAAGGACTTGATTAACTGATCGATCTGCAGCTGTGGATCATTGAGCTGCTGATCCTCAATTGCTCACTGTTTTTAGGCTGCCCAGACCGTTTGTCAGTCACATTTTTCTGGGGTGATCGGCGGCCATTTTGTGTCTTGTGGTGCGCCAGCACAAGCTGCGACCAAGTGCATTTAACCCTCAATGGTGTGGTTGTTTTTTGGCTAAAGCCTACATCAGGGTGAAGCTGTCACACCAAGTGCATTTAACCAGCAATAGTCTGTTCATTTTTTGGCCATATACAAAATCAGGGGCAAGCTGCGCCTGTCACCAAGTGCATTTAACCCTCAATGGTGTGGTTGTTTTTTGGCTAAAGCCTACATCAGGGTGAAGCTGTCACACCAAGTGCATTTAACCAGCAATAGTCTGTTCATTTTTTGGCCATATACTAAATCAGGGGCAAGCTGCGCCTGTCACCAAGTGCATTTAACCCTCAATGGTGTGGTTGTTTTTTGGCTAAAGCCTACATCAGGGTGAAGCTGTCACACCAAGTGCATTTAACCAGCAATAGTCTGTTTATTTTTTGGCCATATCCCAGTCTAATTCTGTCACTAAATCCATACCGGTCACCCAGCGCCTAAATACTAGGCCTCAAATTTATATCCCGCTAAATCTGTCCTTAGTGCTGTAGCTGGGCGAGTTATTTAGTGTCCGTTCAAGCACATTTCTTGTTCTGGGTTGAAATACAATTCCCAATTTAGCAATTTCATAATTTAGTGGTTTCTGCTATATCAGAGCTATTTGAAATCTATCCCTAAAAGGGTATATAATATTCAATGGGCAATAGATAAAATGAGCACTCACCACCTGGTATACTGTCAATAGTTTATCTCTACAAAATTTTGTTAAAATTATATTAATAACATATATAACATAAAAACATATTTGCACAAATGTTGGTAAATATATCTGATGGATATAACTGATGATTCTAGCTATTATCTAGAGTTATTCAATCTCGCTGATCTCTTAATGTCCGGAATATCTAATACATTATCAAAATATAAAAAATTTGTGTGCGAATGACAATAGATCAAATTATCAAAAAAATAATTCCAAAAAGTGTCCATAGTGTGAATGAACTAGTTAGATAAGTTCCAAAAAATTAGTGTCAAAGTAAAAAATGCTGAAACAAAGTGTCAAAGTAATGTTCAATGTGATGAGAATCCTCGTACGGTAAAAGTATCCGGACAAGCAGATTGAAAACTTAGGATAGATCTGTTAATCTCCCAATATCTGTCATTAGTTCCAAAAATGACAATCACAAAAGTATGGAGGTTGAATATTAGTAGTTGGGGTTAGGTGTTAGTATATAGGGATTGCGTCTGGGGCGTCCCCCTGTTGCTCCCCCTCTTACCTTCCCCTGCGTGAAGTTCACTGCTCTTGGGTGGTCGGCTTCGGTGCGGCTCGCTGTATATTACCGCTGGATATGGTGAAGACGATGTTTGCTTTCAGCGTTGTTTGTTCGTCTCGTGGCCTTCCTCTGACGTCATCAAACCTCGTCTGGTTTGCGTGTCATTCACCCGGCGACTCTCGTGTTCGCTCACGATAGATTCGAAAACCTCCTTCTGATTGTGAATCAGTGTCTGTATCGATCCGTATAGGGAGCGATTTGCTCTAATGCACTTTCTTTTGATTTCTTCCTAGGTCTAGATGGGTAGTTGGTCCTCTCCAAAAAACGGGCCAGACGCGTTTCGAGGGTTAATCCTCTTCCTCAGTGGCTATTGTATTTCTTGTTCTGGGTTGAAATACAATTCCCAATTTAGCAATTTCATAATTTAGTGGTTTCTGCTATATCAGAGCTATTTGAAATCTATCCCTAAAAGGGTATATAATATTCAAGGTGCACATTGGGTCATTCAGAATAACTTCACACACACCCGCTACTGTGTATTTCCAAGTCTAATTCTGGCACTAAACCCATACCTGTCACCCAGCGCCTAAATACTAGGCCTCAAATTTATATCCCGCTAAATCTGTCCCTAGTGCTGTAGCTGGGCGAGTTATTTAGTGTCCGTTCAAGCACATTTCTTGTTCTGGGTTGAAATACAATTCCCAATTTAGCAATTTCATAATTTAGTGGTTTCTGCTATATCAGAGCTATTTGAAATCTATCCCTAAAAGGGTATATAATATTCAAGGTGCACATTGGGTCATTCAGAATAACTTCACACACACCCGCTACTGTGTATTTCCAAGTCTAATTCTGGCACTAAACCCATACCTGTCACCCAGCGCCTAAATACTAGGCCTCAAATTTATATCCAGCTAAATCTGTCCCTAGTGCTGTAGCTGGGCGAGTTATTTAGTGTCCGTTCAAGCACATTTCTTGTTCTGGGTTGAAATACAATTCCCAATTTAGCAATTTCATAATTTAGTGGTTTCTGCTATATCAGAGCTATTTGAAATCTATCCCTAAAAGGGTATATAATATTCAAGGTGCACATTGGGTCATTCAGAATAACTTCACACACACCCGCTACTGTGTATTTCCAAGTCTAATTCTGGCACTAAACCCATACCTGTCACCCAGCGCCTAAATACTAGGCCTCAAATTTATATCCCGCTAAATCTGTCCCTAGTGCTGTAGCTGGGCGAGTTATTTAGTGTCCGTTCAAGCACATTTCTTGTTCTGGGTTGAAATACAATTCCCAATTTAGCAATTTCATAATTTAGTGGTTTCTGCTATATCAGAGCTATTTGAAATCTATCCCTAAAAGGGTATATAATATTCAAGGTGCACATTGGGTCATTCAGAATAACTTCACACACACCCGCTACTGTGTATTTCCAAGTCTAATTCTGGCACTAAACCCATACCTGTCACCCAGCGCCTAAATACTAGGCCTCAAATTTATATCCAGCTAAATCTGTCCCTAGTGCTGTAGCTGGGCGAGTTATTTAGTGTCCGTTCAAGCACATTTCTTGTTCTGGGTTGAAATACAATTCCCAATTTAGCAATTTCATAATTTAGTGGTTTCTGCTATATCAGAGCTATTTGAAATCTATCCCTAAAAGGGTATATAATATTCAAGGTGCACATTGGGTCATTCAGAATAACTTCACACACACCCGCTACTGTGTATTTCCAAGTCTAATTCTGGCACTAAACCCATACCTGTCACCCAGCGCCTAAATACTAGGCCTCAAATTTATATCCCGCTAAATCTGTCCTTAGTGCTGTAGCTGGGCGAGTTATTTAGTGTCCGTTCAAGCACATTTCTTGTTCTGGGTTGAAATACAATTCCCAATTTAGCAATTTCATAATTTAGTGGTTTCTGCTATATCAGAGCTATTTGAAATCTATCCCTAAAAGGGTATATAATATTCAAGGTGCACATTGGGTCATTCAGAATAACTTCACACACACCCGCTACTGTGTATTTCCAAGTCTAATTCTGGCACTAAACCCATACCTGTCACCCAGCGCCTAAATACTAGGCCTCAAATTTATATCCCGCTAAATCTGTCCTTAGTGCTGTAGCTGGGCGAGTTATTTAGTGTCCGTTCAAGCACATTTCTTGTTCTGGGTTGAAATACAATTCCCAATTTAGCAATTTCATAATTTAGTGGTTTCTGCTATATCAGAGCTATTTGAAATCTATCCCTAAAAGGGTATATAATATTCAAGGTGCACATTGGGTCATTCAGAATAACTTCACATACACCCGCTACTGTGTATTTCCAAGTCTAATTCTGGCACTAAACCCATACCTGTCACCCAGCGCCTAAATACTAGGCCTCAAATTTATATCCCGCTAAATCTGTCCTTAGTGCTGTAGCTGGGCGAGTTATTTAGTGTCCGTTCAAGCACATTTCTTGTTCTGGGTTGAAATACAATTCCCAATTTAGCAATTTCATAATTTAGTGGTTTCTGCTATATCAGAGCTATTTGAAATCTATCCCTAAAAGGGTATATAATATTCAAGGTGCACATTGGGTCATTCAGAATAACTTCACACACACCCGCTACTGTGTATTTCCAAGTCTAATTCTGGCACTAAACCCATACCTGTCACCCAGCGCCTAAATACTAGGCCTCAAATTTATATCCCGCTAAATCTGTCCCTAGTGCTGTAGCTGGGCGAGTTATTTAGTGTCCGTTCAAGCACATTTCTTGTTCTGGGTTGAAATACAATTCCCAATTTAGCAATTTCATAATTTAGTGGTTTCTGCTATATCAGAGCTATTTGAAATCTATCCCTAAAAGGGTATATAATATTCAAGGTGCACATTGGGTCATTCAGAATAACTTCACACACACCCGCTACTGTGTATTTCCAAGTCTAATTCTGGCACTAAACCCATACCTGTCACCCAGCGCCTAAATACTAGGCCTCAAATTTATATCCCGCTAAATCTGTCCCTAGTGCTGTAGCTGGGCGAGTTATTTAGTGTCCGTTCAAGCACATTTCTTGTTCTGGGTTGAAATACAATTCCCAATTTAGCAATTTCATAATTTAGTGGTTTCTGCTATATCAGAGCTATTTGAAATCTATCCCTAAAAGGGTATATAATATTCAAGGTGCACATTGGGTCATTCAGAATAACTTCACACACACCCGCTACTGTGTATTTCCAAGTCTAATTCTGGCACTAAACCCATACCTGTCACCCAGCGCCTAAATACTAGGCCTCAAATTTATATCCCGCTAAATCTGTCCCTAGTGCTGTAGCTGGGCGAGTTATTTAGTGTCCGTTCAAGCACATTTCTTGTTCTGGGTTGAAATACAATTCCCAATTTAGCAATTTCATAATTTAGTGGTTTCTGCTATATCAGAGCTATTTGAAATCTATCCCTAAAAGGGTATATAATATTCAAGGTGCACATTGGGTCATTCAGAATAACTTCACACACACCCGCTACTGTGTATTTCCAAGTCTAATTCTGGCACTAAACCCATACCTGTCACCCAGCGCCTAAATACTAGGCCTCAAATTTATATCCCGCTAAATCTGTCCCTAGTGCTGTAGCTGGGCGAGTTATTTAGTGTCCGTTCAAGCACATTTCTTGTTCTGGGTTGAAATACAATTCCCAATTTAGCAATTTCATAATTTAGTGGTTTCTGCTATATCAGAGCTATTTGAAATCTATCCCTAAAAGGGTATATAATATTCAAGGTGCACATTGGGTCATTCAGAATAACTTCACACACACCCGCTACTGTGTATTTCCAAGTCTAATTCTGGCACTAAACCCATACCTGTCACCCAGCGCCTAAATACTAGGCCTCAAATTTATATCCCGCTAAATCTGTCCCTAGTGCTGTAGCTGGGCGAGTTATTTAGTGTCCGTTCAAGCACATTTCTTGTTCTGGGTTGAAATACAATTCCCAATTTAGCAATTTCATAATTTAGTGGTTTCTGCTATATCAGAGCTATTTGAAATCTATCCCTAAAAGGGTATATAATATTCAAGGTGCACATTGGGTCATTCAGAATAACTTCACACACACCCGCTACTGTGTATTTCCAAGTCTAATTCTGGCACTAAACCCATACCTGTCACCCAGCGCCTAAATACTAGGCCTCAAATTTATATCCCGCTAAATCTGTCCCTAGTGCTGTAGCTGGGCGAGTTATTTAGTGTCCGTTCAAGCACATTTCTTGTTCTGGGTTGAAATACAATTCCCAATTTAGCAATTTCATAATTTAGTGGTTTCTGCTATATCAGAGCTATTTGAAATCTATCCCTAAAAGGGTATATAATATTCAAGGTGCACATTGGGTCATTCAGAATAACTTCACACACACCCGCTACTGTGTATTTCCAAGTCTAATTCTGGCACTAAACCCATACCTGTCACCCAGCGCCTAAATACTAGGCCTCAAATTTATATCCAGCTAAATCTGTCCCTAGTGCTGTAGCTGGGCGAGTTATTTAGTGTCCGTTCAAGCACATTTCTTGTTCTGGGTTGAAATACAATTCCCAATTTAGCAATTTCATAATTTAGTGGTTTCTGCTATATCAGAGCTATTTGAAATCTATCCCTAAAAGGGTATATAATATTCAAGGTGCACATTGGGTCATTCAGAATAACTTCACACACACCCGCTACTGTGTATTTCCAAGTCTAATTCTGGCACTAAACCCATACCTGTCACCCAGCGCCTAAATACTAGGCCTCAAATTTATATCCCGCTAAATCTGTCCCTAGTGCTGTAGCTGGGCGAGTTATTTAGTGTCCGTTCAAGCACATTTCTTGTTCTGGGTTGAAATACAATTCCCAATTTAGCAATTTCATAATTTAGTGGTTTCTGCTATATCAGAGCTATTTGAAATCTATCCCTAAAAGGGTATATAATATTCAAGGTGCACATTGGGTCATTCAGAATAACTTCACACACACCCGCTACTGTGTATTTCCAAGTCTAATTCTGGCACTAAACCCATACCTGTCACCCAGCGCCTAAATACTAGGCCTCAAATTTATATCCAGCTAAATCTGTCCCTAGTGCTGTAGCTGGGCGAGTTATTTAGTGTCCGTTCAAGCACATTTCTTGTTCTGGGTTGAAATACAATTCCCAATTTAGCAATTTCATAATTTAGTGGTTTCTGCTATATCAGAGCTATTTGAAATCTATCCCTAAAAGGGTATATAATATTCAAGGTGCACATTGGGTCATTCAGAATAACTTCACACACACCCGCTACTGTGTATTTCCAAGTCTAATTCTGGCACTAAACCCATACCTGTCACCCAGCGCCTAAATACTAGGCCTCAAATTTATATCCCGCTAAATCTGTCCCTAGTGCTGTAGCTGGGCGAGTTATTTAGTGTCCGTTCAAGCACATTTCTTGTTCTGGGTTGAAATACAATTCCCAATTTAGCAATTTCATAATTTAGTGGTTTCTGCTATATCAGAGCTATTTGAAATCTATCCCTAAAAGGGTATATAATATTCAAGGTGCACATTGGGTCATTCAGAATAACTTCACACACACCCGCTACTGTGTATTTCCAAGTCTAATTCTGGCACTAAACCCATACCTGTCACCCAGCGCCTAAATACTAGGCCTCAAATTTATATCCAGCTAAATCTGTCCCTAGTGCTGTAGCTGGGCGAGTTATTTAGTGTCCGTTCAAGCACATTTCTTGTTCTGGGTTGAAATACAATTCCCAATTTAGCAATTTCATAATTTAGTGGTTTCTGCTATATCAGAGCTATTTGAAATCTATCCCTAAAAGGGTATATAATATTCAAGGTGCACATTGGGTCATTCAGAATAACTTCACACACACCCGCTACTGTGTATTTCCAAGTCTAATTCTGGCACTAAACCCATACCTGTCACCCAGCGCCTAAATACTAGGCCTCAAATTTATATCCCGCTAAATCTGTCCTAGTGCTGTAGCTGGGCGAGTTATTTAGTGTCCGTTCAAGCACATTTCTTGTTCTGGGTTGAAATACAATTCCCAATTTAGCAATTTCATAATTTAGTGGTTTCTGCTATATCAGAGCTATTTGAAATCTATCCCTAAAAGGGTATATAATATTCAAGGTGCACATAGGGTCATTCAGAATAACTTCACACACCCGCTACTGTGCATTTCCAAATCTAATTCTGTCACTAAACCCATACCTGTCACCCAGCGCCTAAATACTAGGCCTCAAATTTATATCCCGCTAAATCTCTCGTTACCGCTGTCCTGTTGTGGCTGGGAAAGTTATTTAGTGTCCGTCAAAGCACATTTTTTGTTCTGGGTTGAAATACAATTCCCAATTTAGCAATTTCATAATTTAGTCGTTTCTGCTATATCAGAGCTATTTGAAATCTATCCCTAAAAGGGTAGATCATATTGAAGGTGCACATAGGGTCATTCAGAATAACTTCACACACACGCTTCTGTGCATTTCCAAGTCTAATTCTGTCACTAAATCCATACCGGTCACCCAGCGCCTAAATACTAGGCCTCAAATTTATATCCCGCTGAATTTGAATACAATACATTGGGCCAAATAATATATTTGTTGTTGTGGTGAACCATAACAATGAGAAAAACATCTAGTAAGGGACGCGGACGTGGACATGGTCGTGGTGGTGTTAGTGGACCCTCTGGTGCTGGGAGAGGACGTGGCCGTTCTGCCACATCCACACGTCCTAGTGTACCAACTACCTCAGGTCCCAGTAGCCGCCAGAATTTACAGCGATATATGGTGGGGCCCAATGCCGTTCTAAGGATGGTAAGGCCTGAGCAGGTACAGGCATTAGTCAATTGGGTGGCCGACAGTGGATCCAGCACGTTCACATTATCTCCCACCCAGTCTTCTGCAGAAAGCGCACAGATGGCGCCTGAAAACCAACCCCATCAGTCTGTCACATCACCCCCATGCATACCAGGGAAACTGTCTCAGCCTCAAGTTATGCAGCAGTCTCTTATGCTGTTTGAAGACTCCGCTGGCAGGGTTTCCCAAGGGCATCCACCTAGCCCTTCCCCAGCGGTGAAAGACATAGAATGCACTGACGCACAACCACTTATGTTTCCTGATGATGAGGACATGGGAATACCACCTCAGCATGTCTCTGATGATGACGAAACACAGGTGCCAACTGCTGCGTCTTTCTGCAGTGTGCAGACTGAACAGGAGGTCAGGGATCAAGACTGGGTGGAAGACGATGCAGGGGACGATGAGGTCCTAGACCCCACATGGAATGAAGGTCGTGCCACTGACTTTCACAGTTCGGAGGAAGAGGCAGTGGTGAGACCGAGCCAACAGCGTAGCAAAAGAGGGAGCAGTGGGCAAAAGCAGAACACCCGCCGCCAAGAGACTCCGCCTGCTACTGACCGCCGCCATCTGGGACCGAGCACCCCAAAGGCAGCTTCAAGGAGTTCCCTGGCATGGCACTTCTTCAAACAATGTGCTGACGACAAGACCCGAGTGGTTTGCACGCTGTGCCATCAGAGCCTGAAGCGAGGCATTAACGTTCTGAACCTGAGCACAACCTGCATGACCAGGCACCTGCATGCAAAGCATGAACTGCAGTGGAGTAAACACCTTAAAACCAAGGAAGTCACTCAGGCTCCCCCTGCTACCTCTTCTGCTGCTGCCGCCTCGGCCTATTCTGCTGCTGCCGCCTCGGCCTCTTCCTCCGCCTCTGGAGGAACGTTGGCACCTGCCGCCCAGCAAACAGGGGATGTACCACCAACACCACCACCACCACCTCCGTCACCAAGCGTCTCAACCATGTCACACGCCAGCGTTCAGCTCTCCATCTCACAAACATTTGATAGAAAGCGTAAATTCCCACCTAGCCACCTTCGATCCCTGGCCCTGAATGCCAGCATTTCTAAACTACTGGCCTATGAAATGCTGTCATTTAGGCTGGTGGACACAGACAGCTTCAAACAGCTCATGTCGCTTGCTGTCCCACAGTATGTTGTTCCCAGCCGGCACTACTTCTCCAAGAGAGCCGTGCCTTCCCTGCACAACCAAGTATCCGATAAAATCAAGTGTGCACTGCGCAACGCCATCTGTGGCAAGGTCCACCTAACCACAGATACGTGGACCAGTAAGCACGGCCAGGGACGCTATATCTCCCTAACTGCACACTGGGTAAATGTAGTGGCAGCTGGGCCCCAGGCGGAGAGCTGTTTGGCGCACGTCCTTCCGCCGCCAAGGATCGCAGGGCAACATTCTTTGCCTCCTGTTGCCACCTCCTCCTTCTCGGCTTCCTCCTCCTCTTCTTCCACCTGCTCATCCAGTCAGCCACACACCTTCACCACCAACTTCAGCACAGCCCGGGGTAAACGTCAGCAGGCCATTCTGAAACTCATATGTTTGGGGGACAGGCCCCACACCGCACAGGAGTTGTGGCGGGGTATAGAACAACAGACCGACGAGTGGTTGCTGCCGGTGAGCCTCAAGCCCGGCCTGGTGGTGTGTGATAATGGGCGAAATCTCGTTGCAGCTCTGGGACTAGCCAATTTGACGCACATCCCTTGCTTGGCGCATGTGCTGAATTTGGTGGTGCAGAAGTTCATTCACAACTACCCCGACATGTCAGAGCTGCTGCATAAAGTGCGGGCCGTCTGTTCGCGCTTCCGGCGTTCACATCCTGCTGCTGCTCGCCTGTCTGCGCTACAGCGTAACTTCGGCCTTCCCGCTCACCGCCTCATATGCGACGTGCCCACCAGGTGGAACTCCACCTTGCACATGCTGGACAGACTGTGCGAGCAGCAGCAGGCCATAGTGGAGTTTCAGCTGCAGCACGCACGGGTCAGTCGCACTACAGAACAGCACCACTTCACCACCAATGACTGGGCCTCCATGCGAGACCTGTGTGCCCTGTTGCGCTGTTTCGAGTACTCCACCAACATGGCCAGTGGCGATGACACCGTTATCAGCGTTACAATACCACTTCTATGTCTCCTTGAGAAAACACTTAGGGCGATGATGGAAGAGGAGGTGGCCCAGGAGGAGGAGGAGGAGGAGGAGGAAGAGGGGTCATTTTTAGCACTTTCAGGCCAGTCTCTTCGAAGTGACTCAGAGGGAGGTTTTTGGCAACAGCAGAGGCCAGGTACAAATGTGGCCAGCCAGGGCCCACTACTGGAGGACGAGGAGGACGAGGATGAGGAGGAGGTGGAGGAGGATGAGGATGAAGCATGGTCACAGCGGGGTGGCACCCAACGCAGCTCGGGTCCATCACTGGTGCGTGGCTGGGGGGAAAGGCAGGACGATGACGATACGCCTCCCACAGAGGACAGCTTGTCCTTACCCCTGGGCAGCCTGGCACACATGAGCGACTACATGCTGCAGTGCCTGCGCAACGACAGCAGAGTTGCCCACATTTTAACCTGTGCGGACTACTGGGTTGCCACCCTGCTGGATCCACGCTACAAAGACAATGTGCCCACCTTACTTCCTGCACTGGAGCGTGATAGGAAGATGCGCGAGTACAAGCGCACGTTGGTAGACGCGCTACTGAGAGCATTCCCAAATGGCACAGGGGAACAAGTGGAAGCCCAAGGCCAAGGCAGAGGAGGAGCAAGAGGTCGCCAAGGCAGCTGTGTCACGGCCAGCTCCTCTGAGGGCAGGGTTAGCATGGCAGAGATGTGGAAAACTTTTGTCAACACGCCACAGCTAACTGCACCACCACCTGATACGCAACGTGTTAGCAGGAGGCAACATTTCACTAACATGGTGGAACAGTACGTGTGCACACCCCTCCACGTACTGACTGATGGTTCGGCCCCATTCAACTTCTGGGTCTCTAAATTGTCCACGTGGCCAGAGCTAGCCTTTTATGCCTTGGAGGTGCTGGCCTGCCCGGCAGCCAGCGTTTTGTCTGAACGTGTATTCAGCACGGCAGGGGGCGTCATTACAGACAAACGCAGCCGCCTGTCTACAGCCAATGTGGACAAGCTGACGTTCATAAAAATGAACCAGGCATGGATCCCACAGGACCTGTCCGTCCCTTGTCCAGATTAGACATTAACTACCTCCCCATAACCATATATTATTGGACTCCAGGGCACTTCCTCATTCAATCCTATTTTTATTTTCATTTTACCATTATATTGCGAGGCTACCCAAAGTTGAATGAACCTCTCCTCTGCCTGTGTGCTAGGCCTAAATATATGCCAATGGACTGTTGCAGTGGTGGGTGACGTGAAGCCTCATTCTCTGCTATGACATGCAGACTAATTCTCTGCTGACATGAAGACAGATTCTCTGTTACGGGACCTCCCTCCTCTGCCTGGGTGCTGGGCCTAAATATATGCCAATGGACTGTTGCAGTGGTGGGTGACGTGAAGCCTGATTCTCTGCTATGACATGCAGACTAATTCTCTGCTGACATGAAGACAGATTCTCTGTTACGGGACCTCTCTCCTCTGCCTGTGTGTGTGCTGGGCCTAAATATATGCCAATGGACTGTTGCAGTGGTGGCTGACGTGAAGCCTCATTCTCTGCTATGACATGCAGACTAATTCTCTGCTGACATGAAGCCAGATTGTCTGTTACGGGACCTCTCTCCTCTGCCTGTGTGTGTGCTGGGCCTAAATATATGCCAATGGACTGTTGCAGTGGTGGCTGACGTGAAGCCTCATTCTCTGCTATGACATGCAGACTAATTCTCTGCTGACATGAAGACAGATTCTCTGTTACGGGACCTCTCTCCTCTGCCTGTGTGTGTGCTGGGCCTAAATATATGCCAATGGACTGTTGCAGTGGTGGCTGACGTGAAGCCTCATTCTCTGCTATGACATGCAGACTAATTCTCTGCTGACATGAAGCCAGATTGTCTGTTACGGGACCTCTCTCCTCTGCCTGTGTGTGTGCTGGGCCTAAATATATGCCAATGGACTGTTGCAGTGGTGGCTGACGTGAAGCCTCATTCTCTGCTATGACATGCAGACTAATTCTCTGCTGACATGAAGACAGATTCTCTGTTACGGGACCTCCCTCCTCTGCCTGGGTGCTGGGCCTAAATATATGCCAATGGACTGTTGCAGTGGTGGCTGACGTGAAGCCTCATTCTCTGCTATGACATGCAGACTAATTCTCTGCTGACATGAAGACAGATTCTCTGTTACGGGACCTCCCTCCTCTGCCTGGGTGCTGGGCCTAAATATATGCCAATGGACTGTTGCAGTGGTGGGTGACGTGAAGCCTCATTCTCTGCTATGACATGCAGACTGATTCTCTGCTGACATGAAGCCAGATTGTCTGTTACGGGACCTCCCTCCTCTGCCTGGGTGCTGGGCCTAAATATATGCCAATGGACTGTTGCAGTGGTGGCTGACGTGAAGCCTCATTCTCTGCTATGACATGCAGACTGATTCTCTGCTGACATGAAGCCAGATTGTCTGTTACGGGACCTCTCTCCTCTGCCTGTGTGCTAGGCCTAAATATATGCCAATGGACTGTTGCAGTGGTGGCTGACGTGAAGCCTCATTCTCTGCTATGACATGCAGACTGATTCTCTGCTGACATGAAGCCAGATCGTCTGTTACGGGACCTCTCTGCTCTGCCTGTGTGCTAGGCCTAAATATATGCCAATGGACTGTTGCAGTGGTGGGTGACGTGAAGCCTCATTCTCTGCTATGACATGCAGACTGATTCTCTGCTGTCATGAAGCCAGATTGTCTGTTACGGGACCTCTCTGCTCTGCCTGTGTGCTAGGCCTAAATATATGCCAATGGACTGTTGCAGTGGTGGGTGACGTGAAGCCTCATTCTCTGCTATGACATGCAGACTGATTCTCTGCTGACATGAAGACAGATTCTCTGTTACGGGACCTCTCTCCTCTGCCTGTGTGTGTGCTGGGCCTAAATATATGCCAATGGACTGTTGCAGTGGTGGCTGACGTGAAGCCTCATTCTCTGCTATGACATGCAGACTAATTCTCTGCTGACATGAAGCCAGATTGTCTGTTACGGGACCTCTCTCCTCTGCCTGTGTGTGTGCTGGGCCTAAATATATGCCAATGGACTGTTGCAGTGGTGGCTGACGTGAAGCCTCATTCTCTGCTATGACATGCAGACTAATTCTCTGCTGACATGAAGACAGATTCTCTGTTACGGGACCTCTCTCCTCTGCCTGTGTGTGTGCTGGGCCTAAATATATGCCAATGGACTGTTGCAGCGGTGGCTGACGTGAAGCCTCATTCTCTGCTATGACATGCAGACTAATTCTCTGCTGACATGAAGCCAGATTGTCTGTTACGGGACCTCTCTCCTCTGCCTGTGTGTGTGCTGGGCCTAAATATATGCCAATGGACTGTTGCAGTGGTGGCTGACGTGAAGCCTCATTCTCTGCTATGACATGCAGACTAATTCTCTGCTGACATGAAGACAGATTCTCTGTTACGGGACCTCCCTCCTCTGCCTGGGTGCTGGGCCTAAATATATGCCAATGGACTGTTGCAGTGGTGGCTGACGTGAAGCCTCATTCTCTGCTATGACATGCAGACTAATTCTCTGCTGACATGAAGACAGATTCTCTGTTACGGGACCTCTCTCCTCTGCCTGGGTGCCGGGGCCTAAATATCTGAGAATGGACTGTTCCAGTGGTGGGTGACGGGAAGCCAGATTCTCTGCTATGGAACCTCTCTCCAATTGATTTTGGTTAATTTTTATTTATTTAATTTTTATTTTAATTCATTTCCCTATCCACATTTGTTTGCAGGGGATTTACCTACATGTTGCTGCCTTTTGCAGCCCTCTAGCTCTTTCCTGGGCTGTTTTACAGCCTTTTTAGTGCCGAAAAGTTCGGGTCCCCATTGACTTCAATGGGGTTCGGGTTCGGGACGAAGTTCGGATCGGGTTCGGATCCCGAACCCGAACATTTCCGGGATGTTCGGCCGAACTTCTCGAACCCGAACATCCAGGTGTTCGCTCAACTCTAATCATAATTAAATAAACTTTGACCCTGTACCTCACAGTCAGGAGACACATTCCAGCCAATCAGCAGCAGACCCTCCCTCCCAGACCCTCCCATCTCCAGGACAGCATCCATTTTAGATTCATTTGGAAGCTGCATTCTTAGTGAGAGGAGTGACAGTGTAGCTGCTGCTGATTTAATATGGAACCCAATAGCTAGGCTAGTGTATTCAGTTTTCATTACAGTCCTGAAAGACTCATCTGATCTCTGCTATAAGGACAGCACCCCAAAAAAGCCCCTTTTAGGGCTAGAACATCAGTTTTTTTTTTTTTTTTTTTTTTTTTCTTGCTGTGTAATCAAATTGCAGTTGCCTGCCTGCCAGCGTGTGTTTCAGGCTCACAGCCCTGCAAGTGCATAGTATCACCAGCGCAACTCATATCTGGTGTCACATTCGATTGCATATAAAGAAAAACAACTATTTTGACGGTGAATAACTAGCAGTCAGTTGCACACACGTGTTTGTGTGTTTAAGGCCCAGTGCCAGTGCATAGTGTCACTTCAGCGCCGCTCATATCTGGTGTCACATTTGATTATATTTAAAGAAAAACAACAATTTTGACTGTGAATAACTAGCATTCAGTTGCACACACGTGTTTGTGTGTTTAAGGCCCAGTGCCAGTGCATAGTGTCACTTCAGCGCCATTCATATCTGGTGTCACAGTCGATTTCATTTAAAGAAAAACAACAATTTTGACTGAGAATAACTAGCAGTCAGTTGCACACACGTGTTTGTGTGTTTAAGGCCCAGCTGTAAGTCCATAGTGTCACTTCAGCACAACTCATAACTGGTGTCACAGAAGCTTGCACGCATAGTACAACTTAACTAATCTAAAAAAAAATGAGAGGCAGAGACAGGCCACCCCGCAGGGGCCGTCGTGGTCATGGTGCTGTGATTCCCTTTGGCCCTAGAATAATGCCCAGTGTTCAGATGCCACGTACCCTGAACTCGAAAAGTTCTGAGGACATAGTTGACTGGCTAACACAGGGCAACCAATCTTCTAAAGCTTCCGCTCGGAACCTTGACGCACCATCCTCCTCCAGCTCAGCTTCGGGCACCTTTTAAGTTACCACTCGCCCGCCTGCCGCCACCACCAACACTAGCACCACAGCTGCTTCACTTGATCTGTCAGAGGAGTTATTTACACATCAGTTGGAAGAAATGAGTGTTGTGCAACCATTATTGCAAGAGGATGTAGATAACAGGGATATGTCTCAGTCAGGCAGCATTACACAGATGGATGTACGGTGTGATGATGATGATGATGTTGTACCCGCTGCTGCTTCCTTTGCTGAGTTGTCAGATACAAGTGAAGCGGTTGAGGATGACGATGTGTCCGTGGATGTCACGTGGGTGGTCGATCGAAGAGAAGTAGAACAGGGGGAAAGTCCAGATGGGGAGACAGAGAGGAGAAGGAGACGAGTTGGAAGCAGGTCGAGGTCGTCGCAAGGAGCTAGTGGCACAGTCAGACAGCATGTATCAGCACCCGGGGTCAGCCAGACAGCACGCCAATCAACGCATGCTGTTGCCACCACCAGAATGCCGTCATTGCAAAGCTCAGCAGTGTGGTATTTTTTTTTTGTATGTCTGCCTCTGATAACAGTGATGCCATTTTCTGCCTCTGATAACAGTGATGCTATTTGCAACCTGTGCCAAAAGAAACTGAGTCGTGGGAAGTCTAACACCCACCTAGATACAACTGCTTTGCGAAGGCACATGACACATCACAAACACCTGTGGGATCAAGCAGCACACAAACTGAAAGCCGCAATCCTCCTCCTGGTCCAGCATCTTCAGCCACGTCAACCACTGCTGTCCTCCTTGCCCCCTCTTAACCACCCGCCACTCCGTCTCTCGCCTTGAGCAGTTACTGATCATCTGCCCACAGTCAGGTGTCTGTCAAGGACATGTTTGAGCGTAAGAAGCCAATGTCACAGAGTCACCCCCTTGCCCGGCTGGCTTGTCGGAACATACAAGCTGGTGGAGTCTGAGGACTTCAAAAAATTTGTAGCTATTGGGACACCGCAGTGGAAGGTACCTGGTCGAAATTTCTTTGCACAAAAAGCAATCCCCAACCTGTACTCGATTGTGCAAAAGGAAGTCATGGCATGTCTGGCACACAGTGTTGGGGCAAGGGTCCATCTGACCACTGATACCTGGTCTGCAAAGCACGGTCAGGGCAGGTATATCACCTATACTGCGCAATGGGTAAACCTGCTCACGGCTGCCATGCATGGAATGCGTGGCTCTGCATAGGAATTGGTGACACCGCCACGACTTGCAGGCAGGCCTGCTGCCACCTTCTCTACTCCTCCTACTCCATCCTCTTCCATAACCTCCTCGGCTGAGTCCTCTTCTGCTGCTGCGTCTTGCTCCACATCAACAGCTCCCCCCATATCTCCCCAGGGGCTATTCCACATCCCGGATACCACAGTGTCACGCCGTCTTGGGGTTGACTTGCATGAAAGCAGAGAGTCACACCGGATTAGCACTGCTGTCCGCCATTAACGCACAGGAGGATCAGTGGCTGACTCCGCACCAACTGGAGATCAGCAAAGTGGAGTGTGACAACGTAAGCAATTTGTTTGCGGCATTGATTTTGGGCAAGTTGACACATGCTTTGTGCATAAGTACCCAGGCTCATTCAGTGCCGAAACAACATGCCAGTGAGGAACTTGATTTGCGACAGCCCGACACGTTGGAATTCAACACTCCTAATGTTCGACCGCCTGCTCCAACAAGAAAAAGCCGTCAACGAGTATTTGTATGACCGGGGTGCTAGGACAGCCTCTGCGGAGCTGGGAATTTTTTTGCCACGTTACTGGACGCTCATGCGCAATGCCTGTAGGCTCATGTGTCCATTTGAGGAGGTGACAAACCTAGTCAGTCGCACCGAAGGCACCATCAGCGACATCATCCCATTTGTTTTCTTCCCGGAGCATGCCCTGCGAAGAGTGCTGGATCAGGCCGTAGATGAGTGTGAAGAGGAAGAGTTGTGGTCATGATCACCACCAGAAACAGCCTTGTCTGCATCGCTTGCTGGACCTGCAGCAACGCTGGAAGAGGAGTCTGAGGAAGAGGAGTCAGAGGAGGAATGTGGCTTTGAGGTGGAGGAGGAAGACCAACCACAACAGGCATCCCAGGGTTCTCGTTGTCACCTATCTGGTACCCGTGGTGTTGTACGTGGCTGGGGGGAGGAACATACCTTACGTGAGATCCATGAGGACGAGGAACGGGACATGAGTAGCTCGGCATCCAACCTTGTGCAAATGGGGTCTTTCATGCTGTTGTGCCTGTTGAGGGACCCTCATATAAAAAGGCTGAAAGAGAATGACCTGTACTGGGTGGCCACGCTACTAGACCCCCGGTATAAGCAGAAAGTGCCTGAAATGTTACCGATTACCAGAAGTCGGAAAGGATGCAGCCGTTCCAAAATAAATTTAAAAGTATGCTTTACACAGCGTATAAGGGTGATGTCACAGCACAACGGGAATCTAACAGGGAAGAGGTGAAAGTAATCCACCTCCTCCCACGACCACGCCGGCAAGGACAGGACGCTTTACAGAAGTGTTGATGGAGGACATGCAGAGCTTTTTAAATCCTATGCATCGCCACAGCCCTTCGGGGTCCACCCTCAGAGAACGACTCGACCGACAGGTAGCAGACTACCTCGCCTTAACTGCAGATATCGACACTCTGAGGAGCGATGAACCCCTTGACTACTGGGTGTGCAGGCTTGACCTGTGGCCTGAGCTATCCCAATTTGTGATTGAACTTCTGGCCTACCCCGCTTCAAGTGTCCTGTCAGAAAGGACCTTCAGTGCGGCAGGAGGTATTGTCACTGAGAAGAGAAGTCGCCTAGGTCAAAAAAGTCTAGATTACCTCACCTTTATAAAGATGAATGAGGGATGGATCCCGAAGGGACTGACAGTGGGCGATACATTCGACTAAAAAAGGCATGATGAGATGAGCTGCATTGGGCTAAAAATGGTCCACACGCTGCTGTATTTTATCTTTGAATGCCGGATGACTTGCGTGACTAATCCGCCACCAACTAGGGTTCAAGCCGCAATGTTTTAGGGCACTTTCTGCCTGGGAAACATCAATTTTTCTGGCCGCTGCGGCTGCAACAATACCAAATTTTTCAGGCATGTGTACATGCCTAATTTTCATACATGTGTCAATTCCCCTTCGTGATCGTTACCTTGTTGTGGTGAAGGGGCTTGCTTATCACAATGAAGCGACTACCTCTATGAGTGTGTTGGCAATGGCAATGTTGGCACACCCCAGATGATAAGGTTGTTGCTTTATTGTGAACACACCAAAAGCGATCGGCTGGATAATTTTGCATAGAAAAAACATTCATTTTCTTTGTGATCATCTAAGGTGATCATTAAAGCCTACTAGGCCAACAATGGGCCCACAATGCAGAATCATTGTTTTCTGGGTCACTTAACTGTCACTGAACTACTTCAGCACGACCATAGGCTTTGAAAAACTCTGATCGCCTGCAATCTCCTAAACGTGCGCACGAGCACAGTCATCACTGCACCAAGATTGATACATAGAGGTATAAAATTTATGTCATGAGTGTGTCAACTACTGACAACTCTTTGCGGTTGTCTAAAATCTATTCCATACATGTCCCCTGATAGGAGAAGTAGAAGGGATTAAACTGATAGGAATAGTACTACTTAACACACCTTATAATAATAATAATAATAATAATAATAGAAGACGTAACAGGGATTAAACTGATAGCTATAGTACTACTTAACACACCACTCATATCTGGTGGCACACACAGTATATTACACGCGCAGTGCCCCAAATTGGAATTAAGAGGACCGACCAAGCATCTTTTTCCATCTCCCGGTTCCTAAAATCTATTCCATACACGTCCCCTGATGGGAGACTTAACAGGGATTAAACTAATAGGAATAGTACTACTTAACACACCTTATAATAATAATACTAGTGAACGTAACAGGAATTAAACTGATAGGAATAGTACTAATTAACACACCACACATATTGGGATTGCACAGTACATTACACGGCGCACGCGCAGTGCCCCAAATTGGAATTAAGAGGACCGACCAAGCATCTTTTTCCATCTCCCAGTTCCTAAAATCGATGCCATATACACGTCCCCTGATAGGGGATGTAATAGGGATTAAACTGATAGGAATAGTACTACTTAACACACCACTCATATCTGGTGGCACATTAGATTCCACGCGCAGTGCCCTAAATTGGAAGTAGGAGGACAGACCAAGCATCTTTTTCCATCTCCCGGTTCCTAAAATCGATGCCATATACATGTCCCCTGATAGGGGACGTAACAAGGATTAGACTGATAGGAATAGTACTACTTAACACACCACTCATATCTGGTGGCACACACAGTAGATTGCACGTGCAGTGCCCCAAATTGGAATTAAGAGGACCGACCAAGCATCTTTTTCCATCTCCCGGTTCCTAAAATCGATGCCATATACACGTCCCCTAATAGGGGACGTAACAGGGATTAAACTGATAGGAATAGTACTACTTAACACACCACTTATATCTGGTGGCAAAGTAGATTGCATGCGCAGTGCCCCAAATTGGAAGTAGGAGGACCGACCAAGCATCTTTTTCTATCTCCCGGTTCCTAAAATTGATGCCATATACACGTCCCCTGATAGGAATAGTACTGCTTAACACACCTTATAATATCGCAGAGAGAGGCAACACAGAGAGAGGAGTCTGAAGAAGAGGAGTCAGAGGAGGAAGGTGGCTTTGAGGAGGTGGAAGACCAAGCACAGCAGGCGTCCCAGGGGGCTTGTTGTCACCTTTCGGAGATACTTGGTATTGTACGTGGCTGGGTGGAGGAAGAGACCTTCAATGACATCGGTGAGGACAAGGAACGGGACATGGCTAGCTTGGTATCCAACCTTGTGCAAATGGGGAGTTTGCTGTTGTGAAAATGGACTGTTTGCGATTGTTTGCGGTGCGTTAAACAGGGAGTTTGGTCTGTCATAGTTTGGTCTGTCACTGTGAAGCGGGCGTAACCGTTACACTACCTGATCGATACAACATCATTCCTAATGTTTTAAAGCACGTTATTCCCAAAAAATCTAGCAATGATAGGGGATTTATGCCCTTTATGGATTAAAACCCGACTCTGCGTCAACTAAGTGATTTTCCATTGGAGTTTTGCCATGGATCCCCCTCCGGCATGCAACAGTCCAGGTGTTAGTCCCCTTGAAACAACCTTTTGATCACTATTGTGGCCAGAAAGAGTCCCTGTGGGTTTTAAAATTTGCCTGCCTATTGAAGTCTATGGCGGTTTGCGAACCGTTCGTGAACATTTGCGGAAAATCACCTTCGCCGTTCGCAAACGGAAAATTTTATGTTTGCGACATCTCTATATATCATATCCTAGTGATGCAGCTATTATAGCTGAGTGGTTAAGTGCCTTGCCTCTAATGCAAAAGGTTGTGAGTTTGAATCCCGGCAGAAACTTTTCTAAAATAGATTGAAAGGGTGTCCCCAAGCACTGACTCCATATATGGACATAGCTATATATGGGACTCCTAAACCGCAGACTTACACTGAGTGATTCCCTCACTGTACAGCGATCCTTGCATAAAAATAGAGCCTAAATTAGATTAAATACACCGACTCGAGCGTCGCGCTCGAGCACACGTGGTGTTATGCCAAGCATAGCGATGCTTGAGCCAAACTGGTGTTCAGCCGAGCATGCTCGCTCAACACTAATAAGTATGCCTAAATTAATTCAGCACTTGGAAAGCATTGAATAATTTTGAACAGAACGAGTTTTACTCCAACAATTACCTGATCTACATCAAAGTTTGCATAGTAAACAGTGTATGAAAATGTATTGGAATAGCAAAATGTAAAAAAGCCTTGTTTTTCAGTTTAAAAGTCTTAGTTGAGCAAGGCCCAATACTGTTAAAAGTGCTTCAGGCATCTGCTTTTGTGTTTGTGAACAGTCATATTTTCCCGTTGCAAAAACTAGCAGGAGTCCCATATCATGTTGGGATTCCAACGGCCTTGATACCTGTTCTCCATTGTAGAAATATTTTTATGGAACCGCTCTCCATGTTCGTCACTTGCATGTAAAAAATTGGGTGGGAAAAAGTCAAGATGGGAATGTAGGAAATGCACCTAAAATGACATTCGGCAGCCAAGTTGTTCATATGCTGTAAGCATGTTGTCTACTAATTCAGCATAGTTTGCAGCTCATCTGTTTACATGGAAGTTCTGCACTACTAGCATAAATGCATCCCAAGCTGCAAGTTCCAGAGGGTTGAGTTTTGTTTTGAATGTGTCATCATGCATTAGTTTGTTGATTTCGGGGCAAATAAAAATTCTGGCCTTTATTTAAGCATCAGTTTTCAGTGTGCTAAACTTCTCCTTCAAATACTGGAAACCATTTTCATCGCGATCAAGTGTAATTACAACATTTTTAATTAAACCAAGTTTAATGTGAAGTGGTAGAAGATAAACCTGAAGTGGATCGACCAGTGATTTGTGTTGTACATTGTACTGACTAACTGTGTGCTCGACTCTGAGAGGCCACTTTCTCATTTTGTAATGATTGTTGTCACCATGACTGTTCCATAGGCACAAAAAACACATATGCTTTGTGTACCCTAACTTTAGGCCAAGCAGCTCTGCTACCACTTTCAGGTCAGCACAAATTTTCAATTTATGTTCTGAGTATTTGATCATTTTCAAAATGAACTCCATAGAAATATGGGTCTCTTTCATTCCGCACGAGCCAATGGTTTTTTGTTACCATTGTGCAACAAGACAGCTTTCAAGCTTGTTTTGCTAGAGTCTATGAATAGCCTCCATTCATAGGGAACATATTTACCATCTAAATCCATCATAAGACCATTTACATCAGTTCAAAAACAGACATCACTTTCCATTGCATAGTATGTGGTGCCTCGTTGTGGTGCCTCGTTATAGCAAATTCCATTACTGAAATCTAGAAGCTAGCAGTTCTGACTTTTCTTTAGATAAAGACAGACCTATTACCAGATCATCTAAATCTGATTGGCTTAGCAAGTGCGGCTGACCCTCCAGTTGTCTTCGAACAGGAAATACATTGTAACAATCAACATCTTCTTCTTAATCGGGATCAGAACCATCTGTTTCAATTGCCGTTCCTGCTGTGGGAGAGGCAGGCACTGGATTTTCTACATTATGTGGTACTGGTTTAAGAGCAGACTCACAATCAGGATACACAATTTGTGACATGCTTCTCTTTGAATATCCGGCGATTTTAGTCATGCAAGAGTAACAGTCTGAATGGTGATTTTTCTGCTCACGCCAAACTGTAGGCACTGAAAAAGCCATTCCATTCCTTTTACCATTCAACCACTGCGTTAGCCCAGAGTATCACACAGTGCAACAAACATGAGGTGCCCAGATTTTATCTTGAACTCCAATTTTACAGTCAAAGTAATACTTGTAAGCAAGACGCACTCGCTTTGTCAGATTCTTGCGCTGATCATAAGTACTGAATTTGCCACATATGTAGCAGAAATTGTCTGGATCATTAGCACATTTACGTTTATCAATCTTAACTTTCAAAACTGATAGCACTATAACAGATCACTTTATCAAAATCTGTCCTGCTTGCCTTATATACTTACTGCTCACATCAGCCTGAGTGAGTCCGGACAGCTCTCGACATGTCCATTGGAATATTTCCAATATAATGCATTAATATTATAACTGAATAGCCTTTGCATGTATAGTTTAAAATCTAGACGTGTCAAGCAAATTCTGAGTTCATATTTGGAATCAGTGCGCTTATGTTAGTATAAATCACATATTTTTCTCTCCTAATTGTAAAGAACTCTTGAGCATAGGCTGCAATTGGATCTAACATACAATTATATATTTAACTATACAAGTAGTATTAATAATTTTCATTTGAAATTAAACTACTACATTAAGTGAATCAAATTGCAAAGGAAAAAAAACAAGACTTTAGAGGAATATTAACAGGAAGCAAATATCTGAGCGGAACTTAATATCTCCACAAGTTCTTAAGAAATCAATAGCACTATGGGAAGTCAGGTGGATTGGGGATTATTTCTGCTCGGTTAAAAATCCTCCTACTAGAATTTAATTACGTGGTGCTCTAAATTATAATTTCTTCTTGATAAACAAGTAAACTGTTATATCTATAAAAATAAATGGGAGATTAATTGCATTAACATAAAGAGGTAAAGACTTTTCATCCATTTTTGTCGGATATGTTATGTTAGACAGAAGAAAGTCCCAAAGTATAAAATAATGGATCTCCGACGGAAATGACAGATAAACAGAAAACAGGTGAAAATGAATGCAAAACGTGCACGATGGATGCTCAAAATAAATATTTATTTATTTTTCATTCCTCTGACAGATCAGATGAACGGAAAACAAAACAGTGATGTGAACCCTGCCTAAGGCTACTTTCACATCTGCTCTTTCCCTTTCCACTATTTAGATCTGTCATAGGATTCCGTTATAGGATTTGCTTCCGTTTTGTCCCCATTCATTGTCAATGGGGACAAAACTGAACAGAGCAAAACGGAATGCACCAGAATGCATTCTGTAATCCCCATCGTGGACAGAATAATGCCGCAACGATGTGGTGTGGAGCAAGATGGATCTGTCATGACTTACAATGTAAGTCAATAGGGATGATTCGTTTTCTCGCACACAATAGAAAACAGATCCGTCTCCCATTGACTTTCAATGGTGTGGATGAAATTGGTCCTACCATTATCCCGAAGAGTCTGGTGCAAAAAAGTTAACAACATTTTCAATGGATTTCAATGGCTTTTGTCACGGGATAACACTGTGCCATGTGTTATCAGAGTCAATTTCAGCTCAGCTACATCTGTATATGATCTGATGAAGGGTTGAAACTTTTTTATTTTATTTTTTTTGTGCTTGAATGATGTTTGTTAAAGTCCCTTATGGTGTTTCTTCAGGTACTATTAGCAACCACCTGAGAGTTTACGTGAAGTGATTATTGTTTGGGTGCAAGTCAGGGAAAGACTAGGTATCATGCAGCAGGGCTTTGCTTAAACAAGGCCCTATGAGTCAATACCATGAGGCATGATGCGATTCTGTAAATAGTTTTCAGTAAAAGTTTCTTACTATTTTGTGTGTACAGCAAGTATGCAGCTCTATATGTATTCATGGTAACAGACAACAAGCCAACCCTGTGTAGTATGATTTGGTCTATAAGCAAGGACCAAGATATACATAAAAGGGAGTAACCTTTTATGTATACCTTGGTCCTTGCTTATAGACCAAATGTATGTTAGAAATGAGCAGAGGACAAATGGAAGGGGAGTGGATGTTAACAAGAAGGATCGACTACACAGGGTTTCTGTTTGTTGTCTGTTACCATAGGAAAATACATATAATCATGGTGACTACAAAATAGTAGGACATTTTATGTAAAATTACTTTCCAATCTATTTCATTTTATATTTTCATTTCAATCGTTTTTTTTTTTTTTTTTTTAAGAGCAAGTGCTTTAGTCACATCAATACTGCTTAGTACATGTTCTATTATGTCAATGAATGATCTCTTCTTCCCAGGACTCTGCAGAAGAGGAAACTGCAGAATACAAGTCAAATTAAGGCCAGATACAATCTTATCCCACCTGTACACACATGATAGCTTATCCTGAAAAGTTGTCGGAACTACAGCAGCGGGGGACTGGTGCAGGTATCAATTCTTTTATTTATTTTTTATTTTAACAATTTTTATTGTTTTATATGCAAATATACTTCATCTTTGCATATACTCATTACACAAGATGTAGTGTTAAAGTTAGTTACAAATGAAGAGCATAATGATGTACACATAACATCAATAAACATAACTTAAAATAAACCAGTAAGTAAGGCATGGGTGATAAAGGACACTAGTCATAACCTGAACAGAGAGAATAGTGGTAATCAGGGAAACTGTCTAAACCATATCGAGAGAAAGGTGGATCTAGTACGTTGCTCCCAATGGGAGATCTCTTCCAACCTGTAAATCTGGGCTACTTTATTGGTTCAATGCTCTATGGATGGTACTTCAGGAGAGAGCCAGAAAGTAGGCAAAAGCACTCCTGCAGCGGCTAACATTAAGGAATATATAGAGAAGTTCTATGAGTACCCACTGCCCTGATGCCAATAGTAAGCAGAGTCAGGTCAGGAGTACATGGGAAGGATGTCCAGAAAATCTGGTTACAGAGTCTGACAATTTTAGACCACCAGTCTTTAATTATTGTGCAGGACCACCAGATAAGAAAAAAGGTGCCTTTTTTCTATTTGGCAGAAGCGTTGGGTTTAAAAAGGGAGGTCTTGTCAGGAGTCTTATACCATCGAGCCAGAACCTTATACCCATTTTCCTGGATACGGACACATCGAGAGATTTTATGAGGAGTAACAAATATTTTTGTAATTTCACTGGGGGACAATTGGCGTTTAAAATCTTTCTCCCATAAACCAATAACAGCAGGTTTAACCTCGAGGGATGTAGATTTAAGACTCTTGTAAATTGTCAATATAATTTTCAAGGGGGTAGCTGATCCTCCTATTATTCTCTCAAACCAATTAAACTTCTTCTGGGGTTGTGTTCCTCGTAGGAGACTAAGTGACTTTGATCTAAAGAAGCTCAGAAGGGGAATATTGGCGATGTGTATTTTGAATAGTGATTGGACAGCAGAATCAGATAAAATACAATCATCTTGGTCTAGCATCTCTGCCAAAGGTGTAGAAGAGGATCTAAGAGAGACCGGGCAGCTCTCCCTCAGTTCTCTAGGAGCTAAGGCTAAGACTTCTTTCAAGAGCAAGAGAGGGGAAGGCGTTCTTATTGCCCCTCAGCCATCCAAAAACCATTTCCAAACTTGAAAAGCGTTTTGAATCATAGGATTTCATAGAGTGTTGGGTAGTGGAAGGGTCCTGCCTGTCAGTAGGAGAGCCCTAATGGAAGTTGGGAAGAAGGTATTTTCAAGCTTGAGCCATAGTTTATAAGAGGGGTTTCTGATCCAATCTACTACTCTAGCAAGATGCATGGCCCTCATATACATTTCAGGGTCCGGTAGACTTATACTGCCCCTACATTTAGGTTTGGTTAGTGTGTCAAAGGATATCCGCGGCCGCTTTTCCTGCCAAATAAATCTCTGTATGTGTTTATTCAAGGAGCAGAAAAAATACTTGTGAATCTTGATAGGCAGGGTTTGCAACAAGTAAGTAAGTCTGGGCATCACTAAGGACATAAGAATATTTTTCCTGCCAAACCAGGATAAATAAGGAAAGTTCAATGAGTCAAGCTGGGCAACCATGGATTTCAACAGTGGTAAGTATTTAGCCTATATAAATCAGAGAGGTGAGGGGATAGCTTTAAGCCTAAATATGTCAGTTGTTGTGTGCTCCAATCAAAAGGGGAGTTTGTCTGTAGGACGGAGAGCGTAGAGGAGGAGAGGCCAACATGAAGCACCTGAGATTTAGATGGATTAATCTTAAAATTGGATAGGGAACCAAAAAAGGTCAAGAGTCAACAGAATAATGGGAAGGGACATATTGGGATTTGTTGTGAGGATAAAAAGATCATCTGCAAATGCAGCTAACTTGGTGTCCTGGCCCTCTACTGGGAGTCCCCTAATCTTTTTCTTTTGCCTGAGAGCCTGAAGCTAAGACAAGCCATAACTAAGACAAAGAGAAGAGGTTAGAGTGGGCATCCATGCCTTGTTCTATTTTTAATACAGAACCTATTTGACATAACTTCATTAACCAATACGGACGCCGAAGAGTTGTAGTACATAGCAAACACAGAATTAATAAAAGGCTCTAGTATCATAAACTTAGACAATGTTAGTCTAATGTAGGTCCAGTCTACGCAATCAAAGACCTTTTTGGTGTCCATACCAAGCAGGACCAAAGGAATAGCTCTGCTGGAGGTAAAATATAAGGAGTTTAACCTCTTCAGGACACATGACGTACCGGTACGTCATGATGCCCTGGTACTTAAGGACACATGACGTACCGGTACGTCATGTGTTGTTTCGATCACTGCCGCCCGGCTGGCAGTGATCGGAACAAGGTGCCTGCACAAATCATTGAGCAGGCACCTAGGCTAAATGCGCGGGGGGGTCCCGTGACCCCCCCATGTCGGCGATCGCAACAAACCGCAGGTCAATTCAGACCTGCGGTTTGATGCGCTTTTTGCCGTTTCTGATCCCCGCGGTCCCTGACCGCGGGGATCAGAAACTTTACAATGCCCAGAATATATATGTTATTCCTCCCCCTGCACCCCTGAATGATATTATGTGGGCGGGTGGTGCAGGGGGAGGGTTGCGGGCGGTGCGGGCGGTGCGGGAGGCGGGCGTGGCGGGAGGCGGGATCGCGATCCCCCGCCCGCCTCCCATTGCGTAATCGTTGGTGTAGAGTGGGTATACCAGGGTGCCAGCACATTGCTGGCACCCTGGTATAAACGGCTGACATTGTTGATGCGATGTCAGCCGTTTAACCCCTTCCATGGAAAAGGTTAACAGCGCAGGGAGCTCCCCCCCTCTCCGATCGGGGGGCTGCTGTGCCTTTGCAGCCCCCCGATGGGAGAGGGAGAGAGCCCCCAGACAGCCCCCCGACACCCCAGTCCTTACCCTTCCCCGTCTGCGAAGTTGTGGCAGACGGAGAAGGTTCCCATGGCAACAGGACGCCTGCTCAGGCGTCCTGCTGTCCATGGTGCTGAACAGATCTGTGCTGAAAGCATAGATCTGTTCAGTGTAAGTAAAATACAGTGCAGTACCCTATATAGAGTACAGTACTGTATTATATAGACATCAGACCCACTGGATCTTCAAGAACCAAGTGGGTCTGGGTAAAAAAAAAAGTTAAAAAAAGTGAAAAAAAAGTAAAAATCAAAAAACACTTTTATCACTGATTAAAAATGAAAAAAATTAAATTCCCTACACATGTTTGGTATCGCCGCGTCCGTAACGACCTGATCTATAAAACGGTAATGTTACTTTACCCGAACGGTGAACGCCATAAAAATAAAAAATTAAAAACTATGATAAAATAGAAATTTTGCCCACCTTACTTCATAAAGTAATCAAAAGTGATCAAAAAAGTCGCATGTACGCCAAAATTGTAACAATCAAACCGTCATCTCATCCCGCAAAAAATGAGACCCTACTTAAGATAATCTCCCAAAAACTGAAAAAACTATGGCTCTTAGACTATGAAAACACTAAAACATCATTTTTTTTGTTTCAAAAATGAAATCATTGTGTAAAACTTACATAAATAAAAAAAAGTATACATATTGGGTATTGCCGCGTCCGTATGGACCGGCTCTATAAAAATATCACATGACCTAACTCCTCAGGTGACCACCGTAAAAAAATAAAAATAAAAACGGTGTAAAAAAAGCAATTTTTGGTCATCTTACATCACAAAAAGTGCAATAGCAAGCGATCAAAAAATCATATGCACCCCAAAATAGTGCCAATAAAACAGTCATCTCATCCCGCAAAAAATGAGACCCTACTCAAGATAATCGTCCAAAAACTGAAACAACTATGGCTCTTAGACTATGTAGACACTAAAACTTTTTTTGTTTTAAAAATGAAATCATTGTGTAAAACTTACATAAATAAAAAAATTGTATACATATTATGTATCGCCACGTCCGTGACAACCTGCTCTATAAAATTACCACATGATCTACCCTGTCAGATGAATGTTGTAAATAACAAAAAAAAAAACTGTGCCAAAAAGGTATTTCTTGTTACCTTGCCGCACAAAAAGTGTAATATAGAGCAACCAAAAATCATATGTACCCTAAACTAGTACCAACAATACTGCCACCCTATCCCGTAGTTTCTAAAATGGGGTCACTTTTTTTGAGTTTCTACTCTAGGGGTGCATCAGGGGGGCTTCAAATGGGACATGGTGTCAAAAAACCAGTCCAGCAAAATCTGCCTTCCAAAAACCGTATGGCATTCCTTTCCTTCTGCGCCCCGCCGTGTGCCCGTACAGTGGTTTACGACCACATATGGGGTGTTTCTGTAAACTACAGAATTAGGGCCATGAATAATGAGTTTTGTTTGGCTGTTAACCCTTTCTTTGTAACTGGAAAAAAAATATTAAAATGGAAAATCTGCCAAAAAAGTGAAATTTGGAAATTGTATCTCTATTTTCCATTAAATCTTGTGCAACACCTAAAGGGTTAAAAATGTATGTAAAATCAGTTTTGAATACCTTGAGGGATGTAGTTTCTTAGATGGGGTCACTTTTATGGAGTTTCTACTCTAGGGGTGCATCAGGGGGCTTCAAATGGGACATGGCGTCAAAAAACCAGTCCAGCAAAATCTGACTTCCAAAAACCAAACGGCGCACCTTTCACTCTACGCCCCGCTGTGTGGCCGTACAGTAGTTTACGGCCACATATGGGGTGTTTATGTAAACGGCAGAGTCAGGGCAATAAAGATACAGTCTTGTTTGGCTGTTAACCCTTGCTTTGTTAGTGGAAAAAATGGGTTAAAATGGAAAATAAGGCAAAAAAATGAAATTTTCAAATTTCATCCCCATTTGCCAATAACTCTTGTGCAACACCTAAAGGGTTAACGACGTATGTAAAATCAGTTTTGAATACCTTGAGGGTTGTAGTTTCTTAGATGGGGTCACTTTTATGGAGTTTCTACTCTAGGGGTGCATCAGGGGGCTTCAAATGGGACATGGTGTAAATAAACCAGTCCATAAAAATCAGCCTTTCAAAAACCAAACGGCGCACCTTTCACTGTACGCCCCGCTGTGTGGCCGTACAGTAGTTTACAGCCACATATTGGGTGTTTCTGTAAACGGCAGAGTCAGGGCAATAAAGATACAGTCTTGTTTGGCTGTTAACCCTTGCTTTGTTAGTGGAAAAAATGGGTGAAAATGGAAAAATAGACAAAAAAATGAAATTCTCAAATTTCATCCCCATTTGCCAATAACTCTTGTGCAACACCTAAAGGGTTAACGACGTATGTAAAATCAGTTTTAAATACCTTGAGGGGTGTAGTTTCTTAGATGGGGTCATTTTTGGGAGTTTTCTATTATCTAAGCCTCACAATATGACTTCAAACCTGAACTGGTCCATAAAAAGTGGGATTTTGAAGATTTCTGAAAATTTTCAAAATTTGCTTCTAAACTTCTAAGCCTTGTAACATCCCCAAAAAATAAAATATCATTCCCAAAATGCTACAAACATGAAGTAAACATATGGGGAATGTAAAATCATCACAATTTTTGGGGGTATTACTATGTATTACAGAAGTAGAGAAACTGAAACTTTGAAATTTGAAAATTTTTGAGATTTTTTGGTAAATTAGGTATTATTTTGTGCAAAAAAAATAATTTTTTTTACTTAATTTTACCAGTGTCATGAAGTACAATATGTGACGAAAAAACAATCTCAGAACGGCCTGGATAAGTCAAAGCGTTTTAAAGTTATCAGCACTTAAAGTGACACTGGTCAGATTTGCAAAAAATGGCCTGGTCCTAAGGTGTAAAAAGGCTGTGTCCCTAAGGGGTTAAGACTTTACTGGTATCATCTTTCCTTCACGTCCCTTAACAAAGCCCACCTGATCTGGATGAATTAACTCAGGCAAAAGGGATTGGAGTCCAGATGATAACATTTTAGCAATAATTTAAGATCAGTGTTTAAAAGGGAGATAGGGCGATAATTGGAACAGAGGGCGAGATCTTTACCCTCCTTGGGGATGATAGTTATGGTGGCTCTAGTCATTTCCGCAGAGACCGGTTGGTTCTGCATAGTGAGGTTGCAGACTGGGAGAAGAAATGGTAGAAGTATGCTTTTGAAGGCGGAGTAATAAGATAGCGGTAAGCCATCTGGGCCGGGGCATTTTCACATTGGTGATGTTTTAACTGCAAGAGATAGTTCCTCCATTGTAAAGGGTTTCGGTAAAGTATTGCATTGCTCAGATGATAAAGATGGGAGAGCTAAGGTGTCTAAGAATGAGCTAATGTTGGCCTCTCTCCCCAAGAGGGGATCTGATTGTTCTGAGGGGGGGAAGATTATATAGAGACTCATAAAAAGTTTAAACTGTTCCGCAATTTCCTCTGCTCTAAATAATTGAGAACCCTGTGGTGATTTAATGCAATGAACATAGCAGGAGTTTCTTCTTTGTTTTATTCTCTGCATCATAAACTTTGAAGCCTTGTTACCATGGGCAAATATTTTTTACTGAGAGAATAAATAAAACTTAGCTGAACGTTCATTAAGAACATTTTTCAGTTCAGTTCTAAGAGAAGAAAGTTCCACTAGGTGCCGCACCAATAGGGATTGTTTGTGAGCCTTTTCCAAAATGTGTATTTGTGACAACAAAGCAGATAATCTTTTTTACGACTCCTTCTTAAGAAAGGAGCAGAGGCTAATTAACTTCCCTCTTATAGAAACTTTGTGAGCGTCCCAAAGAACTTGGGGGGAAATGTCAGAGGTATTATTGATAAAAAAAAGTATTCTTCCAAATAGGAAGAAATATGTTGTTTATGTTTTACATTACCAAAAAAAACGACTCATTGAATCTCCAGCATGTGCTCCCACCAGACCCAGTGGTTGGTTGAATGGCCTAAAAGATAGGTGAGTGATCGGAGAGTGTCATGTCACCAATCCAGGAGGAGAAGCAGAACCGCAGATGTTCCTTTGACACATGTTCCTTTTTTAATCCAGAGGAAAAACAAACCAGGCTGGTGTAGTGAGCTTCATTTATATTTATTTAGGCAGATATATAACGTGAATTTGACCGCGACGCGTGTTTGATTAAGTGTGTGGTTGTGTAAGTGTGTGACTTAAGATTAAGTGACTTTAGATTCAGGGACTTCAGTGGGGGACTTCAATTAGCCAGTCTCTTATTACTATATTATATTGTATTTTTTGCTTTTGTGGTGTAATCCCCATTTAGTATGTGTTGCACAATTGACAACGCAGACCAGTGCACATCTTGAATGATGTATGCAGTCCTGGAACAGCCTTTCGAGGGTGTATTTCTTTGTTGTGAGGAAATTATCAGTTTGGAATCGCAAATCGAGTCTCTAAACGGGCAAGTTGCAACACTGAGAGGCATTGACAATTTGCAAAAGAGTTTGCTTCTCACCAAGCAAGCACTCTTTGGGGTAGATGAGGGGAAGGGTGACAGAGAGGAGGCTGAGGAAAGTGAGGTAGCTAGCTGGGTAACAGTTAGAAAGTGGGGTAGAGGGAATAGTGCCAGGGAGGCTAGCCCTGATCTGACACACCCCAAGTTTCCACGTTTGGCAGATGAGGATGATGTCAATCCAGGGATGGCACTGCTACAGCCAGACACTTCCTCTGCCAGTCAGGGGAATGTCAGCTCCAGTAAGCAGGGTACCAGGAGAGCAGGGCAGGTCAGACAGGTGCTGGTAGTGGAAGACTCCATTATTAGGGGAACAGGGAACAGATAGGGCAATGTGTCACAACGACCGTGATTACTGAACAGTGTTCTGTCTACCTGGCGCTAGAGTACTACACATCGCGGATCGGGTTGACAGATTATTGTGAGGGGCTGGAGAAGATCCAGCGGTCATGGTCCATATCAGAACCAATGACAAAGTTAGAGGTAGGTTGAGAGTCCTTAAAAAGGATTTCAGGGAATTAGGTCAAAAGCTTAGGGCAAGGACCTCAAAGGTAGTATTTTCCGAAATACTACCTGTACCACGGGCCACACAAGAAAGGCAGGGGGAGATTAGGGAGATTAACAAGTGGCTCAAGAACTGGTGTAGGAAGGAGGAGTTTGGGTTCCTGGAGAACTGGGACGACTTCTCTATCGACTACAGGCTCTATCGTAAGGATGGGCTGCACCTCAATGGGGAAAGTGCAGCTGTGTTGGGGAAAAAGATGGCTAGAAGGCTGGAGGAGTGTTTAAACTAGGGACTGGGTGGGAGGGAAATTACATTATAGGAGGGGAAGATAGTGCAGATAGTCTTGGATATGGTGCTTATAAACAAATGATAATACTCTATGAAATACAATGCAAACCCCCCTTTAGGCAGCCCCCCTTCCCCCAGCCCAACAATTATACCAATCCGGGAATCTAGAAAAAGAGAGAATGGGGTAGTGACCATGTTTAAAATGAGTTTCCTGAAGGAAAGTAATAGTGCAATTTTCCTTTCTCAATAGGGAGAACATTTGGCATCTCTTGGAGGGGGGCCCCAGTCCTTTAACATTATAAGAAACAATTCTTAGATCTGCCATATGGTTGACATCAGATTGAAGAGGAGCGACCGGTTCTGCCTCGAGAGGGGAGCACTCCCCAGGACCATGTCGGGTATTAATTTCATCTAAGATATGAAATCATAAAAAAATTATGATTTAATATTTTTATGAAATATGGAAAATGAAAAATGAAAAATTTAATTGGCGGACATATAAACGCCAGTTCTTTTATTGATGAGATCTAAAGTTAATTTGTGCAGCTAATGAAACAGGGTGCAATTAATTATACAAAATATAATTTATTATAAATACAAACAGAAAACATGGCATACAAATGAATACAAAGATAATATCAAAATTGACCATAAGATGGTGCTCCACCGTTTACAGGCTGACTTAAGTACAATACAATACTACTTTTTCCTTTTATCAAATTATTACCGATTAATATACTGGTAATCAAAATATTATAATGTAACAACAACAACAACAAAGAAAACAATAGAAATGAATCTGTGGAAAATCCCTTATGCTCAATCAGAGAATATGGCAGTAAGAGACACCTTATAAATACGCCCGTTGACCTAACTACGGATAATAAAATCCGATCAGAGATTCCACTCTGATAGCAATATTACAGGAATTCTAATGATGTGCACGTTCATTAAAATTTCCCGTAAAATTATTGTTTTAACACTATAGACCCACTAATAATGGGGTCTCAACTATATGCCAATTGGAGCGATTTATAATTACTGCAAGTAAAATAGATCATACATTACCCCTGGCTTTGGGATAAAGAGCTTTTAGAAGGGACCCAGCTTTCCAAGATTCAGATCTATCCCGTCCTGTGGTATGTTCCTGGTGTGTGAAGTGATGCTGATGTATCAATTCCCAAGTGTTCTCCCTGAAGAAGTTCCAAGTGATGTTTGGCTCAAGTCCTCTTTGTCTCAAGTGATTTTTCAAGTGATCTTAGTTCTTCCTTTTTTCCTCCCAAAACTGGATCAGATATCCTAATCCTTATCTATGCCCATCCCCTCTTGGATTAGGGATTTCCAATTAGATAAGGTGGGTGTGACGTATGGTAATCATGGGGATGATGTCATTTAATTGGCATTCCTTCTGCCCATCTACCACTTGATGGCACTGTTGTATCATATAGCAATTTTTAGAATTAACATATATATCCGGCTTTATTACACCTCTTAACCTTTGGTCTCTCCCAACTTAAATCAATTAGGAGGTACTCTTTCTGACACTTTAGGATCACTTTCCCAACATCACGGATCCATTTTGACAGTCAACAGACCATCTTATTTATGGTCAGATAAGAGAACCATAAACTTCTAGCTTTTGCCCTGGTTTGTATACACCTAATTGTCACAGCTATTTGAGTAATGATGACCCCGGTAGTTGAGACAGTTTATGTGAGACCCATTACATTCTCTTAAGATACCACATCTGTTGGCAATAACTTTTAAAACAATATACATTGTATGCCAGTGACCATTCCTTCTCTGGCTTATTCCAACAGAGAGTTTGGCCTCTTAAAGGTAATGTGAATCTCCATTTTGGTTCTAATATTGTCAGACCTTAATGTGCAGATATACATATGCCCGACAAATCCCCCTTCATTCCAAAATATTCCATAAAATGTGAATGCATTTGGAATGTAATAAAGGGCTTTCCATATATTTTTTTTTTCCGATGCGTAGACTTGGCTTATAGTGTTCCAACCAGAGCTTGGTTAAAGTTCTTCTGGAGAACCTTATCTAACGCATCATTTGGATAGTCAACATACTCAACCACCCTATAGATCCTGCAAAACAGGATATAAGTTCGATAAAGGTTTGTTTTGATTCTCCATCTCCACATGAATGTTTAATAGGTTCCTTTTCAATGAACCAACTTCAAGTTCCAATGTCTTGATAGAGATGGAATCGGCAACTGTCACACTGGTAGTAATAAAAGTGCCCACTATGCCAAAGATTATGGCGGCTACGATTGCAAAAACATGAATCGCTTTGGTCTGTAGAAAACTGTTCTCTTGTCAAGGTCTTCCTTGCTTGCTTCAGGATCTGCGTAATCCGTTCTTGGAAATATCCGATGTGCATCTGGTACCAGGATTGGTGCTCCGGCGACAGGATCTCAGACACGTTGAGTTGTTTTTCGACGAAGACACGAGGATCCAGGCTGATGTCGATCTTCTGGGATAGAATCCTCTTGTTCGTCAATATGAACCCCGCGGTGTCCTGTAGCATGATTCCGGATGAAGGACTTGGCATAGCAATCGGCTCAGCGTGGAACTTCTTCCCCAAGATCAGGATGACGTAGATAATGGCAATCATCTTTGATGACATCTTACGCCTATAAAATATTGTATGACATATATGAGTACATACACTTTTCAACTTTATCCTGCAAGAAGAGTTACTAATACCATATACCTCTGATTGGCATAAGTTCTTTTCTTGGACAGAGTAAGTTCTGGTTTCAGAGGTGAGTTAGGAGACATTTTGTTACAGAGGAAACATACATGAGGATGGGTTAGTATGAGTTAAAGATGTTCAATAACAGATAACACTTTTTAGTTCATACGATACCAATCCTTATTTCCGTCTTTAGCTGGAACCATAAAGTCTCTTCACCTCTTTTCATCCAACTCCTTCAATCTCTCGAAGTCGCGCACTAGGGTGACAAACACGTAGCTGATTAATGTGCACCCATTTTTCAATAAACTCATCCCCCTTAGGGATTTTGATCTTGTAGACCACTGGAGATAATTTGTCAGTGATGACATAGGGACCTTTCCAGGAAGGTAGGAATTTTCTCTCCTTCACTTGATCCCGAGCGAAATTATAGAGATATACCCGATCGGAAATTTGATACTCCTTCTGTGTAGTCTTCAGATCGTAGTATGTCTTAGCACTCATTGCGGCTTTCTCTATATTCTTCTGTGCGAACGCAAAAGCATGCTGAAGGTGCTTGCGTAAATTTTCCACATACTGATGCGATGTTGTAGCATTGATCAAGTTATGGTCCGTTGTTCTGTAAAGTAAATGCTGGGGTAACACCATCTTCCTTCCCGTGATCATCTCGAAGGGAGAAAGCTTAGTTGCTGCGCTTGGGGTGGCTCTGATGGCCATAAGCACCAAAGGCAACTTGACATCCCAGTCCTTACCAGATTTATTGACAAACTTTTTCAGGATGTTTACAATGGACTGGTTGTAACGTTCTACTCCACCACTAGAGGCTGGTCGATAAGCTATATGTAGCTTCCTCTTTACCCCCAGGATTTCCCACATCTTTGTCATCACCTCACTGGTGAAGTGACTTCCACGATCGGATTCAATGCGCTGGGGAAGACCAAATCTAGAAAATACGTGGTTAATGAGCAGAGATGCACATACGCTTGAACTGCATGTTTTGCAGGGCAAACATTCCACCCATTTGGTGAACAGACAAGTTACGGTTAACATATACTTGTTTCCTTTTGATGAGGTTGTTACTGGTCCAATGAAGTCAATTTGGATGTCTGACCATGGCATGGACATCCCCCTTTTCATCAGCGGTGCCCGATGAGTGGGTCCTTGTGGCTGGAATTGAGGGCAGATTAGACATCCGTGACAATATGTTCGCACATCTTGTAACATATGTGGCCAGTAAGTGTAGTCCCGTAGTAACTCGTACGTTATTTTCTCACCTCGATGACCAGCGGTTGGGGCATCATGTGCATGTTGCAACATCAGACCTCGGTATGCTGCAGGTACTACCCATTGTGTGATACCGTTCTTCGAGGTCCTTATCAGTAATCCATCCTGTAATGAGAATTGGGACTTACCTTTCATCAAAATTCGTAACTCCTCGTTATCCATACAGTCTTCCGTGGTTATGGGACAGTTGTGTGGATCCTCAATGTACTTATAAAAGAGACCAATAATCGGATCCCCCTTTTGGCTCGCAATGAGATCTTCACTAGGGGAATCTTGGCTCCACTGTGCCACATTGGCTTCAGCTCCCTTTTGGGCCTGACTCCTTGTCATAGCATCTACTTGGACAGTTCCCATGAGGTCATCAACGTCAAAGACTTCTCCGTCAATAGCTGCTTGCTTGGCAAGGGAATCTGCTAGGTCATTCCCCTCTTTATCCATGCCTGGATACTTTGAATGACCTCTTACCTTCTTCCAATAAATGATAAGACTGTGGACGGTAACCATCTCATCAATTTTACAAAACATCTTACCATGCTTTACTGGCTTGTTATTGCTTCTCATCATGTCGGATCTTTTCCATCCGGGAAAGTACTCCACAAAGCTGTTACGAATATAATCAGAATCTGTGATGATTACAAACTCCTTAATATCATATTCAATAGCCATTTGTACGGCTTTGTACACAGCAGTAAGCTCTGCAACCTGGCTGCTTTTAGAACCAATTTTGTATCCAACGGATACATCTAGGAATGTATTATTCCACACGACTCCAATACCTGCAACCAATGTACGTTCGGATCCTTCATCGGCATGGAAGGAACAGCCGTCTACATACACACATGGTAATGATTTGCAGTACTCCTCTTCATGAGATTTATATGGTGATGATGATTGTTCCTCCAGGAAATCATTTTCCGTTGTCTCACCTTTACGTTCCGTATTGGTACAGTCATGGAGTTCTGCTAATCCCTGAGCAACTGGGTTTTTATTATTTTGTTTGTACCTGATCTCCAATGGCCATCCCATTAAGGACATTGTCCAGGCGGTTATCCTGCTGTTTGACAAGTTTCCATCTCTTATACGATCACTCTGCAAGTATTGCAGTGGCTGGTGTGCGGTCTCCACAATGATCCTTTCGCCTTGGATAAAACTCCTAAAATATTGCAAAGCCCATACAGTTGACAATAATGCTTTTTCACAGCTATTGAATTTTACCTCTACCGGTGACAATGACTTGCTGGCATAGGCGATGATCTTGTTTCGGTTTTCCTGTTTTTGGAAAAGAACTGCACTTATGCTTTTATCAGTGAAACCTGTTTCCACGAAGAAAGGTTTTCCCCCTTCTGGATAAGCAAGGCATGGAGCCTGGATAAGTTTGGCCTTGAGCTCAGTTACAGCTTGCTCATGACGCTCGCTCCATTCCCATTTTACTCCTTTCTTTAGCAACTGCAAAAGAGGTTTTGTAATTTCGGCATAATTATCTATGAACTTACGTGAGTAGTTCATCATACCCAGGAATGATCTCAACTCCTTGAGATTTGTAGGAGATTTTGTCTTGGTCACTGCTTCCACCTTCTTTTTCTGTGGGTTAATTCCATCCGCAGTGACTTCATGACCTAGGAAATTAACCTTGGTTCGGCACCATTGAGCCTTCTGTAAAGAAAGTTTTACACCTGCTTTCCTCAGCTGGGTCAGTACATGCCTCAACTCCTGAATATGTTCCTCAAAAGTTGTACTTTTGATCAGTATGTCATCCACATAGGATAAGGTACCTCGTTCAGCGGCATCAGGCATTGCCTTATGCATGAACACTGCAAACTCATGGCCCGCATTTATGTACCCGAAGGGCAATCTGGTCCACGCATACTGTCGTTTGCCAAATGTAAAGGCCAGTTTGTACTGATCCCTTTCATCCACCTTAATCGTCCAATATCCTTGTGCACAGTCAAGGGCAGTGAAGATTTTGGATCCTTGTATTTGTGCCAAACTTTGGTCAATATATGGCACGGGCCATCCGGACATATAAACACGTTTGTTCAACTGTCTTAGGTCCGAGCAGAGACGAAATTGACCGTTAGGTTTGAGGACTCCAAGTATCGGATGATTGAATGAACTGTGTACTGGACGGATGATACCCCTCTCCTCCAAGTTCTTGACGATTTCCGATAGTGACTCGTAAGCCGCCAGCGGAAGTCGGTATTGTTTGACAAAAACAGGGGGTGCATCGGGATCTGTTTGGATTCTTGTAACGTGTAGGTTTGTTTCCCCACAGTCATAAGAATCCTTGGCAAACATCTCCTGGAACTCTGCGAAGAGCCCCTTTAGCCGTAGACGCTTCGACTCGTCGGAGCATGCGTCAGCCATGGAGATTTGTTCTTCCACCCGCTCCTGAAATTCTGGGAAAATCTCAGGCTGACTTAACTCGTAAGCTTCTTCAAGCTCACTAGTTAAATCATTCTGGGTGTAGCGTACCTTATCCTTTCCTTGCTGGTATGATTCATACTCTTTTTCATCGATCTCATGGTTGAAAACTAATGATGACTCTTCGATGTGGCATGTACCTTCTTCAGAGCTGAAAGGATAAACAGAGTGTATGTTAAATAACCCCTCAGGGGTTGAGGAAAAATGTTGTTCCACTGTTTGTTCCTCTGTCAGGTATTCATCAGGAATTATTCCAATAACATCATTTTGGAATCCAAATGTGTAGTATTCCGAATCCATAGCTAAACCAATTACGGTGTCCTTTTGTAGGGATATGCTATGGGGAACCATGTTATGAATTACCATGTGTAACTGATCCTGATGGATGTTTATCAGTGGAGTAGGTTTTACCTTTAGGCCGAGTTGCTGCATTCTGTTGGATAAACAGATCAACGCGTCTGCGTTCTTCAGCTTTTGTCCCTTCTTTACTTTAATGGGGAGAAGAAATGGTTTGTATCCTTCAGGAATTTCAACTTCCTCAGAAACCATGATACTTACGGCATAGGGCATCTGTTGTCCCCATCGTAAGGCTTGTTCTTCATCCTGGAACCCCTCTGGGTTTCCCGGCAATCTGGACCATAAGGTGTTATTTACCATGTCAATCTGTATGGCAAATCGGTGCAGAAGGTCATTACCTATATACATTTGATACCGTGGTTCATTTATCACGATGAAAACGTGCTCCGTAGTTTTACTTCCTATGGAGATAGATAAAACACATCTTGCAACAACATTATGACTCTGGAAATCTCCATCCAGATCATTAATCCATTGGTCCTGTGGAGAGGAACTCTTAATCATTTTAGGGTTGGTGATTAGAGTTGAGCGAACACCTGGATGTTCGGGTTCGAGAAGTTCGGCCGAACATCCCGGAAATGTTCGGGTTCGGGATCCGAACCCGATCCGAACTTCGTCCCGAACCCGAACCCCATTGAAGTCAATGGGGACCCGAACTTTTCGGCACTAAAACGGCTGTAAAACAGCCCAGGAAAGGGCTAGAGGGCTGCAAAAGGCAGCAACATGTAGGTAAATCCCCTGCAAACAAATGTGGATAGGGAAATTAATTAAAATAAAAATTAAATAAATAAAAATTAACCAAAATCAATTGGAGAGAGGTTCCATAGCAGAGAATCTGGCTTCCCGTCACCCACCACTGGAACAGTCCATTCTCAGATATTTAGGCCCCGGCACCCAGGCAGAGGAGAGAGGTCCCGTAACAGACAATCTGGCTTCATGTCAGCAGAGAATCAGTCTTCATGTCATAGCAGAGAATCAGGCTTCACGTCACCCACCACTGTAATAGTCCATTTTCATAAATTTAGGCCCAGCACCCAGGCAGAGGAGAGAGGTCCCGTAACAGACAATCTGGCTTCATGTCAGCAGAGAATCAGTCTTCATATCATAGCAGAGAATCTGGCTTCCCGTTACCCACCACTGGAACAGTCCATTCTCAGATATTTAGGCCCCGGCACCCAGGCAGAGGAGAGAGGTCCCGTAACAGACAATCTGGCTTCATGTCAGCAGAGAATCAGTCTTCATATCATAGCAGAGAATCAGGCTTCACGTCAGCCACCACTGCAACAGTCCATTGTCATAAATTCAGGCCCAGCACCCAGGCAGAGGAGAGAGGTCCCGTAACAGACAATCTGGCTTCATGTCAGCAGAGAATCAGTCTGCATGTCATAGCAGAGAATGAGGCTTCACGTCACCCACCACTGCAACAGTCCATTTTCATAAATTTAGGCCCAGCACCCAGGCAGAGGAGAGAGGTCCCGTAACAGAGGATCTGGCTTCATGTCACCAGAGAATCAGTCTGCATGTCATAGCAGAGAATCAGGCTTCACGTCACCCACCACTGCAACAGTCCATTTTCATAAATTTAGGCCCAGCACCCAGGCAGAGGAGAGAGGTCCCGTAACAGAGGATCTGGCTTCATGTCACCAGAGAATCAGTCTGCATGTCATAGCAGAGAATCAGGCTTCACGTCAGCCACCACTGCAACAATCCATTGGCATATATTTAGGCCTAGCACACAGGCAGAGGAGAGAGGTCCCGTAACAGACAATCTGGCTTCATGTCAGCAGAGAATCAGTCTTCATATCATAGCAGAGAATCAGGCTTCACGTCAGCCACCAATGCAACAGTCCATTGTCAGATATTTAGGCCCAGCACCCAGGCAGAGGAGAGAGGTCCCGTAACAGAGGATCTGGCTTCATGTCACCAGAGAATCAGTCTGCATGTCATAGCAGAGAATCAGGCTTCACGTCAGCCACCACTGCAACAATCCATTGGCATATATTTAGGCCTAGCACACAGGCAGAGGAGAGAGGTCCCGTAACAGACAATCTGGCTTCATGTCAGCAGAGAATCAGTCTGCATGTCATAGCAGAGAATGAGGCTTCACGTCACCCACCACTGCAACAGTCCATTTTCATAAATTTAGGCCCAGCACCCAGGCAGAGGAGAGAGGTCCCGTAACAGAGGATCTGGCTTCATGTCACCAGAGAATCAGTCTGCATGTCATAGCAGAGAATCAGGCTTCACGTCACCCACCACTGCAACAGTCCATTTTCATATATTTAGGCCCAGCACCCAGGCAGAGGAGAGAGGTCCCGTAACAGAGGATCTGGCTTTATGTCACCAGAGAATCAGTCTGCATGTCATAGCAGAGAATCAGGCTTCACGTCAGCCACCACTGCAACAATCCATTGGCATATATTTAGGCCTAGCACACAGGCAGAGGAGAGAGGTCCCGTAACAGACAATCTGGCTTCATGTCAGCAGAGAATCAGTCTTCATATCATAGCAGAGAATCAGGCTTCACGTCAGCCACCAATGCAACAGTCCATTGTCAGATATTTAGGCCCAGCACCCAGGCAGAGGAGAGAGGTCCCGTAACAGAGGATCTGGCTTCATGTCAGCAGAGAATCAGTCTTCATGTCATAGCAGAGAATCAGGCTTCACGTCACCCACCACTGCAACAGTCCATTTTCATAAATTTAGGCCCAGCACCCAGGCAGAGGAGAGAGGTCCCGTAACAGAGGATCTGGCTTCATGTCAGCAGAGAATCAGTCTTCATGTCATAGCAGAGAATCAGGCTTCACGTCACCCACCACTGTAAGAGTCCATTTTCATAAATTTAGGCCCAGCACCCAGGCAGAGGAGAGAGGTCCCGTAACAGACAATCTGGCTTCATGTCAGCAGAGAATCAGTCTTCATATCATAGCAGAGAATCAGGCTTCACGTCAGCCACCAATGCAACAGTCCATTGTCAGATATTTAGGCACAGCACCCAGGCAGAGGAGAGAGGTCCCGTAACAGAGGATCTGGCTTCATGTCAGCAGAGAATCAGTCTTCATGTCATAGCAGAGAATCAGGCTTCACGTCACCCACCACTGTAAGAGTCCATTTTCATAAATTTAGGCCCAGCACCCAGGCAGAGGAGAGAGGTCCCGTAACAGACAATCTGGCTTCATGTCAGCAGAGAATCAGTCTTCATATCATAGCAGAGAATCAGGCTTCACGTCACCCACCACTGTAACAGTCCATTTTCATAAATTTAGGCCCAGCACCCAGGCAGAGGAGAGAGGTCCCGTAACAGACAATCTGGCTTCATGTCAGGAGAGAATCAGTCTTCATGTCATAGCAGAGAATCAGGCTTCACGTCACCCACCACTGCAACAGTCCATTTTCATAAATTTAGGCCCAGCACCCAGGCAGAGGAGAGAGGTCCCGTAACAGACAATCTGGCTTCATGTCAGCAGAGAATTAGTCTGCATGTCATAGCAGAGAATCAGGCTTCACGTCAGCCACCAATGCAACAGTCCATTGTCAGATATTTAGGCCCAGCACCCAGGCAGAGGAGAGAGGTCCCGTAACAGAGGATCTGGCTTCATGTCACCAGAGAATCAGTCTGCATGTCATAGCAGAGAATCAGGCTTCACGTCACCCACCACTGCAACAGTCCATTTTCATAAATTCAGGCCCAGCACCCAGGCAGAGGAGAGAGGTCCCGTAACAGACAATCTGGCTTCATGTCACCAGAGAATCAGTCTGCATGTCATAGCAGAGAATGAGGCTTCACGTCAGCCACCACTGCAACAATCCATTGGCATATATTTAGGCCTAGCACACAGGCAGAGGAGAGGTTCATTCAACTTTGGGTAGCCTTGCAATATAATGGTAAAATGAAAATAAAAATAGGATTGAATGAGGAAGTGCCCTGGAGTCCAATAATATATGGTTATGGGGAGGTAGTTAATGTCTAATCTGGACAAGGGACGGACAGGTCCTGTGGGATCCATGCCTGGTTCATTTTTATGAACGTCAGCTTGTCCACATTGGCTGTAGACAGGCGGCTGCGTTTGTCTGTAATGACGCCCCCTGCCGTGCTGAATACACGTTCAGACAAAACGCTGGCTGCCGGGCAGGCCAGCACCTCCAAGGCATAAAAGGCTAGCTCTGGCCACGTGGACAATTTAGAGACCCAGAAGTTGAATGGGGCCGAACCATCCGTCAGTACGTGGAGGGGTGTGCACACGTACTGTTCCACCATGTTAGTGAAATGTTGCCTCCTGCTAACACGTTGCGTATCAGGTGGTGGTGCAGTTAGCTGTGGCGTGTTGACAAAAGTTTTCCACATCTCTGCCATGCTAACCCTGCCCTCAGAGGAGCTGGCCGTGACACAGCTGCCTTGGCGACCTCTTGCTCCTCCTCTGCCTTGGCCTTGGGCTTCCACTTGTTCCCCTGTGACATTTGGGAATGCTCTCAGTAGCGCGTCTACCAACGTGCGCTTGTACTCGCGCATCTTCCTATCACGCTCCAGTGCAGGAAGTAAGGTGGGCACATTGTCTTTGTAGCGTGGATCCAGCAGGGTGGCAACCCAGTAGTCCGCACAGGTTAAAATGTGGGCAACTCTGCTGTCGTTGCGCAGGCACTGCAGCATGTAGTCGCTCATGTGTGCCAGGCTGCCCAGGGGTAAGGACAAGCTGTCCTCTGTGGGAGGCGTATCGTCATCGTCCTGCCTTTCCCCCCAGCCACGCACCAGTGATGGACCCGAGCTGCGTTGGGTGCCACCCCGCTGTGACCATGCTTCATCCTCATCCTCCTCCACCTCCTCCTCATCCTCGTCCTCCTCGTCCTCCAGTAGTGGGCCCTGGCTGGCCACATTTGTACCTGGCCTCTGCTGTTGCCAAAAACCTCCCTCTGAGTCACTTCGAAGAGACTGGCCTGAAAGTGCTAAAAATGACCCCTCTTCCTCCTCCTCCTCCTCCTCCTCCTGGGCCACCTCCTCTTCCATCATCGCCCTAAGTGTTTTCTCAAGGAGACATAGAAGTGGTATTGTAACGCTGATAACGGTGTCATCGCCACTGGCCATGTTGGTGGAGTACTCGAAACAGCGCAACAGGGCACACAGGTCTCGCATGGAGGCCCAGTCATTGGTGGTGAAGTGGTGCTGTTCTGTAGTGCGACTGACCCGTGCGTGCTGCAGCTGAAACTCCACTATGGCCTGCTGCTGCTCGCACAGTCTGTCCAGCATGTGCAAGGTGGAGTTCCACCTGGTGGGCACGTCGCATATGAGGCGGTGAGCGGGAAGGCCGAAGTTACGCTGTAGCGCAGACAGGCGAGCAGCAGCAGGATGTGAATGCCGGAAGCGCGAACAGACGGCCCGCACTTTATGCAGCAGCTCTGACATGTCGGGGTAGTTGTGAATGAACTTCTGCACCACCAAATTCAGCACATGCGCCAAGCAAGGGATGTGCGTCAAATTGGCTAGTCCCAGAGCTGCAACGAGATTTCGCCCATTATCACACACCACCAGGCCGGGCTTGAGGCTCACCGGCAGCAACCACTCGTCGGTCTGTTGTTCTATACCCCGCCACAACTCCTGTGCGGTGTGGGGCCTGTCCCCCAAACATATGAGTTTCAGAATGGCCTGCTGACGTTTACCCCGGGCTGTGCTGAAGTTGGTGGTGAAGGTGTGTGGCTGACTGGATGAGCAGGTGGAAGAAGAGGAGGAGGAAGCCGAGAAGGAGGAGGTGGCAACAGGAGGCAAAGAATGTTGCCCTGCGATCCTTGGCGGCGGAAGGACGTGCGCCAAACAGCTCTCCGCCTGGGGCCCAGCTGCCACTACATTTACCCAGTGTGCAGTTAGGGAGATATAGCGTCCCTGGCCGTGCTTACTGGTCCACGTATCTGTGGTTAGGTGGACCTTGCCACAGATGGCGTTGCGCAGTGCACACTTGATTTTATCGGATACTTGGTTGTGCAGGGAAGGCACGGCTCTCTTGGAGAAGTAGTGCCGGCTGGGAACAACATACTGTGGGACAGCAAGCGACATGAGCTGTTTGAAGCTGTCTGTGTCCACCAGCCTAAATGACAGCATTTCATAGGCCAGTAGTTTAGAAATGCTGGCATTCAGGGCCAGGGATCGAGGGTGGCTAGGTGGGAATTTACGCTTTCTATCAAATGTTTGTGAGATGGAGAGCTGAACGCTGGCGTGTGACATGGTTGAGACGCTTGGTGACGGAGGTGGTGGTGGTGGTGTTGGTGGTACATCCCCTGTTTGCTGGGCGGCAGGTGCCAACGTTCCTCCAGAGGCGGAGGAAGAGGCCGAGGCGGCAGCAGCAGAATAGGCCGAGGCGGCAGCAGCAGAAGAGGTAGCAGGGGGAGCCTGAGTGACTTCCTTGGTTTTAAGGTGTTTACTCCACTGCAGTTCATGCTTTGCATGCAGGTGCCTGGTCATGCAGGTTGTGCTCAGGTTCAGAACGTTAATGCCTCGCTTCAGGCTCTGATGGCACAGCGTGCAAACCACTCGGGTCTTGTCGTCAGCACATTGTTTGAAGAAGTGCCATGCCAGGGAACTCCTTGAAGCTGCCTTTGGGGTGCTCGGTCCCAGATGGCGGCGGTCAGTAGCAGGCGGAGTCTCTTGGCGGCGGGTGTTCTGCTTTTGCCCACTGCTCCCTCTTTTGCTACGCTGTTGGCTCGGTCTCACCACTGCCTCTTCCTCCGAACTGTGAAAGTCAGTGGCACGACCTTCATTCCATGTGGGGTCTAGGACCTCATCGTCCCCTGCATCGTCTTCCACCCAGTCTTGATCCCTGACCTCCTGTTCAGTCTGCACACTGCAGAAAGACGCAGCAGTTGGCACCTGTGTTTCGTCATCATCAGAGACATGCTGAGGTGGTATTCCCATGTCCTCATCATCAGGAAACATAAGTGGTTGTGCGTCAGTGCATTCTATGTCTTTCACCGCTGGGGAAGGGCTAGGTGGATGCCCTTGGGAAACCCTGCCAGCGGAGTCTTCAAACAGCATAAGAGACTGCTGCATAACTTGAGGCTGAGACAGTTTCCCTGGTATGCATGGGGGTGATGTGACAGACTGATGGGGTTGGTTTTCAGGCGCCATCTGTGCGCTTTCTGCAGAAGACTGGGTGGGAGATAATGTGAACGTGCTGGATCCACTGTCGGCCACCCAATTGACTAATGCCTGTACCTGCTCAGGCCTTACCATCCTTAGAACGGCATTGGGCCCCACCATATATCGCTGTAAATTCTGGCGGCTACTGGGACCTGAGGTAGTTGGTACACTAGGACGTGTGGATGTGGCAGAACGGCCACGTCCTATCACGATCGGCGTAACTGTCACATACGTGACACGGAGGGAGGAACAGAGGGAGGCCCTGCCCTAGTGAGAGGGAAGGTGGTGACCCCTGACTCACCTTGCGTCTGGCACCTGGCTGCCCTGTCGTCCCTAGACGGGTTCCTCACCCGTACGCCGATCACGTGCCTAAAACCCTGGCTTTCCCTAGGATGAGCCCTAGGTAGTGAACAGGGCGGTGGGAACACTAGTCCGCACCACTAGCTCTAGAGGAAAACACCAAGGGGAGGACAGACAATACAAACTAAACATATAATCCCAGGTGGGCAACAACAGGAGACAACAAAAGCCCAACAGGGATCCGGAGGGTAGCACTCTGGAACAACAACCAGATTCTCAGCTCCAGTGGGTCAGCATAGATGTCCAGGCAGGAAGCTCTATAACTGGCAACAAGAGAAGTGTGAGAGGAGAATATAAGGAGTTTGGGAGTGGCAGACAAGAAACAGCTGAGGAGGAGAAGCTACGGATCCCTGAGTGAGACAAAAAGGATAGCAAGGCAAACACAGAAAACAAACACTAAGAAACACCGTGATCTTTAGGCATAGAGCGCGCAGCCACCCGCTGCGACTTCCTGACCCCGGGTATAACGGAGTCAGACGTGGCTCTTGACACCCTCGTGACAGTACCCCCCCTTTCACGAGGGGCCTCCGGACACTCAGGACCAGGTCTCTCCGGATGAGAGACATGGAAAGCCTGAATCAACCTGTTGGCGTTTACCTCTGACGCTGGAACCCACATTCTTTCCTCGGGACCGTAACCCCTCCAATGCACCAGATACTGAAGAGAGCGGCGGACCCGACGAGAATCAACAATTCTGGATATTTGAAACTCCAGATTACCATCCACAACAACAGGAGGAGGTGGCAGCGGTGATGGTTCTAGAGGTGGAACATACTTCTTGAGCAACGACTTATGGAAGACGTTATGGATCTTAAAAGTCTGAGGTAGCTCCAGGCGAAAAGCCACAGGGTTAATGACGGCTACAATTTTATAAGGACCAATGAACCTAGGACCCAGTTTCCAAGAGGGAACCTTCAACTTAATATTCCTAGTAGACAACCACACATAGTCATTCACTCCTAGGTCCGGACCTGGCGACCGTTTCTTATCGGCCATGCATTTGTATTTACCACTCATATTTTTCAAGTTAGCTTGCACCTTCTGCCATACCGATGAAAGAGATGAAGAAAACCGTTCCTCTTCGGGAACCCCAGAAGACCCCCCCTCTTTGAAAGTACAAAATTGGGGATGAAAACCGTATGCACCAAGAAATGGTGACTTGCCAGTGGATTCCTGACGGCGATTATTTATGGCAAACTCGGCTAACGGTAAATATGATGACCACACCTCTTGGTTTTCAGACGCAAAACACCTTAAATATGTTTCTAGGTTTTGGTTGGTACGCTCAGTCTGTCCATTCGACTGAGGATGGAAAGCTGAGGAAAAGGATAAGTGTACCCCTAAACGGGTACAAAAAGCTTTCCAAAACTTAGAAATAAACTGGGTTCCCCGATCCGAAACCACATCGGAAGGGACCCCGTGAAGCTTCACGATTTCACTGATAAACACCTGAGCAAGAGTCTTAGCATTAGGAAGTGCGGGTAGCGCAATAAAGTGTACCATTTTGCTAAACCTGTCTACTACTACCAAGATAACTGTTTTACCCGCAGACAAAGGTAAGTCAGTGATGAAATCCATTGATAGATGTGTCCATGGTCTATTGGGGATGAAAAGTGGCAGTAAAGACCCTGCTGGACGTGTATGAGAGACTTTCGCACGTGCACAAGTAGAACAAGTAGACACGAAATCTATTACATCCTGACGCAACCTTGGCCACCAAAAACGACGAGACAATAGCTCCAAGGTTGCTTTACTACCCGGGTGCCCAGCAAGTGCCGAATTATGATGTTCCTTCAATAACTCAAGACGCAGGTTTAACGGTACAAACAATTTCTCTGAGGGGCAAGAGGCCGGGGCGTCCCCCTGGGCCTCTAACACCTTTCCCTCTAGAACAGAGTGTACAGCCGAGACAACCACTCCTCTTTGTAAAATAGGTACCGGATCACTAACATTACCCCCTCCAGGGAAACTACGAGACAATGCGTCTGCCTTGGTATTTTTTGCCCCAGGACGATAGGTGATTACAAAGTTAAATCTGGTAAAGAATAGCGACCACCTAGCTTGTCTAGGGGTGAGACGCTTAGCCGATTCTAGGTACAGAAGGTTTTTGTGATCCGTAATTACCGTGACGGGGTGGATTGCTCCCTCTAAGAAGTGACGCCACTCTTCAAACGCCAGTTTAATCGCCAACAGTTCCCTATTTCCAATATCATAGTTCTTTTCTGCTGCAGATAATTTTTTGGAAAAGAAAGCGCAAGGACGCCATTTGCCAGGAGACGGACCCTGAGACAATACAGCCCCCACTCCCACCTCCGACGCATCAACTTCAACAATAAAAGGCTGGGAGACATCAGGTTGAATTAGAACAGGTGCCGAGGTAAATCTCTCTTTTAGAGAGGAAAATGCAATTTTAGCGGCGTCAGACCATTTAGAAAAATCAGTCCCCTTCCTAGTCATGTCAGTAAGGGGTTTAACGATCACTGAATAATTTTTAATAAACTTTCTGTAGAAATTTGCAAAACCCAAAAACCGTTGTAGAGCTTTAAGGTTCTCAGGAAGATCCCAATCTAAAATTGCCTGGACCTTCCCAGGATCCATACGGAAACCTGAAGCAGATAATAGATATCCCAGGAATTGTATTTCCTGAACGGCGAAGACACATTTTTCAATTTTCGCATATAATTTATTCGTCCGTAGGACCTGCAGTACTTGCCTGACATGTACTTCATGTGTTTTCAGATCAGCCGAATAAATTAAGATATCATCTAGGTATATGACTACAAACCTGCCGATGAGATGACTAAAAATATAATTTGCAGGCCTCACGGAACAACACAAATTTGTCCCTTCCCCCAGAGAATCTGTCAGGAAGAACAACCTTGGGTTCTGTAACAACCTGGTTACCCATAGCAACCGCTGGGCTTACGGTCTGCTGCATTTGCTGCTGCTGTTGGAGGACAGACGCCTTCAATCCTGCCACCTCCAAAGACAGGCCTTGAAGCTGTTTTGCCAAAGCAGCAATAGGATCCATATTGGATTCTAAGTAGAGAAAAAAAAATTAAATAATTTTTTTTTATTTTTTTTTTTCTCAAAAAATAAGGGCCAGTTATAATATCACGATCGGCGTAACTGTCACATACGTGACACGGAGGGAGGAACAGAGGGAGGCCCTGCCCTAGTGAGAGGGAAGGTGGTGACCCCTGACTCACCTTGCGTCTGGCACCTGGCTGCCCTGTCGTCCCTAGACGGGTTCCTCACCCGTACGCCGATCACGTGCCTAAAACCCTGGCTTTCCCTAGGATGAGCCCTAGGTAGTGAACAGGGCGGTGGGAACACTAGTCCGCACCACTAGCTCTAGAGGAAAACACCAAGGGGAGGACAGACAATACAAACTAAACATATAATCCCAGGTGGGCAACAACAGGAGACAACAAAAGCCCAACAGGGATCCGGAGGGTAGCACTCTGGAACAACAACCAGATTCTCAGCTCCAGTGGGTCAGCATAGATGTCCAGGCAGGAAGCTCTATAACTGGCAACAAGAGAAGTGTGAGAGGAGAATATAAGGAGTTTGGGAGTGGCAGACAAGAAACAGCTGAGGAGGAGAAGCTACGGATCCCTGAGTGAGACAAAAAGGATAGCAAGGCAAACACAGAAAACAAACACTAAGAAACACCGTGATCTTTAGGCATAGAGCGCGCAGCCACCCGCTGCGACTTCCTGACCCCGGGTATAACGGAGTCAGACGTGGCTCTTGACACCCTCGTGACACGTCCTCTCCCAGCACCAGAGGGTCCACTAACACCACCACGACCATGTCCACGTCCGCGTCCCTTACTAGATGTTTTTCTCATTGTTATGGTTCACCACAACAACAAATATATTATTTGTCCCAATGTATTGTATTCAAATTCAGCGGGATATAAATTTGAGGCCTAGTATTTAGGCGCTGGGTGACAGGTATGGGTTTAGTGACAGAATTAGACTTGGAAATACACAGTAGCGGGTGTGTGTGAAGTTATTCTGAATGACCCTATGTGCACCTTCAATATGATCTACCCTTTTAGGGATAGATTTCAAATAGCTCTGATATAGCAGAAACCACTAAATTATGAAATTGCTAAATTGGGAATTGTATTTCAACCCAGAAGAAAAAATGTGCTTTGACGGACACTAAATAACTTTCCCAGCTACAACAGGACAGCGGTAACGAGAGATTTAGCAGGATATAAATTTGAGGCCTAGTATTTAGGCGCTGGGTGACAGGTATGGGTTTAGTGACAGAATTAGACTTGAAAATACACAGTAGCGGGTGTGTGTGAAGTTATTCTGAATGACCCAATGTGCACCTTGAATATTATATACCCTTTTAGGGATAGATTTCAAATAGCTCTGATATAGCAGAAACCACTAAATTATGAAATTGCTAAATTGGGAATTGTACTTCAACCCAGAACAAAAAATGTGCTTTGACGGACACTAAATATCTTTCCAAGCAACAACAGTACAGCGGTAACGAGAGATTTAGCAGGATATAAATTTGAGGCCTAGTATTTAGGCGCTGGGTGACAGGTATGGGTTTAGTGACAGAATTAGACTTGGAAATACACAGTAGCGGGTGTGTGTGAAGTTATTCTGAATGACCCAATGTGCACCTTGAATATTATATACCCTTTTAGGGATAGATTTCAAATAGCTCTGATATAGCAGAAACCACTAAATTATGAAATTGCTAAATTGGGAATTGTACTTCAACCCAGAACAAAAAATGTGCTTTGACGGACACTAAATAACTTTCCCAGCTACAACAGGACAGCGGTAACGAGAGATTTAGCGGGATATAAATTTGAGGCCTAGTATTTAGGCGCTGGGTGACAGGTATGGGTTTAGTGACAGAATTAGACTTGGAAATACACAGTAGCGGGTGTGTGTGAAGTTATTCTGAATGACCCTATGTGCACCTTCAATATGATCTACCCTTTTAGGGATAGATTTCAAATAGCTCTGATATAGCAGAAACCACTAAATTATGAAATTGCTAAATTGGGAATTGTATTTCAACCCAGAACAAAAAATGTGCTTTGACGGACACTAAATAACTTTCCCAGCTACAACAGGACAGCGGTAACGAGAGATTTAGCAGGATATAAATTTGAGGCCTAGTATTTAGGCGCTGGGTGACAGGTATGGGTTTAGTGACAGAATTAGACTTGAAAATACACAGTAGCGGGTGTGTGTGAAGTTATTCTGAATGACCCAATGTGCACCTTGAATATTATATACCCTTTTAGGGATAGATTTCAAATAGCTCTGATATAGCAGAAACCACTAAATTATGAAATTGCTAAATTGGGAATTGTACTTCAACCCAGAACAAAAAATGTGCTTTGACGGACACTAAATAACTTTCCCAGCTACAACAGGACAGCGGTAACGAGAGATTTAGCAGGATATAAATTTGAGGCCTAGTATTTAGGCGCTGGGTGACAGGTATGGGTTTAGTGACAGAATTAGACTTGAAAATACACAGTAGCGGGTGTGTGTGAAGTTATTCTGAATGACCCAATGTGCACCTTGAATATTATATACCCTTTTAGGGATAGATTTCAAATAGCTCTGATATAGCAGAAACCACTAAATTATGAAATTGCTAAATTGGGAATTGTACTTCAACCCAGAACAAAAAATGTGCTTTGACGGACACTAAATAACTTTCCCAGCTACAACAGGACAGCGGTAACGAGAGATTTAGCGGGATATAAATTTGAGGCCTAGTATTTAGGCGCTGGGTGACCGGTATGGATTTAGTGACAGAATTAGACTGGGATATGGCCAAAAAATAACCACACTATTGCTGGTTAAATGCACTTGGTGACGGGCGCAGCTTGCCCCTGATGTAGTATATGGCCAAAAAATGAACAGACTATTGCTGGTTAAATGCACTTGGTGTCACAGCTTGACCAACCACACTACTGAGGGTTAAATGCACTTGGTGACGGGCGCAGCTTGCCCCTGATGTAGTATATGGCCAAAAAATAAACAGACTATTGCTGGTTAAATGCACTTGGTGTGACAGCTTCACCCTGATGTAGGCTTTAGCCAGAAAACAACCACACCATTGAGGGTTAAATGCACTTGGTGACAGGCGCAGCTTGCCCCTGATTTTGTATATGGCCAAAAAATGAACAGACTATTGCTGGTTAAATGCACTTGGTGTGACAGCTTCACCCTGATGTAGGCTTTAGCCAAAAAACAACCACACCATTGAGGGTTAAATGCACTTGGTGACAGGCGCAGCTTGCCCCTGATTTTGTATATGGCCAAAAAATGAACAGACTATTGCTGGTTAAATGCACTTGGTGTGACAGCTTCACCCTGATGTAGGCTTTAGCCAAAAAACAACCACACCATTGAGGGTTAAATGCACTTGGTGACAGGCGCAGCTTGCCCCTGATTTTGTATATGGCCAAAAAATGAACAGACTATTGCTGGTTAAATGCACTTGGTGTGACAGCTTCACCCTGATGTAGGCTTTAGCCAAAAAACAACCACACCATTGAGGGTTAAATGCACTTGGTGACAGGCGCAGCTTGCCCCTGATTTTGTATATGGCCAAAAAATGAACAGACTATTGCTGGTTAAATGCACTTGGTGTGACAGCTTCACCCTGATGTAGGCTTTAGCCAAAAAACAACCACACCATTGAGGGTTAAATGCACTTGGTCGCAGCTTGTGCTGGCGCACCACAAGACACAAAATGGCCGCCGATCACCCCAGAAAAATGTGACTGACAAACGGTCTGGGCAGCCTAAAAACAGTGAGCAATTGAGGATCAGCAGCTCAATGATCCACAGCTGCAGATCGATCAGTTAATCAAGTCCTTTGGAGGAGTTAATCTGCCTAATCTCGCCCTACTGTCGCAGCCGCAACCTCTCCCTACGCTAATCAGAGCAGAGTGATGGGCGGCGCTATGTGACTCCAGCTTAAATAGAGGCTGGGTCACATGGTGCTCTGGCCAATCACAGCCATGCCAATAGTAGGCATGGCTGTGATGGCCTCTTGGGGCAAGTAGTATGACGCTTGTTGATTGGCTGCTTTGCAGCCTTTCAAAAAGCGCCAAGAAAGCGTCACAAAAGCGCCAAGAAAGCGACGAACACCGAACCCGAACCCGGACTTTTACGAAAATGTCCGGGTTCGGGTCCGTGTCACGGACACCCCAAAATTCGGTACGAACCCGAACTATACAGTTCGAGTTCGCTCATCCCTATTGGTGATCTGTTTTAAAAGTCCTAGGCTTATGTAACTCGCTTCGGATTTCAGATCCAACTTGGCATATTTCACCCGGGCTATATTGTTTACCTGTACGGGTATCAATAAATTGTCATTGACCTTTTCAATCCGTACCATCGATTGAATGTGCCTGGTCAGGTCCACGACTTCGTGATTCCCCCTTTCAAGAGAAATGGTTAATAGATCATCATCCAGAGTTACCTTTTTGATTTTGTCCCTCTGGATGGTAATGGTGTGAGCAGCACCATTGATATCTTCCTCGGGCTTACCATTCTTCAGGATTGTGACCTCCGGTATTTGATTGTTCCTGAAATGCACTTCAATAGAGTTAGGTTTCTCTTCAATCATATGACAACTGCGTTGTGCTTGTGTGTTGCAAGAGTATTCATAGGCAATGGGTGCCTTCACCTGAGTCCATACTGCTTCATTAATGAAATCAACTATGGGACTCAATCTTTTTAATAAATCGATTCCTATGATCATCCGATCATATGGAAGATCCACAATCAATGTGGGATGTCTAATTGTCTTCTTGCCAATCTTAAATGTCAACCAGGATGTTCCTTTTACCTGTAAGGCATTTCCGCCTACACTTATCAAAGAGCCATCAAATGACCTTAATCGTGGCTTCTTTGATGTTAAATCTGAAACTTGTCTGAAATAGGTGTAAGATAAAATGGTGGCTTGTGATCCAGTATCTATTAATCCTTTGATTGGTCCGATAAGTTCATTTTGTAGATATATGTCCACAAAGTATCGGCCATCCACCTGCAACAAATCACAGAGAAAGTTAGGATGTTTACCCATCTGCTGTCTGAGAGGTTGACCTCTCTGCAGCTCCGTGACCTCTGCATTCCTGAGTCTCCCAGGACAAGCTGGAGGAGCAGCGTTAGCCCCCCCTTTGGGACAAGCTGTGTGACATCACAAATCACAGCTGGCTTATGGCTAGATGCTGGGACGATGTGATTATACACTGGAACAGACATCTGGTCAACTGAATTGACATCCTTAGACTGCAAGACAAATGACATATTAGACATTTCCCCCCTGGCCCTAATTTCAGGGTCAGGGGTACTGCAAGGAAATAAAGAATTAGAAATTACATCAGATTCTACCACAATCAATTTAATATCCTTACAGTGGCCTGGGTTTTGACCCGGCCCAATCTGCTTTATGCTGTTACATTGCTGGGACCGGCAGTTGCCCCTAAAAAAGGATTAGGCTGTTTTTCTGGGGATAACTGGGATAATTTATTTACCATATTGCTCAGCTGGGCCACTTGCTCTACCAGCTGATCAAACCTGTTTGGTTTGGGCACATTTTGGCTTTGTTGGGCACCCTGGTTATTGGTAGGTGACCTACTCCTGGGTGAATTCAAGGATTCCTGCCTATCTTCCCTCTGTTGTCTGGGCCTATTATCCCAACGTCTATAACCCTGATAAACTCGATTGTTATAGGGCCTATATCCCTGGGGAACGTTATTGTAATAGGGACGGTAGTTAGACTTCCCATTACCTGAATTATTCCCCTCTGATCCATTATTATTTTGGGGTTTGGTCTGTTTGGGCGGTCCTACCTGTTGTTGCTGGGCTTGTTGAGAAGGTCCTGTAGACTGAGGGAACCTTCGTGGCTGGCTTTCAAATCCCAAGTTAGGGTTTACCTTAGCTTCAGCTATCTTTTGCTCTGGGGAATTTTTAAACCTTCTCTCACCTGTTGTATGATATTATACAGCGTGGTGGCAGCCGTCACCAACCTATCCAAGGGAGCATCAATATCCAGATCTCTGGCTAAGTTAAGTTTGATCTGGGTTGGCATAGCATCATAGAATAACTGCTTGAATTCTTCAGATTCCCAATTTGGGGATCTATATGCCAACCCATAGGCATTTTTGAGGACAGAGAGGAATTCACGGGGACTCTGATTGGGTCTACACGTAAGGCTATATATGTCCCGTTTTGCAGCAGTAGTGGTTCGGTATGGACCGAATTCCAATTTAACCTCATGCAAAACACTTGGCCAATCTAGTACTCCTCTCTCCTTAAAGGATGTAAAATAATGACGATATCTATCATCAAATGCCCATGGAAGGAACCTAATCCGGTCAGCATCAGAGTATAATTTTAAAGAATCCATAGTGGATTCATACAGTTCTAAGTGATTGGCTATCTGAGAAGAACCTTTCTTGGAAAATTTGGATACTGTACTATTTAAAAACTTAATTATGCTGGAGGAGCTCTGATCCTTTTCTGAATATTGGGAATTTTTCTTCCTAGAAACCACCTCAGCATATGTTGGTCGCCTGTGATTTTGTGGCAAGGAATAAGTCACACGCTTCCCCACATCACCGTCAGACTCACATGCACTTTCACAACTTTCATGAGACTTATATCGCACAGGTGATTTAACCCTAACCCTAACATGTCTATCCAGGGGAGTATGAGGAGAGACACTTCTAGGGGCTTCCATAATATCAACACCTAGTAAGGTGGTTACAGTTTGGAATGCGCGACCTAATTGGGTTAATGCCTCCTGTTTAATCATGCTAACACTTTCAGGTTGCTGAGTGTTTTGAATGGGGTCTGCTGTAAAAGCATGTGATGGCATGTCTGGATATTGGGGAGTAAGAAATGGAGGGTCAGGAGATCTCACAGTGTTAGATGGATCCCTTTCAGCATTGACTATATTACGGGCTGATTCATCTGTCTGTTTAATTTTGGAATACTGGAGATATAAATCCTCTAAATCACTTTTTGCCTTTTGGTATGCATCAAGGCTGAGACTAAGGTTGTACTCTAAGTCTTTGATCTTCGCTTCTGCGGATTTTAGTTCTGATTCCATTTTGGATACATATATTTTTGTACCCATTATAGACTCATACCTAATTTTAGAAAGAGTACTGACTGCCAACAATGCATACAAAACAGGTGGCAATGCACATAAGAGGTGTTGGTCCCTCTTGGTATTATCATTTGCCAAATCCATATAGGTCAGGTATCTATCAACCATGCCACCTAACTTCCATACATCACAACGTTCTTCAAAGGCTCTCATTTGCAGCTCATTAGTCCATTCATCTATATTTTTATCAATCTTCAAACGGGAATAAACATAATTGATAACCTTAGAGATTATCTTGTCTGGGTCAGAGGGACTATCTGCTAAAACCTGGCCATTACCTGGGTCGCTGTTTGTTACACTCATGATTCTGAATCAATAATCAATAACAACACCAATTTGACTTGCCAATAAGGTTTAAAGAATATTTTCACTAATTGCACAAATTGGTTATAGAAATATCTCAATCAATCCCAGCGGTGCCTCCAGATATGTCGGGTATTAATTTCATCTAAGATATGAAATCATAAAAAAATTATGATTTAATATTTTTATGAAATATGGAAAATGAAAAATGAAAAATTTAATTGGCGGACATATAAACGCCAGTTCTTTTATTGATGAGATCTAAAGTTAATTTGTGCAGCTAATGAAACAGGGTGCAATTAATTATACAAAATATAATTTATTATAAATACAAACAGAAAACATGGCATACAAATGAATACAAAGATAATATCAAAATTGACCATAAGATGGTGCTCCACCGTTTACAGGCTGACTTAAGTACAATACAATACTACTTTTTCCTTTTATCAAATTATTACCGATTAATATACTGGTAATCAAAATATAAATAATGTAACAACAACAACAACAAAGAAAACAATAGAAATGAATCTGTGGAAAATCCCTTATGCTCAATCAGAGAATATGGCAGTAAGAGACACCTTATAAATACGCCCGTTGACCTAACTACGGATAATAAAATCCGATCAGAGATTCCACTCTGATAGCAATATTACAGGAATTCTAATGATGTGCACGTTCATTAAAATTTCCCGTAAAATTATTGTTTTAACACTATAGACCCACTAATAATGGGGTCTCAACTATATGCCAATTGGAGCGATTTATAATTACTGCAAGTAAAATAGATCATACATTACCCCTGGCTTTGGGATAAAGAGCTTTTAGAAGGGACCCAGCTTTCCAAGATTCAGATCTATCCCGTCCTGTGGTATGTTCCTGGTGTGTGAAGTGATGCTGATGTATCAATTCCCAAGTGTTCTCCCTGAAGAAGTTCCAAGTGATGTTTGGCTCAAGTCCTCTTTGTCTCAAGTGATTTTTCAAGTGATCTTAGTTCTTCCTTTTTTCCTCCCAAAACTGGATCAGATATCCTAATCCTTATCTATGCCCATCCCCTCTTGGATTAGGGATTTCCAATTAGATAAGGTGGGTGTGACGTATGGTAATCATGGGGATGATGTCATTTAATTGGCATTCCTTCTGCCCATCTACCACTTGATGGCACTGTTGTATCATATAGCAATTTTTAGAATTAACATATATATCCGGCTTTATTACACCTCTTAACCTTTGGTCTCTCCCAACTTAAATCAATTAGGAGGTACTCTTTCTGACACTTTAGGATCACTTTCCCAACATCACGGATCCATTTTGACAGTCAACAGACCATCTTATTTATGGTCAGATAAGAGAACCATAAACTTCTAGCTTTTGCCCTGGTTTGTATACACCTAATTGTCACAGCTATTTGAGTAATGATGACCCCGGTAGTTGAGACAGTTTATGTGAGACCCATTACATTCTCTTAAGATACCACATCTGTTGGCAATAACTTTTAAAATAATATACATTGTATGCCAGTGACCATTCCTTCTCTGGCTTATTCCAACAGAGAGTTTGGCCTCTTAAAGGTAATGTGAATCTCCATTTTGGTTCTAATATTGTCAGACCTTAATGTGCAGATATACATATGCCCGACAACCACCAGGCTTAATGTCACAAAGACAGCATCCTATACATCACATGCTTAGTAACATAATGAACGTTAACATGAAGAGAAAGTGAAACAAACGGTACATTAACCAGACAATATATAGCGTGTAGTGAGGGGGGAAAGAAGGTTATCAACCTTATAAACCTGCAGGTCAAGGGAGGTGATCATAGCCTCATAACTTGACAGAGATGAGTTGTGAATCCTAGGTAAGCAACAGGGAGATATATATAGGGGACGCACCAGACAACGGAGCATAGGGAAGGTGTAAAGAGGGAGTTGCCATGAGGGCCTGACTTGGCCAAAGGATAGTAGACCTTGCCCTGTGTAATATTATCTACTGATCTAAAAGATGCCAGAATTATCTCCTTGTCTTGAAAGTTCAGGAATCAGCAGGTGGGTCAGATTCTCTGGGGCGTTGACACAGCACTCTATGAGCCCTTTCAATAGTAATGGAGCTGCCTTTTCTTCACTTAGCAGTATCCCAGCAATCTGCGTGATCGCCGTGGGGATTTTGCTTGTTACCACTGTTTCAGGGAGACCTCTAAATCTCAGATTGTTTCTCCTACTGTGATTTTATTGGTCTTCAAAAGATGAGGAGTTAATGTGGGTTTGACACAGGGTGAGAGATTGGGAGACTTCTGTGCTGTGCTCAATACACGAGGCCTGTACATTTTCCAGGGATTCCACCCGGTGGCCAATGTGCTGTATTTCTTGAGCCACCTCTGAAAATTTGTGTTTAATTGGTCCCAAAGCCTCTTCTAACGCCTGCTTGATGAAACAGCGTGAGACTGGGAGGCTGCTGGGTTCAGCGTTTCCCTCCCCCTCATGTTCCCTCTCCGACATACCCTCTACAGCTGCCTCCTGGGAGCAGCACGCAGCCGTCGCCATCTTGGTCTCCTTCTGAGCTGCAGCTCCCGGTGTTTATTTCAGGTATTTCACTACACCCGAGGTCTGGGAAGTGGGTTTGGTGGTCTCCCACAAATCCCCTTGCTTCGGTCCTCCGATTTTGACCATCTCTGCCAAAGTGTGCTGAAATTAGCCGCCTCTACTGCAGGTAACGATACGGAGCTCAGCAAGACGCAGCCATCCGGCTTGAGAGCTGACCCTGCCCCCTTCCTTTCAATAGTTTTTATTAGTTTTTTTTCAATTACACATAACATAGTCAGGTATACAGAAATGGGGTTTTGGCAGCACTACTGATCCCAGTTTCGGGGAAGTCATTAATGGTACCTTTATAGGTGGTGGTGCACGCAGGTGGGGATCCTGGCCAAAGGTCCCAACATCTTAATATAGTACAATGATCCGCAGCACTCGCCAGTGTAGAAAATGAAGATGGTGGTTTATTCACAAAACAGCATGGTTATAGCGACGTTTCGACCGTCTCCGTCTTTCTCAAGCAGTGAAACAAGTTACCAAACAAGTGCCTTTTACAAGTTCTTGACACGCTTAAACTCTTTGCCGAGGGTCAGGTAATTTTAGGAGCTGACCTAAGCCTAGTCCTAAACCTTGCCATGAACTCATCGTCGGCTAAGTTCCATGTAACCAAAAAGCTTCTCAGTAGACTCCACAAGAAACTCCATGACTTACACTTAATTGATGTATGGTGTAGCCTTCACCCTACAGACAAGGACTTCTCCTTTTACTCAGTTCCACATGGGACGTATCAATGGCTAGACCAGATTTTGACCTCTGCATCTCTTCTTCCCTCTTTTAGATCAGCGGAGATCGGAACTATCGCCCTGTCCGATCACGCTCCTTGCTTGGCGACCTTCCCCGTGGCCTCTCTACCAAAAAGGGATTGGAATTGAATAAATCTCTACTGCACAATCAACTCCATTTGGATCAGGTTAGGACTCAATTGATAGAGTATTTTGCGCTCAACTCCTCCACACACAGCTCCCAACCTATTGTATGGCTGCTTTATTTCTCTAGGCACCAGGGTTAAGAGCGAACAACAGAAGGACGTTTACACACTCTTAGCAGACATAGCAATAATAGAGAAAAAACATAAAGCTTTGCTACATAACGAACGCCAAAAAGCTCTGTCAGAACTTAGGATACAACTCTGCAACCTCCTTAACCAAAAAGTGATGAAGCAAATGCTGAATTTTCAGCACAAAGTCTATGCCCATGGAGACAAAGGAGGGAAGCTGATGTCATCCTTGCTTAAGAAAGCTAAGAATGTCACTCACATTTCCTCTATAAAACAGTCAAATGGCAAACTAACTAATGAAACTGCAGAAATTGCCAGGGCCTTTAAAGAGTTCTACTCGGAGCTGTACTCTGTGTACCTCATTAGTCCGATAACAACTGAAGAAATAGTCAGCACTCTTAAATGCTTCCCACCTGGGAAAATCCCAGGACCAGATGGTCTGCCTTTGCTATATAATAAAAAGTTCCAGGATATCTTCATCCCTAGGTTTACAGAAGTCTGCAATGCACTATTGTGGGGTGACTCCTTGCCCAAACAGACGCTAGAATCTTATGTCACCTTAATCCCTAAAGAGGGAAAAGACCCCCTGAGCTGCGGAAGCTATCGCCCGATTTCCCTCTTGAACCTGGACTTAAAACTGTGGGCCAAGATCTTAGCCTGCAGGTTAGGCAGGTTCTTACCAGCTGTGATAGGACACGCACAATCAGGCTTTGTCCAGGGTCGGGAGGGAAAAGACAATTCCCACAGAATATTTCATGTCATACACATGGCACATAAAAAGAAACTACCCCTAGCTTTACTTAGCATCGATGCCAAAAAGGCATTTGACAGAGTCAACTGGCTGTTTATGAAGTTGACTCTGCAACGTTTCGCCTTCCCAGATACTTTTACGCAGGCAATCTTTACTCTCTACCAGAACCCTCACGCCAGATTGAAACTAAACGGCACACTCTCACCATCTTTCAATATAACCAATGGGACCAGACAGGGGTGCCCTCTGTCCCCCTCCTTATTTATTCTAGTGGTGGACACACTATTACAATTGGTCAGGCAGTCACCAGATATCTCAGGAGTAAAATATGGCCAGAAAGAACTAAAATGTACTGCGTTTGCAGATGACTTACTGTTCTTAATAATGGACCCGGAGAAAGGGCTAGACACCTTAGTGAAGAGTATAGACAGATATAGCTCTCTATCGGATTTCAAGGTGAATGACACCAAATCCGAGATATTCAATATTTCTTTGCCAGAATCCAAAGTAGCCACCTTACGTGCTCGACTTCCATTTCATTGGTCTAAAGGGCCTATTAAATACTTAGGGATCTAAATCCCCAGAAACACTAATGACCTATATCAACACAAATATGCTCCCCTTCTGGGAGAACTGCAATGCTTGCTACAAGCTAACAACCTTCCCTATCTTTCCTGGACGGGACAGAAAAACATCCTAAACGCCTATGTGATGCCAAAGGTCCTATATGTCATGCAATTAGTCCCGATTTGGCTCCCTAAATCCTTCTTTACGAGTATAAAGAGAATGTTTTCTAGGTTCCTATGGAACGGCAGGAAGCCTCGGATATCCCATGAAATCCTAGTCAGAAGTAGGGAGAGAGGAGGACTAGGATTACCTGACGTCTCTAGATACTATAGAGCGATACAACACAATAGATGGCTTGAAATGGTAGATCCCAAAAGACAACCAGACGTACAAGCCATCTGTAGTTATAGCACAGGAAGACAATTCCAGGAACACCTATGGCTTCCAGATAGGAATACCAGTAGAAAATGAAGAGGGTCACGGCACTCCAGAAGCTATTCAGTGTTTTTTATTACACCACAGATTCAGCAGCTGCTGAATCTGTGGTGTAATAAAAAACACTGAATAGCTTCTGGAGTGCCGTGACCCTCTTCATTTTCTACTGGTATTTGTGGGGTCTCTGAGGCCGAGACCTGACGTCACGAGCACCGCCGCAAAGCCCCTTGAATCCAGTCAAGTAAGTGGTGCTGTCCTACCATCGTTTTTTGTTTGTTCCAGATAGGAATATACACAGAAACACGACTATAGATCCAATAAAACGTGGACTTGGAGAGGTATGGAGAGAAATGAGCAAAAGCTTGGCCCCTATTCCATCTCCCCTGATGCCAGCAAGCCTTATTCCAGACCCCCTAAATCGAGTCAATCTAGATAAACCATATCTGTGGACCTTATTGACATCGGTCAAACTTAGTGACATCACTCCTGATGTGGAGTCCTCCATTCTCGGAGCACTTCCATGCTCTATCACTGATTCCCCAGGATTTTTTCTGATGAAGCCCCATATTAAAGCTGTGTGTGGGGAGTTGAAAGAGCGGTACTCCCTTCAGTGGTCCTTAACTGAATTTGAGAAATTAACCTCATCACCACTTCCTGCTGCCGAGAAGGTGTCGAAGCCTTACCCAATGGTGGGAGGCGAGGGTGAACCTTTGAAACCCTTGTACCTTAGAGAATGGGAGAAGGAGTTGAACAGAGTTATGACTGATGCAGAGGTTAAACAGGTACTGAGACACTCACATGGATTTTCCCACTGTATCCACTTACAGGAGAATCATTTTAAATTACCTACAAGGTGGTACAAAACTCCTGACTTTCTCTTCAAGAGAGGACTAGCGACTACAGGAGAGTGTTGGAAATGTGGAGTGGGAGTGGGCTCTCTGTCGCATATCTGGTGGGATTGCCCTCAGATTTAGTCCTACTGAGGAGAAGTAGAAGCGTTAATTCAGAAACTTACAACTTCAGACTGTAGACTTACCCTAGAGACGGTAGACCTAGATCTTCCCGCCCCTCAATACTCTCCACCCAAAAGAAATCAAATTTCACACCTTATAGCCGCAGCTAAAACGTTAATTCCCTTACATTGGCTAGCTGTAAATCCCCCTTCCATACAAGAATGGAAATCTAAGGTAACTCAAATCTGCCGGTTTGAAGAGATGACTAGCTGGATTAACGGGACTCACAATAAATTTTTGAGGATATGGAATCCTTGGAGGTCACTGGCGGTGGTTATCCCTGATTAAGCAAATACACCAATACATAGATTTGGGACGTTAGTTGTCTGTGTGTGTGTGTGTGTCCCCCCCCCCACCCTCTCTTCTCTCTCAACATTCTCTATCCTTCCTACTCTTTACTCTCAACTTCTTATTGTATACTGTTATTTTACTTCCCCTACATAGCTCAAATATGTAACCTTAAGGAAGAAAACTAGAATTGAAGGCTTCTGTTCTATATATTTCCTTAAATATCAAGGGGTTTTGAACAGCAATGACAAGTGATAATAATCCATGTATGTTTACAGCTATTTTGCAATGTTCATTACTGTAAGACATTGGATACTAATAACGCATGCCTTTGCATATATTTGTCATGTACATCTAATTCTGTTACTTGACTATTGAAAAATGAACAATAAAGAATTTATAAAAAAAAAAATTATACACAAAGGATATACATAATAAGGTATTCTTGCACAGTGGTGTGTACCTCTATTACAGAAGTCAAAACAAAAATAAAGCAACAAAACAGGGATAACAAGCCAGATTTTTGTATGAGGTCTATACATGAGCGGTGGGTGTTAGATATACAGTAGATATAGCAAGTCCAGGACAATTGTATGAAGGTGGGTTTGCCCATAGATCCGTATGTACTCTTAGACCATAGATGCCCTGTATGATGTAGAGAATTAAACAACATGATGGGGGAGTTAGTGGTGTCTCATATTGGTATGTAGTCGAGCTGTTTGTTCTTTCCAGTGTCTAGTATTTATCAACTTAGCTATTATAAAAATCTTGCAACATAGTGTCCCAATGTAAATGCCAGGATAGAGGATATTATACGAAAAATTTCTACCCAATATATCCCCAGTTTGGGGCATGACCCTAGGATGTGCATCAGAGTTCCTGCCTGGCCACATTGTCCACAACACATTGGAGAGGTCATAGGTAGAGATGAGCACATTTTTCAAAAATTTGATTCGCTGGTTCGCCAAATTTTTGGGGAATATATTTGCGGTGAATTTAGGCGTTGCTCTTAGAATCACTGCACACTTCACTTATTTGGGCAGTCACAGTGTCAAAACTGACCAAATAACTCAAGTATAAACTCAGCCTTACAGGTCGAAGTTAGCACCAAGGAGTGCACTCCTTTTACACCCTCGTCATCTGATTCCACATATAAGTCAACAGAACCTGTTTTATTAAATGCTTATACAAGTAGAGTCCCCCTCAACAGAGTTGAGAGGGTGTCAGCAGTAAGTTTGTGTTGACGTCACTGATTATTTTGCCCTTCCTCTGATCCGCCCAAAAAATGAATCCTGTCTGTGGAGCATCCGCCTTCACTCAGTCAGCATTTGGTCAGTAATTCATCAGTATTGCTAATGCCCAAAAAAACAGGAGTGGATCCAAAACAGAGATGACGCATGAACTGACTATTTGAAAGTATTATGTGTTTTGTACCCACTCCTGCTTTTGGCTACTAAATCATAAGCCAATTCTGATGGGACCATACAGGCCTTACAGCTGCTACACAGAGAGGATTTATTGTGCGTCTCATGTTACCTTCCTTCTTACAGATCAGAAGAAGGGTCAAATAAATGATGATGTCTGCCAAGCCAAAAAAGCTAAATAGTGGCCCAGTAATAAATTAGGGAGGGTGGAAACAGCTTGAGAAGTCCACAGAGTGGCCTATGACATAGTGGTGAGGTGGAAGCTAGTGATGATCGAGCACCAAAGTATTTGGGTTTTCGGGTGTTCGGCCCGAACACATTGCTATATTCGTGTGCTCTGCCAAGCACCCGAGTATAATAGAAATTAATGGGAGACAACCAGGCACCTCCTGCTCTGAAGAGGGGAGGGTGCCTGGTCCATTGGAAATGGTCAGAAAGTGACATAAACACCACAAAAATGGATCAGGAACACCATGGGGACTGATGTCTGGACGCATCTTGGACTCCCAGGTCACTGTTGGGAACCATGTTGTCCGAGTTGTATGCCACTTTTACAGACTGACAAAAATACACGCAAACCCCCCCCCCCCCCCCAAAAAAAAAGTTTTACAGGAAAAATTGTTAGGAAACATTCTTTCCTGTATATTCAATTGTATATAAAGTGCAAGTTCAGCAAAAAATTACAAGCAAGGGGCACTCCGAAACAGCCTGTATATCACATAAAGGAAGGCCTCATTCACATTGTGGTACCATTGTTCAGGTACTGGGACTCCTACACTTATAAAGCCTATGCACTAAGGAACCGGCACTCCAAAACACTGTTAGTTACACATAAAGGAGGGCATCATACACACCCTTGAAAAATTATTATTGATGGCCTGCTGGTGACCCTCAAATACATTTGGAGCAAGGGCCTGCTGATCTGACCATCTAAAACCTTAGGGGTGAGGGCCTGCTGGCGCATTGGTGACTCTAAATAACCTCTGGGCGATTGCACGTCCCTGTGACAGCAACGATCCATTTGGATGTCTGCCCTATCAACTTTCAATGTTCTTTTCTGTGCCTACCATGGTGATCACGGGTAATGGGGAATCAGGGTTCGATGCTGGAGAGGGAGCTTAAGAAAGAGATAGCACATCCAAGGGAGGTCAATGTCTGAAATCTGATTGGCTGTTGTTGCCTTGCCACTTTTTTTCATAATTGGAAACCATCCAGAGAGGGTGGGTCAAGTTATTGAAGCAGAAGCATTCAAGGAAGGCAGCAGGCGCATGGCAATTAAATAACAATGCAGGACTCTTAAGATGCCCTGTTATTGGAATGAGTAATAACAAATTACAGGAAATATCACTGCGGTATTTTGGATGAGGAAACGTTATACAGGAGAGACCCTGATGCTACTTTGTTGATAGATAACTTATGCCTGATCGCACATCTCCGTGACGTCCACGATCCATTTTGATATCTTTCCTATCAACTTTTAATGTTCTTTTATGCGCCTAACATGGTGACCACCGGTAATGGGGAATCATTGTTCGATTTCATAAAGGGAGCCTGATAAAAGGCTACGGCTACTACTTTAAAGCAAGGCAGCATGAGTTGCGGGCCTGCAGGTGAACTGATTGTGTAAAAGATTTGAGTTGCGGGCCTGGATGTGAGCTGACCAAGTAAAATATTTAAGATGCAGGCCTGCTGGTGAGCTGACCCTGTAAAACATTATATGCTGGGGCCTGAAGTTGAGCTGACCCTCTAAAACATTAGGAGCGAGGACCTGCTGGTGAGCTGACCCCGTAAAACATTATATGTGAGGGCCTGCAGTTGAGTTGATGCTCTAAAACATTATATGTGAATGCCTGCTGGTGAGCTGATGCTCTAAAACATTATATGTGAGTGCCTGCTGGTGAGCTGACGCTCTAAAACATTATATGTGAGTGCCTGCTGGTGAGCTGACGCTCTAAAACATTATATGCGAGTGCCTGCTGGTGAGCTGATGCTCTAAAACATTATATGCAATGGCCTGCAGTTGAGGTGACGCTCTAAAACATTAGAGGCGAGTGCCTTCTGGTGAGCTGACACTCTAAAACATTATATGTGAGAGCCTGTGTGGTGAGCTGACGCTCTAAACATTATATGCGAGTGACTGCTGGTGAGATGATGCTCTAAAACATTATATGCGAGGGCCTGCTGGTGAGCTGACACTCTAAAACATTATATGCGAGTGCCTGCTGGTGAGATGATGCTCTAAAACATTATATGAGAGGGCTTGCTGATGAGCTGACCATGTAAAACATTATATGCGAGGGCCCGCTGCTGAGCTGACCCTCTAAAACATTAGGGGCGAGTGGCTGCTGGAGAGATGATGCTCTAAAACATTTTATGTGAGGGCTTGCTGCTGAGCTGACCCTCTAAAGCATTAGGGGCGAGGGCCTGCTGATGAGCTGACCATGTAAAACATTATATGCGAGGGCCTGCTGCTGACTTGACCCTCTAAAGAATTGGGGGCTAGGACTTGCTGGTGAGCAGACGCTCTAAAACATTATATGCGAGTGCATGCTGTTCAGCTGACCCTATAAAAAAAAAAAATGAGTTGAGGGCCTGCAGTTGAGCTCACCCTATTAAAAAAAAATTTGCGCAGAGGGAATATATACAATCTGGATGAGGAGGAGAAAACAAGATTCAACCATATACTCTTTTTTTGTGGTTGAAAAGGTGCATTGGAATACACTACAGCAGTACATTATAAATGATAGATTGAAATTGCCTTTATGTTCATCATCACCTCAGCTCTCCTCTGGTGGAGTTGAGAAGTCAGGGGCAATCCAGGCCTTGTTCATTTTTATCTGAGTCAACCTGTCAGCATTGCCAATGGACAAGCAGATACGCTTATCTGTTATAATGCCACCCGCAGCACTAAATGCACGCTCAGACAAAACGCTGGCGGCAGGGCGGGCCAGCACCTCCAAGGCGAAGAGCACAAGTTTGTGCCACGTGTCCAGCTTGGATACCCAGTAGTTGTAATGCACTGAGGGATCATTTAGGATGTTGACACGGTCTGCTCTGTATTCTTTCACTATCTTCCAAAACTTTTCCCTCCTTGTACCACTAGGCCACGCTTTAGGGTGAGGTTGATGTCGGGGTGTCATGAAAGTGTCCCAGCAGTAGACAATTGTCTCAGCAGTAGACACAGCAGTGGGATGGTTACGATGATAATAGCGTTATCGCCACTAACCATCTGTGTGGATTCATCAAAGTTTTTTAATCTAACATCAATGCTCACTCCTCGCTTGTGAATAGTGACAGTTGCCTCGAAAGGTGACGACCATGTTGCAGCTGGTATTCCACAACTGCCCTCTGCTGCTCACAAAGCCTGTCCAACATGTGGAACTTAGCATTCCAGCGCATGCTCACGTTGCACATTAGTCGGTGAACTGGAAGCTGCAAGCGCTGCTGAAGCGTTGACTGACCGGCTAAAGCTGTGGATGACTTGCGGAAATGAGCACACACGCGGCACACTTTCACTAGTAGCTCTGGCAAATCGCAGTAGGTTTTGATTAACCGCTGAACCAATACGTTTGAGATGTTGGCTAGGCATGGGATGTGTGTCAGGTTTCCGAGCTCCAAAGCCACCACTAAGTTACTGCCATTGTCAGTCACAACCATGCCTAGTTGTAGGTTGAGTGGCGAGAGCCACAGCTCGGTCTGTTCCCTTATACCCTGCCACAGCTCTGCGGTGATACGCTGTTTGTCTCCTAAACTGATCAACTTCAGCATGGCTTGTTGACGCTTACCCACAGCAGTGCTACACTGCTTCCATCTAGCGACTGATGGCTGACTGCTGCTAGAGGTGGAAGTGGAGGAGGAGGCAGCAGAGGAGGAGTATTGGGGGTTGGAGCCAGTAACATAGCTGCTGGCAGAGATCCTGATGGACGTAGGGCCTGGAATCCCTGGCGTGGGTAGCACCTGTCCCATCCAAGGGTATAACTCACTCCCGGCCTCCACAACATTCACCCAGTGTGCTGTCAGGGAAATGTAGCAGTCCCTGGCCACCAGCACTTCTTCATGTGTCCGTGGTTAAGTGGACCTTCCCAGTAACTGCATTGGTCAGGGCACGGGTGGTGTGGTAAGGCGGGCACGGCACACCGTGAAAATAGTAGCACCTGGGGAATGCATACCAAGTGACGGCCATCGACATCAGGCTGCAGAAGGACTCAGTATCCACAAGCCTAAATGGCAACATTTCAAGTGCCAGTAATTTTGAAAGTTGCACATTTAGTGCTATGGCCTGTGCGTGGGTATTTGCGCTTGCGTTCAAATGACTGGGTTATGGACATTTGGATGCTGCCCTGGGACAGGGATATGGATGTTGTTGCTGATGGTTCATGCAAAGGTCCAGGTGCAGGGCAAGGGGCATCCAGGTCTGCACCTTCAACAGAGGATTGGCCAGCAGTGCGTAACACAGGGGAAGAGGAGGCAGTGGTGTGACCCACAGACCCAGATTGTAGACCCAGGCATTCGGCCCACTTATTAGTGTGCTTTGATGCCATGTGGTGGATCATACTGGTGGTGGTGAGGTTTCTAGGGTTTACGCCCCAGCTCATTTTGGTACGGCACAGGTTGCAAGCTACCACTCTTTTGTCGTCTGCACTTTCCTTAAAAAAGCGCCATACTGTGGAACATCTACCCCTTGGCAAGGTAGATTTACGCATAGGGGTGCTCGGTGTAACAGTTGCCGGCCTGATTGGTGTGGGCTGACTTCTCCCTTTTGCAACCCCATTGCCTCTTTCAGCATGTTGTGAAACTGCAGATCCCTCCCCCTTTGTACTGCTGTCTTCACTCAGCTTATTACCTTCTCATGTTGGGTTAGTGACCTTATCGCCCACCAACTCCTCTTCCACTTCCTCACTCTGCTCATCCTCCTGACTTGACCTAACCACAACCTCAGTGATTGGTAACGGTGTCTCATCATCATCCACCTCGTGAACGAATGATTGCTGTTCACCACCGTCATTTTCTTGAAACTGTGAAGGCTCAAGAGGTTGGGAATCAGGGCACAATATCTAAGGTCCCTCTTCAAGCGTGCTGGGCGCGAGGGCCAAATGTAATAGTGACGATGGAAAGAGCTCCTCGGAATATCCGAGTGTGGGATCATTCGTTTGGCAAGCCTCTCCATGGTGGGAGGAAGGATGATCAGAGAGAGGATTCGGTTGACGAGACTCTTGGCTACAGAGACTGGACTTGGTGGAAGAGAGGGTGGTGCTTAACCGACTGGAAGCATTATCTTCAGCAATCCAACCGAACAACTGTTCGCATTGGTCCAACTTGGACAGTGCTGTCCTGGTCCGTCCAGCTAAGTTGGACATGAAACTGGATATGGTGGATTTTTTATTTTTTTTCCACTTCCCTGTCCCTTAGTGCTCACCTTCTTCATATTAATGGTTTTGTCACTAAATGTGGCGCTGATTTTTTTACAGGCCGCTAAAGACGCCGTTTTCTGATGCAGGACAGTATATGTCACAGAAACACACAGAATATGGACACTATCTTAGGCCCAGATTATTGGAATTTTCCCTAAAGAAACAGTTTTCGGATGCAGGACAGTATATGTCACAGAAACACACAGAATATGGACACTATATTAGGCCCAGATTATTGGAATTTGTCCTAAAGAAACAGTTTTCTGATGCAGGACAGTATATATCATAGAAACACACAGAATATGGACACTATATTAGGCCCAGATTATTGGAATTTGCCCTAAAGTTTTCGGATGGCGTACTGTATATGTCACAGAACACCACAGAATATGGACGCTATTTTAGGCCCAGATTATTGGAATCTGTGGTACAGACACTGTTTTCTGAATTAGTTTATAATTATACTGTATTTTTCACTATATCTAGGCCTGACAACCACACAAGGTGTTGAAGCGCAGATCACACATTTCACGGATTACACCGTTGAAAACAAAAATGTGGACATATTACGGGAGAAAAATTGTTTTCGGTATTTTCAATGTTTTCCCTATATCTAGGCCTGACAACCACACAAGGTATTGAAGCGCAGATCACACAATTCATGGATTACACAGTTGACAGCAAAAATGTGGGCAGATTATAGGAGAAAAGCTAGTTGAGCGGACACCTGGATGTTCGGGTTCGACGGGTTCAGCCAAACTTCACGAAAACCCAAACTTGACGCCGAACCCCATGAAAGTCAATGGGGATCCGAACTTTGGAGCACTAAAATGGCTCATGGAAAGGGCTAGAGGGCTGCAAAAGGCAGCAACATGTGGTAATGGCATGGCAAGAGCTCTGCACACAAATGTGGATAGGGAAATTACTTCAAATAACATAAAATATGTAATAATAAAAGATAATAATCTTGATCTAGGAGTAGGAGGTCCATATGGAGTAGGAGGTTGAGGAGGCGGTGGATGTGGCGGTGTAGGTGGAAGCGGCGGTGGAGGAGGAGGAGGTAGCCAACACAGTTTTTTTATTTTATTTATTTATTTTGTTTAAATTTGGGTAGCCCCTAAAATATTGGGAAATATAAAAAATAAAACAAAGAGAAAGTGTGCTGGAGTACAAAAATGGCTGGGTAAGGCTGGTATACATGTCTATTCTGCACAAGGTATAGACAAGTCCTGGGGGATCCCTGCCTGGTTCATTTTAATGAACGTTAGCCTGTCAACATTGGCTGTGGACAGGAGGATGCGCTTGTCTGTGATAACCCCCTCCTGCCGTGCTAAACAAACATTCAGACAATACATTGGCTGCAGGGCAGACCAGCACCTCCAAGGCATAAAGGGAAAGTTCAGGCCATGTGCCCAATATTGAGAACCAGAAGTTGAAGGGGGCAGATCCATCAGTCAGTACGTGTAGGCGTGTGCACACATACTGCTCCACCATGTTGCTGAAATGCTGCCTCCTGTAAAGACGTTCCATATCAGCTGGTGGTGCTGGTTGTTTTAGCGTGCTGACAAAGCTTTTCCACATTTTGGCCATGCTAACCCTGCCTTATGAGGTGCTGGCGGTGCCCCAGCTGTGTTGGCAACCTCTTCCTCCTCCTCTGCCTTTGCCTTGTGCTTCCACTGTGCCCCTGCTGTCAGGTGGGAATGCCATCAGCAGCGCATCTACCAGCGTGCGCTTGTACTCGCGCATCTTACGTTCACGCTCCAGTGATGGAATTAAGGACGGTACGTTGTCCTTGTATTGGGGATCCAGCAGTGTGGTCATCCAGTAATCAGCACAAGTTAAAATTTGGCCAACTCATCATTGTGGAGACACTGCAGCATGTAATCGCTCTTGTGTGCCAGGCTGCCCTGAGGCAACGACAAGCTGTCCTCTGTTGGAGGTGTATCATCTGTATCTTCTGTATCCCCACAGCCACGCACCAGTGATGGCCATTAGCTGGTTTGGGTACTACCCTGCTGTGAACACGGTTCCTCCTCCTCCATCTCCTTCTCCTCATCCTCCACCTCGTCATACTCCAGAACTGTGCCCTGGCTGGACAATTGTGTACCTGGCGTATGTTGGTGCAGGAACCCACCCTCGGAGTCACTTGTGAATGACTGGCTTGAAACTCTTGTAAATTATCCCTATTCCTCCTCCTCCTGTGCCACATCCTCTTCCATCATCGTCCAAAGTGTTTTTTTCAAGGAGGCATAGAAGTGGGATAGTAACGCTGAGAACGGTGTCATCGGCACTGGCCATGTTGGTGGAGTACTCGAAACAGCACAACAAGGCACACAGGTCTCGCATGGAGGCCCACTCATTGGTGGTGAAGTGGTGTTGTTCCGCAGAGCGACTCACCTGTGCATTCTGCAGCTTTGGCCTGTTGCTGCTTGCACAGTCTGGGTGGAGTTCCACCTTGTTGACACGTCACATATGAGGCGGTGACCGGGAAGGTCGAAGTTACACTACCAGCACCAACATGCAAGCAGCAGCAGGGTGAGAACGTCAAAAGCACACACAGACTGACCGCACTTTCTGCAGCAGCTCTGACATATCGGGGTAATTTTTAAGGAATTTCTGCACCACCAAATTCAGCACATGTGCCAGGCAAGGGATGTGCGTCAAACCGGCTAGGCCCAGAGCTGCTACGAGATGTCGCTCATTATCGCACACCACTAGGCCGGGTTTAAGGCTCACTGGCACCAACCAGTCTGTTGTTCCATGCCTGTCCATGGCTCCTGCGTGGTGTGGGGTTTGTCCCCCAAACAGATAAGTTTTAAAACTGCCTGCTGTCGTTTACCCCTGGCTGTGCTGAAGTTGGTGGTGAAGGTGTTACGCTCACCGGATGAGGAGGTGGTAGAGGATGAGGAAGCGGAGTAGCAGGAGGAAGCAACAGGAGGCAAAGAGAAATGCCCTGCAATCCTCGGTGGTGGAAGGACATGTGCCAAACTGCTATCCGCCTCAGGCCCAGCAGCCACAGCATTTACTCAGTGTGCTGTTAAGGAGATATAATGTCCCTGACCGTGCTTACTAGTCCACGTATCCGTAGTTAGGTGGACCTTGCCACAGGTGGCATTGCGCAATGCACACCTGATTTTGGCCCCCACTTGGTTGTGCAGGGAAGGGATGGTTCGCCAGGAAAAGTAATGGCAGCTGGGCACGACATACTGTGGGACAGCCACCGCCATAAGGTTTTTAAAACTCTCCATCTCCACCAGACGGAATGACAGCATTTCAAAGGCCAGTGATTTTAAAATGCTGGCATTCATGGCCAGGGATCGCGGGTGGGTAGGGGGGTACTTTCTCTTTCGCTCCAGTGTTTGGGAGATAGACAGCTGAACGCTTCCATGGGACATTGTGGAGATACTTGGTGACCCAGATGGTGGCGTTGCTGGTAGATACTCTGTTTGCAGGGTGGCAGGTGCCACTGTCACTCCAGAGGGGGATGAAGAGGCCGAGACTGCAGCAGAAGAGGATGCAGGAGGAGCCAAAGACTTGTTTTTGTTTTTTGAGGTGTCTACTCCACTGCAGCTCGTGCTTTGCACTTAGATGCCTGGTCATGCAGGTTGTGCTCAGTTAAGTGTCCATTTACACGTCCGCAATTTTGTTCCACATTTTGCGGAATGGAATTGCAGACCCAATTCTAATCTCGAAAAAAATAGAACATGTTCTATTCCGCAATTGTGGACAAGAATGGGCATTTTCTATTAAGTGCCTGCGATGTGCGGTCCGCAAAATGCGGAATGCACATCGTCGAAATCCGTGTTTTGCGGATCCACGGGTCTGTGTGACCACGGGTGCAGACGTGTGAATAGACCCTTGGACTGGATTCACACGGGGCACAGGTGCAATGCGGGAGGTGAATGCATTGCAGCCACACTAAATCCTGACCCATTCATTTCTATGGAGCTATGCGTTGCGTGAAAATCACAGAATGCACTATATTGTGCGGCCCCAAGTGAATGGGGCTGCATGAAAATCGTAAGCATCCGCAAGCAAGTGCGGATGCAGTGCGATTTTCACGCATGGTTGCTAAGATGAAAATCTATTCACTGTATTATTTTCCCTTATAACATGGTTATAAAGGAAAATAATAGCATTCTATAATATAGAATGTTTAGTAAAAGTTCAATTGAGGGTTATAAAATACAAAATAAATTAACTCACCTCCTCCTCTTGATCGCATAGCTGCCGGTCTCTTCTTACTTCTTTAATCATGAGCTGCCGACTAAAGGACCTGTGGTGACGTCATATCAGACGGTCCAATCACATGATCCATCAGGTGATGGACCATGTGATTGGACCATGTGATGAGCTCAGTGACGTCACCACAGGTCCTTTGACAGGTCCTGAGGAAAGAACAGGAGATCGACAGCTACGCGATCAATTGGAGGAGGTGAGATAATCAATTTTTTTTATTTTTTAACCCTCAATTGAACTTCTACTGAGCATTCTGTATTAAAGAATGCTATTATTTTCCCTTATAACCATGTTATAAGGGTAAATAATAAAATCTACACTACAACTAACCAAAACCCGATTTTCATTGAAGAAGTTCAGGTCTGGGTACCACATTCAGTTTTTTCTCACGCGCGTGCGAAACGCTTTGCACTCACGTGGAAAAGACTGAACAACGGAATGCAATAGCAGTCAAAACTGACTGAAATTGCTTACCTACTCGCCCGGGTTTGCAGCAATGCACCCGGGACACATTCTGAGCCAAAACGTGACACCAGTGTGAACCCAGCCTTAGAGCGTTTATGCCTCGTTTCAGGCTCTGATTGAACAGCATGCAAACCACTCATGACTTGTCGTCAGCACATTGTCTGAAGAACTGCCACGCCAGGGAACTCAATGGAGCTGGCTTTAGTGTGCTCAGTCCCTTGATGCGGTCAGCAGTAGCAGGCGTACTGTATAGGGGACGGCCGCTCTGCTTTTGCACCCTGCTTCTACTTTTGCTGTGCAGGTGGCTCTGTGCGACCACCGCCTTTTCCTCCGAACTACATAGTTCACTTGCATGACCTAGATTCCATGTGGGGTTGAGGACCTCATCGTCCTCCACATCATTTTCCACCCAGTCGTCACCCCTGCTCTCCTTGTCGGTCTCCACACTGCAGAAAGCCCCAGCAGTTGGCACCTGTGTTTTGTCATCATCCGAGACGTGCTGCGTGGTCCTCCCATGTACTCATCCTGAAACATAAGTGGTTGGTCATCGGAGCACTCATCTATTTCACTTCTGGGGCAGGGCTATGTGGAAAACCCTACTAGCAGAGTCATCAAAAAGCAGAAGAGACTGCTGAACGGCTTGGGGCTCAAACTGCTTGGCTGATTTGCAAGGGGGTGAGGGGAAAGACTGGTGGACATGGGCTGCAGGTGCCAACTCTGATCTTTCAGCAAGGGACTGGGTGGGAGACAATGTGAAGGAACTGGAGGCACTGTCAGCCACCCAATCTACTATCGCCTGTTCTTGTTCTGGCCTCACCATTCGTAAAGCCGCATTCACCCCTACCAAATAACGCTGAAGGTTCTTTTGCCTACTCGCACCTAAGTAAGGTGTTTCACTTGTGCATGTAGCTGGCACAGATCGACCACGTCCTCTGCCTGCAACAGGAGCTCCACCAACACCAGCAGTACCACGACCAGGGCCATGTCCCTTATTTGACGCTTTCCTCATTCTTTGCGTTCACCCACAAAACTAACAGATGGTTTATGTTAGGCGACAATGTAACTGCCAATAGTCAACAATTAAGCTCACTGACAGTAAGGCTGTACCGGTGTCATAAAGAGAAAAAAATTCTTGAGGTCACAAAACAGTGTGACAGACAAATTTTAAACAATTACTTCACAGTCACAAAAAAATGTGAATTTGTCAACCAACAAGGACTGTCAGAAATGCAGCGCAGGCCACAAATGTACTATCTAGCACAAAATGGGTATTTTTTTCAAACCACAATATAACAGCAGTATTTAACGGTTGTATTGGACTGTCAGAAAAGGCCGCAAATGTACTATCTAGCACAAAAAGGGTGCGTTTTTTTGAAACCACAATATAACAGCAGTATTTAACGGTTGTATTGGACTGTCAGAAATGCAGCAAAGGCCGCAAATGGAGTATCTAGCACAAAAAGGGTGTTTTTTTTTCAAACCACAATATAACAGCAGTACCTTCAGCACAGAGGTGTACCCTTGAACTCTTTCCTCACAGGGTGGCAAGGTGACATAGTGTGGAGGTGGCAGCAGCATGAGGAGACCGCATAGCGGCAAGGTGACATAGATTGGAGGTGGCAGCAGCATCAGGAGGCCACAGAGTGGCAAGGTGACATAGTGTGGAGGTGGGGGACAATACCAATACCCGCTGAATATGTTGGGTGGAAGAAGGAGCAATTGGCATCAGATGTGTGGCATCAGGCAGGTGGCAGCATCATAATAGTAGCTGAGGCAGGTAGCCAGAAGAAACCAGTCTCTTTTGTTAAAGTGTTGTTTGTGGCACCATGGATGATCTAGTCTGATGCATCAGGAATTGTTAGGTGGAAATCCTGGCTGATCCATGCCTGATTCATTTTGTCAAATGTCAGTCTCTCCAAATTTTGGGTAGACAGGCCGAGTAGGTGAATTTACCCTCAACACTATGCAATGAATTGACTGCTACCACCACTGCTTCCGTGAACCCATGCACCACTACTTTCCGGGCAGGTAGGCTCCTTTCAAGAGGGTGGTCTACCCCAGGCACGTTTGGCTAATGACCTCCCACTGCTGCCACCCTGCTGACTCTTGGCCATGCTAGCGACATTCTTGCTCTGCCGTTGCCTCAAGGGCAAGCTGCCACCCTCTTCTCTCAATGATGATGATGCCCCTAATTCATCCAGCTCCCATGTGCAATCAGCTACATCAAGATCATCGAGAACTGTCTGCACATCACTGATGTCCTCCTCAACGGTCTCTGGGTCAGGAGCCTGACCGCTCACAACACCAGCTCCTACGCCACTCTCCTCATCACTACTTGTCCACCTAGCGGAGGAAGCGGTAGATGTCTCCGCCAGATCTTGGCTGGGCAGTAGCTGCTGACTGCCCTCTAGTAGCTCGTCCTCGCTGAAAAGTGTAGCTGATCTTATGGCATATAGTACTTCTCGCGGCGAGGGAACTGAAAATGAGAGAGGAAGGTTCAGGACAGGTGGGGGCATAGGGCGTGCACCCGGACCATGCCAACTAAGCGTCGTGTCAGAGGAACCCACCGACTCTTGGCTTAAGATGTTTAATGTCACTTGGGACAAAGTGGATGACTGAGACAACCAATCAAGAACTGCTGGGTTGCTAGTCAAGACGCGACCGCTAGTTGACACTGGGAGCTCAGGCCTCAGGAAGTGAGCCCTGCTGCCATGGCCCCTTACTCGGCTGTGACCTCTGCCTGCGCCAGAAACATTTAGGCCTCCGCCACTCCCCTGTGCAGGGCCTGGCACTTCTCTGTCTGACATACTGTTAGATCAAATAACCAACTTTTAGAATAAATATTTTTTTATTTTCCCACTAATACATGGTAAATAGGGCTTTAGAGTATTTCAGTGCACTGCTGAACATCAATTAGGCCCTAATTTTTTTCTACTTTTACACAACACAAAAGGCTTTTTAACAGATAAGTGAAATGCTCAAATGCTGAAATGCTAATATACACTGACCAAAAATATAAACGCAACACTTTCGGTTTTGCTCCAATTTTGCATAAGCTGACCTCAAAGATCTGAAACATTTTCTACATACACAAATGACCAATTACTCTCAAATATTGTACACAGACCTGTAAATCTGTGTTAGTGAGTAGAGTTGAGCAAACACCTGGATGTTCGGGTTCGAGAAGTTCGGCCGAACTTCCCGGAAATGTTCGGGTTCGGGATCCGAACCTGACCCGAACTTCGTAGCGAACCCGAACCCCATTGAAGTCAATAGGACCCAAACTTTTCGGCACTAAAAAGGCTGTAAAACAGCCTAGGAAAGGGGTAGAGGGCTGCAAAAGGCAGCAACATGTAGGTAAATCCCATGCAAACAAATGTGGATAGGGAAATGAATTAAAATAAAAAATAAATAAATAAAAATTAACCAATATCAATTGGAGAGAGGTCCCATAGCAGAGAATCTGGCTTTATGTCACCCACCACTGGAACAGTCCATTGTCATATATTTAGGCACCGGGACCCAGGCAGAGGAGAGAGGTCCCATAACAGAGAATCTGGCTTCATGTCAGCAGAGAATAAGTATTCATGTCATAGCAGAGAATCATGCTTCACATCACCCACCACTGGAACAGTCCATTGTCAGATATTTAGGCCCCGGCACCCAGGCAGAGGAGAGAGGTCCCGTAACAGAGAATATGGCTTCATGTCAGCAGAGAATCAGTCTTCATGTCATAGCAGAGAATCATGCTTCACGTCACCCAACACTGGAACAGTCCATTGTCATATATTCAGGCCCAGGCACCCAGGCAGAGGAGAGAGGTCCCATAACAGAGAATCTAGCTTCATGTCAGCAGAGAATCAGTCTTCATGTCATAGCAGAGAATCAGGCTTCACGTCACCCACCACTGGAACATTCCATTGTCAGATATTTTGGCCCAGGTACGCAGGCAGAGGAAAGAGGTCCCATAACAGAGAATATGGCTTCATGTCAGCAGAGAATCAGTCTGCATGTCATAGCAGAGAATCATGCTTCACGTCACCCACCAATGGAACAATCCATTGTCGGATATATAGGCCCCGACACCCAGGCAGAGGAGAGAGGTCCCGTAACAGAGAATATGGCTCCATGTCAGCAGAGAATCAGTCTTTATGTCATAGCAGAGAATCATGCTACACGTCACCCAACACTGGTACAGTCCATTGTCAGATATTTAGGCCACAGGACCCAGGCAGAGGAGAGAGGTCCCATAGCAGAGAATCTGGCTTCATGTCAGCAGAGAATCTGGCTTCATGTCATAGCAGAGAATCATGCTTCACATCACCCACCACTGGAACAGTCCATTGTCAGATATTTAGGCCCCGGCACCCAGGCAGAGGAGAGAGGTCCCGTAACAGAGAATATGGCTTCATGTCAGCAGAGAATCAGTCTTCATGACATTGCAGAGAATCATGCTTCACGTCACCCACCACTGGAACATTCCATTGACAGATATTTTGGCCCAGGTACCCAGGCAGAGGAAAGAGGTCCCATAACAGAGAATCTGGCTTCATGTCAGCAGAGAATCAGTCTTCATGTCATAGCAGAGAATCATTTTTCAAGTCACCCACCAATGGAACAATCCATTGTCGGATATATAGGCCCCGGCACCCAGGCAGAGGAGAGAGGTCCCGTAACAGAGAATATGGCTCCATGTCAGCAGAGAATTAGTCTTTATGCCATAGCAGAGAATCATGCTTCACGTCACCCAACACTGGAACAGTCCATTGTCAGATATGTAGGCCCAGGCACCCAGGCAGAGGAGAGAGGTCCCATAGCAGAGAATCTGGCTTCATGTCAGCAGAGAATCAGTCTTCATGTCATAGCAGAGAATCATGCTTCACGTCACCCACCACTGGAACTTTCCATTGTCAGATATTTTGGCCCAGGTACCCAGGCAGAGGAGAGAGGTCCCATAACAGAGAATCTGGCTTCATGTCAGCAGAGACTCAGTCTTCATGTCATAGCAGAGAATCATGCTTCATGTCACCTACCAATGGAACAATCCATTGTCGGATATATAGGCCCCGGCACCCAGGCAGAGGAGAGAGGTCCCGTAACAGAGAATATGGCTCCATGTCAGCAGAGAATCAGTCTTTATGTCATAGCAGAGAATCATGCTTCACGTCACCCAACACTGGAACAGTCCATTGTCAGATATGTAGGCCCAGGCACCCAGGCAGAGGAGAGAGGTCCCGTAACAGAGAATCTGGCTTCATGTCAGCAGAGAATCAGTCTTCATGTCATAGCAGAGAATCATGCTTTACGTCACCCACCACTGTAACAGTCCATTGTCATATATTTAGGCCCCGGCACCCAGGCAGAGGAGAGAGGTCCCGTAACAGAGAATCTGGCTTCATGTCAGAAGAGAATCAGTCTTCATGTCATAGCAGAGAATCATGCTTCACGTCACCCAACACTGGAACAGTCCATTGTCTTATATTTAGGCCCAGGCACCCAGGCAGAGGAGAGAGGTCCCATAACAGAGAATCTGGCATCATGTCAGCAGAGAATCAGTCTTCATGTCATAGTAGAGAATCATGCTTTACGTCACCCACCACTGGAACATTCCATTGTCATATATTTAGGCCCCGGCACCCAGGCAGAGGAGAGAGGTCCCATAACAGAGAATCTGGCTTCATGTCAGCAGAGAATCAGTCTTCATGTCATAGCAGAGAATCAGGCTTCACGTCACCCACCACTGTAACAGTCCATTGTCATATATTTAGGCCCCGGCACCCAGGCAGAGGAGAGAGGTCCCGTAACAGAGAATATGGCTTCATGTCAGCAGAGAATCAGTCTTCATGTCATAGCAGAGAATCATGCTTCACGTCAACCACCACTGTAACAGTCCATTGTCATATATTTAGGCCCAGGCATCCAGGCAGTGGAGAGAGGTCCAATAACAGAGAATCTGGCTTCATGTCAGCAGAAAATCAGTCTTCATGTCATAGCAGAGAATCATGCTTCATGTCACCCACCACTGTAACAGTCCATTGTCATATATTTAGGCCCCGGCACCCAGGCAGAGGAGAGAGGTCCCGTAACAGAGAATATGGCTTCATGTCAGAAGAGAATCAGCCTTCATGTCATAGCAGAGAATCATGCTTCACGTCACCCATTACTGTATCAGTCCATTGTCATATATTTAGGCCCCGGCAGCCAGGCAGAAGAGAGAGGTCCCATAACAGAGAATCTGGCTTCATGTCAGCAGAGAATCAGTCTTCATGTCATAGCAGAGAATAATGCTTCACGTCACCCAACATTGGAACAGTCCATTGTCATATATTTAGGCCCCGTCACCCAGACAGAGGAGAGGTTCATTCAACTTTGGGTTGCCCCGCAATATAATGGTAAAATGAAAATAAAAATAGGATTGAATGAGGAAGTGCCCTGGAGTACAATAATATATGGTTAAGGGGAGGTGGTTAATCGTCTAATCTGCACAAGGGATGGACAGGTCCTGTGGGATCCATGCCTGGTTCATTTTTATGAACATCAGCTAGTCCACTTTGGCTTTAGACAGGCGGCTCCGTTTGTCTGTAATGACGCCCCCTGCCGTGCTGAATACACGTTCAGACAAACGCTGGCCGCCGGGCAGGCCAGCACCTCCAAGGCATAAAAGTCTAGCTCTGGCCACGTGGACAATTTAGAGACCCAGAAGTTGAATGGGGCCGAACCATCAGTCAGTACGTGGAGGGGTGTGCACACGTACTGTTCCACCATGTTAGTGAAATGTTGCCTCCTGCTAGCACGTTGCGTATCAGGTGGTGGTGCAGTTAGCTGTGGCGTGTTGACAAAACTTTTCCACATCTCTGCCATGCTAACCCTGCCCTCAGAGGAGCTGGCCGTGGGGGCGTGGCTGGCAGCCGAGCAGAGAGGAAGCGCCTGGTTTGAGCTCCAGCGATCTAAGGCAAAATCTGAGACATCCCGACTGCTATAGGACTTTCTGAGCTTAGGAGAGCCCACAGTCAGCTTGGAATTGCGCCCAGGACCATTTTGAACCTTTACTGGACGTTTTCAGACCCCAGGAGCCGTTTTTCCACCTGCGGCCTGGACCGGGAACAAAAGCCTGGACGTCTCGGTTACAGACTGGCGGCAGACATTTCGCGCCAAGAGCATTTCAGCCGAAGCAAGAAGGAGAGCCTTACAAGAGGGGATCATTATTCCGTTAAGAATCCTTAAAGGGTTTCTACCACTTGCATATCACATATTTGGTGATCAGACACTAGCGATCCGCTAGTGTCTGATGTAGCTTACAAGCTAATTATTACCTTAATCCGTTCGGCCCATACCTCAAAAAAAGCACTTATATCTTTATGCAAATGAGCCTCTAGGTGCTATGCAGACGTTTTTCCAGCACCTAGAGGCTCCGTCTACCTTGCAGTTTGCCGCCCATCGCCTCGCTCCAGCACGCCCATCTCTTACCGTATTCGATCCTCCCCCTGCTTCAGCCTTCAGAAATCCCGCGCCTGCGCCGTTCGTCGCGGCATTCGGAGGCATTCGGCGCAGGCGCAGTCAATGTCTGACCGCTCCGTGCTCAGACATTTCTACTGCGCCTGCGCCGATGTCATCGGCGCAGGCGCAGTGGAAATGTCTGAGCACGGAGCGGTCAGACATTGACTGCGCCTGCGCCGAATGCCGCGACGAACGGCACAGGCGCGAGATTTCGGAAGGCAGAAGCAGGGGGAGGATCGAATAGAGTTGAAGATGGGCGTGCTGGAGCGAGGCGATGGGCGGCAAACTGCAAGGTAGACGGAGCCTCTAGGTGCTGGAAAAACGCCTGCATAGCACCTAGAGGCTCATTTGCATAAAGATATAAGTGCTTTTTTTGAGGTATGGGCCGAACGGATTAAGGTAATAATTAGCTTGTAAGCTACATCAGACACTAGCGGATCGCTAGTGTCTGATCACCAAATATGTGATATGCAAGTGGTAGAAACCCTTTAACTTACTGTTACTTGAACCTGAACCGCACACTGCCCTTCAGCTCAGATAGCAACAGAGGATACACCTCCGGGCCAACAACGCGGTTGTCTCCTGCAGACGCTTGTGTCCCCCAGATCTCCGGCTCCCTTTATCCTAAGTAAAGGCTGACAGTTTTGGCTAAATTGAAGATATCGGCCTGGAAGATTTCTCCTACAGCACCACCTGACTAGATCGAATCACAGTCCGTGTAATTAACAGACGCGACACGGCAGTGCTTGGAGTTAACACGCTTCTACATTACCCCTGCTGCGCTACAAGCAAAGGACTTTCTGAAGTGTCTCCGTTTTAAATCCGATTTACTTTTGGACCATTAATCTGTAATTAAAATTACCTACAAATTCGGATCCGACACGTTTAGACCTTCTACATTCCACTTTGCAGCCACCTCCCTCCCATACTGCACCAGCAAGATCTCCTCTAACATCAGTTTTATTAAGTAGGCTGCCTACAATTTTTTCGGATCCTCAGCAGAAGATCCATAACTGTCACAACTCCTGCTATTAAAGGGCCAGTGACCCAATTTTTCCTCTTCACAAACAGACCTCCCTGCAGAGCACAAGAAGGTGTGTTAGAAAGACCTGTGAAGTAAATCTGTTCAATGAACATTATTGATTCCTTAATAGTTTTGCAATATAGAGGAACTCAAGTCTTTGTGCACCCTTATTTGAGTAGCATAGACATGCCATAAACAACCTGCTCTTGTAATTAAAGATACAGGTGACACCCAGCTCTACAGTGTTTCTCGCTGAATGCACCTATGGTAAAAATAGGTAAATACAAAGGCGCCAGCCAGGACTACCAAGGCCAGTCTAAAATCTCTCATATGTCCCAAACGGGCCTAGACAAATTCATAATGAAGAAATCACAAAATAGTGCAGGGGCCCAGATCTCCACGCCGAAAGGTGCATCTTCAAAACATGCAGCAAGATCACAAGACGGTGACAGTGATAATGAAGATTCAACAGAACTAATGCCAGAACTTCCACTGTCTAGATCTTTCATTTCCAGAGCACTCTCAGACGCATTAAACCCAACCCTGGAGGACTTATCAGAAATCAAGAGGGAAATGAGACAGATAGGCAGCAGAGTAGAATCGCTTGAAACCAACCAAACTGCGTTCACTAATTACACTAGACAAGCTTCTGATACCCTCTCAAAATATCAACAGCATATAAACTATCTTCATGATTACATTGAAGACCAAGATAATAGGGGTAGAAGAAACAATATTCGCTTTAGAGGAATACCAGAAACAGTCGCGAAAGAAGCAGTACCCAAAACTGTTGAGGAAATCTGCAGTTCGCTTTTAGACAGCAACACACAAGAAGCCATAGTCATCGAAAGAGCTCACAGAGCACTTCGCCCAAAACCAAAACCAGGTGAACCCCCAAGAGATGTAATATGTAAATTTTTAAATTTCGCACAGAAAGAGGCCATTATGAAAAAGGCAAGAGAAATGGAGCATATCGAATATGAAGAATCTACAATTCTACTTTTTCAAGACCTAGCTCCTGCTACACTAAACAAGAGGCGCATACTAAAACCTCTAACTGACTACCTCAGACACAAGAAAATTGCCTTCCGTTGGCTTTTCCCCTTTGGTATCCTAATTACCTGGAGAGAAAGAAAGTACATTATCAGAACACATAAAGATCTACCAGATGTCCTCACAGCTCTTGGAATAGAAGACTTAGACATCCAAGACTGGTCCATTGCCACAGATGTACTTATCCCGTCCGAGATCCCTCCCCCGACCACCTGGGAGACCGTGTTGTCCAGCAAAGCCTTGAAAAATAAGAAAAGACAAGGGAAGATGACTCTGAGACGTCTTATCACAGAAGATGACTGAGGAAATTTTTCCCCATTAGCCCTTGTTTTCACCGAAGTACCTTCAGTGAAAGCTCATAGGAGGATGACTCCCCCCATATCCCTACTGGGGTATAGATGGAGGGCTCATTTTGTTGTACTTGCTTGTGCAGTGATGGTGTCCCCCTCCTCATTAAACTACCATCCAGTCCCCTTCCACCCCCCCCCCCATCTCCTTATCCTCTCTTCCCATTAGCCCTCCCCAATTCCAATAATTTTCACCTAGTAAGGTTAGATATCTTCTAAGGCAGGGCACCTCCACTGCACATCCAAGTTTTATCCCTCATTAACAACTCTCTGATCTTAAATATTTGTACTATTATTGTTACACTTACAGTAGATACTTGTTATATTACCACTCTAATTGTCACCTGTGTCATATGTCACTTATATGACCAAACATTCTCTAAAATTTACCATGTCACAGTATTACATGTTCCGGTCCGCTTTAAGGACCTTCATATGGTTTTCTACACGTTTTCAATACCACTTAATTACTACCACCCTCATGGTTATATTGTTACTTTCACTATGTCAAGATAACTTATGTTATGTTCTTTACCCATCTAGAATGAACATCACCCTTTCCTACCTCTCCTTTTCCTCACAAAAGGTACCAGTAAGAGAAGATGGATATCATCATAATGCCCTTCCTAGAAGCTTATACACAGTGAGTAAAATATCTACGCGACTCCACCCACACAACAGACCCCATGGCAGAACTTAAAATCGCCACTTACAACGTAAGAGGCTTCAAGTCCCCTGTTAAAAGGAGCCAAATTTTCAACCAGGAAAAAGCAAACATAATATTACTACAAGAAACACATTTCAAACATGAGAAGACTCCTAATCTAACCAGAACTAAATATAACCTTTGGTTCCACAGCACATCCACCGCCTCTAATAAGTCAGGCACAAGTATAGGGATACATAGGAACACTGATTTCCAACATATTAAAACTTTGTCAGACTCAGAAACGAGATTTATTATGGTCAAAGGTAAAATCAATACCCACCTATACACCCTAGTGAACATTTATGCCCCCAATACTGCCCATAAAAAATGGTTTGATAAGTTCTGGCTGGACTTTGAGTCCTTCAGAGAAGGGATAGCAATAGTCGCAGGTGACTTTAATCTCACCCTTAACCCCCGAATAGATTCCTCTACAGGAAAATCAGCAGTTCCACATAAAACTTTATTTAATATAAAAAGATCATTAAACAAAAGCGCTCTGGTGGATGTTTGGAGAGCTCTCAATCCAAAAGAAATAGATTATACACACTTTTCAGCCCCCCATAACTCCTACCAGAGACTGGACTACATTTGTTTCCCATCCACCTACATACACTTGTGCAGTGAAGTTAAAATAGGACCTCTCATACACTCTGACCATGCCCCAGTGTTTCTCTCATTCAAACCTCCCAACACCCCCCCCTAAGAACTTCAGTTGGAGACTAAATGAGACGTTGCTCAGCTCAACAGTTATACGTTTAGCAATAAGTAACAAAATTAAAGAATACTTCGAGCATAACAGTAAAGGAGAGACCTCTCCGCAATTTGTGTGGGAGGCCCACAAAGCAGTAATAAGAGGCGAATTTATCTCTCTTGCTTCTAACTTTAAGAAAATGAGACAGAAAAAAACGGAAGAACTTCTCTCAAGGATCTCTAGTCTAGAATGCGCACACAAGCGACATAAAGAAAGAGATTCTTTAGATAAACTTAACACTGCCAGAGAGGAACTGAAAACTCACCTTAACGCACAATCAGCAAAAATATACCTAGCCTCAAAAAAAAAGTTTTTTGCTCATGGCAATAGACCTACCAAATTTATGCTAGCTTTGTTACGCCAACGTAAACGTAAATCTAGAATTCCCTCCATTAAGTCAGGCAACAAGCAGCTGCTCAGAGATGATGAGTCAATTGCTCAGGCTTTCCATGACTTCTACTCAGAACTCTATAATATCAATAAGACAGACTCGGAGGAGGTTAAAAATGGGAAGTTGGTTTCCTCAGAGGAGTTTTTACGGAAACTAAACCTCCCGTCTATCAGTACATCACAGGCTAAATGTTTATGTGCCACAATATCTGAGAAAGAGGTCATGGAGACCCTCAAAGCTATCGCCAAAGGAAAGTCCCCCGGCCCAGATGGCCTCCCTGCCTTATATTACTCAACCTTCAAAGATATATTAGCCCCCCATCTAGCACAATTATATAATTCGGCTCTAAAAGGAACCCCCTTTACTACTCAAACCTTAAGTGCACACATAACGCTGATCCCAAAACCACAAAAAGACCCTTCACTTTGCTCAAGTTATAGGCCTATTTCCTTATTAAATCTAGATCTTAAAATATATGCCAGAATTTTAGCGGCCAGAATTAAGCCCCTGTGTAAGATGCAGCCCTGATCATCCAGCAACATTTCCAACACATATACAGACGTGGACAAAATTGTTGGTACCCTTTGGTCAATGAAAGAAAAAGTCACAATGGTCACAGAAATAACTTTAATCTGACAAAAGTAATAATAAATTAAAATTCTATAAATGTTAACCAATGAAAGTCAGACATTGTTTTTCAACCATGCTTCAACAGAATTATGTAAAAAAATAAACTCATGAAACAGGCATGGACAAAAATGATGGTACCCCTAGAAAACACAGAACATAATGTGACCAAAGGGACATGTTAATTCAAGGTGTGTCCACTAATTAGCATCACAGGTGTCTACAACCTTGTAATCAGCCATTGGGCCTATATATATGGCTCCAGGTAATCACTGTGTTGTTTGGTGATATGGTGTGTACCACACTCGACATGGACCAGAGGAAGCAAAGGAAAGAGCTGTCTCAAGAGATCAGAAAGAAAATTATAGACAAGCATGTTAAAGGTAAAGGCTATAAGACCATCTCCAAGCAACTAGATGTTCCTGTGAGTACAGTTGCACATATTATTCATAAGTTTAAGATCCATGGGACTGTAGCCAACCTCCCTGGACGTGGCCGCAGGAGGAAAATTGATGACAAATCTAAGAGACGGATAATCCGAATGGTAACAAAAGAGCCTAGAAAGACTTCTAAAGAGATTCAAGGTGAACTTCATGCTCAAGGAACATCAGTGTCAGATCGCACCATCCGTCGTTGTTTGAGCCAAAGTGGACTACATGGGAGACGACCAAGGAGGACACCATTGTTGAAAACGAATCATAAAAAAGCAAGACTGGAATATGCCAAACTACATGTTGACAAGCCACAAAGCTTCTGGGAGAATGTCCTGTGGACAGATGAGACAAAAATCGAAGTTTTTGCCAAGGCACATCAGCTGTATGTTCACAGACGAAAAAATGAAGCATATCAAGAAAAGAACACTGTCCCTACTGTGAAACATGGAGGAGGCTCTGTTATGTTCTGGGGCTGCTTTGCTGCGTCTGGCACAGGGTGTCTTGAATCTGTGCAGGGTACAATGAAATCTCAAGACTATCAAGGAATTCTAGAGAGAAATGTACTAGCCAGTGTCAGAAAGCTTGGTCTCAGTCGCAGGTCATGGGTCTTGCAACAGGACAATGACCCAAAACACACCGCTAAAAACACCCAAGAATGGCTAAGAGGAAAAAATTGGACTATTCTAAAGTGGCCTTCTATGAGCCCTGACCTCAATCCTATTGAGCATCTTTGGAAGGAGCTGAAACATGCAGTCTGGAAAAGGCACCCTTCAAACCGGACACAACTGGAGCAGTTTGCTCATGAGGAGTGGGCCAAAATACCTGCTGAGAGGTGCAGATGTCTCATTGACAGTTACAGGAAGCGTTTGATTGCAGTGATTGCCTCAAAAGGTTGCGCAACAAAATATTAAGTTAGGGGTACCATCATTTTTGTCCATGCCTGTTTCATGAGTTTATTTTTTTACATAATTCTGTTGAAGCATGGTTGAAAAACAATGTCTGACTTTCATTGGTTAACATTTATAGAATTTTAATTTATTATTACTTTTGTCAGATTAAAGTTATTTCTGTGACCATTGTGACTTTTTCTTTCATTGACCAAAGGGTACCAACAATTTTGTCCACGTCTGTATATATAGCAGACTGTCATGTTTCCCTCCAGCCACCAGAGGCCACTGTGGCTGAGTAGGACAGTGAGAGGAGTGGTTTCCAGAGGACAAGGAGTTAAGTGTTTTTTTCCCGGGCTGAGCAGAGAGCCTGGGCTGAAGGTGTCTGAGTACACAGGAAGAAGGACGCTGTGCACTGAGAGGGAGATCCACAGAGAAGATTAGAGTGATTGCTCCCTGCCTGCTGACACAGTATCTGGGACATTAGAGTGTGTTTGCTCTCTGACTGAGCTGATGTGTCCTGGTGTAGAAGAGAGACTGCTGCAGTGTGAGGCACTTACCAGAGGAACTGTGAGTGAATTCCAGGCCCTGCCTGATTACACGTCCAGAGCTGCTGATTATCTCTAACCAGAGTTACAGAGACTACAAAGAGAGGCCAGAGCTGAGCCACGCTGAAGCAAGCAAGCAAGCAAGCAACCAGATCGGGACCCAGACTGTATCTGCCTGCATGTGCCGGACACCGAACTGTGAGTGCACTGATGCTAACCGGAGCTAGGACATAGCGGAATAGGATTTAGTTTAGTGCACCGTAGAGGTGCACCCCGGGTAGCGGGGACAGATAGGACTACCTAGAAGAGAGTAGCCTGCTGTTGTCTGTGCTTGTGTTTGCGATTCATTTGTTTTCTTTATGCAAATTTCCATTATCTTTGTTGTGAATTTTCAAGCTGTTCATATTGTAAATCTGCTTCTCCGGCAGTTAGAGTTCTCCTTTAATAAAGCCGGTTTCTACTTCAGCCTCCTTGTCTGCTGCACTGTACTTGAGTCCTGCTCTACGGTCTCTTCCTCTGCTGACCGTTACAAGTGGCGCTGCGAGCAGGGTACAGTCACAGAGATGGAGGCGGCTGAAGGCAATGTGCATGATGTTAATGTGAGTACCTCAGGCAATGGTGGAACCCTTGCAAGGGCCCTTCCTATTGGCACGTTGTTCAACTTGCTACCCAAATTTGATGGCCAGAACATGACACTGTCAGACTGGGTGACAAGGTTACAGAGTGCTGTTAGGATTTACAATGTCAGCCCAGAACTACAAGTAGAAATTGCTTTGGCCGCTCTCGAGGGTGAGGCCCGAAGAAATGTTCTCCTACAACCAGAAGCCACGCGCAATACATTGCAAGAGATGGTGAGATTCCTGGAAGAAATATATGGGGAAACAGCCAGTGCAGGGCACCTCCGGGCGAAGTTTTTTTACCGGATTCAACGGGAAGACGAAGGTGTCTCTCAGTACGCTACAGCCCTACAGGAAGTGTTGGCCGAGGTACAAAAAAAAGAGGCAGATGGGGTTACTGGCATGGGACCCATAGACCGGATACTGCGGGAACAATTTATTCTGGGGCTCTACAGCAATCCCCTGAAACAGGCTCTGCGGGAACGAGTCAGAGTAGACCCTACCCTAACCTTTCGACAAATTTTGGCAGAGGCCGTGATGCGAAACAAAGAAGACGGCTATGCTTCTGGAGTAATACGGACCCAGACCGTTACACCCCCCGGGGTTACAAGAAATGAGCAAGCCCTGGTCAGAGTGGTACAAGACTTGCAGAGCTCCCTGAGTGCCATGCACGAAAAGTTGACACACCTGGAGAAACGGATAGAGTCGCGCCATACTACTGAGGCTGCCTATTCAGCCCGACAACAAACCTATCAGGCGACTCCGTGGGTTCCTACACCCGAATGCCCTTATGCTAGTTTACCATACCATCAAGCCCCTCATTACCCTTCAGTGGGACCATCCAGCCAAGCTCTGAGGGCACCTCCCACTCGCAGGCAAAAAGTGGGCCGTCAAGGGGCACAGTGTTGGCGGTGTGGAGATCTAGGACATTTCGCCAGAGAGTGTCGGAATAATCCAGCTGGACGCCAAGAGCCGCCGTTAAACTACCGACCCCTGCAGTAGTGGGGCGTACTGCAGGGGAGGTGGAGAGCCAAGTTACCCAGCAAAGCTCCGAACACCTGGTCGCAGGGTGCCCCACTATACGAGCTGAGTTCGAAGGTGTTCCTGTCGACTGCTTAGTGGATACTGGGTCTCAAGTGACAACTATGCCCGAGTCATTCTTCTACCGTTACTTTCAAGCGCTGGCCAAGCCAGAACGAGAGACACTGGTCCAGGTTACAGCGGCTAACCAACAACAGATTCCTGTCACAGGGGTCGTGTGGATGAATGTACGGCTATGTGGACAGAAAGTGGGGCGGAAAGGTATCTTGTTGGTCCCCGAAACATTCAAAGAAGATGTGACGGTGATAATGGGCATGAATATCCTGCGAGAATTGGATCAGATCATGTTCACCAAACGGGGGCCGGGTTACTGGAAACAAGCCACCCTGCACAAACCTACCCAGAAAGCATTTCAACGGCTAATCCGTTTTTGTGGAACACAGAAAAGTGTACCAGCACACCAGGCGGTGGGAACGATCCGAGCGCCAGGAAAGGCTACCTTCACCCTTCCCCCTGGTCGGAAGACCGTGCTGACGTTACCCGTGGGAACTTTCCGTAATCTTGAAGGCATGGAGGTGTTCGTTGAACCAACAGGCCTAGGAGAGCTGGGTCAGGACGTCCTGGTGGCCCGGACACTGGGAGTGGTCCAGAATGGACGAGTACCCATAAGAGCTGTGAATGTGGGATATCTAGAAGTTCCCTTGACTCCAGGGGTGGAACTGGCTCGTGTGTACCTACATCAGGGAGAAATCCTGAGTCAGAGAGAAGTGACTCTAGCTCCGGTAGGGGATGCTGGTTGGACCCTGGCAGTTACTGCCAGTGCAGAAGAGGCGCTGACACAAGAATGGAATGGGGGAACCATCTTGGATCAAATGGAGATAGATGTTAAGGCTCTCAGTTTAGACCAACAGCGAGCAGTTGAAACCATGCTGTGGGAGAATCAGGCTGCATTTGCCCGCCACGCCGATGACTTTGGCTGCACGAATGCTATCACACATGATATATCCCTTGTAATCCTAGCCCACAAGTTTCCATCGGGGACTTGGGTCTAAGAAACAAGAGCCACTATATGCCACCCAAGAACAAACCGGCCATAGAGACATTTATTTCCCTGGTTCAAAAAGACATGACCCAATTCAGGAAGGATCTCCATATGGGTAAATACAAATATCAAAATAATCTCACTAATGTCCAAACACAAGCACTCTTCTCCCTACTTAAAAGAAAAGACCTTATCATTAAACCGGCGGACAAAGGGGGAGCATTAGTGTTAATGGATAAAGCCCAGTATAAGGTAGAAATTTATCGCCAATTACATGATGTCACCATTTATCGTAAACTTACTGCAGATCCCACCCCACAGATCAGAGAAAAAATACACAAGGTCATACAACATTATCATAGGCTCAACATTATCGACAATGCCACGGTCACTTTTTTGTCTAACACTAATCCAGTGATTCCAGTTTTGTACACATTACCGAAAATTCACAAAAACCTCAACAATCCCCCAGGACGACCAATCGTGGCCTCAACCAATTCCATCCTGTCACCACTCTCCATTCTATTGGAAAAATCACTGACTCCATTGATCAAACAGACCAGATCATTCATACTCGACACATCAGATTTCTTACACATAATTCGCAACCTCCCACCACTACCACAGGATACACTACTGGTCACTTGGGACGTCTCCAGCCTATATACCTCGATCCAACACACTAAGGGATTACAGGCCGTCTCCAAATGTCTCATGGCCCATCTACATAATCCAGACACTATAGCCTTCTATATGGACATTCTAGAACTTGTCCTCACCAATAACTTTTTTCTTTTTGAAGATTCTTTCTACCTACAATGCCAAGGGACCGCAATGGGGTCGAATATGGCCCCTCCATATGCAAATTGCTATATGGCCGATTTTGAGGAATCCTTCATTTACCCTGACAGTCGATTTTCTGAATACGTCCTCACCTGGAAACGCTACATTGATGACATTTTTTGCATATGGAGGGGTTCCATGGAAGCCCTGACCGATTTTCACAACTATCTCAACAGCATATATTGTGAACTACAATTCACCATTCACTCTGACACTACTTCAATTAGCTTTCTAGACACGACCGTCACAAAAACCTCATCCGGTACCCTTTGCACGGATCTATATCGCAAACCCACTGATCGCAACAATTTATTACACTATACTAGTTTTCACTCACCGAACACCAAAAAATCTCTTCCTACCTCCCAATATACGCGGATCAAACGCATTGTCACATCCAGTGACCAATTACAAACTCGTCTTACTGAAATGGCAGATAGATTCAAGGAGAGAGTGTATCCAGAGCACCTTCTCAGAGAGAAGACCATTACCGCCCCCAGGAAACCTAAAACTGCCCCTAACCGTATACCATTTGTTCATACTTATCACCCCACCACCAAAAAACTTTTGAACAGTATTAGAAACCATTGGTCCATCTTACAGAAAGCCTATCCCCTGGTACAAGAATTCAAAAACCCCATACTAGCATGCAATCGCAGACCTAAGAACCTAAGAGACATTTTAGTCAAAGCAGATATCGGCCCATTGCAAAATATCCCTAAACAGAGATTTCTAACAACACAAAAGACAGGGACTTTTCCGTGTATTCATTGCCAACAATGCAGTAATGTCCTCAAGGGCACCCACTTCCACCATCCCCAGTCTGGAAAAAGTTTTCCAATTAGGGGCTTCTTTACATGCGAGTCAGCATTTGTGGTGTATCTGCTAAAATGCCCATGCGGCAAAATCTATATAGGAGAGACAACCAAAAAAATTTGTGATCGCATATGCCAGCATAAATCCTCAATTAGGCGCAAAAATCTTCTTTTTCCTGTACCCGCCCACTTTGAAACAGCTGGTCATAATTTAGCACAACTCAAATTTCAAGTTATCGAACAAATTCTACCCCACAGAAGGGGATACGATCGGATTACACTTTTTAAAAAACGTGAAGCCTTCTGGATCCACAAAATGGACTGTTTGGAACCAAAGGGGCTCAATAGGGACTATGATATCCAGTGCTTCACATGATTTTCTTGTATAATATGGATGTGTTATAATGAACAATATCAATACTGTAGTCAGATGTATACACACTACTAATTCCTGATAATAACATATCTTTCTATTCTTTCCCTAGGTTGTATAATGATTAGGTGGCTGTTCTGATTACGGTTTGATATCCTTTTAATAATATAGATACCCTCCTCGTCCTAAGAGTACTTAGAATGTCCCATATTAGTACATACCCCCGCCATATAGTCATTCAACTCATCCGGTCATAGTCAGCAATTAGATTCTAGGGCCATCACCTATACACATTTCATAATACATAGACTATTAGCGATCTCCGAAGTATCCACACTAACACTAGTCACAGTAGCTCCGCTTTGGACCGCAAGCGATGGAACGCACCGCTTCCGGTTTCGAATGGAACGCATCATACTTCCGGTTGTGCACCACGTCACATCCGCCCCAGCCTGGTGATGCGTGACACGCAACTAGTGGAACGCATCACCTCCCGACCGGACAGCTGTTTCTGGCCTTCCGCATGGAGACATACACGCCCCCCCTCGCTACAAATAGGCGGGCTTTTCAAAGACAACACGGCGCACCTTCGCCTTAGTGTGTGGATACACACCATTAGCTTCATACAGCGCTATTACAACTGACATACTTCCCGACTGCGGCAGTAGGTAAGCTTCTTCTCCAGATAGACAGATGCAGCTAGATCGCTTTTGCCAATTAGATTGCGATTTATTGAAATAGTGTTAATACTTTTGTCCACCATGACCAACAGCTCCATGAGTACTGTTATAACACACCACCTCCTGCTTTATGTATGTTGTTAACTGCTATTTACCACTGCCTCTGAAGGCGACATAGCAAGTAGATATTATTGGATTTCTATATGCAATTAGCTGTCCTTAACTGTTATACATCATGATCGTCCTCCCAGGCTTCCTTGACTCTAGACCCATGTGGACCCTGATCACTGGGAATACCGACTTGAATTTTGTTTATACTTTTTTTCTTTTGTCTTTCATTTTTAAGTGTTCTTCTCTCTTTCTCGCACTATAGTCCTAAGTAACAATGTTCTTGATTGCAATATGTTGTATCGATTCGTGGGACGCATGTGTTCCCAATTATCCTGTATCTACTATTGACATTTTGTACACCATGTGTTGGATACCTATTGTAATCATCACCTTCTCTTTTGTATTGTTTTGCCACACAGTTTGATAAAGGCCAAAGTGGCCGAAACGTCACATCACGACGCCGCATTTTCCAATAAACGAAAATTCTTTGACACAAACGCATAGTGCTGGAGTTTTCTATTTTATTTACTACGTGGGGCGGGAACCCGACTCCAAGCAGCAACCCTCCAGAGTGCCAGGAGGTTTATATCTCTACACATGATATACCGACGGGGGACACTCCACCAATTCGGGAGAGATATCGACAGATTCCGCCCAAGTTGTACCAGGAAGTGAAGACGCTATTAAACAGATGATAGATTCCGGAGTGGTGCGGGGAAGCCAGAGCCCTTGGGCAGCCCCAGTGGTGCTTGTCAAGAAGAAGGACGGCACTATTCGATTTTGTGTGGATTACCGGCGGTTGAATGCTTGCACTGCGCGAGACTCATATCCTCTGCCACGCATCGAGGAGTCTCTGACGGCTCTAGGACGAGCCAAATACTTCTCCACCCTGCTCGCAGCGCCACTTGTAACGGTCAGCAGAGGAAGAGACCGTAGAGCAGGACTCAAGTACAGTGCAGCAGACAAGGAGGCTGAAGTAGAAACCGGCTTTATTAAAGGAGAACTCTAACTGCCGGAGAAGCAGATTTACAATATGAACAGCTTGAGAATTCACAACAAAGATAATGGAAATTTGCATAAAGAAAACAAATGAATCGCAAACACAAGTACAGACAACAGCAGGCTACTCTCTTCTAGGTAGTCCTATCTGTCCCCGCTACCCGGGGTGCACCTCTACGGTGCACTAAACTAAATCCTATTCCGCTATGTCCTAGCTCCGGTTAGCATCAGTGCACTCACAGTTCGGTGTCCGGCACATGCAGGCAGATACAGTCTGGGTCCCGATCTGGTTGCTTGCTTGCTTGCTTGCTTCAGCGTGGCTCAGCTCTGGCCTCTCTTTGTAGTCTCTGTAACTCTGGTTAGAGATAATCAGCAGCTCTGGACGTGTAATCAGGCAGGGCCTGGAATTCACTCACAGTTCCTCTGGTAAGTGCCTCACACTGCAGCAGTCTCTCTTCTACACCAGGACACATCAGCTCAGTCAGAGAGCAAACACACTCTAATGTCCCAGATACTGTGTCAGCAGGCAGGGAGGAATCACTCTAATCTTCCCTGTGGATCTCCCTCTCAGTGCACAGCGTCCTTCTTCCTGTGTACTCAGACACCTTCAGCCCAGGCTCTCTGCTCAGCCCGGGAAAAAAACACTTAACTCCTTGTCCTCTGGAAACCACTCCTCTCACTGTCCTACTCAGCCACAGTGGCCTCTGGTGGCTGGAGGGAAACATGACAGTCTGCTATATATATATGTGTTGGAAATGTTGCTGGATGATCAGGGCTGCCTCTTACACCTGCTCCAAAACTTAATTCACCCTGACCAATCAGGTTTCGTGCCAGGTAGGGAAGGGAAAGACGGCCTATATAAAATTATTAATTCTATGATTTTAGCCAAAAAACGTAAATCCCCCATTGTATTGCTCGGAACAGATGCGGAAAAAGCATTTGATAGAGTGGCCTGGCCCTTCATTAATAATACTCTCCGCGCTTTCGGATTCCCAGACCCCTTTATACAAGCTATCTTTTCAATGTATGCTTCACCCACCGCTTATGTAAAAACAAATGACATTCTATCCCGAGCAGTACATATTAGCAATGGCACGAGACAGGGCTGCCCGCTATCCCCTATCTTATTTATTCTGTCAATAGAACCTTTATTACAATCCATAAGACAAAATCCTGAAATTAAAGGCCTAAAATGCGGTGACCTGGAAATCAAACAAGCGGCCTACGCAGACGACCTTCTCTTAGTGGTCTCAAACCCTAAACAAGCTTTCAACCACATCATAAACACCTTTGAAAGGTTCGGTGAGATCTCCAATTTTAAAATAAACATCTCTAAGTCCCAGGCAATGGGCATCCACTATTCCACCAAAGCCTTACAACATCTAGAAAACAATTCTGATTTTCAATGGACTAGAAACTCCCTGAAATTTCTGGGAGTAAATATTCCACCAGACCTCAGTAAACTATATAAATTAAACCACATACCTCTATTAAATTCTATTCCAGGTCTGCTGAACTCCTGGTCCCCCACCTTTCTCTCGTGGATAGGCCGTAAAAATATGTTTAACTCCTTAATTCTACCCAAACTTACTTATCTCATTCAAGCTATACCAATCAAAATACCAAAGCACTTTACTGAGTCCTTCCGCAGAGTCTGTTCGAGATATGTCTGGGACAAAGTAAAGCCTAGGATCTCGCATAAAATCCTCCAGCTACCTCCCACTAAAGGTGGTATTAGTCTACCATCACTGGACAGATACGTTTCAACAGTGCACCTATCCCGTATTATTGACTGGGTTAGACGCCCTAAACATAAACACTGGATCCAGTTAGAAGAAGAAATAACCGGATACCCTTTAAAAAGCCTTGTTTTCACAGATCCACTTACAGTTCCTACCACTAATAAAGATAACTTATTAGTTCACGCAACACTGTCCATTTGGAAGATAAAACATATAAGAGACCTTTGCTCAAAATACCCTTCACATCTGTTAAGCATTGGTGATTATCTCCTGTCAGCCGGAGAAGGTTTTAAAACGTTGCCATCTCAAGTAAAGAACAATAACACCCCTCCGGCAGATCTGTTAGACCCAGATGGGAGCTTCCCAGATCTATTGACAATGAGAGAGAAACTAGGAACCCTACAACTCTATAGTTTACACTATAACCTTATTGTGAACGCGCTGAGAAAGGTAATGTCCTCCGTAGGTGAAATTAGAGAAACATCTTGGTTTGAGAAACTGATCACACTTACTCAGACCCCTAAAAAACTTATACATAATATCAACCAGAATCTCCTTCATGAGGAAATTCCGAGCTCATTATACTTTCTGAGAGAATGGGAAAGGGATTTAAATATTAAGCTCACAGATGATGACATTAAGCTGATATTAGCGTCACCAAAATGGACCTCCAGATGTGAAAACATACAAGAAAACACTTATAAGTAGGGATGAGCGAACTCGAACTGTATAGTTCGGGTTCGTACCGAATTTTGGGGTGTCCGTGACACGGACCCGAACCCGGACATTTTCGTAAAAGTCCGGGTTCGGGTTCGGTGTTCGTCGCTTTCTTCGCGCTTTTGTGACGCTTTCTTGGCGCTTTTTGAAAGGCTGCAAAGCAGCCAATCAACAAGCGTCATACTACTTGCCCCAAGAGGCCATCACAGCCATGCCTACTATTGGCATGGCTGTGATTGGCCAGAGCACCATGTGACCCAGCCTCTATTTAAGCTGGAGTCACATAGCGCCGCCCGTCACTCTGCTCTGATTAGCGTAGGGAGAGGTTGCGGCTGCGACAGTAGGGCGAGATTAGGCAGATTAACTCCTCCAAAGGACTTGATTAACTGATCGATCTGCAGCTGTGGATCATTGAGCTGCTGATCCTCAATTGCTCACTGTTTTTAGGCTGCACAGACCGTTTGTCAGTCTCATTTTTCTGGGGTGATCGGCGGCCATTTTGTGTCTTGTGGTGCGCCAGCACAAGCTGCGACCAAGTGCATTTAACCCTCAATGGTGTGGTTGTTTTTTGGCTAAAGCCTACATCAGGGTGAAGCTGTCACACCAAGTGCATTTAACCAGCAATAGTCTGTTCATTTTTTGGCCATATACAAAATCAGGGGCAAGCTGCGCCTGTCACCAAGTGCATTTAACCCTCAATGGTGTGGTTGTTTTTTGGCTAAAGCCTACATCAGGGTGAAGCTGTCACACCAAGTGCATTTAACCAGCAATAGTCTGTTCATTTTTTGGCCATATACAAAATCAGGGGCAAGCTGCGCCTGTCACCAAGTGCATTTAACCCTCAATGGTGTGGTTGTTTTTTGGCTAAAGCCTACATCAGGGTGAAGCTGTCACACCAAGTGCATTTAACCAGCAATAGTCTGTTCATTTTTTGGCCATATACAAAATCAGGGGCAAGCTGCGCCTGTCACCAAGTGCATTTAACCCTCAATGGTGTGGTTGTTTTTTGGCTAAAGCCTACATCAGGGTGAAGCTGTCACACCAAGTGCATTTAACCAGCAATAGTCTGTTCATTTTTTGGCCATATCCCAGTCTAATTCTGTCACTAAATCCATACCGGTCACCCAGCGCCTAAATACTAGGCCTCAAATTTATATCCAGCTAAATCTGTCCCTAGTGCTGTAGCTGGGCGAGTTATTTAGTGTCCGTTCAAGCACATTTCTTGTTCTGGGTTGAAATACAATTCCCAATTTAGCAATTTCATAATTTAGTGGTTCCTGCTATATCAGAGCTATTTGAAATCTATCCCAAAAAGGGTATATAATATTGAAGGTGCACATTGGGTCATTCAGAATAACTTCACACACACCCGCTACTGTGTATTTCCAAGTCTAATTCTGTCACTAAACCCATACCTGTCACCCAGCGCCTAAATACTAGGCCTCAAATTTAAATCCCTCTAAATCTCTCGTTACCCACCGCTGTACTGTTGTTGCTGGGCAAGATATTTAGTGTCCGTCAAAGCACATTTTTTGTTCTGGGTTGAAGTACAATTCCCAATTTAGCAATTTCATAATTTAGTGGTTTCTGCTATATCAGAGCTATTTGAAATCTATCCCTAAAAGGGTATATAATATTGAAGGTGCACATAGGGTCATTCAGAATAACTTCACACACACGCTTCTGTGCATTTCCAAGTCTAATTCTGTCACTAAATCCATACCGGTGACCCAGCGCCTAAATACTAGGCCTCAAATTTAAATCCCTCTAAATCTCTCGTTACCCACCGCTGTACTGTTGTTGCTGGGCAAGATATTTAGTGTCCGTCAAAGCACATTTTTTGTTCTGGGTTGAAGTACAATTCCCAATTTAGCAATTTCATAATTTAGTGGTTTCTGCTATATCAGAGCTATTTGAAATCTATCCCTAAAAGGGTATATAATATTGAAGGTGCACATAGGGTCATTCAGAATAACTTCACACACACGCTTCTGTGCATTTCCAAGTCTAATTCTGTCACTAAATCCATACCGGTGACCCAGCGCCTAAATACTAGGCCTCAAATTTAAATCCCTCTAAATCTCTCGTTACCCACCGCTGTACTGTTGTTGCTGGGCAAGATATTTAGTGTCCGTCAAAGCACATTTTTTGTTCTGGGTTGAAGTACAATTCCCAATTTAGCAATTTCATAATTTAGTGGTTTCTGCTATATCAGAGCTATTTGAAATCTATCCCTAAAAGGGTATATAATATTGAAGGTGCACATAGGGTCATTCAGAATAACTTCACACACACCCGCTACTGTGTATTTCCAAGTCTAATTCTGTCACTAAATCCATACCTGTCACCCAGCGCCTAAATACTAGGCCTCAAATTTAAATCCCTCTAAATCTCTCGTTACCCACCGCTGTACTGTTGTTGCTGGGCAAGATATTTAGTGTCCGTCAAAGCACATTTTTTGTTCTGGGTTGAAGTACAATTCCCAATTTAGCAATTTCATAATTTAGTGGTTTCTGCTATATCAGAGCTATTTGAAATCTATCCCTAAAAGGGTATATAATATTGAAGGTGCACATAGGGTCATTCAGAATAACTTCACACACACGCTTCTGTGCATTTCCAAGTCTAATTCTGTCACTAAATCCATACCGGTGACCCAGCGCCTAAATACTAGGCCTCAAATTTAAATCCCTCTAAATCTCTCGTTACCCACCGCTGTACTGTTGTTGCTGGGCAAGATATTTAGTGTCCGTCAAAGCACATTTTTTGTTCTGGGTTGAAGTACAATTCCCAATTTAGCAATTTCATAATTTAGTGGTTTCTGCTATATCAGAGCTATTTGAAATCTATCCCTAAAAGGGTATATAATATTGAAGGTGCACATAGGGTCATTCAGAATAACTTCACACACACGCTTCTGTGCATTTCCAAGTCTAATTCTGTCACTAAATCCATACCGGTGACCCAGCGCCTAAATACTAGGCCTCAAATTTAAATCCCTCTAAATCTCTCGTTACCCACCGCTGTACTGTTGTTGCTGGGCAAGATATTTAGTGTCCGTCAAAGCACATTTTTTGTTCTGGGTTGAAGTACAATTCCCAATTTAGCAATTTCATAATTTAGTGGTTTCTGCTATATCAGAGCTATTTGAAATCTATCCCTAAAAGGGTATATAATATTGAAGGTGCACATAGGGTCATTCAGAATAACTTCACACACACGCTTCTGTGCATTTCCAAGTCTAATTCTGTCACTAAATCCATACCGGTGACCCAGCGCCTAAATACTAGGCCTCAAATTTAAATCCCTCTAAATCTCTCGTTACCCACCGCTGTACTGTTGTTGCTGGGCAAGATATTTAGTGTCCGTCAAAGCACATTTTTTGTTCTGGGTTGAAGTACAATTCCCAATTTAGCAATTTCATAATTTAGTGGTTCCTGCTATATCAGAGCTATTTGAAATCTATCCCAAAAAGGGTATATAATATTGAAGGTGCACATTGGGTCATTCAGAATAACTTCACACACACCCGCTACTGTGTATTTCCAAGTCTAATTCTGTCACTAAACCCATACCTGTCACCCAGCGCCTAAATACTAGGCCTCAAATTTAAATCCCTCTAAATCTCTCGTTACCCACCGCTGTACTGTTGTTGCTGGGCAAGATATTTAGTGTCCGTCAAAGCACATTTTTTGTTCTGGGTTGAAGTACAATTCCCAATTTAGCAATTTCATAATTTAGTGGTTCCTGCTATATCAGAGCTATTTGAAATCTATCCCAAAAAGGGTATATAATATTCAAGGTGCACATTGGGTCATTCAGAATAACTTCACACACACGCTTCTGTGCATTTCCAAGTCTAATTCTGTCACTAAATCCATACCGGTCACCCAGCGCCTAAATACTAGGCCTCAAATTTATATCCCGCTGAATTTGAATACAATACATTGGGCCAAATAATATATTTGTTGTTGTGGTGAACCATAACAATGAGAAAAACATCTAGTAAGGGACGCGGACGTGGACATGGTCGTGGTGGTGTTAGTGGACCCTCTGGTGCTGGGAGAGGACGTGGCCGTTCTGCCACATCCACACGTCCTAGTGTACCAACTACCTCAGGTCCCAGTAGCCGCCAGAATTTACAGCGATATATGGTGGGGCCCAATGCCGTTCTAAGGATGGTAAGGCCTGAGCAGGTACAGGCATTAGTCAATTGGGTGGCCGACAGTGGATCCAGCACGTTCACATTATCTCCCACCCAGTCTTCTGCAGAAAGCGCACAGATGGCGCCTGAAAACCAACCCCATCAGTCTGTCACATCACCCCCATGCATACCAGGGAAACTGTCTCAGCCTCAAGTTATGCAGCAGTCTCTTATGCTGTTTGAAGACTCCGCTGGCAGGGTTTCCCAAGGGCATCCACCTAGCCCTTCCCCAGCGGTGAAAGACATAGAATGCACTGACGCACAACCACTTATGTTTCCTGATGATGAGGACATGGGAATACCACCTCAGCATGTCTCTGATGATGACGAAACACAGGTGCCAACTGCTGCGTCTTTCTGCAGTGTGCAGACTGAACAGGAGGTCAGGGATCAAGACTGGGTGGAAGACGATGCAGGGGACGATGAGGTCCTAGACCCCACATGGAATGAAGGTCGTGCCACTGACTTTCACAGTTCGGAGGAAGAGGCAGTGGTGAGACCGAGCCAACAGCGTAGCAAAAGAGGGAGCAGTGGGCAAAAGCAGAACACCCGCCGCCAAGAGACTCCGCCTGCTACTGACCGCCGCCATCTGGGACCGAGCACCCCAAAGGCAGCTTCAAGGAGTTCCCTGGCATGGCACTTCTTCAAACAATGTGCTGACGACAAGACCCGAGTGGTTTGCACGCTGTGCCATCAGAGCCTGAAGCGAGGCATTAACGTTCTGAACCTGAGCACAACCTGCATGACCAGGCACCTGCATGCAAAGCATGAACTGCAGTGGAGTAAACACCTTAAAACCAAGGAAGTCACTCAGGCTCCCCCTGCTACCTCTTCTGCTGCTGCCGCCTCGGCCTATTCTGCTGCTGCCGCCTCGGCCTCTTCCTCCGCCTCTGGAGGAACGTTGGCACCTGCCGCCCAGCAAACAGGGGATGTACCACCAACACCACCACCACCACCTCCGTCACCAAGCGTCTCAACCATGTCACACGCCAGCGTTCAGCTCTCCATCTCACAAACATTTGATAGAAAGCGTAAATTCCCACCTAGCCACCCTCGATCCCTGGCCCTGAATGCCAGCATTTCTAAACTACTGGCCTATGAAATGCTGTCATTTAGGCTGGTGGACACAGACAGCTTCAAACAGCTCATGTCGCTTGCTGTCCCACAGTATGTTGTTCCCAGCCGGCACTACTTCTCCAAGAGAGCCGTGCCTTCCCTGCACAACCAAGTATCCGATAAAATCAAGTGTGCACTGCGCAACGCCATCTGTAGCAAGGTCCACCTAACCACAGATACGTGGACCAGTAAGCACGGCCAGGGACGCTATATCTCCCTAACTGCACACTGGGTAAATGTAGTGGCAGCTGGGCCCCAGGCGGAGAGCTGTTTGGCGCACGTCCTGCCGCCGCCAAGGATCGCAGGGCAACATTCTTTGCCTCCTGTTGCCACCTCCTCCTTCTCGGCTTCCTCCTCCTCTTCTTCCACCTGCTCATCCAGTCAGCCACACACCTTCACCACCAACTTCAGCACAGCCCGGGGTAAACGTCAGCAGGCCATTCTGAAACTCATATGTTTGGGGGACAGGCCCCACACCGCACAGGAGTTGTGGCGGGGTATTGAACAACAGACCGACGAGTGGTTGCTGCCGGTGAGCCTCAAGCCCGGCCTGGTGGTGTGTGATAATGGGCGAAATCTCGTTGCAGCTCTGGGACTAGCCAATTTGACGCACATCCCTTGCTTGGCGCATGTGCTGAATTTGGTGGTGCAGAAGTTCATTCACAACTACCCCGACATGTCAGAGCTGCTGCATAAAGTGCGGGCCGTCTGTTCGCGCTTCCGGCGTTCACATCCTGCCGCTGCTCGCCTGTCTGCGCTACAGCGTAACTTCGGCCTTCCCGCTCACCGCCTCATATGCGACGTGCCCACCAGGTGGAACTCCACCTTGCACATGCTGGACAGACTGTGCGAGCAGCAGCAGGCCATAGTGGAGTTTCAGCTGCAGCACGCACGGGTCAGTCGCACTACAGAACAGCACCACTTCACCACCAATGACTGGGCCTCCATGCGAGACCTGTGTGCCCTGTTGCGCTGTTTCGAGTACTCCACCAACATGGCCAGTGGCGATGACACCGTTATCAGCGTTACAATACCACTTCTATGTCTCCTTGAGAAAACACTTAGGGCGATGATGGAACAGGAGGTGGCCCAGGAGGAGGAGGAGGAGGATGAGGAAGAGGGGTCATTTTTAGCACTTTCAGGCCAGTCTCTTCGAAGTGACTCAGAGGGAGGTTTTTTGCAACAGCAGAGGCCAGGTACAAATGTGGCCAGCCAGGGCCCACTACTGGAGGACGAGGAGGACGAGGATGAGGAGGAGGTGGAGGAGGATGAGGATGAAGCATGGTCACAGCGGGGTGGCACCCAACGCAGCTCGGGTCCATCACTGGTGCGTGGCTGGGGGGAAAGGCAGGACGATGACGATACGCCTCCCACAGAGGACAGCTTGTCCTTACCCCTGGGCAGCCTGGCACACATGAGCGACTACATGCTGCAGTGCCTGCGCAACGACAGCAGAGTTGCCCACATTTTAACCTGTGCGGACTACTGGGTTGCCACCCTGCTGGATCCACGCTACAAAGACAATGTGCCCACCTTACTTCCTGCACTGGAGCGTGATAGGAAGATGCGCGAGTACAAGCGCACGTTGGTAGACGCGCTACTGAGAGCATTCCCAAATGTCACAGGGGAACAAGTGGAAGCCCAAGGCCAAGGCAGAGGAGGAGCAAGAGGTCGCCAAGGCAGCTGTGTCACGGCCAGCTCCTCTGAGGGCAGGGTTAGCATGGCAGAGATGTGGAAAACTTTTGTCAACACGCCACAGCTAACTGCACCACCACCTGATACGCAACGTGTTAGCAGGAGGCAACATTTCACTAACATGGTGGAACAGTACGTGTGCACACCCCTCCACGTACTGACTGATGGTTCGGCCCCATTCAACTTCTGGGTCTCTAAATTGTCCACGTGGCCAGAGCTAGCCTTTTATGCCTTGGAGGTGCTGGCCTGCCCGGCAGCCAGCGTTTTGTCTGAACGTGTATTCAGCACGGCAGGGGGCGTCATTACAGACAAACGCAGCCGCCTGTCTACAGCCAATGTGGACAAGCTGACGTTCATAAAAATGAACCAGGCATGGATCCCACAGGACCTGTCCGTCCCTTGTCCAGATTAGACATTAACTACCTCCCCATAACCATATATTATTGGACTCCAGGGCACTTCCTCATTCAATCCTATTTTTATTTTCATTTTACCATTATATTGCGATGCTACCCAAAGTTGAATGAACCTCTCCTCTGCCTGTGTGCTAGGCCTAAATATATGCCAATGGACTGTTGCAGTGGTGGCTGACATGAAGCCTGATTCTCTGCTATGACATGCAGACTAATTCTCTGCTGACATGAAGCCAGATTGTCTGTTACGGGACCTCTCTCCTCTGCCTGGGTGCTGGGCCTAAATTTATGACAATGGACTGTTGCAGTGGTGGCTGACGTGAAGCCTGATTCTCTGCTATGACATGCAGACTGATTCTCTGCTGACATGAAGCCAGATCGTCTGTTACGGGACCTCTCTGCTCTGCCTGTGTGCTAGGCCTAAATATATGCCAATGGACTGTTGCAGTGGTGGGTGACGTGAAGCCTCATTCTCTGCTATGACATGCAGACTGATTCTCTGCTGACATGAAGCCAGATTGTCTGTTACGGGACCTCTCTGCTCTGCCTGTGTGCTAGGCCTAAATATATGCCAATGGACTGTTGCAGTGGTGGGTGACGTGAAGCCTCATTCTCTGCTATGACATGCAGACTGATTCTCTGCTGTCATGAAGCCAGATTGTCTGTTACGGGACCTCTCTGCTCTGCCTGTGTGCTAGGCCTAAATATATGCCAATGGACTGTTGCAGTGGTGGGTGACGTGAAGCCTCATTCTCTGCTATGACATGCAGACTGATTCTCTGCTGTCATGAAGCCAGATTGTCTGTTACGGGACCTCTCTGCTCTGCCTGTGTGCTAGGCCTAAATATATGCCAATGGACTGTTGCAGTGGTGGGTGACGTGAAGCCTCATTCTCTGCTATGACATGCAGACTAATTCTCTGCTGACATGAAGACAGATTCTCTGTTACGGGACCTCTCTCCTCTGCCTGTGTGTGTGCTGGGCCTAAATATATGCCAATGGACTGTTGCAGTGGTGGCTGACGTGAAGCCTCATTCTCTGCTATGACATGCAGACTGATTCTCTGCTGACATGAAGCCAGATTCTCTGTTACGGGACCTCTCTCCTCTGCCTGTGTGTGCTGGGCCTAAATATATGCCAATGGACTGTTGCAGTGGTGGCTGACGTGAAGCCTCATTCTCTGCTATGACATGCAGACTGATTCTCTGCTGACATGAAGCCAGATTCTCTGTTACGGGACCTCTCTCCTCTGCCTGTGTGTGTGCTGGGCCTAAATATATGCCAATGGACTGTTGCAGTGGTGGCTGACGTGAAGCCTCATTCTCTGCTATGACATGCAGACTGATTCTCTGCTGACATGAAGCCAGATTCTCTGTTACGGGACCTCTCTCCTCTGCCTGTGTGTGTGCTGGGCCTAAATATATGCCAATGGACTGTTGCAGTGGTGGCTGACGTGAAGCCTCATTCTCTGCTATGACATGCAGACTGATTCTCTGCTGACATGAAGCCAGATTCTCTGTTACGGGACCTCTCTCCTCTGCCTGTGTGCTAGGCCTAAATATATGCCAATGGACTGTTGCAGTGGTGGCTGACGTGAAGCCTCATTCTCTGCTATGACATGCAGACTAATTCTCTGCTGACATGAAGACAGATTCTCTGTTACGGGACCTCTCTCCTCTGCCTGGGTGCCGGGGCCTAAATATCTGAGAATGGACTGTTCCAGTGGTGGGTGACGGGAAGCCAGATTCTCTGCTATGGAACCTCTCTCCAATTGATTTTGGTTAATTTTTATTTATTTAATTTTTATTTTAATTAATTTCCCTATCCACATTTGTTTGCAGGGGATTTACCTACATGTTGCTGCCTTTTGCAGCCCTCTAGCCCTTTCCTGGGCTGTTTTACAGCCGTTTTAGTGCCGAAAAGTTCGGGTCCCCATTGACTTCAATGGGGTTCGGGTTCGGGACGAAGTTCGGATCGGGTTCGGATCCCGAACCCGAACATTTCCGGGATGTTCGGCCGAACTTCTCGAACCCGAACATCCAGGTGTTCGCTCAACTCTACTTATAAGGTAATCTCCAGATGGTACCTTACCCCTGTTAGGCTAAGTCAAATGTATAGTAACACGTCAGATAAATGCTGGAGATGCTTGAATGACAGAGGCACCTTTCTACATATTTGGTGGACATGTCCGGTAGTTAAAACGTTCTGGTCACAGATCTTCGACAATATTTTAGAGAAAAAACTGATTAAAATCCCCAATAAACCCGAAATCGCTCTCTTGAACTTATTACCAAACAATCTGACCTCCCATGAGAAAAGTTTAATGAGGGTCTTTCTGGCAGCAGCCAGATTACTCATAGCATCTAAATGGAAAACACAAGGCAACCCATCCAACAATCAATGGCTGGGGAAAGTAGCCTCGATTTCCAGACTAGAAGAATTATCGCATTGGGAGATGAGGACTCACAACAGATACATAAAAATTTGGATGCCCTGGTTAAACTGGACATCATCGCGGAGAAACACACAATCTGCTCCTTCTGTCTCATGAAGAGCAGCTAATTGCTAACCACAATGCCACTTAACAGGGAGTTGTGGATCTTTTTTTCCCCCCACATCTAATCAATAAACAAATCTAAGCCACTATCTCTTATTGGTACCTCCCTTTTCCTCCCTCTTTCTCCCCTCAACACCTCCTCTTCTATTCTTCCCTACCCTTTATTCTTTCCCGGTTTTCTCTCCCCTTCTTGTTTAGATGTGTTTTCTTATATTACTCAAGATTTTTCTCTCCAGCAGGCTCAGCCTCCAGAGCAGCATTTGGCGTAATAGTTTCCATACAGTCCCGTACTCAACGCTTACATACGAGTCCCAGGAAAAGGTACCCATATAGAGACGGGCTCTGTCTGGAAACAGACCGGTGCAATATTATAGAACTGAGGTTCTCTGCTCTACTTGAATTAATGTAAACCCAAACAGGAGGTTATTTTTTATAAGAAGTTGACACAGTGATGTTCTTAGATAGTCTAGTACCCTTACTGATGTTTAGTCTCTGACTATCATTATCCCCAAAGGCTTACAGGTCTCTTGCAACTATTACGGAATGTACTTAAAACATCAACACTTGTTTCCTCTTCTGGATTGGTGTCCTACTTTGCTAATAATTCTGCTTATATGTCCTGCGAACTCTTTGTTTGTAATTGTCCCTTTTATTTGAAAATCAATAAAAAGAATTTGAAAAAGAAAAAAAAAAAGAGGAGCTGGCCGTGACACAGCTGCCTTGGCGACCTCTTACTCCTCCTCTGCCTTCGCCTTGGGCTTCCACTTGTTCCCCTGTGACATTTGGGAATGCTCTCAGTAGCGCGTCTACCAACGTGCGCCTGTACTCGCGGATCTTCCTATCACGCTCCAGTGCAGGAAGTAAGGTGGGCACATTGTCTTTGTACCGTGGATCCAGCAGGGTGGCAACCCAGTAGTCCGCACACGTTAAAATGTGGGCAACTCTGCTGTCGTTGCGCAGGCACTGCAGCATGTAGTCGCTCATGTGTGCCAGGCTGCCCAGAGGTAAGGACCAGCTGTCCTCTGTGGGAGGCGTTTCATCATCGTCCTGTGTTTCCCCCCAGCCACGCACCAGTGATGGGCCCGAGCTGCGTTGGGTGCCACCCCGCTGTGACCATGCTTCATCCTCATCCTCCTCCATCTCCTCCTTAGCCTCGTCCTCCAGTAGTGGGCCCTGGCTGGCCACATTTGTACCTGGCCTCTGCTGTTGCAAAAAACCTCCCTCTGAGTCACTTCGAAGAGACTGGCCTGAAAGTGCTAAAAATGACCCCTCTTCCTCCTCCTCCTGGGCCACCTCCTCTTCCATCATCGCCCTAAGTGTTTTCTCAAGGAGACATAGAAGTGGTATTGTAAAGCTGATAACGGCGTCATCGCCACTGGCCATGTTGGTGGAGTACACGAAACAGCGCAACAGGGCACACAGGTCTTGCATGGAGGTGCAGTCATTGGTGGTGAAGTTGTGCTGTTCCGCAGTGCGACTGACCCGTGCGTGCTGCAGCTGAAACTCCACTATGGCCTGCTGCTGCTCGCACAGTCTGTCCAGCATTTGCAAGGTGGAGTTCCACCTGGTGGGCACGTCGCATATGAGGCGGTGAGCGGGAAGGCCGAAGTTACGCTGTAGCGCAGACAGGCGAGCAGCGGCAGGATGTGAACGCCGGAAGCGTGAACAGATGGCCCGCACTTTATGCAGCAGTTTTGACATGTCGTGGTAGTTGTGAATGAACTTCTGCACCACCAAATTCAGCACATGCGCCAAGCAAGGGATGTGTGTCAAACCGTCTAGTCCCAGAGCTGCAACGAGATTTCGCCCATTATCGCACACCACCAGGCCGGGCTTGAGGCTCACCGGCAGCAACCACTTGTCGGTCTGTTGTTTTATACCCCGCCACAACTCCTGTGCGGTGTGGGGCCTGTCCCCCAAACATATGAGTTTCAGAATTGCCTGCTGACGTTCACCCCGGGCTGTGCTGAAGTTGGTGGTGAAGGTGTGTGGCTGACTTGATGAGCAGGTGGAAGAAGAGGAGGAGGAAGCCGAGTAGGAGGAGGAGGCAAAGAATGTTGCCCTGCGATCCTTGGTGGCGGAAGGACGTGCGCCAAACAGCTCTCCGCCTGGGGCCCAGCCGCCACTACATTTATCCAGTGTGCAGTTAGGGAGATATAGCGTCCCTGGCCGTGCTTACTGGTCCACATATCTGTGGTTAGGTGGACCTTGCCACAGGTGGCGTTGCGCAGTGCACACTTGATTTCATCGGATACTTGGTTGTGCAGGGAAGGCACGGCTCTCTTGGAGAAGTAGTGCCGGCTGGGAACAACATACTGTGGTACAGCAAGCGACATGAGCTGTTTGAAGCTGTCTGTGTCCACCAGCCTAAATTACAGCATTTCATAGGCCAGTAGTTTAGAAATGCTGGCACTCAGGGCCAGGGATCGAGGGTGGCTAGGTGGGAATTTACGCTTTCTCTCAAATGTTTGTGAGATGGAGAGCTGAACGCTGGCATGTGACATGGTTGAGATGCTTGGTGACGTAGGTGGTGGTGATGGTGGTACATCCTCTGTTTGCTGGGCGGCAGGTGCCAACGTTCCTCCAGAGGCGGAGGAAGAGGCCGAGGCGGCAGCAGCAGAAGAGGCCGAGGCGGCAGCAGCAGAAGAGGTAGCAGGGGGAGCCTGAGCGACTTCCTTGTTTTTAAGGTGTTTACTCCACTGCAGTTCATGCTTTGCATGCAGGTGCCTGGTCATGCAGGTTGTGCTAAGGTTCAGAACGTTAATGCCTCGCTTCAGGCTCTGATGGCACAGCGTGCAAACCACTCGGGTCTTGTCGTCACCACATTGTTTGAAGAAGTGCCATGCCAGGGAACTCCTTGAAGCTGCCTTTGGGGTGCTCGGTCCCAGATGGCGGCGGGTGTTCTGCTTTTGCCCACTGCTCCCTCTTTTGCTATGCTGTTGGCTCGGTCTCACCACTGCCTCTTCCTCAGAACTGTGAAAGTCAGTGGCACGACCTTCATTCCATGTGGGGTCTAGGACTTCATCGTCCCCTGCATCGTCTTTCACCCAGTTTTGATCCCTGTCCTCCTGTTCAGTCTGCACACTGCAGAAAGACGCAGCAGTTGGCACCTGTGTTTCGTCATCATCAGAGACGTGCTGAGGTGGTATTCCCATGTCCTCATCATCAGGAAACATAAGTGGTTGTGCGTCAGTGCATTCTATGTCTTCCACCGCTGGGGAATGGCTAGGTAGATGCCCTTGGGAAACCCTGCCAGCGGAGTCTTCAAACAGCATAAGAGACTGCTGCATAACTTGAGGCTCAGATAGTTTCCTTGGTATGCATGGGGGTGATGTGACAGACTGATGGGCTTGGTTTTCAGGCGCCATCTGTGCGCTTTCTGCAGAAGACTGGGTGGGAGATAATGTGAACGTGCTGGATCCACTGTCGGCCACCCAATTGACTAATGCCTGTACCTGCTCAGGCCTTACCATCCTTAGAACGGCATTGGGCCCCACCAAATATCGCTGTAAATTATGGCGGCTACTGGGACCTGAGTTGGTTGGTACACTAGGACCTGTGGCTGTGGCAGAATGGCCACGTCCTCTCCCAGCACCAGAGGGTCCACTAACACCACCACGACCATGTCCGCGTCCCTTACTAGATGTTTTCCTCATTGTTACCGTTCACCACAATAAGAAAAATATTATTTGGCCCAATGTATTGAATTCAAATTCAGGCCTTTTTTTACGGACACCTGACACTATCTGGCTATCTATTTAGGTACCGTATTACACTAATAAGGCACAGCAGTAATGACAGATTTAGCTGAATATAAATTTGAGGCCTATTATTTAGGCGCTGAGTGACAGGTATACGTTTACAGACAGAATTAGACTTGGAATTGCACAGTAGCGTGTGTGTGAAGTTATTGAGAATGACCCTATCAGCACTTTGAATCTAATATACCCTTTTAGGGATAGATTTAAAGTAGGCCTGATACAGCAGAAACCACTAATTTAGAGAATTGCTAAGTTGTGAATTGTATTTCAACCCAGAACAAAAACTGTGCTTTGACGGACCCAAAATAACTTGACCAGCCTCAGCAATAACCACAGATTTAGATGAATATAAATTTGAGGCCTATTATTTAGGGGCTGGTGACAGGTATACGTTTACAGACAGAATTAGACTTGTAAATGCACAGTAGCGTGTGTGTGAAGTTATTGAGAATGACCCTATCAGCACCTTGAATCTAATATACCCCTTTAGGGAAAGATTTAAAGTAGGCCTGATACAGCAGAAACCACTAATTTAGAGAATTGCTAAGTTGGGAATTGTATTTCAACCCTGAACAAAAATATATCCTTTGTCAGACAGCAGACAGTATTACAATTGGCTGGCCACAGCTGAAACACCAGATTTAGGGTTTTGCCATTTTGGCATTTGTATTTCATACCTTAATAAAATAGCAAGCACAGCCAAGCCCCTGATGTAGGATATAGCCCAAAAATAACCACACTATTGATGGTTAAATGCACTTGGTGACAGCTTGCTCCTGATGTAGGATATAGCCAGAAAATAACCACACTATTGATGGTTAAATGCACTTGGTGACAGCTTGCCCCTGATGTAGGATATAGCCAAAAAATAACCACACTATTGATGGTTAAATGCACTTGGTGACAGCTTGCCGCTGATGTAGGATATAGCCAAAAAATAACCACACTATTGATGGTTAAATGCACTTGGTGACAGCTTGCCCCTGATGTAGGATATAGCCAAAAAATAACCACACTATTGATGGTTAAATGCACTTGGTGACAGCTTGCCCCTGATGTAGGATATAGCCAAAAAATAACCACACTATTGATGGTTAAATGCACTTGGTGACAGCTTGCCCCTGATGTAGGATATAGCCAAAAAATAACCACACTATTGATGGTTAAATGCACTTGGTGACAGCTTGCCCCTTATGTAGGATATAGCCAAAAAATAACCACACTATTGATGGTTAAATGCACTTGGTGACAGCTTGCCCCTGATGTAGGATATAGCCAAAAAATAACCACACTATTGATGGTTAAATGCACTTGGTGACAGCTTGCCCCTGATGTAGGATATAGCCAAAAAATAACCACACTATTGATGGTTAAATGTACTTGGTGGCAGCTTGTGCTGGCGCACCACAAGACACAAAATGGCCGCCGATCACCCCAGAAAAAAGTGACTGAAAAACGCTCTGGGCAGCCTAAAGACAGTGAGCAATTGAATAGCAGCAGTTCAATGATCCACAGTTGTAGATCGATCAGTGACTTAAGTGTTTTGGAGGAGTTAATCACTGCCTAATCTCGCCCTAACAGTTGCAGCTGCAACCTCTCCCTACACTGTTCAGAGCAGAGTGACGTGCGGCGCTACGTGACTCCAGCTTAAATAGAGGCTGGGTCACACGCTGCACTGGCCAATAGTAGGCATGGCTGTGATGGCCTCTTGGGGCAAGTAATATGACGCTTGTTGATTGGCTGCTTTGCAGCCTTTCAAAAAGCGCCAAGAAAGCGACGAACACCGAACCTGAACCCGGACTTTTACGAAAATGTTCGGGTTCGGGTCAGTGTCACGGACACCCCAAAATTCGGTGCGAACCCGAACTATACAGTTCGGGTTCGCTCATCCCTATTAGTGAGCAGTTCGCCTTTGCCGAGATAATCCATCCCACCTCACAGGTGTGGCGGTCTCTCTTCTCTCTTCTCAAAGTCAGGTGCCTGCGCAAACTTCTCAATGCTTTTCGCCAAGATACTTTTCTCCTCCTCAAGTAAGAGTCTCATGAGGCTAAGGGAGGATTCAATAGACTCCTCCCATTTCCTCATGAGGTCCTCAGACCTCAGTCTTGCAGTAGGCAGTAGGCAATACAGGACTCCTCAAACCCCTTGGTACAATTTTATTTCTCAAGTAGGTTTCTAGAGTCTGGATTTTCAACCAAGACCGTATGTGGTCTTTATAGACCCTATTATTAGTAATGAGCCGCAGGGGTCATATTCGAATTTGGGTTATTTCATGAATATTTTGTATTTGGCGAATATTCTTGAATTCAAATATTCCTTATATTCTACATTTTTTACTTGAAAAATCGGCAATGTTATGATAGAATATAGTGCTATATATTAGTTTTTTTAAGAATATTTGTCATTTTTTTTCAATCCAAAGTCATGATTTCTCCTGCATGAGAAGCAACTTAAGCAGGGAGGAATAATAACTTCAGATTGAAAAAAATGACGAATATGGGGGGCGTGGCTTGGCCGCTGAGAGGAATGGCCGCTTGATCTCTCAGCTCCTGCACCTCAGCGATTCCAGAGGAGCTTCCCAGGGCTTCGGTTACCGCCATCTCCACGTTCTTACCAGCGACAGGACTGGACACTTCCCAGGACACTATGGGGAAGTCTAAAAGGCAGCTTCCTAGGCTGCAGAGCGGTAGTTTGGACGGCTTCTTTGAGCGGGGCCTGGCTAAAGATGGCGCATGTTCCCGCGGCGCACTTACCTCGTCTCCTGTGGGCAGCGCATCGTCGAACAGCGTCTCCAGGTCTCCGTCACCCCCACCGGGGCCCGACGCCTTCTCATTGACGGAAGCTGAATTCCCCTCACTCCCGCCGACTCCAAGCGATCTGGGGACTCCGGACAACGCGGCTACACAAAATGGCGCTGCAGCTAACCGCGCTGGGATCTCGCCTTCAGGCAGCCCTCAGAAGCAGAGGCCGCGCCTGGACCCGTCATGTTCTCCTGAGGTTAGTGAGGGGCCATGGAAGCAAGCGGTGGAGACCCCCGCAGTTATCCCTATAATTGCGTACCAGACCTCTGATAAGCCTCTGTGTGAGGACTCCATTAAAAACATGCTCCTGGCTTTGCACCAGTCCCTGCGTTCGGACATGGAGGGGCTCATTAACCCTTTGGCAGCCAAGGTTAAAGAATCTGCAGATAAGATCCAACATGTGGAGAGTAAGATGGCTGATTTTGCTGTTTCACAGAATAACATTATTGATGCCCACAATGACATGGCGGACGAAATGGAGATCATTAAGAGCAAATTGGCGGATCTGGAGGATCGCTCCAGAAGGAACAATGTTAAATTCAGAGGTATTCCAGAAGATGTAGCACCTCGTGATCTACAGCCCTATCTCAAGGGCCTCATTAAAGCGCTGCTTCCGAAAATCCCTGTCCCGGACATGATAATTGACAGGGCTCATAGGATCCCAAAACCGCCACATCTCGGGGCGGATGTCCCAAGGGACACGCTAGCCAGGATCCATTTCTTCCATACTAAAGAGGCCTTAATGATGGCGGCTAGGAACTGCGACAAACTCCCTGCTCCTTTCCAGACAGTCAGGCTTTTTGCGGATCTTTCCATGGCGACATTGAGACAAAGGAGGGAATTACAGCCAATCACCCTTGCACTTCGGGATAATGATATCCAATATAAATGGGGCTATCCACAGAAACTGCTGATCCGGAAAGATGGGAAAACTCATGTGGTGAAATCGGTTGATGAGGGAAAAGAGCTACTACGGTCTTGGGACATCTCTCTTCAGCTGGAGAAGAGAGGGACTCGCAGTCGAGACACTTAATTGTCTGCGTTGTAGCGCAGGATTGCTGATCTCCTTATGGGTCCGACGCAGACTCAGATTGCACCTACAGGAACTATTTACAATTCTTGCCTTGGATTATCTGCGGCTAGGAGAAGTAGAGCTACCTCTTGCACTGTTCATATGGGATCTGATAACTAATCTTTTCTGTTTAGGTGCTGTTTATCTGTTTGCGCACTTAACATAGTTCAAGATCCTCTCAGCCTCACCAGTGAACTTACGCCGCCTATATTGCACGGACGGATTGACCGTCTGGAGTTGTGTTATTTATCCCTTCCCGGTTGTTTTTTCCTACCCCTTTAGACTCCTCACTGACTCGCTGCTCAGAGTATATACTTGCGGCCACTTTACATCTTGCTTACTTTTAGGCGACTGTTCTTTGTTGTTGTAGTTGATTTGATAATACTTAATAGTCTGTCTGGTCGCACAGGACTTGGTTCCTCTCCTCACTCACATGGGCCTCAAAATCCTATCACTTAATGCCAAGGGACTTAACTGTCCACAGAAAAGATCCTATGTTTGGCGAGAGGCAACCAATGCTGGAGCGGACCTTGTTTGCATCCAGGAGACCCACCTACTGCAAAAAGATGCTAAACGTATTCATAATCGATTTTTCCCTCATATATTGCATTCTCATTTTAGTAGGAAATCCAGGGGAGTGTTCATAGCTGTCAAGAGTTCAGTGGCCTTTACTACCATTTCCTCGAAAGTGGACTCCAACGGCCGATACATCATTCTGGTATGTTCTATTAATAACATCACATATACCATAGTCAATGTTTATGCACCTAATGATCGCCAAACCTCCTTCCTGCGAAAATTGCTGAAACAGCTGAACTCCATGAAACAAGGGAAGGTAATTGTCTGTGGTGATTTTAACTTGGTGATGGATCGGTCGTTGGACTCCACTAGCTTAACCCGGCGTTCAGGGAGCGGTGTTGCCTCTCTGTTGCACACGGAGGGCCTCATTGATGTATGGAGGGCTCAGCATAGTATGGAGAGGGATTACACCTTCTTTTCCGCTCCTCACCTCTCCTACTCACGCATTGATATGTTTTTTGTAGATCAAGCTACCTTAATGCATACAATATCTACGGATATTGGACTTATCCGGTGGTCGGACCATGCCCCTATAACTTTAACTCTAGAGGACTTGTTCCAATTCCCAAGCGCTCCCATATGGCGCAACGACACGTTTCTATTCTCTAATCCAGAAACTATTAAGGAGCTGTCTGTTGAATTGCGAGAGTTTTTCTCCATCAATGACGGATCTGTTACGGATAAATACATTCTGTGGCAGACGCATAAGGCGTTCATTAGGGGCTCTTTGATTAGACTGAAATGCAAGCTGAGGAAAATTAAGGAAAAGGAAATTTCTCAGCTGCTCAAATCAGTCGCAGAGCTAGAGAGCCGGAATAAGGCATCCCCTACGGCCCATATAACTTCCCTACTGAAGATAGAGAGGGATAAACTGCGTAGTCTGATGTCATGTGATTATTCTAGATCTCTGCTCAGATTGAAGTCGAGATATTATGCCCAGGGAAACAGAGCTGGCAAGCTGTTGGCGAATCAACTTAAGGCTCAGCAAACTAAGTCTAAAATCCCGTTTCTTATCCACCCATGCTCTAAAGCAAAATTATTGGATCCTAGAGATATCGCGGAACAGTTCCGCTCTTACTACCATAGCCTCTACAATCTCAAAGATACGGTTGTCTTGCCTGACAGTTACCCAGAGTTGGTGGAAAGTTTCCTAACTCAGTCTGAATTGCCTACCCTCTCCCCTGACCAGCTTCACTCATTGAATGCCCCTCTCACATCCATAGAACTCCAAAAGATTATAGGGAATCTCCCATCAGGCAAGTCCCCTGGCCCGGATGGCTTGTCGAATGAATACTACAAGCATTTCCTCCCTGTGCTGTCCCCCCATTTCCTCGATATTTTTAACCGTGCTCTTGAAGGGACCCCATTCCCGTCAGAGATGCTTACAGCCCTTATAGTCACACTGCCAAAGCCTGGGAAGTCCCCTGATGCCCCTCAAAACTTTAGACCGATTTCACTACTAAATTCGGACATCAACATTTTCGCCAAGTTGATAGCCAACAGATTGTCAGCCATACTCCCTTCCCTGATTAAGGATGACCAAACAGGGTTTGTTAAGGGCCGTATATCTTCAGACAACACTAGAAGGTTGATTAACTTATTTGATTATGCTGAACAAAATACCCTTCCAATGGTGGCGGTGACCCTAGACGCTGAGAAGGCGTTCGACCGGTTACATTGGCCGTTCGCATTCTCGGTTCTTGGTAAAATGGGCTTTCAAGGTAGCATATTGAACGCTTTCTACAGTTTATATGCATCCCCAATGGCTAAGGTGTGGGTTAATGGGGTGCTGTCTGCCCCTTTCAGGATTACCAATGGGTCGCGCCAAGGCTGCCCTTTATCACCCCTCCTGTTCATCTTGGCTTTGGAACCCTTAGCTCAACACATTAGGAAATCTACCCTCATTAGTGGCATGGATGTTGGAGGAAGAGATCATAGAATATTGCTATATGCTGACGACATTATCCTCACCCTGTCGAGTCCTCTTCAGTCACTAAGCTCAGCCTTTGACATAATAGCGCATTTTGGCACACTCTCTTATTATAAAATTAATAATTCCAAGTCCCAAGCCCTGTTACTCAATATCCCCCAACGGGATGCTGAGGTATTAAAGTCCCGATTTCCCCTAGACTGGCAGGAAGTGGAACTTCCGTACTTGGGAATCAAGCTGACATACCCCTGCTCTCATTTACTCAAGCGGAATTACGAGCCCCTCCTTGATACTATGTCGTCTGATTTCTCTCAATATTCCATGAAGGAGATATCGTGGGTCGGTAGGGTGGCTGCATTTCAGATGATGACATTGCCTAAACTGATCTATGTATTTAGAGCCCTCCCGATTCCGGTCCCTGATACATTCTTTCGAAACGCGCAGGCAATAGTGTCCAAATACATTTGGAAGTCGTCTAAACCCAGGATTGCCCAAAAACAGCTTTTCTTACGGAAAAAAGCCGGAGGGTTGGGACTGCCATGCATTAGGGATTACCATAGCGCTATCAGTCTGTCACTTGCTAGGGAATGGTGGGACAAACACTGTAGTAAAGCTTGGCACCAAATTGAGTCTCACCCACTTAAAAAGGGCTCTCTAAGGGACCTGTTGATTGGCATATTGTGGAATGGGAAGGTTCCTGAAGTCTCTTTACAGACGGTGCGACATGTAGGAAGGGTCTGGTCACACTTTCACACTGCGTACGCTGACTCTACTGATGCCCTTCTTTCTCACTTGGACATTCATTCCTTGGAATGGATTTTGGGAGATATCAGTCTCCGCGGTTGGCATGCTCAAGGGATTGAGAGGGTATCTCAGCTCCTATGTTCTGGAAAGGTTCTCCCGTTCACCTCTATCCAACAAATGTTCCAGCTTCCGGCTAGGGAGGTCTTCAATTATCTCAGGGTTAAACACTTACTAGCATCCATCATCGCGAAGCCCCCTCTCACTCATACGGGGATCCTACAACTCTATTGCTCCCGGGGTTTGCTGAAAAAAGGGGCAACAGGACGTATATATGAGTACATGGGAGAAAAATCTACATTTGCAAAATCCAATCCATTCCAGAAATGGGAGCGAGAGTTAGGCACCACATACTCTGGGGATGATTGGTCCTCTGCACTGGGCTTCTTAACTTCTAACTTTAGATGTGTCACTCATTATGAGGCTGGCGTTAAGACTTTATTAAATTGGTACTTTACACCCCAAAGGTTACATATCATATATCCTACATCTTCTCCCCTATGTTGGAGGGGTTGTGGAAACGTAGGCTCTCTGTTACATGTTCTGTGGGCATGCCCGATTATCAATGATTTCTGGAAGCAGGTATTTGCATTGCTGGGGGAAATATAAGGTCAGGACATCCTCCCCTCCCCGGAACTTGCTCTTTTGTTCATGGGCATTCGGCGCTTGTGCCCGACGTATAGGTCCATAACGGGGCACATCTTACTCAGCGCTAAACTGGTTATAACCCGCCATTGGAAGAAAGTGAGTCCTCCAGATATCCTGGAGGTGGTGACTGAGCTGAACACTACATGCCGGTATGAGAGGATGATTCCATCTTCGATGCTCTCTCCTGTGAAATTTAAACATACCTGGAGCCCCTGGATGGCTCACCCGAGGTTTTCTAGGTAATCGGCCTTCAAACCTGTGGCCCCTATGAGGGGAGTGGTCGTAAATATATACAATACCATTGGACAGGTCCCTCCTGCAGTTGAGCCTTCTGATTAGACAGACTTGTGTTCAATATCTGTTACTTCTGCTTTGTATATTCTATTGCTGATTTAGACCCAGTGTAAGATACATGTACTCCATAATAATGGAAACTTTCTTTATGGAAATATCAATGTCCCTGGTGGCTGCGTCCACCTCGAATGGTTTATGCAATGACGTGTTCTGCTGATCATATTATGAAAACTTTTCAATAAAAATGTTGAACTCATAAAACAAATATATAGCACTTTATTCTATAGGGCTATATATATTTCTTTTTGACCAACGCTTGTATTGATCGCGTAATATTAGCATATTACGCAATCATAACATTGCAGATTTTTTTAGTAAAAAATTTTGAATATAAGGAATATTAGAATTTGTGAATATTCGCCGAAGACAAAATATTCATGAAATATCACAAATTTGAATATGACCCCTGCCGCTCATCACTAATAATGATGACAAAAATGGCCATGACCAATCATTGCAGTGGGGGTAGAGCCTAAAAGAATTGGATAATCATGGCAAGCTGCATGCTTACTTGCTGACAAGTGTATCGTTGGAATGAAGCAAATAAATAGCCTTGATAGCCTTGATTTTAGACGCTTGCCATCAAAGCAGAATGGGAGTATGTTTTTCTGATGCCGAAAGAGAGGCAAAATTGCTGTATTACCAAGATGCACTTTGCACACAGCTTACCCCCACGTAGGCATAATTTTAAGGTTGCTTGTTCAGAACAAGTTACAGTTTTGTCTGATAATACCGTGTGTTTAAATATCAGTAGGCAATTTTTGGAACTTTTTTATTACTTTTAAAAAGCATAACAAGTTTGTCTGCAATGTTTCTAAGAAGTCTGTTTGTTAATACTGTTACACATGTATTTACCCATAGCTATATATTTCAGTGTCACTTTGACTACTTACCGTTGCTGTATTTCATTAAATACCTTGAAGAGAGGGGAGAGACAAAAAGAGGGAGAGAGAAAATGTATTAGTTCTAGGACAACTCAGAATTTTATGCACAAATTTTCTGATCGATTTATGCATCATAAATTCAGGTAGAATTGATTCGGACTCAAATAAAATTTTCTGACTAATTCATAAGAATTGGACCTGAAATCTCAAGATATGTTGAGCTAAGAGGAAAGGTGTAGATGAACATATCTGTAATTTGTTATGGAAACAATGTTACAAAATAATGCATGGGAAATTAATTAAAAAATGTAAAAGTTTGGGGACAAACAAGCTGTGTGTGTGGTTGAATCAGTAAACACCAGATGGGGGCATAAATGCCTTGAATGTTGGGGTCCCACTTCAGGGCACAGTAAATGTGCTTTAGCTGAACAGATGCTTAGTTTCACAAACCAGCGGGTGTGAACCCACTGTGACATGTTTCCTATCGCCTCTAAGGGCCTTGTCTAAGTGAACCCCTAGATCTTCACAGTACCCTTGATGGTGGGGATAGACTTTCCCAAAGAGGAACACCAGGTTGCTACCTCTTGAGGAGGATAGGCACACTAGGCAGCTGGTCCTGCGAACCAGGAGGTACCTGATAAAGGTACCAGAGGTATAGGACTGAAGGATGAAGCCGAGGCGTGGTCAAACAGGCAAAAGGTCAGGCAATACGGGTTAGCAACAGGAGAGTCAAGGCAAGCAGGTAGGAATACAACAGGTAGCAGAGTCCAGGAATGTACGAGTCAGGACCACAAGAACACAAGCTGAAAACAGGAACCTTAGCAGGACACAAGGACCTTGATACTGAGGCATCTAGGCATCTAGAATTCCAGTGGCCGCATGGTTAAAACAATGGGATTCTGCAGTTCACACCATTTCCCTTTTTTGACACAATAACCAGATAGATACTTATTGAATTCATGACAAGTGTCCACCCCTGGTTTAGTTATATTCAATGGGACTAAGTTGCGAGTAGTTCTGCATAATTTATAGTGAACTACAGCAGAATCCACAGAAGTTTTCACCATGGACTACTTGGCGATTTTGACAGTGTCAGCATTGTGAGCAGACTCTTGTTGCAAGTGTACCAAAATTATGGTGCAGGGTACTGACATTCTACTGCAATGCTAGGAGAGAGGACCCTGATGCTTGGTCATGTCAAGGGTAAGGAGACATGGAAAGCAGAGGCTAATCACGTCCCAGTGTTTAGGAGTGCCGAGTGGTGATGCATCCTTACTAGTTTGTGTCACGGTGCTCCTACCTGGATACTGTAGCTCCTCAGGATTTTCTCTCTCTCTCTGATGTGCTAATCTCCGGCTTCAGTCTGGTTACCTGGTTAGCAGTTCTGGTACCTTTGAGTAGGGTACCTTTGAGTAGGGTGCCTATGAAATACAATACATAATAGTTACATAACAATATTGTTAATGCACAATATCAGAGGACCTAAAAATAAATACCCAGATGACATTAATTGCTAGGCATTATTAGAGACAGTAGCTAAGTGTAAGAATGGTAGTGACCCCTCTGGTGTACTACATATTTTCACTGGAATGGTACAATGAATAGAGTTGAGAGAACCCGAACTGCAAAGTTCGGGTTCGTACCAAACTTTGCGAGTTTGGGTACCCGGACCTGAACCTGGAATTTTTCACTGAAGTTCGGGTTCAGTGTTTGGTTAATTTTATTATTTTCCGTTATAACATGGTTATAAGGGAAAATAATAGCATTCTTAAAACAGAATGCTAAATAAAATGTCTATTGAGGGTTAAAAATAAAAAATAAAAAATGAAATCACCTAATCCACTTGATCGTGCAGCCGGTATCTTCTTTTCTTCAGGACCTGCAAAAGGATCGTGAGTGCTGTGACTTCACCGCAGGTCCTTTTGCAGGTCCTGAAGAAAAGAAGATGCCTGCTGCGTGATTAAATGGATTAGGTGAGGGTTGTTTTTAGCCCCTCAATAGAATTTTTTTTAGCATTTTGTTTTAAGAATGCTATTATTTTCCGTTATAACCATGCTATAACGGAAAATAATAAAGTGAAGTTTGGTTCCCCACTGACTTAAATGGGGTCTGGGTTCGGTGTGAAGTTCGGGTCAAGTTTGGGTCCCAAACCTAAACTTTGACTTGAAGTTCGGCCGAACCCGAACTTCAACGGGTTCGCTCAACCCTAGCAATGAATATTCACCATCTGCATATGATTTTAATTAACAGGACCGATACTAATAGAGTTGATCCTGCTGATAAGAAAATAACTGTTATTTTTGCCTGTTGCCACTTAAAGAGGTAGTGTACCCAAATAACCTACTGCCTCTAATTAAACCTATGCCCTAAGAAGAGGTCATGTTTATCTTGTAAGTGGTTTCAGACCACTTGCAGCATTTTTTTTTTACCAAGCCTCCCATGCCTCAGACTGCAACCAGAATGCATCAGAGAAAGAATGCCAATCCCACTGTGCCCACTAAGACCTTGAATTCACTCAGTACTGAGATTCTCTTTGCATCCATTCAATAGTGCAATGGCCATACTGTGTGCTCAACTGAGAACATAACTACTAAGATGTGTGCCAATAAATTTAACCACAAAGCTATGTATCTATTTAAAACCTTAACAGTAAAGTCAAATAAAATTTTCTGTTAGCATTACAGGTTGTGAACCAACAGGAATAAAATACTGCTCCTTTGAATTGATTTGTGTCTGCCTCCCTTATTGCGCTATCCTTGGGTGGGGTGCTAAGGTTGGGTCAAGAGCTACACACTAAAAACTACCCTCAGCAAATACCCTATAAGTTGGCTTTTGGATTGATTTCCCCCAGGATTCATGCACAGACTACACATATCAAACTGATATGCTATTGTTTGCCAGCCTCTAATTTTTGTGGTGCTTAGTCCTTTTAACATACCGAGCTGCTTTCTCATTTATTTCACGTTAAAAACAGGCAGAGACTAGACTAGAGGTAAACTGACTGCATTTACATGGCTATCTTCAGTCCAGAACTCCTTGCATTTCCTGCCAAAATTAGGAGACGACCACAACAGAGACCAGCATGAAAGCCTTTTTTTCCGTTCAAACAAGTTAAAAATCAATGGGGAATAATCAATGTGTTAAACTGGGAATATAATATGTACTAAAAAAGGCAGAAACACTATGTTATTAAAAATGAATGAGATCATGAGCTTGGTAAAAGAAAATTGTTGTATAATGAATGGGCTCTTGTGGATTAATTAAAAATACTACTGTAGCTTTCATGAACTTTGCAGAGATGTTTTGCTATTAAAGGAATATTGAGAGACAAACAGTTCATTACACTAAGTGCTTAACCTTTTCAATATACAGTGCATCCGGAAAGTCTTCAGACCCTTTCACTTTTTCACATTTTGTTATGTTGCAGCCTTTTGCTAAAATACACAAAAATCTAGTTTTCCCCATCAATCTGCACTCAACCCCCCTTAATGAGGAAGTAAAAACAGAGTTTTAGAAATGTTTAAAAATTTATTAAAAAAGAAAAACCCATATTTTGCATGGTCTTGAGTAGGGATGAGCGAACTCGAACTGTATAGTTCGGGTTCGTACCGAATTTTGGGGTGTCCGTGACACGGACCCGAACCCGGACATTTTCGTAAAAGTCTTGGTTCGGGTTCGGTGTTTGTCGCTTTCTTGGCGCTTTTTGACGCTTTCTTGGCGCTTTTTGAAAGACTGCAAAGCAGCCAATCAACAAGCGTCATACTACTTGCCCCAAGAGGCCGTCACAGCCATGCCTACTATTGGCATGGCTGTGATTGGCCAGAGCACCATGTGACCCAGCCTCTATTTAAGCTGGAGTCACATAGCGCCGCCCGTCACTCTGCTCTGATCAGCATAGGGAGAGGTTGCGGCTGCGACAGTAGGGCGAGATTAGGCAGATTAACTCCTCCAAAGGACTTGATTAATTGATCGATCTGCAGCTGTGGATCATTGAGCTGCTGATACTCAATTGCTCACTGTTTTTAGGCTGCCCAGACCGTTTGTCAGTCACTTTTTTCTGGGGTGATCGGCGGCCATTTTGTGTCTTGTGGTGCGCCAGCACAAGCTGCGACCAAGTGCATTTAACCCTCAATGGTGTGGTTGTTTTTGGGCTAAAGCCTACATCAGGGTGAAGCTGTCACACCAAGTGCATTTAACCAGCAATAGTCTGTTTATTTTTTGGCCATATACTACATCAGGGGCAAGCTGCGCCTGTCACCAAGTGCATTTAACCCTCAGTAGTATGGTTGTTTTTTGGCTAAAGCCTACATCAGGGTGAAGCTGTCACACCAAGTGCATTTAACCAGCAATAGTCTGTTTATTTTTTGGCCATATACTACATCAGGGGCAAGCTGCGCCCGTCACCAAGTGCATTTAACCAACAGTAGTGTGGTTGGTCAAGCTGTCACACCAAGTGCATTTAACCAGCAATAGTCTGTTCATTTTTTGGCCATATACTACATCAGGGGCAAGCTGCGCCTGTCACCAAGTGCATTTAACCCTCAATGGTGTGGTTGGTCAAGCTGTCACACCAAGTGCATTTAACTAGCAATAGTGTGGTTATTTTTTGGCCATATCCCAGTCTAATTCTGTCAGTAAATCCATACCGGTCACCCAGCGCCTAAATACTAGGCCTCAAATTTATATCCCGCTAAATCTGTCATTACCGCTGTACTGTTCTGGCTGGGCAAGTTATTTAGTGTCCGTCAAAGCACATTTTTTGTTCTGGGTTGAAATACAATTCCCAATTTAGCAATTTCATAATTTAGTGGTTTCTGCTATATCAGAGCTATTTGAGATCTATCCCTAAAAGGGTATATAATATTCAAGGTGCACATAGGGTCATTCAGAATAACTTCACACACGCTACTGTGCATTTCCAAGTCTAATTCTGTCAGTAAATCCATACCGGTCACCCAGTGCCTAAATACTAGGCCTCAAATTTATATCCCGCTAAATCTGTCATTACCGCTGTACTGTTCTGGCTGGGCAAGTTATTTAGTGTCCATCAAAGCACATTTTTTGTTCTGGGTTGAAATACAATTCCCAATTTAGCAATTTCCTAATTTAGTGGTTTCTGCTGTATCAGAGCTATTTGAAATCTATCCCTAAAAGGGTATATAATGTTCAAGGTGCACATAGGGTCATTCAGAATAACTTCACACACACGCTACTGTGCATTTCCAAGTCTAATTCTGTCAGTAAATCTATACCGGTCACCCAGCGCCTAAATACTAGGCCTCAAATTTATATTCAGCTGAATTTGAATACAATACATTGGGCCAAATAATATTTTTGGGACGCGGACGTGGACATGGTCGTGGTGGTGTTAGTGGACCCTCTGGTGCTGGGAGAGGACAAGGCCGTTCTGCCACATCCACACGTCCTAGTGTGCCAACTACCTCAGGTCCCAGTAGCCGCCAGAATTTACAGCGATATATGGTGGGGCCCAATGCCGTTCTAAGGATGGTAAGGCCTGAGCAGGTACAGGCATTAGTCAATTGGGTGGCCGACAGTGGATCCAGCACGTTCACATTATCTCCCACCCAGTCTTCTGCAGAAAGCGCACAGATGGCGCCTGAAAACCAACCCCATCAGTCTGTCACATCACCCCCATGCATACCAGGGAAACTGTCTGAGCCTCAAGTTATGCAGCAGTCTCTTATGCTGTTTGAAGACTCCGCTGGCAGGGTTTCCCAAGGGCATCCACCTAGCCCTTCCCCAGCGGTGAAAGACATAGAATGCACTGACACACAACCACTTATGTTTCCTGATGATGAGGACATGGGAATACCACCTCAGCATGTCTCTGATGATGACGAAACACAGGTGCCAACTGCTGCGTCTTTCTGCAGTGTGCAGACTGAACAGGAGGTCAGGGATCAAGACTGGGTGGAAGACGATGCAGGGGACGATGAGGTCCTAGACCCCACATGGAATGAAGGTCGTGCCACTGACTTTCACAGTTCGGAGGAAGAGGCAGTGGTGAGACCGAGCCAACAGCGTAGCAAAAGAGGGAGCAGTGGGCAAAAGCAGAACACCCGCCACCAAGAGACTCCGCCTACTACTGACCGCCGTCATCTGGGACCGAGCACCCCAAAGGCAGCTTCAAGGAGTTCCCTGGCATGGCACTTCTTCAAACAATGTGCTGACGACAAGACCCGAGTGGTTTGCACGCTGTGCCATCAGAGCCTGAAGCGAGGCATTAACGTTCTGAACCTGAGCACAACCTGCATGACCAGGCACCTACATGCAAAGCATGAACTGCAATGGAGTAAACACCTTAAAAACAAGGAAGTCGCTCAGGCTCCCCCTGCTACCTCTTCTGCTGCTGCCGCCTCGGCCACTTCTGCTGCTGCCGCCTCATCCTCTTCTGCTGCTGCCGCCTCGGCCTCTTCCCCTCCGCCTCTGGAGGAACGTTGGCACCTGCCGCCCAGCAAACAGGGGATGTACCACCAACACCACCACCACCTCCGTCACCAAGCGTCTCAACCATGTCACACGGCAGCGTTCAGCTCTCCATCTCACAAACATTTGAGAGAAAGCGTAAATTCCCACCTAGCCACCCTCGATCCCTGGCCCTGAATGCCAGCATTTCTAAACTACTGGCCTATGAAATGCTGTCATTTAGGCTGGTGGACACAGACAGCTTCAAACAGCTCATGTCGCTTGCTGTCCCACAGTATGTTGTTCCCAGCCGCCACTACTTCTCCAAGAGAGCCGTGCCTTCCCTGCACAACCAAGTATTCGATAAAATCAAGTGTGCACTGCGCAACGCCATCTGTAGCAAGGTCCACCTAACTACAGATACGTGGACCAGTAAGCACGGCCAGGGACGCTATATCTCCCTAACTGCACACTGGGTAAATGTAGTGGCAGCTGGGCCCCAGGCGGAGAGCTGTTTGGCGCACGTCCTTCCGCCGCCAAGGATCGCAGGGCAACATTCTTTGCCTCCTGTTGCCACCTCCTCCTTCTCAGCTCCCTCCTCCTCCTCTTCTTCCACCTGCTCATCCAGTCAGCCACACACCTTCACCACCAACTTCAGCACAGCTCGGGGTAAACGTCAGCAGGCCATTCTGAAACTCATATGTTTGGGGGACAGGCCCCACACCGCACAGGAGTTGTGGCGGGGTATAGAACAACAGACCGACGAGTGGTTGCTGCTGGTGAGCCTCAAGCCCGGCCTAGTGGTGTGCGATAATGGGCGAAATCTCGTTGCAGCTCTGGGACTAGCCGGTTTGACGCACATCCCTTGCCTGGCGCATGTGCTGAATTTGGTGGTGCAGAAGTTCATTCACAACTACCCCGACATGTCAGAGCTGCTGCATAAAGTGCGGGCCGTCTGTTCGCGCTTCCGGCGTTCACATCCTGCCGCTGCTCGCCTGTCTGTGCTACAGCGTAACTTCAGCCTTCCCGCTCACCGCCTCATATGCGACGTGCCCACCAGGTGGAACTCCACCTTGCACATGCTGGACAGACTGTGCGAGCAGCAGCAGGCCATAGTGGAGTTTCAGCTGCAGCACGCACGGGTCAGTCGCACTGCGGAACAGCACCACTTCACCACCAATGACTGGGCCTCCATGCGAGACCTGTGTGCCATGTTGCGCTGTTTCGAGTACTCCACCAACATGGCCAGTGGCGATGACGCCGTTATCAGCGTTACAATACCACTTCTATGTCTCCTTGAGAAAACACTTAGGGCGATGATGGAAGAGGAGGTGGCCCAGGAGGAGGAGGAGGAGGAGGAAGAGGGGTCATTTTTAGCATTTTCAGGCCAGTCTCTTCGAAGTGACTCAGATGGAGTTTTTTTGCAACAGCAGAGGCCTGGTACAATTGTGGCCAGCCAGGGCCCACTACTGGAGGAGGAGGAGGACGAGGATGAGGAGGAAATGGAGGAGGATGAGGATGAAGCATGGTCACAGCGGGGTGGCACCCAACGCAGCTCGGGCCCATCACTGGTGCGTGGCTGGGGGGAAAGGCAGGACGATGACGATACGCCTCCCACAGAGGACAGCTTGTCCTTACCCCTGGGCAGCTTGACACACATGAGCGACTACAAGCTGCAGTGCCTGCGCAACGACAGCAGAGTTGCCCACATTTTAACGTGTGCGGACAACTGGGTTGCCACCCTGCTGGATCCATGCTACAAAGACAATGTGCCCACCTTACTTCCTGCCCTGGAGCGTGATAGGAAGATTCACGAGTACAAGCGCACGTTGGTAGACGCGCTACTTAGAGCATTCCCAAATGTCACAGGGGAACAAGTGGAAGCCCAAGGCCAAGGCAGAGGAGGAGCAAGAGGTCGCCAAGGCAGCTGTGTCACGGCCAGCTCCTCTGAGGGCAGGGTTAGCATGGCAGAGATGTGGAAAACTTTTGTCAACACGCCACAGCTAACTGCACCACCACCTGATACGCAACGTGTTAGCAGGAGGCAACATTTCACTAACATGGTGGAACAGTACGTGTGCACACCCCTCCACGTACTGACTGATGGTTCGGCCCCATTCAACTTCTGGGTCTCTAAATTGTCCACGTGGCCAGAGCTAGCCTTTTCTGCCTTGGAGGTGCTGGCCTGCCCGGCGGCCAGCGTTTTGTCTGAACGTGTATTCAGCACGGCAGGGGGCGTCATTACAGACAAACGCAGCCGCCTGTCTACAGCCAATGTGGACAAGCTGACGTTCATAAAAATGAACCAGGCATGGATCCCACAGGACCTGTCCGTCCCTTGTCCAGATTAGACATTAACTACCTCCCCTTAACTAGATATTATTGTACTCCAGGGCACTTCCTCACTCAATCCTATTTTTATTTTCATTTTACCATTATATTGCGAGGCTACCCAAAGTTGAATGAACCTCTCCTCTGTATGGGTGCCAGGGCCTAAATATATGCCAATGGACTGTTCCAATGTTGGGTGACGTGAAGCCTGATTCTCTGCTATGATATGCAGACTAATTCTCTGCTGACATGAAGACAGATTCTCTGTTACGGGACCTCTCTCCTCTGCCTGGGTGCTGGGCCTAAATATCTGACAATGGACTGTTGCAGTGGTGGCTGACGTGAAGCCTGATTTTCTGCTATGACATGCAGACTGATTCTCTGCTGACATGAAGCCAGATCCTCTGTTACGGGACCCCTCTCCTCTGCCTGGGTGCTGGGCCTAAATATCTGACAATAGACTGTTGCAGTGGTGGCTGACTTGAAGCCTGATTTTCTGCTATGACATGCAGACTAATTCTCTGCTGACATGAAGCCAGATCCTCTGTTACGGGACCTCTCTCCTCTGCCTGTGTGCTGGGCCTAAATATATGCCAATGGACTGTTGCAGTGGTGGCTGACGTGAAGCCTGATTCTCTGCTATGACATGCAGACTGATTCTCTGCTGATATGAAGCCAGATCCTCTGTTACGGGACCTCTCTCCTCTGCCTGGGTGCTGGGCCTAAATATCTGACAATGGACTGTTGCATTGGTGGCTGACGTGAAGCCTGATTCTCTGCTATGATATGAAGACTGATTCTCTGCTGACATGAAGCCAGATTGTCTGTTACGGGACCTCTCTCCTCTGCCTGGGTGCTGGGCCTAAAAATCTGACAATGGACTGTTGCATTGGTGGCTGACGTGAAGCCTGATTCTCTGCTATAATATGAAGACTGATTCTCTGCTGACATGAAGCCAGATTGTCTGTTACGGGACCTCTCTCCTCTGCCTGGGTGCTGGGCCTAAATTTATGAAAATGGACTGTTGCAGTGGTGGGTGACGTGAAGCCTGATTCTCTGCTATGATATGAAGACTGATTCTCTGCTGACATGAAGCCAGATTGTCTGTTACGGGACCTCTCTCCTCTGCCTGGGTGCTGGGCCTAAATATCTGACAATGGACTGTTGCATTGGTGGCTGACGTGAAGCCTGATTCTCTGCTATGATATGAAGACTGATTCTCTGCTGACATGAAGCCAGATTGTCTGTTACGGGACCTCTCTCCTCTGCCTGGGTGCTGGGCCTAAATTTATGAAAATGGACTGTTACAGTGGTGGGTGACGTGAAGCCTGATTCTCTGCTATGACATGAAGCCTGATTCTCTGCTGACATGAAGCCAGATTGTCTGTTAAGGGACCTCTCTCCTCTGTCTGGGTGCTGGGCCTAAATGTATGAAAATGGACTGTTACAGTGGTGGGTGACGTGAAGCCTGATTCTCTGCTATGACATGAAACTGATTCTCTGGTGACATGAAGCCAGATTCTGTGTTACGAAACCTCTCTCCTCTGCCTGGGTGCTTGGCCTAAATTTATGAAAATGGACTGTTGCAGTGGTGGCTGACGTGAAGCCTGATTATCTGCTGTGACATGTAGACTGATTCTCTGCTGACATGAAGACAATTTCTCTGTTACGGGACATCTCTCCTCTGCCTGTGTGCTGGGCCTAAATTTATGAAAATGGACTGTTGCCGTGGTGGGTGACGTGAAGCCTGATTCTCTGCTATGATATGAAGACTGATTCTCTGCTGACATGAAGCCAGATTGTCTGTTACGGGACCTCTCTCCTCTGCCTGGGTGCTGGGCCTAAATTTATGAAAATGGACTGTTGCAGTGGCGGGTGACGTGAAGCCTGATTCTCTGCTATGATATGAAGACTGATTCTCTGCTGACATGAAGCCAGATTGTCTGTTACGGGACCTCTCTCCTCTGCCTGGGTGCTGGGCCTAAATATCTGACAATGGACTGTTGCATTGGTGGCTGACGTGAAGCCTGATTCTCTACTATGATATGAAGACTAATTCTCTGCTGACATGAAGCCAGATTGTCTGTTACGGGACCTCTCTCCTCTGCCTGGGTGCTGGGCCTAAATATATGCCAATGGACTGTTGCAGTGGTGGCTGACGTGAAGCCTGATTCTCTGCTATGACATGCAGACTGATTCTCTGCTGATATGAAGCCAGATCCTCTGTTACGGGACCTCTCTCCTCTGCCTGGGTGCTGGGCCTAAATATCTGACAATGGACTGTTGCATTGGTGGCTGACGTGAAGCCTGATTCTCTGCTATGATATGAAGACTAATTCTCTGCTGACATGAAGCCAGATTGTCTGTTACGGGACCTCTCTCCTCTGCCTGGGTGCTGGGCCTAAATATATGCCAATGGACTGTTGCAGTGGTGGCTGACGTGAAGCCTGATTCTCTGCTATGACATGCAGACTGATTCTCTGCTGATATGAAGCCAGATCCTCTGTTACGGGACCTCTCTCCTCTGCCTGGGTGCTGGGCCTAAATATCTGACAATGGACTGTTGCATTGGTGGCTGACGTGAAGCCTGATTCTCTGCTATGATATGAAGACTGATTCTCTGCTGACATGAAGCCAGATTGTCTGTTACGGGACCTCTCTCCTCTGCCTGGGTGCTGGGCCTAAAAATCTGACAATGGACTGTTGCATTGGTGGCTGACGTGAAGCCTGATTCTCTGCTATAATATGAAGACTGATTCTCTGCTGACATGAAGCCAGATTGTCTGTTACGGGACCTCTCTCCTCTGCCTGGGTGCTGGGCCTAAATTTATGAAAATGGACTGTTGCAGTGGTGGGTGACGTGAAGCCTGATTCTCTGCTATGATATGAAGACTGATTCTCTGCTGACATGAAGCCAGATTGTCTGTTACGGGACCTCTCTCCTCTGCCTGGGTGCTGGGCCTAAATATCTGACAATGGACTGTTGCATTGGTGGCTAACGTGAAGCCTGATTCTCTGCTATGATATGAAGACTGATTCTCTGCTGATATGAAGCCAGATCCTCTGTTACGGGACCTCTCTCCTCTGCCTGGGTGCTGGGCCTAAATATCTGACAATGGACTGTTGCATTGGTGGCTGACGTGAAGCCTGATTCTCTGCTATGATATGAAGACTAATTCTCTGCTGACATGAAGCCAGATTGTCTGTTACGGGACCTCTCTCCTCTGCCTGGGTGCTGGGCCTAAATATATGCCAATGGACTGTTGCAGTGGTGGCTGACGTGAAGCCTGATTCTCTGCTATGACATGCAGACTGATTCTCTGCTGATATGAAGCCAGATCCTCTGTTACGGGACCTCTCTCCTCTGCCTGGGTGCTGGGCCTAAATATCTGACAATGGACTGTTGCATTGGTGGCTGACGTGAAGCCTGATTCTCTGCTATGATATGAAGACTGATTCTCTGCTGACATGAAGCCAGATTGTCTGTTACGGGACCTCTCTCCTCTGCCTGGGTGCTGGGCCTAAAATCTGACAATGGACTGTTGCATTGGTGGCTGACGTGAAGCCTGATTCTCTGCTATAATATGAAGACTGATTCTCTGCTGACATGAAGCCAGATTGTCTGTTACGGGACCTCTCTCCTCTGCCTGGGTGCTGGGCCTAAATTTATGAAAATGGACTGTTGCAGTGGTGGGTGACGTGAAGCCTGATTCTCTGCTATGATATGAAGACTGATTCTCTGCTGACATGAAGCCAGATTGTCTGTTACGGGACCTCTCTCCTCTGCCTGGGTGCTGGGCCTAAATATCTGACAATGGACTGTTGCATTGGTGGCTAACGTGAAGCCTGATTCTCTGCTATGATATGAAGACTGATTCTCTGCTGACATGAAGCCAGATTGTCTGTTACGGGACCTCTCTCCTCTGCCTGGGTGCTGGGCCTAAATTTATGAAAATGGACTGTTACAGTGGTGGGTGACGTGAAGCCTGATTCTCTGCTATGACATGAAGACTGATTCTCTGCTGACATGAAGCCAGATTGTCTGTTAAGGGACCTCTCTCCTCTGTCTGGGTGCTGGGCCTAAATGTATGAAAATGGACTGTTACAGTGGTGGGTGACGTGAAGCCTGATTCTCTGCTATGACATGAAACTGATTCTCTGGTGACATGAAGCCAGATTCTGTGTTACGGAACCTCTCTCCTCTGCCTGGGTGCTTGGCCTAAATTTATGAAAATGGACTGTTGCAGTGGTTGCTGACGTGAAGCCTGATTATCTGCTGTGACATGTAGACTGATTCTCTGCTGACATGAAGACAATTTCTCTGTTACGGGACATTTCTCCTCTGCCTGTGTGCTGGGCCTAAATTTATGAAAATGGACTGTTGCCGTGGTGGGTGACGTGAAGCCTGATTCTCTGCTATGATATGAAGACTGATTCTCTGCTGACATGAAGCCAGATTGTCTGTTACGGGACCTCTCTCCTCTGCCTGGGTGCTGGGCCTAAATTTATGAAAATGGACTGTTGCAGTGGCGGGTGACGTGAAGCCTGATTCTCTGCTATGATATGAAGACTGATTCTCTGCTGACATGAAGCCAGATTGTCTGTTACGGGACCTCTCTCCTCTGCCTGGGTGCTGGGCCTAAATTTATGAAAATGGACTTATGCAGTGGCGGGTGACGTGAAGCCTGATTCTCTGCTATGATATGAAGACTGATTCTCTGCTGACATGAAGCCAGATTGTCTGTTACGGGACCTCTCTCCTCTGCCTGGGTGCTGGGCCTAAATATCTGACAATGGACTGTTGCATTGGTGGCTGACGTGAAGCCTGATTCTCTGCTATGATATGAAGACTGATTCTCTGCTGACATGAAGCCAGATTGTCTGTTACGGGACCTCTCTCCTCTGCCTGGGTGCTGGGCCTAAATATCTGACAATGGACTGTTGCATTGGTGGCTGACGTGAAGCCTGATTCTCTGCTATGATATGAAGACTGATTCTCTGCTGACATGAAGCCAGATCCTCTGTTACGGGACCCCTCTCCTCTGCCTGGGTGCTGGGCCTAAATATCTGACAATAGGACTGTTGCAGTGGTGGCTGACTTGAAGCCTGATTTTCTGCTATGACATGCAGACTAATTCTCTGCTGACATGAAGCCAGATCCTCTGTTACGGGACCTCTCTCCTCTGCCTGTGTGCTGGGCCTAAATATATGCCAATGGACTGTTGCAGTGGTGGCTGACGTGAAGCCTGATTCTCTGCTATGACATGCAGACTGATTCTCTGCTGATATGAAGCCAGATCCTCTGTTACGGGACCTCTCTCCTCTGCCTGGGTGCTGGGCCTAAATATCTGACAATGGACTGTTGCATTGGTGGCTGACGTGAAGCCTGATTCTCTGCTATGATATGAAGACTGATTCTCTGCTGACATGAAGCCAGATTGTCTGTTACGGGACCTCTCTCCTCTGCCTGGGTGCTGGGCCTAAAAATCTGACAATGGACTGTTGCATTGGTGGCTGACGTGAAGCCTGATTCTCTGCTATAATATGAAGACTGATTCTCTGCTGACATGAAGCCAGATTGTCTGTTACGGGACCTCTCTCCTCTGCCTGGGTGCTGGGCCTAAATTTATGAAAATGGACTGTTGCAGTGGTGGGTGACGTGAAGCCTGATTCTCTGCTATGATATGAAGACTGATTCTCTGCTGACATGAAGCCAGATTGTCTGTTACAGGACCTCTCTCCTCTGCCTGGGTGCTGGGCCTAAATATCTGACAATGGACTGTTGCATTGGTGGCTGACGTGAAGCCTGATTCTCTGCTATGATATGAAGACTGATTCTCTGCTGACATGAAGCCAGATTGTCTGTTACGGGACCTCTCTCCTCTGCCTGGGTGCTGGGCCTAAATTTATGAAAATGGACTGTTACAGTGGTGGGTGACGTGAAGCCTGATTCTCTGCTATGACATGAAGACTGATTCTCTGCTGACATGAAGCCAGATTGTCTGTTAAGGGACCTCTCTCCTCTGTCTGGGTGCTGGGCCTAAATGTATGAAAATGGACTGTTACAGTGGTGGGTGACGTGAAGCCTGATTCTCTGCTATGACATGAAACTGATTCTCTGGTGACATGAAGCCAGATTCTGTGTTACGAAACCTCTCTCCTCTGCCTGGGTGCTTGGCCTAAATTTATGAAAATGGACTGTTGCAGTGGTGGCTGACGTGAAGCCTGATTATCTGCTGTGACATGTAGACTGATTCTCTGCTGACATGAAGACAATTTCTCTGTTACGGGACATCTCTCCTCTGCCTGTGTGCTGGGCCTAAATTTATGAAAATGGACTGTTGCCGTGGTGGGTGACGTGAAGCCTGATTCTCTGCTATGATATGAAGACTGATTCTCTGCTGACATGAAGCCAGATTGTCTGTTACGGGACCTCTCTCCTCTGCCTGGGTGCTGGGCCTAAATTTATGAAAATGGACTGTTGCAGTGGCGGGTGACGTAAAGCCTGATTCTCTGCTATGATATGAAGACTGATTCTCTGCTGACATGAAGCCAGATTGTCTGTTACGGGACCTCTCTCCTCTGCCTGGGTGCTGGGCCTAAATATCTGACAATGGACTGTTGCATTGGTGGCTGACGTGAAGCCTGATTCTCTGCTATGATATGAAGACTAATTCTCTGCTGACATGAAGCCAGATTGTCTGTTACGGGACCTCTCTCCTCTGCCTGGGTGCTGGGCCTAAATATATGCCAATGGACTGTTGCAGTGGTGGCTGACGTGAAGCCTGATTCTCTGCTATGACATGCAGACTGATTCTCTGCTGATATGAAGCCAGATCCTCTGTTACGGGACCTCTCTCCTCTGCCTGGGTGCTGGGCCTAAATATCTGACAATGGACTGTTGCATTGGTGGCTGACGTGAAGCCTGATTCTCTGCTATGATATGAAGACTAATTCTCTGCTGACATGAAGCCAGATTGTCTGTTACGGGACCTCTCTCCTCTGCCTGGGTGCTGGGCCTAAATATATGCCAATGGACTGTTGCAGTGGTGGCTGACGTGAAGCCTGATTCTCTGCTATGACATGCAGACTGATTCTCTGCTGATATGAAGCCAGATCCTCTGTTACGGGACCTCTCTCCTCTGCCTGGGTGCTGGGCCTAAATATCTGACAATGGACTGTTGCATTGGTGGCTGACGTGAAGCCTGATTCTCTGCTATGATATGAAGACTGATTCTCTGCTGACATGAAGCCAGATTGTCTGTTACGGGACCTCTCTCCTCTGCCTGGGTGCTGGGCCTAAAATCTGACAATGGACTGTTGCATTGGTGGCTGACGTGAAGCCTGATTCTCTGCTATAATATGAAGACTGATTCTCTGCTGACATGAAGCCAGATTGTCTGTTACGGGACCTCTCTCCTCTGCCTGGGTGCTGGGCCTAAATTTATGAAAATGGACTGTTGCAGTGGTGGGTGACGTGAAGCCTGATTCTCTGCTATGATATGAAGACTGATTCTCTGCTGACATGAAGCCAGATTGTCTGTTACGGGACCTCTCTCCTCTGCCTGGGTGCTGGGCCTAAATATCTGACAATGGACTGTTGCATTGGTGGCTAACGTGAAGCCTGATTCTCTGCTATGATATGAAGACTGATTCTCTGCTGACATGAAGCCAGATTGTCTGTTACGGGACCTCTCTCCTCTGCCTGGGTGCTGGGCCTAAATTTATGAAAATGGACTGTTACAGTGGTGGGTGACGTGAAGCCTGATTCTCTGCTATGACATGAAGACTGATTCTCTGCTGACATGAAGCCAGATTGTCTGTTAAGGGACCTCTCTCCTCTGTCTGGGTGCTGGGCCTAAATGTATGAAAATGGACTGTTACAGTGGTGGGTGACGTGAAGCCTGATTCTCTGCTATGACATGAAACTGATTCTCTGGTGACATGAAGCCAGATTCTGTGTTACGGAACCTCTCTCCTCTGCCTGGGTGCTTGGCCTAAATTTATGAAAATGGACTGTTGCAGTGGTTGCTGACGTGAAGCCTGATTATCTGCTGTGACATGTAGACTGATTCTCTGCTGACATGAAGACAATTTCTCTGTTACGGGACATTTCTCCTCTGCCTGTGTGCTGGGCCTAAATTTATGAAAATGGACTGTTGCCGTGGTGGGTGACGTGAAGCCTGATTCTCTGCTATGATATGAAGACTGATTCTCTGCTGACATGAAGCCAGATTGTCTGTTACGGGACCTCTCTCCTCTGCCTGGGTGCTGGGCCTAAATTTATGAAAATGGACTGTTGCAGTGGCGGGTGACGTGAAGCCTGATTCTCTGCTATGATATGAAGACTGATTCTCTGCTGACATGAAGCCAGATTGTCTGTTACGGGACCTCTCTCCTCTGCCTGGGTGCTGGGCCTAAATATCTGACAATGGACTGTTGCATTGGTGGCTGACGTGAAGCCTGATTCTCTGCTATGATATGAAGACTGATTCTCTGCTGACATGAAGCCAGATTGTCTGTTACGTGACCTCTCTCTGCCTGGGTGCTGGGCCTAAATATCTGACAATGGACTGTTGCATTGGTGGCTGACGTGAAGCCTGATTCTCTGCTGTGATATGAAGACTGATTCTCTGCTGACATGAAGCCAGATTGTCTGTTACGGGACCTCTCTCCTCTGCCTGGGTGCTGGGCCTAAATTTATGAAAATGGACTGTTGCAGTGGTTGGTGACGTGAAGCCTGATTCTTTGCTATGATATGAAGACTGATTCTCTGCTGACATGAAGCCAGATTGTCTGTTACGGGACCTCTCTCCTCTGCCTGGGTGCTGGGCCTAAATATCTGACAATGGACTGTTGCATTGGTGGCTGACGTGAAGCCTGATTCTCTGCTATGATATGAAGACTGATTCTCTGCTGATGTCACGACTGTGACTGATCCAGACAGGTCTGGGAGGAGAAGGTCGCAGCGACTTGCTACTCGCGATAGCTTGTGAGTTTGCTCTGTGGTTCAGGGTATGTCATCAGGGTTTTGCCTTGTGAACCTTTTTGTCCTGACTGGGAGTTTGTAGGCATCCTTCTCAGGTGAGTCCTGTCTGCCACTCCCGGCTACTATATTAGTTTCAGTTTCACTTGCAGTCATTGCCAGATATAGTCCTTACTTCCAGTGTTATTCTGACCTTTAAAGGAGATCGTCTGATGGTATTGCTGTGGAGCTCTTGTCTGGCGTGGACAGTCATTATTGGGATCACCTTCTCTGCTCGTGAATGGATAAGTCTATTCTCTGTTATAGATTGTTTGTTTGTTGCTGTCTTCCCCTGTTGTTCTCCTAGACATGAGTGATGGTGACTAGTGCTCCCATCTGCCTTTCCCCAGTCTAGTCTTGCTAGGGTGACTGAGGGTTTAGGCATCCTGCTCGCCGCACGGGTTCACACCCCGTCTAGTGTATCAGGGCAGACAGGTGCCAGCTTAGGGTTAGTCAGGGGTGGCCGTTCTATCTCCCATCCATAGATAAGGGTCCCCCTTCCCCTCCGTCTGGTACGACACGACTGCTGCTGGGATAGCGGTCGTGACAGCTGACATGAAGCCAGATTGTCTGTTACGGGACCTCTCTCCTCTGCCTGGGTGCTGGGCCTAAATATCTGACAATGGACTGTTGCATTGGTGGCTGACGTGAAGCTTGATTCTCTGCTATGATATGAAGACTGATTCTCTGCTGACATGAAGCCAGATTGTCTGTTACGGGACCTCTCTCCTCTGCCTGGGTGCTGGGCCTAAATATCTGACAATGGACTGTTGCATTGGTGGCTGACGTGAAGCTTGATTCTCTACTATGATATGAAGACTGATTCTCTGCTGACATGAAGCCAGATTGTCTGTTACGGGACCTCTCTCCTCTGCCTGGGTGCTGGGCCTAAATATCTGACAATGGACTGTTGCATTGGTGGCTGACGTGAAGCCTGATTCTCTGCTATGATATGAAGACTGATTCTCTGCTGACATGAAGCCAGATTGTCTGTTACGGGACCTCTCTCCTCTGCCTGGGTGCTGGGCCTAAATATCTGACAATGGACTGTTGCATTGGTGGCTGACGTGAAGCTTGATTCTCTGCTATGATATGAAGACTGATTCTCTGCTGACATGAAGCCAGATTGTCTGTTACGGGACCTCTCTCCTCTGCCTGGGTGCTGGGCCTAAATATCTGACAATGGACTGTTGCATTGGTGGCTGATGTGAAGCCTGATTCTCTGCTATGATATGAAGACTGATTCTCTGCTGACATGAAGCCAGATTGTCTGTTACGGGACCTCTCTCCTCTGCCTGGGTGCTGGGCCTAAATTTATGAAAATATAAATATCTGAGAATGGACTGTTCCAGTGGTGGGTGACGTGAAGCCAGATACTCTGCTATGGGACCTCTCTCCAATTGATTTTGGTTAATTTTTATTTATTTAATTTTTATTTTAACTCATTTCCCTATCCACATTTGTTTGCAGGGGATTTACCTACATGTTGCTGCCTTTTGCAGCCCTCTAGCCCTTTCCTGGGCTGTTTTACAGCCTTTTTAGTGCCGAAAAGTTCGGGTCCCCATTGACTTCAATGGGGTTCGGGACGAAGTTCAGATCGGGTTCGGATCCCGAACCCGGACATTTTTGGGAAGTTCGGCCGAACTTCTCAAACCCGAACATCCAGGTGTCCGCTCAACTCTACCCAAAATATATTATATTGCAAAAAATGGGTGAATATAATTGCAGTATTTAAAGCTTGTATTTTTCTGTGACAAATGCAGCAAAGGCCCCAGATGTAGGGTCCTGCAAAAAATGGGTGTTTTTTTTTAAACCCAGAATATAACTGCAGAATGTAAAGTTTGTATTTGACTGTCACAAGTTCAGCAAAGGACCCAACATGTATTAACCTCCCAAAAATTGGTGTTTTTTTAAACCCAGAATATAATTGCAGTATTTAAAGCTTGTATTTTACTGTGACAAATTTAGTAAAGGCCCCAGATGTAGTGTCTTGCAAAAAATAGGTGTTTTTTTTAAACCCAGAAGATAGCTGCAGTATTTAGCCTCTTACAGACACAGGACCACAGGGCGTGATTGGACCAAGGTGCCTGCTCAAATAATTTAGCAGGCACCTTGGTACAATGCCCAGGGGGGTCCTGTGACACCCCCCCCCCCCACCCCCATGTTGGCAATCGCAGAAAACCGCAGGTCAATTACAGACCTGAGGTTTGCTGCGTTTCTGGGTTATTCGGGTCTTTGGTGACCCGATAACCTGGAATAGGACGGTGATCGGTGGTGTTATAATACACCACCAATCACTGTCCTGCGATCATGAGAAGTGAGGGTCACGCCACCTCTCAGGATTGCTTCTGATTGGCTGGCTGGGCAGGTGGGTGGGCGGGCACAGCAGCAGTTTGCCCCCCCTGCCCTCACACGCACATTTTTTGGTGCGCAAGTGCTTTTTTTTTTGCATGCTCTGACTGTGGCCGGCACTCTTAGCGTCCGGCCACTGTTAGAGCATCGCCCACCCCACCGCTGATCAGCTTTTTTATTTTATTTTTTACACTTTTGGGGATTTTCAAATATATATATTTTTTTTCTGTTAGTTGTAGGGCTGTAAGCAAACACCCGTCCCCCACACACGCCCACACTGAATAAAGTTTCCCACGCACACACACACTCCCCTATGGCCCGCCGAACGTTCTTTGCCCTGCTTGCCTCCGAATCTGAGAGTCCCAGTGAGGACGAGGATGACCCCACTTTCCTCTTGTCATCTGCATCCTCCTCATCATCAAGCAATGATGATGAGCTCCCAAGGCTCGTACTAGTTTCCGGCCTACCAGATAGGTCCACCTGAGCCCCCTACCGGTGAACTTGCATGGTGTACCCCACCATGATTCCTGATTTTGTTGGCCAAGCAGGAATCCAGATTCCCACAGTGGGCTTCACTGAATATGACTATTTTAGTATTTTTTTCAGTGACCACTTTGTGAATCTGATGGTGGAGATACTGAACTTGCATGCCCAACAGTTCATTGCTCAACACCCGAGATCCTTTTTGGCTAGGTCCGGTGGCTGGACTCCGGTCAGTGCAGCCGAGATGAGGACGTTTTGTGGCCTCGTGTTGCACATGGGCCTAGTCAAAAAAAAACAGTGTCAGGCATTACTGGAGTGGGGACGTCCTCTACCAGACCCCACTTTACAGTACGGCCATGACACGTACCCAGTTTGAGGCCATTCGGAAATTCCTGCATTATGCAGATAATGCAGCATTTCCCCCCGAGATGATCCTGCCTATGACCGCCTATACAAAATCAGGCCAGTAATCGATAAAAACTTTGGGGGCCAAATATTTGGAGGCATATGTACCTGGAAGGGAGGTCGCAGTTAATGAGTTTCTCATTGCTTTTAAGGGGAGACTAATTTTCAGCCAGTATGTTCCCTCTAAGTGGGCGAGGTATGGCGTGAAGCTGTACAAACTTTGTGAAAGTACCTCAGGGTACACTTACAAGTTTTGTGTGTACGAGGGACGAGATTCCTGTATTGAACCCCCAGAAGGTCCCCCCACTCTGAGTGTTATCGGGAAACTTGTGAGGGACCTTATGCACCCACTGCTAGATAAAGGTTACCACCTGTACATGGATAACTTTTTTACTAGTATGCCCTTGTTCCAGTCCCTCGCCGCCAGATCCATGTCCACTTGTGGGACCGTTCGGAAAAATCAACGCAGCCTCCCTACCCACCCCCTCCAGGTACCTATCCCCAGGGGTAAGATCCGTGCCCTTACCAGTGTAAACCTGTTGCTGGTCAGATATAAGGACAAGAGGGATGTCCTTGCACTGTCCACAATTCACGGTAATGGCATCACCCCTGTCCCTGTGCGAGGTACTGCGGCAACGGTACTCAAGCCCGATTGTATCGTCGACTACAATTGGCATATGGGAGGAGTTGATCTCTCTGATCAAGTCCTCAAGCCATATAACACCATGCGCAAAACCCGGGCATGGTACAAAAAATACAAAAAGTTGCGGTCTACTTGGTACAGGTTGCTTTGTACAACTCTTTTGTGCTTTGACGGAGCGCTGGCAATACAGGGAAATTCCTCCACTTCTATGAGGCAGTTCTCAAGGCCCTGATCTTTTCTGACCGGGAAAGAGCAGGCCGGAGAAACTCGGGAACTAAAGGCGCCCGGATCGTCCTTAGCCAACACTTTCCAGGTGTGGTCCCCCTTACTGGAAAGAAGGGAAAGTTCCCAAAAAAGTGCAGAGTGTGTCACAGGAGGGGATTACGGAAGGACTTGTTAACTAGCTATTTGATAGACAGTTCAAGTGTAAGGTACCTGGTGATTGAGTAACAAAAACTAATGAAAGAATGGTAACCTTAAAATATAACTTTTAATGTTATATCATATAAAATAGATGCCCTTAGATAATAGTGCAAAAATGAAGTTGGCGGAGTGTATATCCACCCCACACTTTGATGGGCAATCGGTACTACTAGGGAGGGAGAGGGTAAGGGGGCGAAGGGGCTGCTGGGTCTCTGCCCCTAATGCACACCCTAGTCAGAGGGTCCTTCTCCAAGTCCACCGCAACCTCCTACACCATCCCTATATCCTTCTCTAAGCAGTGCTCTGACTGCCCAGCTTTGTCCTGAAGGGGAAGGAAAGAGAGGGAGGGGATCCCTAGTGACAAAAAAAACACCACACAACGCAGCACTCCCAGAGCCCTGGAATGTGACTGTGAACTGCAGCACTAGACCGATAAAGACCTATGTCCTGCGAGAGCAAAAAGCTGTTCAGGTGTCACGTCCGTGAAACACCCGGCACACATAAATTACTGATGAAAGATAATGCTGAAAACAACACCAATTAGCAGCCCGACGTGTTTCTCTGATGTATGTCAGTTCGTCAGGGGCCTACACAGAATGATGTCAGCACCAGTATCATTGACTCACCCTCAGGTGGGGGCGGGTCAGTATAAGTTTCACAATGTAATATGCAGTGATCAATAGCAACAACTGTTATGATATATATCAAGCTTCATAGCCTCCCATTGTATGGCAGTATATCCTTAGCAGCAATTACATCTGGGGGTTTGAGCAAGAAAGGTTTACTTATCTTTGAGGAGCAACCAGTCAGTGGACCTGCTTCCAAGATTCAGGCTGGCTCCTGTTCCTCACTAGCCTGTCAGCTGGATCCCGCGTGTGGCAGTACCGCTGCCAACGCCGGCACAGCCGCACTATTTAAAGCCGTCTGCGCTCTCTTAGCTCCTCCCATCCACCCGATCGCATGACCCGTCACGTGACCTCAACATCATGGTCACGTGGGGCATCATGTGATTGCAGGTCCTGGACCACACTATAAACCGGGATGGACTAATGGGGAGGCTGTCAAGGTAAGGGGCGTGCTCAAGGTATCAAGCCACGCCCGCCTGTCCTCTATACTTTGATCTTGATTGGCTCATATTACTAGTTAGTCCTCTTTAGACCTAGGGCTGGTAATAGTGTGTGGGCATGCGCTAAAGGGATAGCGCTTCCTCACACCTTATGAATGATTAGAAGTTCAGGTTCATTAGCAGAGGGACGCCGCTATAGTTCACACAATGGAGGACGCAACATTGCCCAGAGTTTTTATGGCCAGTGGAAACGAAAAGGCTAAGAACATATTAGTTCACTGAGTCCCCTATCTTTTGTACAGGGGCAACATAGAAGCATTCATGCATCATGAGACAAGTCACGTAGGAGAGTCTCTATGCTTTACACTGGCAATACAACCCGAATTACACCGGGACAGGTCGCTGCGCAGGAGGCGTGGGGTTATCTCAGATAAAGCAGCCAAATGAGAGCTGCTCATTTAGTCCTCGTGGTTAGACAGTTTTTAACTCAAAGATCCACCAGGTCTCTCTTTGTAGGATCTTTTGGTCCCAGTCACCTCCCCTGATTGGGGGTAGGACAACCTCAATGCCCATAAATCGAACTTGTGAGTAGTCCCCGCCATGGACAGATGTCACGTGGCGTGCCAGGGGGGTATCCCTTTCTTGGTGTAAATCCCCCAGATGTTCTCCTTTCCTCCTGCACAGCTCCCGCTTTGTTTTGCCAATGTATTCAAGGCCACACACACATTTCACTCGGTATATCACCCCTCTTGTGTGGCAATTTACAAATTGTTTGATGTTATACACTTTTTTTGTCACATAACTGGTGAAGTTACGCCCCTGCTTCATGTAGGGGCATGCAACACATCCGCTACAGTGATAGGATCCATGTGGTGATCTCAGCCACGTAGTTGGAGTGGTGGCAGTGCCTGAATAGTGGCTGTGTACCACATGATCCCTTATGTTGCACCCCCTGCAATATGTTACTTGAGCATTAGGGGTCACCATTTTAGCAATGTCAGGGTCAAGCAAAAGGGTTCCCCAGTGTCTCATCAGAATTTCTTTCATCTCCTCAGCCCCCATGTCGTATGTGTCTATTAAGCATATCACCCTTTTCTCACTGCAGCATCCCTGTGGATGTAGCAGCCCTGTGCGCTCAGAGGTGAGTGCTCTTTGATATGCTTTTCTCAGCACATGGCCCGGGAATCCCTTTGCCAGAAATCTCTGACGAAGGTCCCTTGCTTGTTCCTTGAACTGACGGATGGTGGATCCCTTTAATGCATGCCCACACACTATTACCCACCCGAGGTCTCAAGAGGACTAACTAGTAATTTCAGCCAATTGAGATCCAAGTATAGGGGACAGGCGGGCGTGGCTTGAATACCTTGAGCACGCCCCTTACCTTGACAGCCTCCACATTAGTCCATCCCGGTTTATAGTGTGGTCGCAGGACCTGCGATCACATGATGCCCCACGTGACCATGATGTTGAGGTCACGTGACGGGTCATGCGATCGGGTGGATGGGCAGAGCTATGAGAGCGCGGACGGCTTTAAATAGTGCGGCTGTGCCGGCGTTGGCAGCGGTACTGCCACACGCGGGATCCAGCTGACAGGCTAGTGAGGAACAGGAGCCAGCCTGAATCTTGGGAGCAGGTCCACTGACTGGTTGCTCCTAAAAGATAAGTAAACCTTTCTTGCTCAAACCCCCAAGGATATACTGCCATACAATGGGAGGCTATGAAGCTTGATATATATCATAACAGTTGTTGCTATTGATCACTGCTTATTAAATTGTGAAACTTATACTGAGGGTGAGTCAATGATACTGGTGCTGACATCATTCTGTGTAGGCCCCTGACGAACTGACATACATCAGAGAAACACGTCGGGCTGCTAATTGGCGTTGTTTTCAGCATTATCTTTTATCAGTAATTTATGTGTGCCGGGTGTTTCACGGACGTGACACCTGAACAGTTTTTTGCTCTCGCAGGACATAGGTCTATCGGTCTAGTTCTGCAGTTCACAGTCACGTCCCAGGGCTCTGGGAGCGCTGCTGTGTGTGGTGTTTTTTTTGTCACTAGGGATCCCCTCCCTCTCTTTCCTTCCCCTTCAGGACAAAGCTGGGCAGTCAGAGCACTGCTTAGAGAAGGATATAGGGATGGTGTTGGAGGTTGCGGTGGACCTGGAGAAGGGCCCTCTGACTAGGGTGTGCATTAGGGGCAGGGACCCAGCAGCCCCTTCCCCCCCTTCCCCTCTCCCTCTCTAGTAGTACCGATTACCCATCCAAGTGTGGGGTGGATATACACCCCGCCAACTTCATTTTTGCATTATTATCTAAGGGCATCTATTTTATATGATATAATATTAAAAGTTATATTTTAAGGATACGGAAGGACACCACTAGAGTTGAGCGGACACCTGGATGTTCGGATTCGAAGGGTTCGGCCAAACTTCACAAACAAGACCCAAACTTGACTCCGAACCCGAACCCCATTGAAGTCAATGGAGACCCGAACTTTTGAGCACAAAAATGACTGTAAAAACGTCATGAAAAGGACTAGAGGGCCACAAATGGCATTAAAATGTGGTTAAGAGCATGTCAAGTGCTCTTCAAACAAATGTAGATAGGAAAATGATTTTAAATAACAAAAAATATGTAAAAATACATTTTTTTAAATTAGGGTACACCCCAAAACATTGGGAAATATAACCTGTGATAACCCCCTCCAGTCGTGCTAACCACACGTTCAGATATGTAAAAATAAAAAATAATAATCTTGATCTAGGAGGACGAGGTCCATATGGAGTAGGGGGTTGAGGAGGCGGTGGATGTGGCGGTGTAAGTGGAAGCAGCGTTGGAGGAGGAGGTAGCCTACACTGCTTTTTAATTTTAAATGTATTTATATATTTTTTAAATTAGGGTACACCCCAAAACATTGGGATATAGAACCTGTGATAACCCCTTCCAGTCGTGCTAAACATTCGTTAAGACAATACACTGGCTGCAGGGCAGGCTATCACCTCCAATGGTTAAAGGGCAAGCTAAGGCCATGTGCCCAATTTGGAGACCCAGAAGTTGATATCTGCTCTATCAACTTTCAATGTTCTTTTATGCACCTACCATGGTCATCACGGGTGGTGGGGAATCAGGGTTCCAGGCCAGAGAGGGAGCCTGAGAAAAGGATACCACATGCAAGGGAGGTCAGGCGTACTGTCTAAAGGATGGCTGCTCAGCTTTTGCACCCTGTTCCCTCTTCTGCTGTGCTGGTGGCTCTATGCGACCACCGCCTCTTCATCTGAACTACATAGGTCACTCGCATGACCTTCATTCCATGTGGGGTCCAGGACCTCATCATCCTCCACATCATCTTCCACCCAGTCTTCACCCCTGCCCTCCTTGTCGGTCTGCATACTTTTGAAAGCCACAGCAGTTGGCACCTGTGTTTCGTCATCATCCGAGACCTGCTGCGATGGTCCTCCCATATACTCATCTTGAAACATAAGTGGTTGGGCATCAGTGCACTCAATCTCTTCCACTTCTGGGGCAGGGGTAGGTGGATGGTCCTGTGAAACCTGCTAACAGAGTCATCAAAAAGCAGAAGAGAATGCTGCTTGACTTGGGGCTCAGACTGCTTGGCTGATTTGCAACTGGGTGGGGTGAAAGACTGATGGACATCGGCTGTAGGTGCCAACTCTGATCTTTCAGCAGGAGACTGGGTGGGAGACAATGTGAAGGAAATGTAGGCACTGTCAGCAACCCAATCTACTATTGCCTAAACTTGTTAAGGCCTCACCATTCGTAGAGACACATTAGGCCCGACCAAATACTGCTGCAGGTTCTGTCACCTACTCGCACCTGAGGATGGGGTTTCACTTGTGCGTGTAGCTGGCACAGATCGACCACGTTGTCTCCCTGCAACAGGAGCTCCACCAGCAGCACCATGACCTGGGCCACATCCCTTATTTGACGCTCTCCTTATATTTCTTAAATTTAGGATCTTGCCCTAAATAGTTGTTTTTTTTAATAGCAGAATAGAACCACAGTATGTAAAGGGTGTATCTCACACGCCCTGATCCAGACTAGGCCGCAATTAAAGATTGGTGCCCAAAATGGGTGTTTATTTAATAAATTAATAGAACCACACTATGTAAAGGCTGTATCTGACAATGACATATGCAGCAAAGGCTGCAAAATAAACTTTTTTTGCCCAAAACGGGTGTTTGTTTAATAACTGAATATGAAAGCAGTATATAACCCTTAAATTTCTCACATGCTGATGCTGCAAGACCAGAAAAATTGTGTATTTTGCCCAAAAAAGGGTGTTTTACTTGTAGAAGAATATACCAACAGTTTTTAAAGGGTGTATCTCACACGTCCTGATCCACACTAGGCCGCAATTAAAGATTTGTGCCCAAAATGGCTATATTTCAAATAACTGAATAGAACCACAGTATATAAAGGCTGTATCTCACACGCACTGTTCCACACCAGGCTGCAATTAAATATTTGTGCCCAAAAAGGCTGTATTTCAAATAACTGATTAGAACCACAGTTTGTAAAGGCTGTATCTCACATGCACTGTTTAACACTAGGCCGCACTTAAAGATTTGTACCCAAAATGGCTGTATTTCAAATACTGAATAGAACCACAGTATGTAAAGACTGTATCTCACACACCCTTATCCAAACTAGGCCGCAATTAAAGATCTGTGCCCAAAATGGGTGTTTGTTTAATAACTGAATATGACAGCAGTATATAACCCTTAAATTTCCCACGTGCTGATGCTGCAAGGCCAGAAGAATTTTGTATTTTGCCCAAAAAAGGATGTTTTATTTATAGAAGAATATAACAACAGTATATAAAGGGTGTATCTCACACGCCCTAATCCATACTAGGCCTTAATTAAAGATTTGTGCCCAATATGGCTGTATTTCAAATAACTGAATAGAACCACAGTATGTAAAGGCTGTATCTCACACGCACTGTTCCACACTAGGCCGCAATTAAAGATTTGTGCCCAAAATGGCTGCATTTCAAATAACTAAATAGAACCACAGTATGTAAAGGCTGTATCTCACAATGACATATGCAGCAAAGGCTGCAAAATAAACTTTTTCGCACAAAACGGGTGTTTGTTTAATAACTGAATATGACAGCAGTATATAGCCCTTGAATTCCACACGTGCTGATGCTGCAAGGCCGGAATTTTATTTTTTATTTTGCCCAAAAAACGATGTTTTATTAATAGAAGAATATAACAACAGTATATAAAGGCTGTATCTCACACGCCCTGATCCACACTAAGCCAAAATTAAAGATTTGTGCCCAAAATGGCTGTATTTCAAATAACTGAATAGAATCAAGTATGTAAAGCTGTATCTCACCCGTACTGATCCAGACTAGGCCGCAATTTAAGTTTTTTGCCCAAAATGGGTGTTTGTTTAATAACAGAATATGACCGCAGCAAATAAAACCTTTGCAGCAAGGGCTGTAAAATTGGGTATTTTGGCAAAAAAGTGTGTTTTTAAAAACCTTGAAAATTATGGCTCTATTTCTAGCTTAAATTGAACACTGACTAATCCAGATGTTGAATATTGCCAAAAATGTTAGGTTTTTTTGCTGAGTATGAAAGCTGTATATAACCCTTGAATTTCACAAATGCTGATGCTGCAAGGGCTGTAAAATAGTGATTTTGCAAAAAAAAAAGGGTGTTTTTAAATACCCAGAAAATTATGGCTGTATTTCTAGCTTAAATTGCACACTGACTAATCCAGATGTATATTGCCCAAAAAGTTTTTTTTTGGTAACAGAATATGGAAGCTGTATATATTAAACTTTAATTTCACACTTGCAGATCTGTAAAATAGTGGATTTTGCCCAAAAAGGGTATTTTTAAAAACGTTGAAAATGATGGCTGTATTTCTAGCTTAAATTGCACACTGACTAATCCAGATGTATATTGCCCAAAAAGTTTTTTTTTTTAAGTAACAGAATATGATAGCTGTATATATTAAACTTTAATTTCACAAGTGCAGAGCTGTAATATTGTGGATTTTGGCAAAAAAAATGTGTGTTTTAAAAACCCAGAAAAATATGGCTGTATTTCTAATTTAAATTTCACACTGACTAATCCTGCAAATGCACCAAATGTTGTATATTGCCAAAAAAGGATGATTTTTTTTTTTAAAACCAGATTATTAGTGCAGTTTTTCAATCTTGGATTTCAATGTCACAAAAGCTCAGATGCATTGCTGGTGCACCGCCGCTGCCCACCTAACTAACAGACGGATAAAAAAATTAAATTTCTGTCACTGGCCTCAGGGCAGGGTAAAAAGATTGTGCACTGCACCCACACAACTAAATGTATGTAGATCGCTGAGTTAGATTCCAGTTCTGAACAAATATTCTCTCTAATTCACTCTCTGAAATCACAAGTCCAGCAGCATCCTCTCCCTACACTAGTAACAGCAAAGTGACTCAAGCTTAGAGGCTGGGTCACATGCTGCACTGGCCAATCACAGCCATTCCATTAGTAGGCATGGCTGTAATGGCTTCTAAGGGCACAGAGTTAAACGCTTGTTTATTGGCTGCTCTGCACCCTTTCAAAAAGCACCAAGAAAGCGCCGAACACCGAACCCAAACTTTTACTGAAATGTTAGGGTTCGGGTCCGAGGTTCAATAATCATAAAGTTCGGTACAAACCCGAACTTTACAGTTCGGGTTCGCTCAACCCTAGACACTACCACTCAGTGTGAAACGTGCCTCGATCACCCGGGCCTCTGCATTTATGGTTGCTTCAGGGAGTAGCACACTTCCATGGAGTACTAAATTTATAATCCCTTTCCCCAATTTTAATTCCAATTAGCCTCTGACAGTTGAAAAAAAAACTATGGCTCTCATACTTGAGACACTAAAACTATATTTTTTTTTTATACAGTTGCAAGAAAAAGTATGTGAACTCTTTGGAATGATATAGATTTCTGCACAGATTGGTCATAAAATGTGATCTGATCTTCTTCTAAGTCACAACAATAGACAATCACAGTCTGCTTAACCCCTTCAAGACCCAGCCTTATTTCACCTTAAGGACCAGGTCATTTTTTGCAAATCTGACCAGTGTCACTTTAAGTGGAGATAACTTTAAAACGCTTTGACTTATCCAGGCCGTTCTGAGATTGTTTTTTCGTCACATATTGTACTTCATGACACTGGAAAAATTAAGTCCCAATTTTTTTTTGGGGGCATAAAAAAATACCTAATTTACCAAAAATTCTGAAAAATTTGCAAATTTCAAAGTTTCAGTTTCTCTACTTCTGTAATACATAGTAATACCCCAAAAAATTGTGATGACTTTACATTCCCCATATGTGTACTTCATGTTTGAATTATTTTGGGAATGATATTTTTTGGGGATGTTACAAGGCTTAGAAGTTTAGAAGCAAATCTTGAAATTTTTCAGAAATCCAATTTTTAGGGACCACTACAGGTCTGAAGTCACTTTGCGAGGCTTACATAATAGAAACCACCCAAAAATGACCCCATTCTATAAACTACACCCCTCAAGGTATTCAAAACTGATTTTACAAACTTTGTTAACCCTTTAGGTGTTACACAAGAGTTATTGGCAAATGGGGATGAAATTTGAGAATTTCATTTTTTTGCCTAATTTTCCATTTTAACCAATTTTTTCCACTAACAAAGCAAGGGTTAACAGCCAAACAAGACTGTATCTTTATTGCCCTGACTCTGCCGTTTACAGAAACACACCATATGTGGCCGTAAACTACTGTACGGCCACACAGTGGGGCGTAGAGTGAAAGGTGCGCCGTTTGGTTTTTGGAAGGCTGATTTTTATGGACTGGTTTATTTACACCATGTCCCATTTGAAGCCCCCCTGATGCACCCCTAGAGTAGAAACTCCATAAAAGTGACCCCATCTAAGAAAGTACACCCCTCAAGGTATTCAAAACTGATTTTACAAACTTTGTTAACCCTTTAGGTGTTGCACAAGAGTTATTGGCAAATGGGGATGAAATTTGAGAATTTCATTTTTTGCCTAATTTTCCATTTTAACCAATTTTTTCCACTAACAAAGCAAGGGTTAACAGTCAAACAAGACTGTATCTTTATTGCCCTGACTCTGCCGTTTACAGAAACACCCAATATGTGGCCGTAAACTACTGTACGGCCACACAGCGGTGCGTAGAGTGAAAGGTGCGCCGTATGGTTTTTGGAAGGCAGATTTTGCTGGACTGGTTTTTTGACACCATGTCCCATTTTAAGCTCCCCTGATGCACCCCTAGAGCAGAAACTCCCTAAAAGTGACCCCATCTAAGAAAGTACACCCCTCAAGGTATTCAAAACTGATTTTACAAACTTTGTTAACCCTTTAGGTGTTGCACAAGATTTAATGGAAAATAGAGATACAATTTCAAAATTTCACTTTTTTGGCAGATTTTCCATTTTATTTTATTTTTTCCAGTTACAATGCAAGGGTTAACAGCCAAACAAAACTCATTATTTATGGCCCTGATTCTGTAGTTTACAGAAACACCCCATATGTGGTTGTAAACCGCTGTACGGGCACACGGTAGGGCGCAGAAGGAAAGGAATGCCATACGGTTTTTGGAAGGCAGATTTTGCTGGACTGTTTTTTTTTACACCATGTCCCATTTGAAGCCCCCCTGATGCACCCCTAGAGTTGAAACTCCAAAAAAGTTACCCCATTTTAGAAACTACGGGATAGGGTGGCAGTGTTGTTGGTACTAGTTTAGGGTACATATGATTTTTGGTTGCTCTATATTACACTTTTTGTGCGGCAAGGAAACAAGAAATAGCTTTTTTGGCATTGTTTTTTTATTGTTATTTACAACATTCATCTGACAGGTTAGATCATGTGGTATTTTTATAGAGCAGGTTGTCACGGACGCGGCGATACCTAATATGTATACAATTTTTTTTATTTATGTACGTTTTACACAATGATTTCATTTTTAAAACAAAAAAATGTTTTAGTTTCTCCATAGTCTAAGAGCCATAGTTTTTACATTTTTGGGGCGATTATCTTAAGTAGGGTCTTATTTTTTGCGAGATGAGATGACGGTTTGATTGGCCCTATTTTGGGATGCATATTACTTTTTGATCGCTTGCTATTACACTTTTTGTGACGTAAGATGATAAAAAATTGCTTTTTTTACACCGTTTTTATTTTAATTTTTTTACGGTGGTCACCTGAGGGGTTAGGTCATGTGATATTTTTATAGATCCGGTCGATACGGACGCGTCAATACCTAATATGTATACTTTTTTTAATTTATATAAGTTTTACACAATGATTTCATTTTTTAAACAAAAAAAATGATGTTTTAGTGTTTCCATAGTCTAAGAGCCATAGTTTTTTCAGTTTTTGGGCGGTTATCTTAAGTAGGGTCTCATTTTTTGCGGGATGATATGACGGTTTGATTGTTACAAATTTGGCGCTCATGCAACTTTTTTGATCACTTTTATTACCTTTTTTTGGGAAGTAAGGTGGGAAAAATTTAAATTTCATCATAGTTTTTTATTTTTTATTTTTATGGCGTTCACCGTTCGGGAAAAGTAACATGACCGTTTTATAGATCAGGTCGTTACGGACTACGGACGCGGCAATACCAAACATGTGTAGGGAATTTTATTTTTCTCATGTTTAATCAGTGATAAATGTGTTTTTTGATTTTTACTTTTTTTCACTTCTTTTTACTTTTTCTTTTGACCCAGACCCACTTGGTTCTTGAAGATCCAATGGGTCTGATGTCTGTATAATACAGTACAGTACAATATATATATTGCACTGTACTATATTTTACTTACACTGAACAGATCTATGCTTTTAGCAAAGATCTGTTCAGCACCATGGACAGCAGGACGCCTGAGCAGGCGTCCTGTTGCCATGGGAACCTTCCCCGTCTGCTCAGTTATGGTCAGAACTGCGTAGACGGGTAAGGGTGAGGACGGGGCTTTGGGGGGCTGCCTGGGAGCTCTCTTCCTCTCCCATCTGGGGGGCTGCAAAGGGAGCTCCCTGAGCTGTTAACCTTTTTCATACAGCGGTCCGTACAGACCGCGGTATGGAAAGGGTTAAACGGCTGACATCGCATCACCGATGTCAGCCGTTTATACCAGGGTGTCAGCAATGTGCTGACACCCTGGTATACCACTGTACACCAACGATTATTATAATGGGAGGCGGGCGGGGAATCACGATCCCACCTGCCGCACCGCCCGCCTCCCGCAACTGCCGCACCGCCCACAAACCGCCCCCCTGCACCCCACCACATAAATGAATTCAGGGGTGCAGGGGGGGTTAAAAAAATTAGATTTTTGCCAGTTTTTAGGTTTCTGATCCCTTGCGGTCAGGGACCGCAGGGATCAGAAACTACATAAAGCGCTGCAAACCGCAGGTCTGAATTGACCTGCGGTTTGCAGCGATCGCCGATACGGGGGGGGTCACAGGAACCCCCTCGGCATTGACCCAAGGTGCCTGGCTGTGTGTAACAGCCGGCACTCAGCGCTGTCACCATGTCTGTAGACATGGTGACAGTTGAATGCCAGGACGATTATACTAGTCATGGAGCGCTAAGTAGCAGTGCTCCATGACTAGTATACTCGTCATAGGTACAGTAGATTGTCACACTATCTCCTTCTCTGATCGCTTCCCTGACAGGAATGGGGACGATCAGAGAAGGAGAAGCACACAGTCCCTCCCTAACCCCCCCTTACCTGCCCCGATGCGCTGTGATTGGTCCCTCTGCAGTATTGGACCAATCACAGCGATCGTGGGCGGGTCAGGGCTTCAATACAGTTCCTTCCGGCTTCTCTGGTTGCCTAGCAACCCCAGCACGCCGGCTTCACTAAACCTTCAGCGCTTAGGTCCCTGCGCTGACAGTGAAAGCCGATCACGTACATGCATGTGGGGATGCGGTGAGGCACCACATTCCCCCACGTACATGTACGTGATGTTGCGTGAAGGGGTTAAACTAATAACACACAAAGAATTAAATGTTACCATGTTTTTATTGAACACACCATGTAAACATTCACAGTGCAGGTGGAAAAAGTATGTGAACCCTTGGATTTAATAACTTGTGTATTTGTGGGTGGTTTCTAGTATGTAAGCCTCACAAAGTGACTTCAGACCTGAACCGGTCCTTTCAAAATTTCAAGATTTGCTTCTAAATTTCTAACCCTTATATTGTCCCCAAAAAATAAAATGCCATTCCCAAAATGATTCAAACATGATGTATACATATGGGGAGTGTAAAGTAATAACTATTTTTGGAGGTATTACTATGTATTAAAGAAGTAGAGAAATTGAAACTTTGAAATTTGCTAATTTTTCAAAATTTTTGGTAAATTTGGTAATCTTTTTTTATAAATAAAAATTATTTTTTTAACTCCATTTTATTAGTTTCATGAAGTACAATATGTGACGAAAAAAACTATCTCAGAATGGCTTGGATAAGTCAAAGCATTTAAAAGTTATCACCACAGAAAGTAACACTGGTCAGTTTTGCAAAAAATGGCCTGGTCCTTAAGGTGAAATTGAGCCCGGTCCATAAGAGGTTGAAGCTTGTATTTTAATGTGACAAATGCAGCAATGGCCCCAGATGTAGGGTCTTGCAAAAAATGGGTGTTTTTTTAAACCCTAAATATAACTGCAGTATTTAAACCTTGTATTTGACTGTCACAAATGCACATATGCTGTGCTGGTGCACTGAACTCGCATAAAATGGTCGCCGATGCCCACCTAATTAACAGACGGATAAAAGTTATTTTTCTGTGTCACTGGGCTCAGGGCAGGGTAAAAAAAATGGTGCACTGCACCCACAAAACAAAATTGCTGTAGATCGCAGAGTTAGCAAGCACTTCTGATAACAGATTCTTTCAGATTCTCTTCCTCACAGCAGCAGCATCCTATCCCTACACTAGTAAGAGCAGAGTGACTTGCAGAGCTACGTGACTCCAGCTTATATAGAGGCTGGGTCACATGTTGCGCTGGCCAATCACAGCCATGCCATTAGTAGGCATGGCTGTGATGGCTTCTAAGGGCACACAAGTTAAACACTTGGTGAATAGGCTGCTCTGCAGCCTTTCAAAAAGTGCCATTAACTCGCCGAACACCGAACTCGAACACAAACTTTTACTGAAAAGTTCAAGTTCGGTCCGGGATCCATAAATCCTAAAGTTTGGGTTCACTCAACCCTAGAGGCTGGCTTAGCTATTTTTCTAGCTTTGCTACATACGCCTATTTGAAAGGGTGGGAAACATCTCTGCTAATACTGTGTGAAAATACTGTAAAAAAACACCACTCATATTTATGCTGTGTTCCTATCACAGTTTATTGTAACAGTTAATTGCTATGCAGTTATAAATAGTTATACTTAGAGCTCCTGATGTCTCAATTCATCTCAACACCTTTTGCAATTCTATTTCACTATTCTGGATAAACTTCAAAAGAACATTCAACTAAAAGCAAGACAAGAGAATTACAACAAACCCCAACATTTGCACCTTTTTCAACGAAACATACTAGCCAGTTAATTTTCTAGAAAAACACAAGAATTTGAACATTTCAAGAGAAAAATTACTCTACTTGGTTGTGCCTTGTGGGGTACTATTTTGGTTTATCTTTATCATTAGGGAGACCACAAAATATGCATGAGTATTGTAAGCCAGGCAACACTACTTTTGGTTTCCAGCAAGAGTACATGCAAATCGCATATCTTAATTTTTAAAGTAGATAGCATATCCCCTCTTATTCTGTCTGGCAAGCTAATTTGCATACTTTTGGCTTTCTAGGAAAGATATTCAAATTAGCTTTTCTTACAACACAGAAAATAATGCAATTTTTTTGTCATGCCAACCAAAACCAATAGTAGTGTTGGAAAGGTGCTGTCTGTTTTTGTTATGCTGATGATGTATCCTCAGGTGAATAGGAAGGAGCTGTCCCATTGAAGAAACATAGCAGGAACTATAATGTCAAGCAAAGCTGGAAAAATAGCTAAGCCAATCCCAATCTGCAACTAGCTCTTTCAGATCAAAAGTCCTTTATCAGAGCAAAGAGATAGATAGATAGAAAAGAAACATGTTTTCTACTTTCAATGCCTTAAGGGGAACCTCATTCTCTCTCTCTCTCTCTCTCTCTCTCTCTCTCTTTTAAAGTTGCAGTTGTTTCTATTATATTGCAGCATTGTCATTGATTTTTGGCACAGATTTGACTCTTTATAATAGAGATGTAGCTAGACTTTCCAGCACCCAGGGCAAGGCTATAGCATTGTTCCCCTGCCCATCCCAATCCCCTCCTCTGGAAAACCCATTTAAGATCACAAAATACTTTAGGGTATTGTCAATTGAAACCACCAAGAATCGTGGATTCGGCCTACAATCTACCATGTAAGAGGAGCTCACAAATCTCCCTGACAGAAAATTTTGGGGGAGAGAAGGATCAGGCAAACTACATTTTTTTAAGCTTCCAATTAAGTGTCTGAAAGCAGCGTTCTCCTCTTTCGCCATGGACTACACATTCACACTTGGACAAACTGTACCTGTATGGAGAAGTTGAGAGCGTTAACAGTAGCTATCAGCTACCTAGTCGTTGCTTGGCTGACAGCTATTGTTTATGGCCAGAGCAAGTGCAGTGTAATAAGTCTCCACACCATGTCTCGGAAAATCCATATGGGGAATTTAAGCTAAATTAGGATTAACATATAAGAGGTTAAAAAGAAACTGACATGGTAGACCCCTCTAAAGGGCACAGATAAGCCCAGTGTATTTACAAGAGCCTCTACATTGTTGTTTAATCTATCTTGCAGTTAATGCTTTAGTTCCCCCTGGTGGTGACTGTAAGCAAATAATTTATAAATGAACTCTATGGCTGAAGGAGGAAAACTTGGGCTATGTACAAAAATGCGTCTCTGACACCTGTACATTCATTTAAAGGGAATCTGCCACCTATTTTAGGGCTACTAAGCCAACAACTTGCCATTATGCAGCCGGGGATAAGGGTCCTAAAACCTGGCCATAGCAAACCAACATGTCCGCAAAAGATGCTAAATAAATGCCATGCTTACTTGGAGAAGAGTTATTGACTTTTCTTCAGTGATATTGGGTGCATGCACACTGTGTTGATGAAACCGATGGTAAGGTACACCTCTCGTTACTGCGCATGCATTAAGGCAAGATATACTGTCCTTGGCACTCAATGACACTGGGGATGGATGCATCATAACTTCTTCTCCACGTAAGTTTGAATTTCATTTAATTTTGCTGAAGTGGATAAGTTTGCTATAGGAAACTTTGGGACCCTAAACTTCTGTTTCATAATGGCATGCTGATAGTGTAGTGGTCTCAAACCACATGAAAGGCTCCCTTTGAAGGAAACTTTTGTCCTTCTGATTTCCTCTTTTTGTAGTCATAGAGGAAGTTTGGAAACTAAAAAGGCTTTCTGAGATATTTGAACTGATAACTAGAGATGAGCGAATCGAAGCTGACTAAGTGGAATTCGATCTGAATTTCCCGAAAAATTTGATTTGCAACTAATTTTTCCGAAAATGGAGGCTACACGTGTGAGGACTGAGGATATGGGGCAAGGAACTCTGGGCAGGCGGGATCACCCAGATTGACATGCATGCATGCAGCCAATCAGCAGCCAGCCCTGTGATGTCACAGCCCTATAAATACAGCAGCCATTTTAGATTCTCCTATTTTCCAGCGTTCTGGGGGACTAGGGACAGCAATAGTAAAAACCTTATTGCGAACAAAGAAAATGAAAAAATGATTTATAAGTGGATAGGGAGGAATTATTTCACAGCATCTTAGTGCAGGGAGAAATGTCAGAAGGCGCTAGGGACAGTGCTAGAAAAGCGATTTACAAGTGCAGGGTAAGATTATTTGGGGATCCAAATAGCCATTATACAGCTCTGTCATTCCAGCAATTTGTTCTTGGGGTGCAAGATGCTGCTGCCATCTCCACGCTATATCACCTTGCCACTCTGTGGTATCCTGATGCTGCTGCTGCTAATGCCATCTCCACGCTATGTCACCTTGCCACTCTGTGGTCTCCTCATCCTCATGCTACTGCTGCTACTGCCATCTCCACACTATGTCACCTTGCCATTCTATGGCCTCCTCCTGATGCTGCTCTTGCCGCCACCTCCACATTCTGTTATTGGGCCACTCTGTGTTCTCCTCATGCTGCTGCCAACTCCAGACTCTGTCATTGTGCCACTCGGTTGCCTTCCCATAGTGCTGCCAACTCCAGACTTGGTAATTGTACCACTCAATGGCCTACTCATACTGCTGCCACCTTCACAATTGGTCACTGTGCCATTCTGAGGCCTCCTCCTGATGCTGCTACTGCCACCTCCACATTTTGTCATTGGGCCACTCTGTGGTCTTTTCATGCTGATGCCACCTCCACACTCCATCATTAGACCACTCAGTGGCCTCCTTATACTGCTGCCAACTCCAGACTTGGTCAATGTACAACTCAATGGCTTCCTCATACTGCTGCCAACTCCATACTCGATTATTGTGCCACTCAGTGGCTTCCTCATACTGCTGCCAACTCCAGACTCTATCAGTGTGCCACTTGGTGGACTCCTCATACTGCTCAAACCTCTACACTTTGTTGTGGTGCCACTCTGTGGCCTCCTCATGCTGCTGCCACCTCCACAATCCCTCGTCGTCATGCTACTGTGTGGCCTCCTCATGCTGCTGCCATCTCCACAATCAGCAGCCAGCCCTGTGATGTCACAGCCCTATAAATACAGCAGCCATTTTAGATTCTCCTATTTTCCAGCGTTCTGGGGGACTAGGGACAGCAATAGGAAAAACCTTATTGCGAACAAAGAAAATGAAAAAACGATTTATAAGTGGATAGGGAGGAATTATTTCACAGCATCTTAGTGCAGGGAGAGACGTCAGAAGGCGCTAGGGACAGCGCTAGAAAAGCGGTTTACAAGTGCAGGGTAAGATTATTTGGGGATCCAAATAGCCATTATACAGCTCTGTCATTCCAGCAATTTGTTCTTGGGGTGCAAGATGCTGCTGCCATCTCCACGCTATATCACCTTGCCACTCTGTGGTATCCTGATGCTGCTGCTGCTGCTAATGCCATCTCCACACTATGTCACCTTGCCACTCTGTGGTCTCCTCATCCTCATGCTACTGCTGCTACTGCCATCTCCACACTATGTCACCTTGCCATTCTGTGGCCTCCTCCTGATGCTGCTGCTGCCGCCACCTCCAAGTTCTGTTATTGGGCCACTCTGTGTTCTCCTCATGCTGCTGCCAACTCCAGACTCTGTCATTGTGCCACTCGGTTGCCTCCTCATACTGCTGCCAACTCCAGACTTGGTAATTGTACCACTCGATGGCCTACTCATACTGCTGCCACCTCCACAATTGGTCACTGTGCCACTCTGTGGTCTCCTCCTGATGCTGCTACTGCCACCTCCACATTTTGTCATTAGACCACTCTGTGGTCTTTTCATGCTGATGCCACCTCCACACTCCATCATTGGACCACTCGGTGGCCTCTTTATACTGCTGCCAACTCCAGACTTGGTCAATGTACCACTCAATGGCTTCCTCATACTGCTGCCAACTCCATACTTGATTATTGTGCCACTCATTGGCTTCCTCATACTGCTGCCAACTCCAGACTCTATCAGTGTGCCACTCGGTGGCCTCCTCATACTGCTGACACCTCTACACTTTGTCGTGGTGCCACTCTCTGGCCTCATCATGCTGCTGCACCTCCACAATCCCTCGTCATCATGCTACTGTGTGGCCTCCTCACGCTGCTGCCATCTCCACAATCTTTCATTGTCGTGCCACTCTGTGACCTCCAACTACAGACTCTGTCATTGGTCCACTCTATGGTCTCCATGCTTCCACCTCACCACTATGTCATAGGTCAACTCTGTGGACTTCTCATGCTGTTCCCACCCTCCCCACTTCATGATTGGGCCACTATTTAGCTTTTTGGCCTGGCCGACATCATCATTTATTTGATATTTCTTCTGATCTGTCAGAAGGAAGGAAAAATGAGATGCACAACGGATCCTGTCTGTGTAGCAGCTGTAAGGACTGTATGGTCCCATCAGAATTGGATTGTGATTTGGTAGCTAAAACCAGGAGTGGGCACAAAACAAGAAGACATGCAAATATTCCATTCATGTGTCATCTCTGTTTTAGATCCACTCCAGTTTTTTTTTTTTTTTGCATTAGCAATTCTGATTAATTACTGACCAAATGCTGACAGAGTGAAGGCATATGCTCCACAGACAGGATCCTTTTTTTTGTGGGTTATAGTTCTGACGGATCAGAGGAAGGGCAAATTAATCAGTGACGCCAACACAAATTTACTGCTGACACCCTCTCCACTCTACTTGTATAAGCGTGTAATAGAACAGGTTCTGTAGACATCTATGTGGAATCAGCTGGCGAGGGTGTAAAAGGAGTGCGCTTTTATATGGCGCTAACATCGACCTGTAAGGCTGAGTTCATATTTGAGTTATTTGGTCAGTTTTTGCCCTGTGACTGCCCTAATAAGTGAAGTGTGCAGTGATTCTAAGAATGATGCCTGTCATCTACATGTCATACGGACTCACAGTATTATGTTCTACACCACTATAAAGGCTCCCAGCAGGCAGGAAATATCAGTTTTTTAACGTAATTAGCCGCAAATATATTTGGATCAAAGCAAATCTTTCCCGAATTTGGCGAATCGGCGAATCTAATTTTTGAAAAATACACTTATCTCTACCGATAACCTATTCTCTGGCTAGGTTATCACTATCTGATCGGTGGGGGTCTGACACCTAGGACCCCTGCCGATCTGCTGTTTTAGAAGGTACCAACACTCACAGTAGCGCACAGCCTTCTCACAGCATTTTCTAGGCCATGTGATAACACGTTCAGTGGTCACAACGCCTAGGCGCAGCTCAGCCCTTTTGAACTAAATGGGGCTGTGCTGAGATACAATGTATGGCGCTGTGTTTGATGAGCTGAGAGAAGGCCACTGTGCTACCGCGAGCTCTGGTGCCTTTTCAAACAGTTGATTGGCGGGGGCCTGGGTGTCGGATTCCCACTGATCAGATACTGATAACCTATCCAGAGGATAGGTTTTCAGTTAAAAAATCTTGGAAAATCCCTAATGGATTTGAGGGTATACTTGGCTGGAGTATTATATTTTTGGATGGTGTTCTCTTTTATATCCATAGTAAATTGTAATGTCTTTTGCCTAATATTCTTCCTGTTTTTTCTCTTTCTGGTTTATAGGCAATTTATCACCAGTACATTCATTTCTCAGCCTGATAATGAAGCATCTGACACTTGCAAATTGTAAAAGGGAGGACAGTACGGCTTTAGCTGACCAGAGATCTACTGGCAGCTTTGTCTTTCCTGCTGTTGCCGTTCTGTGCCATCTAAAAATGGTTATTATTGATGTCACTGAACATAGTTATTTGCATGTGTATGATAATTACAGCACTTCTTTCTAAACAAAAGCCATATAATATGCCCAAAATTAAATGTGACAAGCCGATTGTAGTGTAGATGACTTTGACAAGAAGTAAGGTACACAAATTATCTGATACGGCTGGGTTAAATAAATAAAAAAACATTAATAGAAGGAGAAAACTAGACAAAAATATTTTCCTTGAAAATATTTCACGTGGATACCAAAAGGTTAATGTCAGTAAAAGCTATGCATGATATCATTTTTAGGACAGGTGGAATAGATCAACAATATAGCGGCCACTCCGTCAGCGGAGTCCGATGACTAATAATATATAATTATAACACTTATCATCACCCTCATACCTAAATGGGATACAGAAATATCTGCTTATTGATTCTTTTTTGTGGCAAGGGCAGACATTTTAGAGTGCAGAGATTTCAATTAAAAACATCTGCTTGACGCCATCAAGGCTGTCTGTGTGTAACACCCCTAGGACTAATTCCAGTGAGGAAAGAACACAGCCTGCCATTAAATTGCTGCTTTAATTTCAGAGAACGTTCCCTTTGATATCTGAATCTACCTCAACTGTTACAGTAAAGCAACATACGTAGTTTCCTCCAAAATGCTCCTTGTTGTTAGAACACACTAGTTTTATGACCTTTGATATGTGTTGCATAAAAAAAAAAAAAAAAAAATTCTGTTAATTAATGGGAATCCTTCACCAGGAAATTCATATTTAAACCAGGCTCCATGTCATCATACATGTCACTTAACAATCCATTACTTTATTCTTGAGAAAAAGTACTTGCAAATGAGCAGTTAAGTCACTCTTTGCACCCTTGCTTCTACTGCTTCTGCAGGGACCAGGCAGCAGGAGCTTGTGTTTCAGTGAGTGTCCTGGCCAGATGGGTGTAGCAGTTATACTCATGGTTCGGAGCTTCTCCTGGTTGATGTGTCCTTAGTAGTGGTTGTTTTCAGGTGCAATCCAGGTCCACGGTTTATGACACCAAGACTTTGCACTGTAGTAGTGCAGGAAGCAATGATGAGGCCAGGTAAGGCTACTTTCACATCTGCGTTTTTGATTCTGGTTTTGAGATCTGGCAGAGACTCTCAAAACCGGAATAAAAGGCTAATTTTCATCCCCATTCATTGTCAATGGGGAAAAAAATGATCATGATTAGAGTTAAGCAAATAGAATCCATTGAAGTGGAATTCAATGATAATTTCAGGATAAATTCGATTTGCTGTGAAGCCGAATTTCCTTGTGCTTCGTGGTAGCTAATCAATTTAACCTAAAATAATGTAAAAAAAAAGAAAATCATACTTACCTCCTCCATTTTCTCGCAACTGCCATCTTGATTGAAGATCTTGGCTGAAATGCCCTGCGTGGTGACCACAGGCCACCATTTTGGGTCACGTGAGATTTCGAGCCAGATCTTCAAGCAAGATGGCGGTGGCTGGGCCATCGTGATCAAATGGAGGTCTAAAATATCTGAATTCACTGCTCTCTTTCCAATGCTTCACAATCCCTCTTCAGTCTTTACTTCCTGGTCCTTCTCGACACACAGGAAATGATCATTCAGAAATAAGCTAGTTATTAGCTGTTTGTCTGAAGTGTTAAAGCAGAAGAGGTGAGGGAGCAGGGGAGTGGTATGACGTATTTTATGAATGGACACCATTCTGAGTAAAAAAAGATTGTTATTGACTGGACAACCACTTAATGTATAAGCAGCAATTGTTATTGCACATCACATGTAAGGAATGTGAAATTGCATTTTAAACAGTCGGCATTGGCTGATAGGCCATATTCATTTTTCGAAGGGTCTGCCAGACAAGAACAATTGATTCAAAATTGCCGTAAGCCTGTAAAGGTCATTTTCATAAAGTATCTAGTGTCCTGAAAGATTACTAATAGCAGTTTTTGAAGTAATTTGTAGTGTTCCTAGCAAAAATGGCACGTTTTTCATCATTTTTCACTTCCATGTGTTCCATGTATTCTACTGTTAATCTGTTTCATTGGGGGTAAATCAGTAGCAGTTGAACAGCTCTACTTAGAATACAAATTGTAAGTGGGTGCATGCCTTGCAGGGGCAGCGCTTAGAAGCACCAAACAGCCATGTAATATCCCAAAAATTAAAAGGGTGCACTCTGACATCAAAAATAAACAGACAACACGTTGTTGAAAGTAAAAAGGCTTTACTGTGGGCTGAATCAGTCTCCTTATCTCTTTGACAGCTGACAATAATGTCTCATCTTTAGGGTTGAGCGAACCTGAACTGTAAAGTTTGGGGTACGTACGAAACTTTAGGATTTTTAGACCCTGGACCCCAACCCGAACTTTTCAGTAAAAGTTTGGGTTTGAGATAATGGCACTTTTTGAAATGCTGCAGAGCAGCCAATCAACAAAGATTTAACTTTTGTGCCCTTAGAAGCCATCGCAACCATGCCTACTAATGGCATGGCTGTGATTGGCCAGTGCAGCATGTGACCCAGCCTCTATATAAGCTGGAGTCACGTAGCGCTGCACGTCACTTTGCTCTGATTAGTGTAGGGATAGGATGCTGCTGCTGTGAGGGAGAGAATAGGAAAGAATCTGTTATCAGAAGTGCTTGTTAACTCTGCGATCTACATTGATTTTGTTTTGTATTAAGGACATTTTAGAGTGCAGAGATTTCAATTAAAAACATCTGCTTGACGCCATCAAGGCTGTCTGTGTGTAACACCCCTAGGACTAATTCCAGTGAGGAAAGAACACAGCCTGCCATTAAATCGCTGCTTTAATTTCAGAGAACGTTCCCTTTGATATCTGAATCTACCTCAACTGTTACAGTAAAGCAACATACGTAGTTTCCTCCAATAGCAGTGCACCATTTTTTTACCCTGCCCTGAGCCCAGTGACACAGAAATATAACTTTTATCCGTCTGTTAGTTAGGTGCACCAGCACAGCATATGTGCATTTGTGACAGTCAAATACAAGCTGTAGATACTGCAGTTATATTCTGGGTTTAAAAAAACACACATTTTGTGCAAGACAGTACATTTGGGGCCTTTGCTGCATTTGTGACTGTCAAATACAAGCTTTAAATACTGCAGTTATATTCTGGGTTTAAAAAACACCCATTTTGTGCAAGATAATACAGTTTGGGCCTTTGTTGCATTTGTGGCAGTCAAATACAAGAGTTAGATACTGCTGCTATATTCTGGTATTAAAAAAACACCCATTTTGGGCAAGATAATACATTTGTGGCCTTTGCTGCATTTCTGATAGTCCAATAAAAGCGTTAGATACTGCTATTCTATTCTGGTATAAAAAAAAAACACCCATTATGGGCAAGATAATACATTTGCGGCCTTTCCTGCATTTGTGACAGTCCAATACAAGCGTTAAATACTGCTGTTATATTCTGGTTTAAAAAAAAAAAACATTTTGTGGCAAGATAATACATTTGCGGCCTTTGCTGCATTTCTGACAGTCCAATACAAGTGTTAGATACTGCTGTTATATTCTAGTATAAAAAAAACACTGATTTTGGGCAAGATAATACATTTGCTGTCTTTGCTGCATTTCTGACAGTCCAATACAAGAATTAGATACTGCTGTTATATTCTGGCATAAAAAAAAACACACCCATTTTGGGCAAGATAATACATTTGCAGCCTTTTCTGCATTTCTGCCAGTCCAATACAAGCGTTAAATACTGCAGTTATATTCTGGGTTTAAAAAAACACCCATTTTTTTGCAAGATAATACATTTTGGGCCCATTGGTGACAGTCAAATATAAGAGTTAGATACTGCTGATATATTCTGGTATTAAATATGCTCCCATTTTAGTCAAGATAATACATTTTGTGGCCTTTACTGCATTTCTGACAGACCAATACAACCAGTAAATACTGCTGTTATATTGTTAATTGACAAATTAAAAAAAAATCTGACCGTGAAGTAATTTTATAAAATTCGCCTGTCACACTGTTGTGTGAGGTCAAGAAATGTTTCCTCTTTATGACACCGGCACTGCCTTACTCTTAGTGAACTTAATTGCTGACTATTGGCTGTTACATTGTCGCCTGACATAAACCATCTGTTAGTTTGGTTGGTGCACGCAAAGAATAAGGAGAACGTTAAAAAAAAGGACGTGGCCCCGGTCGTGGTGCTGCTGGTGGAGCTCCTGTTGCAGAGAGAACACGTGGTCAATCTGTGCTAGCTGCACGCACAAGTGATACACCATCCTCAGGTGCGAGTAGGCGACAGAACCTTCAGCGTTATTTAGTATGCGGCTCTACGAATGGTGAGGCCAGAACAAGTACAGGCGATAGTAGATTGGGTGGCTGACAGTGCCTCCAGTTCCTTCACATTGTCTCCACCCAGTCTCCTGCTGAAAGATCAGAGTTGGCACCTGCAGCCGATGTCCATCATTCTTTCTCCTCACCCCTTGCAAATCAGCCAAGCAGTATGAGCCCAAAGTCATGCAGCAGTCTCTTCTGCTTTTTGAAGACTCTGCTAGCAGGGCTTCGCAGGGCTATCCACATAGCCCTGCCCCAGAAGTGGAAGAGATGCACCGATGCCCAACCACTTATGTTTCAGGATGAGGACATGGGAGGACCACCGCAGCACGTCTCGGATAATGATGATGAAACACAAGTGCCAACTGCTGTGGCTTTCTGCAGTGTGCAGACCGACAAGGAAGGCAGGGGTGAAGACTGGGTGGAAGATGATGTGGAGGACGATGAGGTCCTCGACTCCACATGGAATGAAGGTCATGCAAGTGACCTGTGTAGTTTGGAGGAAGAGGCGGTGGTCACACAGAGCCACCAGCACAGCAGAAGAGGGAGCAGGGTGCAAAAGTGGAGCGGCCATCCCCTTGACAGTACGCCTGCTACTGCCCACCACACCTAGGGACCGAGCACACCAAAGCCAGCTCCAAGGATTTCCCTGGCATAGCAGTTCTTCGGACAATGTGCTGACGGCAAGACACGAGTGGTTTGCACGCTGTGCAATCAGAGCCTGAAGCAAGGCATAAACATTCTAAACCTGAGCACAACCTGCATGACCAGGCATCTAAGTGCAAAGCACGAGCTACAGTGGAGTAGACACCTCAAAAACAAAGAAAGGTCTCTGGCTCCTCCTGCTTCCTCTTCTGCTGCAGTCTCGGCCTCTTCATCCCCCTCTGGAGTGACAGTGGCACCTGCCATCCCGCAAAAAGAGGATCTGCCAGAAATGCCACCAACTGGGTCACCAATAATCTCCACAATGTCCCATAGAAGCATTCAGCTGTCTATCTCCCAAACACTGGAGCGAAAAAGGAAATACAGCCCTACCCACCCACGATCCCTTGCCCTGAATGCCAGCATTTCAAAATGACTGGCCTTTGAAATGCTGTCATTCCATCTGGTGGAGACAGAGAATCTTAAAAGCCTTATGGCGGTGGCTGTCCCACAGTACATCGTGCCCAACCGCCACTACTTTTCCAGGCGAGCCATCCCTTCCCTGCACAACCAAGTGTGGGACAAAATCAGGTGTGCACTGTGCAACTCCATGTGTGGCATGGTCCACCTAACCACGGATATGTGGACCAGTAAGCACGGTCAGGGACGTAATACCTCCCTAACAGCACACTGGGAAAATGCAGTGGCGGCTGGGCCTGAGGCGAATAGCAGTTTGGCACATGTCGTTCCACCACCGAGGATTGCAGGGCGCTTCTGTTTGCCTCCTGTTGCTTCTACTCCGCTTCCTTATCCTCTACTGCCTCCTCATCCGATTAGTGTAACACTTTCATCACTAACTTCAGCACAGACAGGGGTAAATGACAGCAGGCAGTTTTAAAACTTATCTGTTTGGGGGACAAACCATACACCGCGCAGGAGCCTCAGGTGCCAGTGAGCCTCAAGCCCGGCCTGGTGGTGTGCGATAATGGGCGAAATCTCGTAGCAGCTCTGGGCCTAGCCGGTTTGACACACATCCCTTGCCTGGCGCATGTGCTGAATTTGTTGGTGCAGAAAAACCTTAAAAATTACCCCAATATGTCAGAGCTGCTGCAGAAAATGCTGCCCATCTGTGCGCGCTTTCGGCGTTCTCACCCTCTTGCTGCTCGCCTTTCAGTGCTGCAGCGTAACTTCGGCCTTCCCGCTCACTGCCTTATATGCGAGGTGCCCACAAGATGGAACTCCACCTTGCACATGCTGGCCAGACTGTGTGAGCAGCAGCAGGCGATAGTGGAGTTTTAGCTGCAGCACGCACGGGTGAGTCGCTCTGTGGAACAGTGCCACTTCACCACCAATAAGTGGGCCTCCATGCGAGACCTGTGTGCCTTGTTGCGCTGTTTCGAGTGCTCCACCAACATGGCCAGTGCCGATGATTGCGTTCTTAGCTTTTCTATCCCATTTCTATGCCTCCTTAAAAAAATTATTTGGCCCATGAAGGAAGAGGATGTGGCACAGGAGGAGGAGGAGGAAGAAGGATCATTTCCAAGGGTTTCAGGCTAGTCATTCACAAGTGGCTTCGAGGGTGGGTTCCTGCACCCACAAATGCAAGGTACACAATTGTCCAGCCAGGGCACAGTTCTGGAGGATGACAAGGTGGAGGATGAGGAGATGGAGGAGGAGGAACCGTGGCACCCAAACCAGCTCATGGCCGACACTGGTACATGGCTGGAGAGATACAGAGGACAAAGACAATACACCTCCCACTAAGGACAGCTTGTTGTTGCCTCTGGGCAGCCTGGCACACATGAGTGATTACATGCTGCATTGTCTCCGGAATTACCGCCGAGTTGGCCCCATTCTAACTTGTGCTTTTTACTGGGTGGCAGCACTGCTGGATCCTCGTTACAAGGACAACGTACTGTCCTTAATTCCGTCACTGGAGCGTGATCATAAGATGCGTGAGTACAAGCGCACTCTGGTAGACGCGCTGCTGGTGGCATTCCCACCTGACAGAGGGGGCACAGTGGAAGCACAAGGCAAAGGAGGAAGAAGAGGTCGCCAACGCAGCTGGGGCACTGCCAGCATCTCAGGAGGCAGGGTTAGCATGGCCGAAATGTGGAACAGCTTTGTCAGCACGCCACAACAACCAGCACCACCAGCTGATATGGAACATCTTAGCAGGAGGCAGCATTTATTCAACATGGTGGAGCAGTATGTGTGCACACGCTTACACATACCGAATGATGATTCTGCCCCTTCAACTTCTGGGTCTCCAAATTGGGCACATGGCCTGAGCTTGCCTTTTACGCCTTGAAGGTGCTGGCCTGCCCTGCAGCCAGTGTATTGTTTAAACGTGTGTTTAGCATGGCAGGGGGCATTATCACAGACAAGCACAGTTGCCTGTCCACAGCCAATGGGGACAAGCTCACGTTCATTAAAATGAACCAGGCATGGATTATACAGGACTTGTCCGTACCTTGTGCAGAATAGACAATTATACCAGCCTTACCTAGCCATTGTTATACTCCAGCTCAATTGCTTATTGTTGTATTTTTGATATTTCCCACTCTTTTGGGGTGTACTCTAATTTAAACAAAAAATAAAATCTAAAACAAAAACCAGTGTTGTCTACTTCCTCCACCGCCGCTTCCACCTACACCACTACGTCCTCCGCCTCCTCAACCTCATACTCCATATGGACCTCTACCTCATAGATCAAGATTATTATTTTAACTTTTTAAGTATTTCATTTTATTTTAAGTCATTTCACAAATTCGCCTGTTACATTGTAGGGTGACATTCCCAAATGTTTGGCTGTGATATACTCCTGCTCTACATTGTGGACAGGAAAATACATTTTGCTAATTTGTCTGTTACATTGTCAGGTGAAATTCACCAATTTTTTGCTGTGATATACCCCTGCTCTACCTAGTAGACAGGGAAATACATTTCACTAATTTGTCTGTTACATTGTCGGGTGAAATTCCCAAATTTTTGGCTGTGATATACACCTGCTCTACATAGTGGAAAGGGAAATACATTTCACTAATTTGTCTGATACATTGTTGGGTGACATTCACCAATTGTTGGCTGTGATATACCCTTGCTCTACCTAGTGGACAAGGAAATACATTTCACTAATTTTTCTGTTACATTGTTGGGTGAAATTCACAATTTTTGGGCTGGATATACCCCTGCTCTACATAGTGAACAGTGAAATACATTTCACTAATTTGTTTATTACAGTTTTGGGTGACAAATGCTTATCTTTTGAGCTAGAAAGTACATTTGTGGCCTACACTGCATTTAGGACAGTACGAATGGTGAGGCCGGAACAAGTACAGACTATAGTAGATTGGGGGGCTGACAGTGCCTACAGTTCCTTCACATTGTCTCCCACCCCCTGCTGAAAGATCCGAGTTGTTACCTACAGCCCATGGGAATCTGTCTTTCAACTCACCCCCTTGCAAATCAGACAAGCAGTCTGAGCCCCAAGTCATGCAGCAGTCTCTTATGCTTTTTGATGACTCTGCTGGCAGGGTTTCCGTGGGCCATCCACATAGCCCTGCACCAGAAGTGGAACTGATTAAGTGCACCGATGCCCAACCACTTATGTTTCAGGATGAGGACATGGGAAGACCATCGCAGCACGGCGCAAAAGCATCTGTTACATTCTTAGGTGACATTTTACCATTTTTGCCGTGAATAAACCCGTGCTTTGCATGGGTGACAGGAACCTAAATAAAAAAATCGTCTGATGCACTGTTAGGTGAAATTTTACCAATTTTGCCGTATACAAACCCCTGCTCTGAATAGGTGACAGGGACCACATTTTTGTAAAATCATCTGTTCAATTGGTGGGTGACATGAACACAGTTTTGCCGTGAATTAACCCCTGCTCTGCATAGTTGACAGGGACCAAATTTTTTTTTAAATTGTCTGTTCTATTGGAGGGTGACATTAACCCATTTTTGAAGATGAAAAACCCCTGCTCTGCATAGGTGACAGGGACTTAAATTTCAAGAGTGGGTAATTGCCACGCGCAGGGGGCACTTGGCAATTACCCACTCCTGACTTGGGGAGGTAGTGACAATAAATAACAATGCAGGACTCTTAAGATGCCCTGTTATTGGAATGCTTCTTCTGGATGCTTCTGCTTCAACCCATTTCCGCTCGATCACAATGCAGCCATTAACATGCTTTGGATGTGGTATCCCTTTCTCACGCTACCTCTCCGGCGTGGAACCCTGAATCGCCGCTAACCTTGATCAACATGGTAGGCGCAGAAAAGAACGTCAAAAGTAGATAGAGAAGATATCCAAATGGATCGTGAACATCACGGGGATGTTCGACATGGTGGGGCAGTATGTGTGCACACACCTACACGTACTGACTGATGGGTCTGCCCCCTTCAACTTCTGGGTCTCCAAATTGGGCACATGGCCTGAGCTTGCCCTTTACGCCTTGGAGGGGCTGGCCTGCCCTTCAGCCAGTGTATTGTCTGAACATTTGTTTAGCATGGCTGGAGGGGGTTATCACAGGTTATATTTCCCAATGTTTTGGGGTCCACCCTAATAAAAAAAAAAAACGCCTCCTAAACCTCCTACTCCATATGGGCCGTCTCCTCCTAGATCAAGATTATTATTTTAAATTTTTACGTATTTTATGTTGTTTTAAGTCATTTCCCTATCCACATTTGTTTGCAGAGCACTTGCCATGCTCTTAACCACATTTTGTTGCCTTTTGCAGCTCTTTCCATGACTTGTTTAGAGGCATTTTAGTGCTCCAAAGTTCGGTCCCCATTGACTTCAATGGGGTTTGGGGTCAAGTTCTTGCCCCAAAATCGAACTTTTTTGTGAAGTTTGGCCGAACCCGAACATCCAGGTGTCTGCTCAACTCTACTCATCTTGCTTCCCTTACAGAGGTAATCTTTTCAACTATATTACCATGACACTGCAGAGGCAGAAAGCTACACTCAGTGACAAAAAGGAAAAAAACATACACAGATAGAAAGGTTGGATTGCTGCAAAACTCAACTATGCCTCAAGCAGATAAGTAAATGATTACAGGTGCTTTCTGATTAGAAAGGGGTCTTGGCACAAGAGAGCATAAAAGTGCTTTTCCGGCTGCCATATAAAAAGGCTGTCAGAGGCTACTTTTGGTTAGTGTACCTCTTGGTGAGAGAAGAATGACTGCAAGACATGGCTCTAAAACACACTCGAAGACACTTTGAATGAGATTGTAAAATTATGTGAGAAGATCTGGCAGACGTTTTTCTCTACCTCTTGTATGATGTTCTTTGTTTTGGTTTCACTTTCTCATCTCCTTTCCTTCTGCCAGGTGTCACTTATTTTGACTAATCGTCTTCCTTTATAATCCCTCCCATACTGTCTCACTTTGCGGTTTATACTACTTTCTGGATGAGGTGCTCACTGCTGGAGGCTGCTTCTGCTGTTTGTACAGATAAGTCTTTTACTTCATTGTGTTTCCTTGCTGGCTTGATTCTAGGTGACTCTGACTCCGTCCATATTAAGTGCAGGGAGCCGGTGGTCGTGTCCCCTCACTATTATAGGGTTTTCAGGTGTCACACAGTATTAGGTATGCGGGCATGCAATCGTCTACCATACAGATTCTTGCATGTGCATAGCAGTCAGGGAGAGCTCTTAGGGTTTTATAGGGCTCACCTATATGCTTCTTAGTTTGGGATCAAGCCAGTCGGTCATTTATTTATAAGTACCAGCTATCTTCAACTTCACCCGTGACATTATAAACCGCCATAACCGTTTTAAGCATGGATCCGGTTTCAGCCTTGATTGACCGCATGCAAGGTCTTTCGCTGGAGGTAGCAGATCTCAGCTTCAGGTGACCGATACTGCTGGCATTCATGGAGTTTGTTCTGAGCCTAAGATCTCACTTCCGGATATGTTCTCCGGGGGTAGTGAGAATTTTGTTCGCTTTAGAGAGGCTTGCAAACTCATTTTCGCCAACTTCCCCATTCCTATGGTAATGAGGAGCAGAGGGTGTGGATCATCATCTCGCTGCTCAGGGATAACGCTCAGTCTTGGGCCTTTTTGCTGCCGGAGGGGGCACGGCCCCTCCAATTGGTGGATGAATTTTCTGTAGCCCTGGGGCAGATATATGATGACCCGGATCATATTGCTCTGGCTAAATCTAAACTGTGTCTTTTATGCCAGGGTAAACAGTCCGCAGAGATATATTGTTTTGAATTTCGGAGATGGGTAGCTGATACTGGTTGGGATGATTCTGCACTCCGAAGTCAATTTTGCCATGGTCTTTCGGAATGATTGAAAGGTGCATTCGCTTTTCATGAGAGACCAGCGTAGTTAGAGTCAGCAATGTCTCTAGCTGTTCGTATTGACAGGCGTCTTAGAGAGAGAGAGGAGACTACTCATTCCTGTCATATTCAGCCCAAGGACAGTGGGGCTGTCTCATTCAGTGCACAGGGGTCTCAGTCTGTCTCAATCCCCTCTGAGGAGGAGGTCATGCAGCTGGGTTTGCTTGCCTCTGATAGTAGAGGATTCAGCTCTCAGAGGAAGGTTTGTTTCTGTTGTGGGGGTATAAATCATTTGTCTAAGGTTTGCCCCTCTAGGAGATTCATGGCATTTTCTGAAGGTAATAAAAACAAAACAAAACAAAAAAACTCTAAAAACTTTCCATTTGCTACTATTGGCAAGGTTGATGCGGAAATTGAAGGTTTGCCGTTTGCTTGCAGTTCCCATTTTCTCCTACCTGCAAGGGTGGCGCTAGACAGCAAGAACATTGTTTGTGAGATTTTTGTTGATAGTGGAGCAGCTGTCAATCTCATTGATAATCAATTTGCAACAACGCATGGTTTCCAGGTATGCACTTTGTAAAAGGATATACCTGTTTTTGCTATCGATTTTTGCTCCACTTTCTCAAAGATCTTTAAAGGGCATAGTTCACAATATCCGTTTGACTGTGGGTGACGCTCATGTTGAGGATATGTCATGTTCCATCTTAAGCCGATTACCTACTCCTCTAGCGTTGGGGCTACCCTTGCTCACTAAACATAACTCCACCATTGATTGGCAAGCAAGGTAAATAAATGGTTGGTGTGAGTTTTGCAGAGAGAATTACCTCGCGGCGTCACTTTCAGCGGTTTCTACCAATACTGTGCCACCTTTTCTCTCTGAATTTTCGGATGTGTTTTCCAAGTTTGGTGTCCAGGAGTTGCCCCCTCACCGGGAGTACGATTGCACTATTAATCTCATCCCAGGCTCCAAGCTGCCAAAATCACGACTATACAATGTTTCCCAACCTGAAATAGTCGCTATGCGTACTTATATATCTGAGAGCCTAAAAAGGGGACATATCCGACCCTTGAAGTCACCTGCTTCTTTAAGACCTTGTCTGGATTTCAGGGAGCTGAACCGTATCACGATTTGTGACCCATATCCGCTTCCTCTGATCCCGGACCTGTTTAACCAGATTGTTGGGGCTAAAGTTTTTTCTAAGTTGGATTTAAGAGGGGCATACAACCTAGGCAGGGAAAGAGACAAATGGAAGACGGCTTTCAATACCCCTGAGGGTCATTTCGAGAATTTGGTTATGCCCTTTGGTTTGATGAATGCTCCGGCCGTCTTCCAATATTTTGCGAACAGCATTTTTAATCATTTAACAGGGAAATTTGTACTGGTGTATCTAGATGACATTTTGATTTTTCTCCTGATTTCGAGACTCATCGGGACCAGCTATTTCAGGTCTTGCTGATTCTGCGGGAGAATAAATTATACGCTAAACTGGAAAAATATGTGTTTGCGGTTCCGGAGATTTAATTTCTTGGTTTTCTTCTCTCCGGTTCTGGTTTTCGGATGGACCCTGAGAAGGTCCGCGCTGTCCTTGATTGGGAGCTTCCTGAGAATCAGAAGGCACTGATGCGGTTTTTGGGTTTTGCCAATTATTACAGAAAGTTAATTTTGAATTATTTCTCTGTTGTTTAGCCACTCACTGATATGACTAAAAAGGGGGTGGATTTTTCCTCGTGGTCGGTAGATGCGCTTAAAGCCTTTTCTAGTATTAAAGAGAGTTTTGCTTCCGCTCCCATTTTGGTACAACCTGATGTCTCTCTACCTTTTTTTGTTGAGGTGGATGCTTCTGAGGTGGGTGTGGGTGCGGTCTTATCTAAGGGTCCCTCTCCTGCCAAATGGCAACCGTGTGTCTTTTTCTCAAGGAAACTATCCTCTGCAGAGAGAAATTATGATGTGGGAGATAGAGAGTTGTTGGCCATCAAATTAGCTTTTGAGGAATGGTGCCATTGGTTAGAGGGAGCCAGACACCCTATTTCTGTGTTTACCGACCATAGGAATCTGGCCTACTTGGAATCGGCCAAGTGTCTGAACCTGAGACAGGCCAGATGGTCTTTGTTTTTTTCTAGGTTTAATTTTGTTGTTAAGTTCCGCCCTGGGGTTAAAAATGTGAAGGCGGATGCCTTGTCACGTTGTTTTCCGGGAGGGGGGAACTTTGAAGACCCGGGTCCCATTTTGGCTGAAGGGGTGGTCATCTCTTCTCTTTATCCTGATTTGGAGGCAGAGGTTCAGGCAGCCCAGGCAGAGGCTCCTGATATTTGTCCTCCTGGGAGGTTGTTTGTGCCACTCGCTTTATGACACAAGGTTTTTAAGGAGCACCACAATACTGTCCTTGCTGGGCACCCGGGGAGTTGAGCCACAGTGGATCTCATTGCTCGGAGATTCTGGTGGCCGGCTTTTCATAAGACGGTTGAGGGTTTTGTGGCAGCCTGCAAGACCTGCGCTCGTGCCAAGGTCCCTCATTCACGGCCATCGGGTTCTCTCCTCCCGTTACCCATTCCTTCCCGTCCTTGGACGCATCTGTCCATGGAATTAATTACGGACCTGCCTCGTTCCTTGGGGAAGACTGTGATTCTGGTGGTAGTGGACCGTTTTAGCAAAATTACACATCTGCTAACTTCATCCGTGACATCCATGTTCTGTTTAGGATCTCACAATAGTTGGGTTGGAGAATGGAGGCCTTGTATGAGCGCTTCCATCTTGCCTTTGCTGTGGAGTGATACACTGCCCCCAACTGCTAGTGTGATAATCTGGGGAGCAATCAAGTGCAATAGTCGGTCACCCTTGGTTAACAACAGATTAGCAATATGTGCAGGGCATCCTGTGGACACATGTTGTCTCTTATGGCAGGGCTTTTAAAGCTAATTTTTCAGGAGGATTATGCTTGCACAAACACAGCAACGTTATCCCAGGAACACCTCCTTGGACTGCCTGGTCATTAGATTTATGGCAATCAAGAATTTATGGGACCAGCTGGGATACCAGCTTTGGCAACTAACTAGTGTGAAGGATCTATAGGCCGAGCTACAACATCTGTGGGCAAATGTGCAACAGGATATTATACAGAACCTATATGCCTCTATGTTTTTTTTTTTGTCTCCAGGCTAGAGGTGGCTCAACAGGGTTCTAAAGCCTCCTTTCAATTGTGCAATTTTTCCCAATAAACCTATACTTTTGCTTTAATATTGTATTCACTTTCACGTATCATCATTAGAATACTTTTTTTTGTTGTTGTCAAGGAGTGTATTTCTATTGGCTATTCTGCAGTGAACAGAGGATCTCTACACTGACACCTATTGATGGAAACCACAACTGCACATGTGTGTCCACCCTTGTGTGTCCACACTTTGAACACTAGGTGGTGCCATGCTACAGTATGTAAGTAAATATATCAGTAAAATGTCTTCACTAGACTGACATTGTTAGATATTTTTTTTTGTTATTATTTAATGGTGGGTCAATATCTGTATATTTATTCTTCGAAAACTCACATGGAAAAAAGAAACCGTGCATATTCAATTTATATATTAACAATTTTATGGTTTTAGCATATCTATACCTTGACTCCTTTAGAAAATGATGAGCCCATATTGTACCTCCATGATCCCCGATGTTGGAGTTTTTATTTTTTCCATAGGAAATTGTGAGCAGAAATTGTGTCATGTTTCATTGTATGAGGCATTCTACTCTGGAAGTGCACGTATTGATTCTAAGGGAGAATATGAAACCTCATTGAGGTCCATACAGAATGTAGCTGTGATTTATGCACTACAGATATATCCCTCCTTAAAGGGGTTCATAATCACTCTTATTCAGCCATATGTCCCTTACTTCCTTACAATTCCTCTCAGCATTTCCTGAGATGTGTAGAGAAAGCTAACCTCCTTTGAGAAAAATAAAACATGTTTTTGTGATACTTTGCAGATGTACAAGTCTCATAGACAAACAATCTAAGTTATAACTAATAGCACCCAAACATTTTAATGTCTTTGATTGAATTTAGTAACCTACAGATCCCCTTTAGCAAAAATCACCTTCGCCAAGTTATTCCTGTAGCTACAAATAAAATTTTCACTAATCTCAGAAGGGATTTTGAACCATTCCTCCTTGAAAATGTGTTTTGGTTCATCAATATTTGCATGTTTCTGTTCAGGTCATGCCACAGCATCTTAATCGGGTCAAATTAATCTGCTTTGGTTAATTTCCCCATTGCATCACCCAATGTATCTTCAGATTGAGGTTATGGACTGCGCCCTTACATTTTCCTGTAAAATATTTAGATGCACTTTAGAATTCATTGTTCTGTCAATAATCACATTTGTCCAATCACATGGTCCTACAGCGGCAAAGCTGTTCCCACTATGCTGCTCCCTTTTCTATGCTTCACAGTTGAGATAATGTTTTGGGACTGATATTGCAGTGTACTTTTTTTTTGTAAACACGTTTTAAACGCCGGTCTTAAAGGCCCATACCTGGTGGTGAATCCGCTGAAGTTATGAAGAGGCGCAGGCCTCTCCATAACTTTGGGGAATCCAGAGCCAATTTTAAATGTAAGACAGCTTCCAAGCTGTCTTACATTTATACCATTTTCTATGCCTAAAACAGGTGTAGAAAATGATGAATGAGACGGGCCTACCTGCCTGTCCCCTTCCTTGCTCATAACTTTAGACCTGGCTTGAGGGCGGAGAAGTCACAGCACACAACTAACCATTGCACCACCATCTGCACCTGATATATGCCTAATTTAGGCATATTTCATATTAGTAAATGACCCCCAAAATCTTGTGCATTTGTGCTAAAAGGTTTCACTTTTGTCTCTTCCATGAACACCATACTTTTCCAATATTTTGATATTGGTGAACAAATGAATATGCCATATTTTTCACCCCATAGGAGTAAATACTAATGAGCACTTCCATTTTGGAAGCGCTCATTAGTACTGAAGGATTCGGAAGAGGTGAAGGCTCTGTACTCACCGATTCCTGGTCCTCGGTTGTCAGCTGTGCTGTCGCTGCGTACAGCATGAGGGGGCTCTGTGACCTCACGCTGTGCGCGTTGGTTTACAGCACAGCCGGCAACAGGTAAGTAAGTGTTTTTTGTTTTATGTGTTCTGTGGCTGATGATTTGCATGAGGGCTGAAATATGGCAATGGGGGCTGATATGGGGGCTGAAATATGGCAATGGGGGCTGAAATATGGCAATAGGGGCTGATATGGGGGATGAAATATGGCAATGGGGGCTATCATGGGGGCTAAAAAATGGCAATGGTGGCTTATATGAGAGTCATAGAGGCTGATATCGGGGCTGATGAAAGGCATGGAAGCTGATATGGGGGCTGATGAGAGGCATATGGGGGGGCTGATGAGAGAAATATGGGGGCTGATAAGAGGCATATGGGGACCCATGAGAGGTATGGGGCTCTTATATGAGGTCTGATTGGGGGTCATTCACATTGGGGTCTGAGCTGTGGTCTGATTGGGGGTCTGAGCTAAGATCTTATTAACATTGGAGGTCTGATTGGGGCTGTCATCTGAGGTCTGATTAACATTGGGGGTCTGATTGTGATTAATGGTCTGACCTGAGGTCTAATGTAAAATATTTTTTTATGGACCTCCTCTAAAACCTAGGTGCATCTTATGGGCCAAAAAATACTGTATATTTATTTTTTATTTTTTAGCTTGTAGAGTCTTCTGTAGGACTTTTGCTGAAACTCTTGTGTTATTTCTCAACTCTTTCAAGATTGCCCATTGTACTCTTGGGGTAATGTTAACAGGATGCCCATTTCTAGGGAGAGTAGCAACTGTTCAACATTTTCCCAATTTGAAGTTAACGTGTCTAGTCGTGTATCCTGTCTCAGGAGAGAATGTCCTTTATACTGCAGCCCTCTCCCTATAACTGTTACAGGTTCTAATAGTAGATATAGCCGGTAAAAGTTGAAATTTTGAACTGAGCATGTGTGACCACCTCAATAAGCTGGACAGAAAAATAAGGAATAGAACAAACAGCAGCAGGCAGTCTTATACAGTTAAATTTTATTGAATAACTCCATGGCTCTACAAAATTTCAAATTAAGTCAAATTATAAAAGAATTCAGATGTGAGTGCTGGTTTGAAAAATGTTGAATATTTTGACATGTGACAACCCCTTTAATTCAAACACCTTTAGCCAATTAGCTCTTGAAGATTCAAAGATTAATTTCATTTCAGATTCACAGAACTGTTAAGAAAAAAAAAAAAAAAACGGTTCAGACACAAATTGATGAGCGAGAAACAGAGAGAGAGAGAGAGAGAGAGAGACTAGTATGCGTGATAAGTGTAAAACATATTGTATGCCTGCCAATGCCAATTCTGAAAGATATTCAAAATAGCTTTCCTAAGGCATTCTGATGTTAGCAGATGTAAGATATGCTAACTTTATTATAATGTTAGACCTTATTTTATTTTTATTTTACAAAAGACTCACCAAACAAACAAGTCTAGAAGAAAGACCCACTGAAACCCAATTTTCAAATAGTATATCGAAACCATGATTACACTTCTCACAATGAGATATGCACGCTAGCACTTCTTTTCGGAAAGATAACAGACCCAGAACATCTCAAGAGGAAATTACCTTGCACAGCTGACTAGCCTTGGGAGTGCTCTTTGTGGTGCTCTTTATCATTAACGGGAGACCAAAAAATATTCATGATGAGTATTTTATCCCAGGCAACCCTCATGCTCTGGGAAGAAATCAAAATTCATATATCTTAATTTTTCAGGCATTAGATGGGTTATCCCCTATATATTTTTGTGAGGCAAGCTAATTTGCATACCTTTGCGTTTCTGGGAAAGATATTCAAATAATCTTTTATTGAAAAAAAAAAAGAAAAGAACAGATATCTTATCTCATGCCAGCCAAATTAAGATAAGTGAATTTGCATACATTCTTCCTTAAAACCAAGAGTAGTGTCTTCTTAAATGTAATACTCAATATAGATGTTTTCTTGGTCTTCCTAATGATAAAGGGTACCCTGAAGAATACAACTTCCCCCAAGGCCAGTCAGCAACATAAGATATTCTGCTTCTTTTGTTCTTCTAGGAAGGCCCAGTTTGTATGTCTCATTTGGAGAAGTGTGTTCCTGTTGAGGAATTTTCTCATATGTCACAATATTGTTTTTAATTTGTAATCATTTGGAGTATTGTGCGCAGTACTGGAGACCATAGTACATGGATTGCAGGATAACACTTACCAGGAAAGATTAAAGGACCTTAACATGTATAGCTTGGAAAAAAGACGAGACAGAGGGGATATGATAGAAACTTTTAAATACATAAAGGGAATCAACATGGTAAAAGAGGAGAGAATATTTAAATGAAGAAAAAAAAAGTAGCTGCAAATACAGTGAAGGAGTTTAAGCATGCATGGGATAGGCATAAAGCCATCCTTCATATAAGATAGGGCCAGAGGCTATTCATAGTATTCAGTATATTGGGCAGACTAGATGGGCCAAATGGTTCTTACCTGCCGGCACATTCTATGTTTCTATCATAAAAAAAATGCAATAATCACAGTTATTGAGATCACATGTAGAATGGGTTTTATCATTGTATAACGTAATGTCTGAAAATCATCCTATGTATATTAATTCCTAAACTTCTTTTTCCGTTACACATACAGTTTATATACTGCAAAAATTCAAGCTAAAAAAGTTGGATACATGCTCCAGTTCACATGTGTTTCTCCACAGCCCTGTCACTAATTCTATCTACTCTACTCCTAATGGCAGAGGAAATATATCTAAAATAATAGGAATGTGTCAATTTTCCCCATTATAACATTTGCCGGTTCAGCTGCACATGATATTCAGTGTGTACACACAATTACATTGCTCTGAAATAAATCAATTAGGGTCGAGCAGTAGCGGGCAAACCCTGTAAGCTGTGAAGTGGTTAGTGCACCAATCAATAAGGTGGAACATATTCAAGAAACTGTGACAAGAGCGGGAGATACAGAGGTGATCATGACCAATTAGAATGCACTGTTAATCATTGTCCTTGGTGTCAATGCTTTACACTAGGGCAAATTGGCTGGAAGAATATGACATTTGCCAGAGAAACAAGGATTTTAGAATACCGGTGAAGCTGTGCAAGAATAAAAATTACATAACAGCTTGGTGCTTTTTTAAGCTTTTCTAACAGAAGGATGGGAAGTAATGGAGGGAATATTATTTGATTTTAATCATTTCCTCATCCATCACTTTAAATTTTATTTAACTAAATGTTTTTGTATCTGCAAAATCTGCTTGACGACACAATAAAACATCTTACAAGGGTGTATGTATCACAGAGGTAGTCCATGAGAATACTATGAGGCCCTAGGAGAAATGTTTGCGAATCGCGTGTTTGCGGCAGACCCCATTTACTTTAATGGCAGGCGAACTTGAAAAATCTTAAAGTCATATTTGCAGCCACCAAATGCTTACTAGAAGTGCAAAAATAGTCCCACAACATGCACGGTGACATACCAGAGGGGGATCATTGGCAAAAATTCCCACAAAAAATATGTATTTTAATTAGGGGCCATTTTTATGTGCCCTGCTGGAGTCTAGAAAATGTTTTTTTTAGGCCACGGGAGTAAAGGCCCCAAACATTAGGCATTCACCTGACAGAAGAAGCCTTTTTGCCGCTGTATATATATAAGACAGAGACCATTCTTTGTTCTTGGTGTGGTGGATATGTGTGGGCTGGCATGAGGAAATTCAATTAGACCTGGTCATCACAGGTGTTGAATTCCTCTGAGATCCAAGCCTCATTCATTTTTATAAATGTAAGGTAGTCCACACTGCTGTAAGCAAGGCAAGTGCGCCTTTCAGTCATGATCTCCTCTGCTGTGATAAATGTCCTTTCAGACAAGACACTCAATGAGGGGCAAGCCAAGAGTTAAATGGCAAATTGTGCCAGCTCTGGCCACAGATCAAGCCTGCACACCCAGTAGTCCAGGGGTTCTTTGCTTCTCAGAGTGTCCAAATCAGCCGTTAACCCGATGTAGTTGAACACCTGTCAGACTAGGCGTTCACTGAAGCTGGATCCGGAGGGCGGCTCTTGATGAGTTGGCTGCAAGAATGATCTCATATCCGAAGTGACCAACGCATCTTCAAACTACCCTCTTCTTGCAGGCGCGGTAGGAATGGTACCCGCAGAAGGGGGTCCCGCTTCAAACACTGGAGCAAAAAGATCCACATTTGCACTAAATTGTAAGCGGTGGGGCGCCCTGGCTCCTGCTCATCGCCCAGGAGAATTTTGTCCTCGATCTCATCCTCCCAGCCAAGGACAACACCAGGGATCCCAGATCCCAGAAAAGTCCCTCTCAAAGCCTGCTCTTCTTGCTCCTCCTCCTCCTCGCCCCAGCCACCATTCTCCTCTGACTCCTCTTCAGACTCCTGCTGACTTGTCTCAGATGGAGTAGCTCCCCTGGGAATTTACTCAGAACTGCGACTTACTCATCTTCCTGCTCCTTGACGGCTTGATCAATGACCCAACACAATGCACGCTCCAGAAAGACGGCGTAAGGTACAATGTCACTGATGGTGCCCTGGCTGCGACTGACCAGTTTGGTGATCTCATCAAATGGCCACAGAAGTTTGCATGTATCGCGCATGAGCAGCCACTGGTGCGGTGAAAGTAGTCATTAACATGAGGTTGCTGCTGGAGCAGCCTATCAAACATATACAAGGTGGAGTTCCAGCGCGTCGGGCTGTCACAAATCAGACATCTGACAGGCAAGTGGTTTCACCGCTTAACGTCAAAAAGGATCTTCTAAAATGGCCAGAGATTTTCCTGGCCTGCCACAAGACATCCAGGACCCAGGGGGATTTGGCAACGAATAGCTGCACGACTTAGTTTAGGACGTGTGCCATGCACGGCACATGTGTCATTTTGCCCTGTTTCAACGCACTCAGCAGATTGGCACAATTGTCGCACACCACTTTACTGATTGTCAAATTGAGCGTGGTTAGCCGCTGATCGGCCTGTGACCGCAGAACTGAAAGCAGTGCAGGACCTGTGTGGCTTTTGGCTTCCAGGCACAACAGCCACAGCACAGCATGACAACGTCTCACCTGGGATGTCGATCTGGATAGCTGGGGGGCGCAGCGGAAGAGGCGGTAGCAGTGGAAAAGGCGGAGTCAGCCGATGAGGAGACGGAGGAGGGAGTATGAGGAGGAGAAGAAAAGGCATGCCTGCATGCAATCATTGGCGTTAACACCAAATCCACATGGGAGCCATGGGTTATATGCTTGACAGCCGTCAGAAGTTTCACCCAGTGGGCAGTAAAAGTTATGTACCTTCCCTGTCCGTTTTTGCTAGATCACGTGTCTGTGGTCAGATGTATCTTGGCACCAACACTGTGTGCCAGAGATATATTTACTTGCCGCTGAACGTGGCCACATAGCTCTGGGATTCCCATCTGGGAGAAATAGTTTCTTCTGGGGACCTTCCATTGCATTGTGCCAATGGCCACACATTTTCTAAAGGCCTCCGAGTCCACCAGTTTATATGGCAGGAGTTGGTGAGCTAGCAGTTCCGACAAGCCAGCGGTCATCCGTTGGACAAGAGGACTATCCGGCTTCATCAACCTTTTACACTCAAACATTTGGGCCACGAAAGCCTACCTTGTTCCAGATGAACGCGACAACAGCACGGTGGAAGGCGGAGTGGAGGACAAGTAGGAGGAGAGAGGAGAAGGAGAAGAGGCAGGATGTGGAGCGCCGGGAGTGTGGCTTTGTGGGTTCTGACGGCGTTGCTCCCACTGGGCTCAGTGATGGGAGGCCAGGTGCCTTCTTAAAGCGGTCATCCTTAGGTAAGTGTTGGGCTTACAGCGAATTATATGTTGAAAGCACAGGCTGCAGATGGCAACACTATTGTACGCAGCTGACACGTTAAAAAAAAAACAATTGCGGAGCCATGTGCAAGCGTCCTTGCAAGCGTGACCATGCATGGAGGATGGCTCGCTCCAGATACATTTGAAGTCTGCTTTTTGCCTCCTGTGCACGGCGAGTTCTGCCTGCTTCTCCTCCTTCTCCTCCCTCTCTTCTGCTCCGTCTCTCCCTCTGAACTCCCCTCCTCTTCCTCTCTTGTGGGCATCCACGTGACGTCCATCGACACGTCATCATCGTTACCTTCACCACCACTGACATTTGAGATCTCAGAGTAGGCAACAACAGCTGGGACCTCCCTCTTTGGGCTGATTACTGTTGTCAGACCGCTGGGTGGCGGCCATTGCTACCTCCTCTTCTTCATCCGATGTCGGTAAGTTACAGGAATGGATGGATAAATAATTCCCCTGACTCGAGTAGAGGGGCAATGGTGGTGATGTATATGGGGGTACACACAGAACAGAGTAAGGAGGGTGCAGATACAGAGAATGAGGAGGGTGCAGAAGCAAAAGGGTGAGTAAGCCACTCAACCAACTCTGGTGTGCGCTTTGAAGTAATCGCACACACCTTCTCCAACTTCCCACTAAGGCTCTGGCCTTGTGCACCTGCCCCGACCCCTACCACACCATGCAGAATGGCCTGCCTCTTCCTCTGCCTGTCATTTTCAAAATGACCCTGTTCCTAAGTCCCTAGAGAAGAGCTGTATTTGTGGAAGCAGGTATATCGCAGCCCTCAATCAGTGTTTTGTGGAAGCAGGTATACCAAACCCCTTGATCTGTATTCTGTGGAAGAAGGCATATTGCAGGCCTCAATCAATATTTGGTGGAAACAGGTATATAGAACCCCTTAATTAGCATTTTGTGGAAACAGGTATATCGCAGGACTCAATAAATATTTTGTGGAAGCAGTTATATCAAACCCCTTAATCAGTATTTTGTGGAAGCAGGTATATCAAACGCTGTAATCAGTATTCTGTGGAAGCAGGCATATCACAGGCCTCCATCAATATTTGGTGGAAACAGGTATATTGAGCCCCTTGATTTGTATTTTTTGAAAGCAGGTATATCACAGAACTAAATCAATATTTACTGGAAGCAGTTATATAAAACTCCTTAATCAGTATTTTTTGGAAGCAGATATATCCCAGCCCTCAATCAGTATTTTGTGGAAGTAGGTATATCGAACCCCTCAATCAGTATTTTGTGAAAGCAGGTATATCACAGCCCTCAATCAATATTTTGTGGAAGTAGGTATATAGAAGGCCTTAATAAATATTTGGTGGAAAAAGGTATATCATAGTGTTTAGCACGAATATTCGAAAATCAAATTTTTATTGTGAATATCGGCACTTCCAGAATTTGCGAATATTTAGAATTTAGTGCTATATATTCGCAATCATGAATATTCTTATTTTTATTTTTTATTTTTTTTACACTGTACACATCAGGTGATCATCCCTACCTTTGTCTAGCTTGTGAGACAATGAGAAGGTTTTGTCACAGCTTAGGCTACTTTCACACTTGCGGCAGGACGGATCCGACAGGTTGTTAACCTTGTCGGATCTGTCCTTCCGATATTTTTCCGTGCCGCCGAACCGCCACGGCGGTGCACGGCGAAAGCCGCCAGATTAAAAAGTCCTGCATGTCCGACTTTTTAGTCCTGCGGCTTTTGCCGTGCACTGCCGTGCTGCGCCGGAGCTCCACCCCGTCCCCATTATAGTCAATGGGGATGGAGAGGCGGAACGGCGAAATAGCGGAAAAACGGATCCGACATGGTAAACAGCCTGTCGGATCCGTCCTGCCGCAAGTGTGAAAGTAGCCTTAGCAATATCCCTAGCATTCAATAGGAAAGTTGCCTACCCCTTTGTTTAAAGGAACCTCCCCAGCAGCTATTTTCTAGAGTTTATTGCAGTTCTGAAAGAGACAGCAGTGTCATTGCTGTGCTCTGTGCTTTGTTGTATTACATTAGACAGTTAACTTATATAGTATATATAATTCAGATAGTTAGGGGGGTATAGTCAGTGTAGGTTAGATTGATCTATAGTGTAGCTGATAGGTTCCAGTGCAGGATGTTAGGCAGTGTAATAGGTTCATCTGTCCATACATACATGCTACAGACATAGTGCTGTGATGTCACAAGCTGCACATATGCACATCATTAATTGCTGAAAATTTGAAAGCGCAAATATATTGGATCACTCTATCTGCATATAAAGCTATTCTAATGTTCTGCTGTGCCAAACATTTTCTCCAGTCTCAGCAAACTTATATCAGCTTGAAAAATGTAGCATAAGTGACCCAAGCCGGTATTTTGCACGCATTACGCAAATAATACATTACTGATTTTCGCAATCAGGAATATAATCTCGAAATCTCGAATTCACGAATATATGATAAATATTCTACAAAATATTCACAAAATATTGCAAATATGAATATTGCCCCTACCTATTTTTAAGGGTTTTTATATACTTGTGATAAGTATTTTGTGGAAGCAGGTATATCGCAGCCCTCAATCAGTATTTTGTGGAAGCAGGTATATCAAACCCATTAATCAGTCTTTTGTGGAAGCGGGAATATTCAAGCCCTCAATGAATATTTGGTGGAAATAGGTATATCAAACCCCTTAATCAGTATATGTGGAAGCAGATATATTGCAGGCCTCATTCAATATTTGGTGAAAGCAGGTATATCAAACCCCTTAAGCAGTATTTTGTGGAAGCAAGTATATCGCAGCCCTCAATCAGTATTTTGTGGAAGCAGGTATATCAAACCCCTTAATCAATATTTTGTGGAAGCAGGTATAGCTTCGCCCACAATCAGTATTTTGTGGAAGCAGGTATATGAAACCCATTAATCAGTATTTTGTGGAAGCAGGTATATTGCAGTCGACAATCTGTATTTTGTGGAAGCATTTATATCAAACCCCTTAATCAGTATTTTGTGGAAGAAGGTATATTGCAGGCCTCAATTAATATTTGGTGGAAACAGGTATATCAAACCCCTTAATCAGTATTTTGTGGAAGCAGATATATTGCAGACCTCAATCAGTATTTTGTGGAAGAAGGTATATCAAACCCCTAATCAGAATTTTGTGAAAGCAGGTATATCACACCCCTCAATAATTTTTTTTGCCACAACAGTTATCACACCACCGGTTTTATTTGGAAGTGGAAGATGGGGAAGAAAGTATATCACACCCATCAATCAGTTTTTTGGGGGGCAACAGGTATATCACTCCAGTTGGAAATAGTTGTTCCAATTGTGCTTGTCCCTCTATATTGCTGCGGTATCGCAGCAAGACTGCACACAACTGCTGCACAATACAAATGCACTATAATATACTTTCTATGTTAGAAAGTATATTATAAGTATTTAACACCCCTTAGTATATCACACCTATCAATAACACACCTATACCAGTCCTTAAAAGGACTTTTATGGCCCTATTAGCTAGCGTTTGGTGTCCTTAACAGTCTGTCCCTTCTCCACAAAGCAACCTCTCCCTACACTGGCAAAACACAGAATGTAAAATGGCTGCCAGATTGGGTTCTTTGATAGAGTGGGGGGGTGTTAATGTGCTGAAACTTCTCAATTGGCTGTCCTGTCCCACCTAATGGATGTTTCATGGGTCAAAGTACGGCACAATGCAAAAGAATATGGCTCTGGCGGACATCGCCATATGTTCGCATGTTCGGCGAATCGCGAATGCACAAGTTTGCCGCAAAACGACTGCTGGGTGAACCACAAGGCCATTTCTAGTGTGAACCTGTATAGGAATATGTTAGAAAACAAGCAGCTTAAAATGTACTCTAGTCATGAGACTATCCCAGGACCGGGAAAAAGATTGAAAAAGGCCATGTTGGGACATGGTGGGACATGTCTCTTGGATGCTGGGTTCTTTAGGGGAAGCACTATCAGGCCACTCAACTTTACATAGGATATGTACACTCACCTAAAGAATTATTAGGAACACCTGTTCTATTTCTCATTAATGCGATTATCTAGTCAACCAATCACATTACAGTTGCTTCAATGCATGTAGAGTTGTGGTCCTAGTCAAGACAATCTCCTGAACTACAAACTGAATGTCAGAATGGGAAAGAAAGGTGGGCTACAACAGCAGAAGACCCCACCGGGTACCACTCATCTCCACTACAAATAGCAAAAAGAGGCTACAATTTCCACAAGCTCACCATGTTGAGACATTCAAATGGTAGAGTCCGAATTTGGCGTAAACAGAATGAGAACATGTATCCATCATGCCTTGTTACCACTGTGCAGGCTGGTGGTGGTGTAATGGTGTGGGGGATGTTTTCTGGGCACACTTTAGGCCCCTTAGTCAGGGCCGTCTTTTACCAAGGGGCAAAAGGGGCAGCTGCCCCGGGCCCAGTTGCTCCTGGGGGGCCCAAGGCAGCTGCCTCTTGAGCCCTGCTAGCCACTGCCCCGGGTGTCAGGCAGTCAGCTACACAGGGGGTGCTGCCATGCCTGCCAGCACTGAGTCCAGACATCGTACTGTTAGAGCTGTGAATGTGATCTAGGACCTTAGATGACATCATCACCATGTGACCAGTAACATAGCAATATTACTGGTCACATGGCTATGAGGTCATCACAGGTCCTAACAGGAGTATTGGAGGAGAAGTTTGGAGGTTTTTTGTGAAGATTACATCAGAAAAAGGTGACAGGGGCTGTTATGCTAATATACTGTAAACTACTGCATAGTGGGGGGCGCTGTATACTGTGGGGGGCCTATATACTGTGGGGGCCTGTATACTGTGGGGGGGCTGTATACTGTGGGGGGGCGCTGTATACTGTGGGGGGGCTGTATACTGTGGGGGGGCCTGTATACTGTGGGGGGCCTGTATACTGTGGAGGGCCTGTATACTGTGGGGGGCCTGTAAGGGGGCCTGTATACTGTGTGGGGCCTGTATACTGGGGGGCCTGTATACTGTGTGGGGCCTGTATACTGTGGGAGGGCCTGTATACTGTGGGGGGACCTGTATACTGTGGGGGGGCTGTATACTGTGTGGGGACCTGTATACTGTGTGTGGGGCTGTATACTGTGTGTGGGGCTGTATACTGTGTGTGGGGCCTGTATACTGTGGGGGGGCCTGTATACTGTGGGGGGCCTGTATACTGTGGGGGGGCCTGTATACTGTGGGGGGGCCTGTATACTGTGGGGGGCCTGTATACTGTGAGGGGCCTGTATACTGTGGGGGGGCTGTACAGTGTGGGGGGCCTGTATAGTGTCGGGGGCCTGTATAGTGTGGGTGGCTGTATATTGTATACTGTGGGTGCTGTATATTGTGGAGTGCTATACCGCTGTACTGTATACTGTGGGGGGCTGTATACTGTATACTGTGGGTGATGTATAGTGTGGAGTGCTATACTGCTGTACTGTATAGTGTGGGGGGCTGTATAGTGTGGGGGACTGTATCGTGTATAGTTTGGGGTACTGTATACGGTGAGGTGCTATACTGCTCTACTGTATGCTGTGAGGTGTTGTATACTGTGGGGTGCTGTATACTGCGCGATGCTATACTGCTCTACTATATACTGTGGGGTACTGTATAGTGTGGGGTGCTATACTGCATACTGTGGGGTGCTGGGGTGCACTGTAACACTAGGGTGAGCCGAGCCCCGGTCTCCTTCCTGCAGAGCGGTGCCCACTTCCAGCCTGAGCCCAGCTGCCCAGAGCACTGATCCTGAGCCGCTGGAGTCTTCAGAACTGGAAGTATTTACAGTCATTCACTGGACTCTACCAGGGGTGTGGATTTTTTGTGTGTGTTGTGGTGGAGGGCAGTGATTGCCTGCTAAGGTGTGGGAAGGCGGAATCCAGGGGGCCCAAGTAAATTTTTGCCCAGGGTCCAATCAATATTAAAGACGGCCCTGCCCTTAGTGCCAATCAGCCATTGTTTAAATGCCATGGGCTACCTAAGCATTGTTTCTGACCATGTCCATCCCTTCATGACCACCATGTACCCATCCTCTGATGGCTACTTCCAGCAGGATAATGCACCATGTCACAAAGCTCGAATCATTTCAAATTGGTTTCTTGAACATGACAATGAGTTCACTGTACTAAAATGGCCCCCACAGTCACCAGATCTCAACCCAATAGAGCATCTTTGGGATGTGGTGGAACGGGAGCTTCAGTGCCCTGGATGTGCATCCCTCAAATCTCCATCAACTGCAAGCCCCATGCTATCCTATCAATATGGGCCAACATTTCTAAAGAATGCTATCAGCACCTTGTTGAATCAATGCCACATAGAATTAAGGCAGTTCTGAAGGCAAAAGGGGGTCCAACACCGTATTAGTAAGGTGTTCTTAATAATTCTTTAGGTGAATGTATATGCACAGCTAGAGTCATGAGCTGAATACTTGTTCTCGATAAGTCAACTACACATTTCACTTAGATTTTCTGTTAAGAGTAGAGGAGGAGCTGAGCTTTGGGAACTTGAAATATGGTTTGTATCCCCCCCCCCCCCCACCACCAATAAAATGTGAGTGATGTGTTGATGTGTAACATACAGGATGTCAACTGATGAATGGTGGCCTGGTTTTGGCTTCTATTGAGAGTCATGCTCTATTTCAGAGTGAGTCCGCTGAGGGATTGATGAGATGCTTCAGTGAAAGGGAAATTGTCACCTAAGAGAGAAGTTGCAGAGCATGCTTGAGAGAATGCCAGGAATGCTTATCACTGAGCCAAAACATCTGGTCCCATTTGAACCTGTATGTATACAGCAGCCCAACGATCAGTTAGTCTGAAGAGTAAAACTGTATTTTTTACCATACCTTCTGATTCTAGAGTGAATTGTAACTGACATCCTGTATTTATGCACCCATATGGAGTAAAGCCTGCTTGTGTTTGCAGTATACTGACTTCTTATCCCCACACTATTGCTGTACTTTAAATACATCTGCTATTTTGTGGAGAGAAACACATACTCCCATCCTGAAGGACCCCCAAAATTTCTATGCCACAGAGATACAGAAACTGGTGCCTGACAAGATCCAGTATAGAGGAATTGCATTAATATTGGTGCCCACAGGCATCTGTAGGACTCTATTACATTACGCTGAGTCAAAGCAGAACCCCAGTATTCACTTTAAAAAGCAGCAAAGGGGTATGGATATTGCTGCACAGGATCTGCAAGTCCCTTTCCTTTGTCAGTCAATGTAGAAGTTGAAAAGAACAAATAAAGCAGGCGGAAATGAGTATCAGACCGGGGAGGTAGAAACAGCAGCAGAGTCAGCAATATTAGACAATGCTATAAGAGATAATGGATGTTATTCTGAGGTTAAACAAGCTGGGTCAATAATAGAGAATGTAAATCAATTAGCTCAGAACAAATGGGAGACAGAAAGCTGAATGAGAAAAAATGGATAAAAGGGGTTATCTGGCAAGCACGAAAAAAAACACTAAAACATGTGATTAGTAGTCTAAACTGACCCATTCCTGTTGCAGCCAGTTATGGATTATTTATCTTGTGTTGTATAAACCCACTCTTCTTGCTTTCCTCAGCACCACAGCTATCTCCTTCCACACACCTGCCTCCCTACTCTCATTGTCAGAACAGCCCCTTGCAGTGAGGTGCCAACACAAGGAGGGTGGAGTAACTCTTGGTCCCTCGGGGGTTGTGACTTCATGAGGTAGTAGGAATGTACAACACTTACAGTGTTACGTTACTAAAGGCTGTAGTGGTGTAATGGGGGCCCGCAAAAATAAAAGAACTAATGTGATTGACATTGCTGCTTACATTATCAAAGGAATTTTAAGTCCCCAGATAATTCTTTAAAGCAGAGCACAAGAAAGTCGGGATACATCAAACTATTGTTTAGAACCAAAGAATGGCCACCGATCTGCTCCTCGTGCTCTTAAGTGACATAACATGAACATTCTTCTTAGCCTTTTCAGGACCATACATTTTTTTTATTTTACAGTTCAGATAGCCATATGAGAGTTTGATTTTTGCTGAACAAATTGTACTTTCTAATGGCACCATTTACATGGCATATGATTTAAGGGGGAACTGGAATAAAAAAATAAAAATAAAAAAACTGAATTTCACCACACTATTTTTGTTCCCTATGCAGCAAAACTGACCTGTTACTTTCATTCTCCGGGTCAGTATGATTACAGTGATACCACATATGTATATTTTTTCTTGAGTTTTAATACAACAAAAAATAAATAAAAATCCTTGGAAAAAAATGTTTTTTTTATTTTCATCATCATATTCTGATTCATAACTTTTTTGTAGTTATGTGTATGGAGCTGTGTGAGGGCTCATTTTAGTCTGAGTGATCTGTACTTTTCATTGATACCATTTTGAAGGGTGTGTATGTCTTTTTTATCACTTTCTATAAAAAAAATTGTGAAGTGACCAAAAACAGCAAATCGACCACTTTGACTTTTTTCTGTTTCGTCATTTACTGTATGGGAAAAATATTTTTGAATTTTAATAGTCTGGGTGTTTTTGCACGTGGTGATTAGAGATGTCGCAAACATAAAATTTTTCGTTCGTGAACGGTGAACGCAAATTTCTGCAAATGTTCGCGAACGGGCGAACCGGGCGAACCGCCATTGACTTCAAACCCACAGGGACTCTTTCTAGCCACAGTAGTGACGGAAAAGTTGTTTCAAGGGGATTAACACCTGGACTGTGGCATGCCGGAGGGGGATCCATGGCAAAACTCCCATTGAAAATGAATTGATTTTTCGAACGGGGAGATGGTTAAAAAAACGCTGGCTCCCTCCCCTTTGTTTGAATCCACTCCACGGTCACTGCGGCTGCGCCGTGCAATTTACTGTCACACCCGATATGAGTGGTATTTTCTGTAGTACTATTCTCATCAGTTTAATCCCTGTTACGTCCCATATCAGGGATTGCATTTTGTGAAAAAAAATTTAGGCCGGGTACCTTCGACTGCCTTCACAGTGACAGACCAAACTCTGATATAGCAAACTGAATTAATTTTAAGAACCGGGAGATGGAAAAAGCAGCTTGGTCGGTCCTCTTACTCCCAAGTTGGGGCACTGCGCGTGCACGGAGCAATGTGCTGTGACACCCTATATAAGTGGTGTCTTAACTAGTACTATTCCTATCAGTTTAATCCCTGTTGCGTCCCCTATCCGGGGACATGTGTCGAATTGATTAATAATTGTCGAATTAACGACATCCTGAAATAATTTTGTTCTGAGCTCTGTACTTGCTTTGTATTGGAATTGATGGGGATTTTTTAAATTGTCTGCATTATTTCTAATAAAAAAAATCATAATTAAGTCTATTAATAGTTTATTTTATGTATTAAAAACCCATGCAACTTAAAAAAAATAAAAATAATGTTTTTTCTATGGAAATTATCCAGTCGATCGCTTTTAGTCTGATCACAATGAAGCAATGGCCTTATCTGGGGTGTGGCAACATTGCCAACACACTCATAGAGGTGATGATCGCTTCATTGTCATACGCAAGCCCCTTCACCACAACAAGGTACTGATCACGAAGGGGAATTGACACATGTATGTGCCTTTTTTTTGTTTTGTTTTTGCACCCACAGTGCAGCACTAGAGGCCAGAAAAATTAGGCATGTACACATGCCTGAAAAATTTTGTATTGTTGCAGCCGCTGATGTTTTCCAGGCAGAAAGGTGACTAAAACATTGCGGCTTGAACCCTAGTTGGTGGCGGAGAATTCAAGAAAGTCATCACCAAGTGCGAAAACACCCAGGCATTAAATACAGCAGCATGGGACCATTTTGAGGCCAAGGCATGTCATCAGGCCTTTTGTTAGTCAAACGTATCCCAGACTGTCAGTCTCTTCAGGATCCATGCCTCATTCATCTTAATGAAGGTGAGGTAATCAACACTTTTTTGACCGAGGCGACTTCTTTAGTCAGTGACAATGCCTCCTGCTGCACTGAAGGTCCTTTCTGACAGGACACTTGAAGCGGGGGAGGCCAGAAGTTCTATCATAAACTGAGATAGCTCAGGCCACAGGTCAAGCCTGCACACCCAGTAGTCTAGTCAAGGGGTTCATCGCTCCTCAGAGTGTCGATATCTGCAGTTAAGGCGAGGTAGTCTGCCACCTGTCGGTCGAGTCGTTCTCTAAGGCTGGATCCCGAAGGGCTGTGGCGATGTGTAGGACTGAAAAAGCTCTGCATGTCCTCTAGTAGCCTGGCCACCCAGTACAGGCTCAGTTCTCCTTCATCCTTTTTATATGAGGATCCCTCAACAGACATGACAGCATGAAAGACCCCATTTGCACAAGGTTGGATGCCGAGCTACTCATTTCGCGTTCCTTCGTCCTCACTGATGTCATTGACGGTCTGTTCTTCCCCCCAGCCACATACAACACCACGGGTCCCAGATAGGTGACAACAACGAGCACCCTGGGATGTCTGCTGTGGTTGGTAATCCTCCTCCTCAAAGCCACATTCCTCCTCTGACTCCTCTTCCTCATACTCCTCTTGCAGCGTTGCCGCAGATCCGGCAAGCGATGATGACAAGGCTGTTTCTGGTGGTGATGGTGACCACAACTCTTCCTCTTCCTCTTCACGTTCATCTACAGCCTGATCCAGCACTCTTCGCAGGGCACGCTCCAGGAAGAAAACAAATGGGATGAGGTCGCTGATGGTGCCTTTGGTGCGACTGACTAGGTTTGTCACCTCCTCAAAAGGACTCATGAGCCTACAGGCATTGCGCATGAGCGTCCAGTAACGTGGCAAAAAAAATTCCCAGCTCCGCAGAGGCTGTCCTAGCACCTCGGTCATACAAATACTCGTTGACGGCTTTTTCTTGTTGGAGCAGGTGGTCGAACAATAGGAGTGTTGAATTCCGTTTCGGGCTGTCGCAAATAAAGCGCCTCACTGGCATGTTGTTTCGGCGCTGAATGTCTGAAAAGTGCACCATGGCCATGTAGGAACCTGAAATGGCCACACACCTTCCTGGCCTGCTTGAGGATGTCCTGTAAGCCTGGGTACTTAGACACAAAGCGTTGTACGATGAGATTCAACACATGTGCCATGCATGGCACATGTGACAACTTGCCCAAATTCAATGCCGCCAACAAATTGCTTCCATTGTCACACACCACTTTGCCGATCTCCAGTTAGTGCAGGGTCAGCCACTGATCCACCTGTGCGTCCAGGGCGGACAGGAGTGCTGGTCCGGTGTGGCTCTCTGCTTTCAGGCAAGTCAACCCCAAGACAGTGTGTCACTGTCGTATCCGGGATGTGGAATAGCCCCTGGGGAGCTAGGGGATTTAGTTGATGTGCAGCCAGACTGCCGCAGCAGAAGAGGACTCAGCCGAGGAGATTATGGAACAGGATGGAATAGGAGGAGTAGAGGAGGTGGCAGTAAGCATTCCATGCTTGGCAGCCGTCAGCAGGTTGACCCAATGTGCAGTGTAGGTGATATACCTGCCGTGACCGTGCTTTGCAGACCAGGTATCAGTGGTCAGATGGACCTTTGCCCCAACACTGTATGCCAGAGATGCCATGACTTCCTTTTCAATCAGAGTAGAGGTTTGGGATTGCCTTTTTTTTAAAAAAAATTAGTCCGGGTACCTTCCACTGTGGTGTCCCAATAGCGACAAATTTTTTGAAGGCCTCAGACTCCACCAGCTGATATGGTAAAAGCTGGCTTGCTAAGAGTTCCGTCAAGCCAGCTGTCAGACGCCGGGCAAGGGGGTGACTCTGTGACATTGGGTTCTTTTGCTCAAACATTTCCTTTACAGACACCTGACTGTGGGCAGATGAGATGGAACTGCTAAAGGTGAGAGGCGGAGTGGCGGGTGGTTGAAAGGGGGCAAGGAGGACAGCAGTGGTTGACATGGCTGAAGATACTGGACCAGGAGGAGGATGGTGGCTTTGAGCTTGTGTGCTGCTTCTACTCGTCTACTTGTGTAGATCCCATAAGCGTTTGTGATGTGCGATCATGTGCCTTCGCAAAGCAGTTGTACCTAGGTGGGTGTTGGATTTCCCACGACTCGGTTTCTTTTGGCACAGGTTGCAAATGGCATCGCTGTTGTCAGAGGCAGGCACACAAACAAAATGCCACACTGCTGAGCTTTGCAATGACGGCATTCTGGTGGTGGCAACAGCATGCATTGATTGGCGTGCTGTCTGGCTGACCCCGGGTGCCGATACATGCTGTCTGACTGTGCCACTAGCTCCTTGGGACGACCTCCCCCTGCTTCCAACTCGTCTCCTCCTTCTCTCTACTGAACTTTCCCCCTCTTCTTCTTCTCTTCGAGCAGGCACCCACGTGGCGTCCACGGACACATCGTCATCATCAACCACTTCACTTGTATCTGACACCTCAGTAAAGGAAGCAGCCACGGGTACAACATCATCATCATCATCACACTGTACGTCTATGTGTGTAATGCTGCCTGACTGAGACATATCCCTGTTATCTACATCCCCTGGCAATAATGGTTGCGCATCACTAATTTCATCCAACTGATGTGTAAATAACTCCTCTGAGGGATCAAGTGAAGCGGCTGTGGTAGTGGTGGTGGTGGCGGCGGGCGGGAGAGTGGGTGACCAAAGCTGAGCTGGAGGAGGATGGTGCGTCAAGGCTCTTAGCGGAAGCTGTTGAAGGAAGATTGGGTGTCCTGTGTAAGCCAGTCAACTATTTTCTCAGAATTTTTTGGGTTCAGGGTATATGGCCTCTTAACACTGGGCATTATTCCAGGGCCAGTTGAAAATCACAGCACCACGACCACGACGGCCCCTGCGGGTGGCCTGCCTCTGCCTGTCATTTTTTATTAGATAAGTGGTACTATGCGTGCAAGGTACTGTGCCACCCTATATAAGTGGTGGGCACACTGGGCAGTGGCCACAATACAGTCTGTGTGGCCCTGACAAACACGGGCTTGCAAATGTGATTATATCACAGAAAAATTTTAAATATAATTTTTTTATCTGCAAGGTATTTGAGTGAATGACACCCTGTAACGGTATGAGTGGAGGCCTAGCCACTAGCCAGTGGCCGCAATACAGTCTGTGTGGGCCTGACACACACGGGTTTGCAAATGTGATTATGTCACAGAAAAATATTAAATATATATATTTTTTTTTTATCTGCAAGGTATTTTCTGTCACACCCTGTATGAATGGTGTGCATGTGTTGTCTGTGACTGAGCCTGCAGCCTCTCACACACGGGAAGCCAGGCAACTGCTATATATATATATATATATATATATATATATAAGCACACTGATGTACCAGCCCTGAAAAGGGCTTTTTGGGGGGCTGTCAGGACGCTGTCCTTACAGCAGATGAGTCTGTGGACACAGAACAATGCCCTAGCTAACGCTTTCCCTATTAGATCAGCAGCAGCAGCACTGTCCCTCCTCTCACTGAGAATGCAGCTTCCGAATGAATCTAAAATGGATGCTGTCCAGGAGGTGGGAGGGTCTGGGAGGGAGGGTCTGCTGCTGATTGGCTGGAATGTATTTGCTGACTGTGAGGTGCAGGGTCAAAGTTTACTCAATGATGATGTATAGGGGGTGGACCGAACATCGCATATGTTCACCCGCCGTGGCGAACGCGAACAAGCTATGTTCACCAGGAAACTGTTCGACTGGCGAATAGTTCAGGCCATCACTAGTGGTGATGCCCATGATGTTTATTTTTTTATTGTTTATCTATTTTGATTTTGGGGAAATGGGTTGATTAGAATTTTATTTTTTTTTTTTAAAGTTTGGCTTTTTACACTTTTTTATAGTTCCTCTAGTGTTCCTCTAGATTGCTTCTTTTATAGATACCAATGCATTAATATTGTACACTATGTTCAAATGGAGCCCTGCCAGAAGCAAGGTTTCCATAGGAACCTATGTGCGTCAGCCTTGGATCATTCAGGAGGACTGAGGCTGTCGCACACACTATCCGATCCCCCGATCCTTCCTGGGGGGAGCAAGTGCATGGGTGCCTCCGGGTGTCCCGCTTCCAGATGCCGTAGTCACATTTTATAATGGCATCTGGAAGCCCAAAAGGTGTCTGCTATTTAAAACAACAGGCTATGCCGCCCACTGTGCTCGCAAGCTGATGCTATCTTTAAAGACCTGCTCTGCACAGTACATGTACAGTTCTGTGCGGGAAGAGGTTATTATTTATATCGCACAGGAGCCATATCAGGCTTGTTAGGGGTGTATCTATAGAGGGTGCAGCAGCAGTCCCACACAAGCTGTGATGCCCAAAAGCACCTCTGCCATGAGAAACCAATATTATAAATGGCACAAGGTAGATGGGGACCACGTTCAAATTATACATTATTGTCCAGGACCCATAAAGGAATTAGCCCAATATTCATCACCTACCCACAGGATACAGATATGTCCATCTCTTACCTTACCTTACCTCTTACTCTACCTCTTGGCTCAATATATCCCGAGATGTATAGGGTAAAAAACTATTTTCCAACACATATGATTTTGCAATATTCTGTCACAATATGTCTATGTTAAATGTTGTCTGTGTGGCCACCCAGTTATTAAAATGCGCTTTGTAGGTAAGGGTGGAAATATCTAAATGAATTCTGGTTGTCTGACCTCAGTGAACCCTAGCAATCACAGGGAGGGTGATCCTCATTTCCTCTTTGTAAAAGGAGCAGTACTGCCAGATATTCAAGAACCCTGCTATTGCAATGACTCGAAGGGAGCATGAGGGGAGAATGGGAGTGGCTGTGATGGTGATGGTCATGGTACTCACTGTGGCTTTATCCTTCTCCTTCACTCATAGGACCATCACAATAAAGTGGAGGCACACCTAGATGTTCAAAAGCAGCAATTGTTTCCCCTGAGGCATATCCTGGGTAGAGTCTCTGGACTGATGGAAGATGGAGTACCCTTGGATTTGCTGTGAGGGTAAAAGAGTGGAGAAAGGCAGTGGAGCATGCTTGAACAAAACTAGGAGTCCTTACTGAAGTACAACACTAAAAATACTTCCACACAAGATGGTGGCACAAGTAAGCAATTCCATAAAAATCTAACTAATTCAAAGGTACTTTAAGAGTTCCATTTGGAATTACTAAGCTAGAAAGCCAGAGGTGCAATTTCTTCTGCAATGTCAAACGGGGGTATGTGCTGTTTTGAGGTTAGGCAGTGGCAGCTCATCAGCAACACCTGTCATATAAAGGATAATGATGCTGCGCTCTGGGACTAAATGTATTTTAATGTTTAAGGGGGAATGGCACAGTGGAGGCTTGTGTTCTTTGCAATATAGCACATAAATGTACACCAATCCACAAGTATCTTCCTAGCATGAAACAGTGTACCTGTAATGTAGATTCCTGCTCGATGCTCTGATGTATAGATTCCTCCTCAATGCGGTAGAGCACCTTCCTAGAGTCAGGGATTGTCGATTGCACTGATGTCGATCACCGAATCACCGATGCTGGAGTCCGGGATGTGAGCCTGTCAATGTTCTGTATAGTTTGGCATGCTGCTTTGCGCCTCGGCCAGTGGTGCGATGCTGAAGCAGGTAGGGGTTGGACAATGTTTTGCGCTCACTAGGAGCAGCGAGTGACGTCACTACCGCGGTCGTCAATGATCACAGATGCCAAGGGTATCTTCACCAACGCGTTTCGAACAGACGCTGTTCTTTATCAGGGATTGTTACATGGCTGCTAACACTCTCTCTATTTATGAGCTCATGCCGAACTCCTAAAAATTAACCCCTTCTGTGCCATTGCTATACGGATCTATCACTTTGGCCATTATTCAAAAGCGAACAGCTCTATTTCCGCATTTAAACCATTAGGCATTAATGTGTCCAAATTGAATATCCATTTCTCCTCTATTTTGGACATTTCTTTAATATAGAAACATAGAATGTGTCGGCAGAAAAGAACCATTTGGCCCATCTAGTCTGCCCAATATACTGAATACTATGAATAGCCCTTCGCCCTATCTTATATGAAGGATGGCCTTATGCCTATCCCATGCATACTTAAACTCCTCCACTGTATTTGCAGCTGCCACTTCTGCAGGAAGGCTATTCCATGCATCCACTACTCTCTCAGTAAAGTAATACTTCCTTATATTACTTTTAAACCTTTGCCCCGCTAATTTAAAACTATGTCCTCTTGTAGCCGTTTTTCTTCTTTTAAATATTCTCTCCTCTTTTACCTTGTTGATTCCCTTTATGTATTTACAAGTTTCTATCATATCCCCTCTGTCTCGTCTTTCTTCCAAGCTATACATGTTAAGGTCCTTTAATCTTTCCTGGTAAGTTTTATCCTGCAATCCATGTACCAGTTTAGTAGCTCTTCTCTGAACTCTCTCCAAAGTATCAATATCCTTCTGGAGATATGGTCTCCAGTACTGTGCACAATACTCCAAATGAGGTCTCACTAGTGCTCTGTAGAGCGGCATGAGCACCTCCCTCTTTCTACTGGTAATTCCTCTCCCTATACACCCAAGCATTCTGCTAGCATTTCCTGCTGCTCTATGACATTGTCTGCCTACCTTTAAGTCTTCTGAAATAATGATCCCTAAATCCCTTTCCTCAGATACTGAGGTTAGGACTGTATCACTGATTTTATATTCTGCTCTTGGGTTTTTACACCCCCAGGTGCATTATTTTGCACTTATCCACATTAAATTTTAGTTGCCAGATTTTTGACCATTCCTCTAGTTTTCCTAAATCCTTTTCCATTTGGTGTATCCCTCCAGGAACATCAACCCTGTTACAAATCTTTGCGTCATCAGCAAAAAGACACACCTTACCATCGTCCCTTAGTCGCACCCCCCCTTGTAGTTCTCTTTATTATTTCCACCCGACAGAAGTTGGAACCCACAAAACTCCCTCCATGTTTCATATTATAGTGACGGGACAATGGGTGACCTTTATACTTTCTCTCTATGTTGTATATATGTTTGCCTATCCTTTTCTTAAGGGTCTCTTGGTACGGCTCACATATATCTTTCTGCAGGGGTACGTTAATGTATATATAACTCCCTTGCTGTTACAGGTTATAAAATCTTTTATGGTTTGCTTGTATGTTTCCTCCGTATTAATTATTTGGGTTTTGATTTTTTTTATCTTGAGATATTTTGCAGCCTTTACATATTTTGCATGGATAGAAAACTCCCCTTTCTTCCCATTTTTTTCTAGTGGTTTGTCTTTTTTACATTTATTCCCGTACATTTGCTTGTGGAGGCAATCATGTTGCCTATGTTTTGTGCCTTCCGGAATAAAAATTGGGGTTCCTTTGGAATCATTTCACCTATGACCTTATCCTCTTTGAGGATGTTCCAATGTTTTTTTATAATTTTTTAAAAAAATGGTACCTGGTTACTATATGGTGTAATGATAGGCGGGATTGTCATTTCAGTTACCTTCTCCATTATGTTTCCTCTGTTTTTTCTTTCCATTAATAGGGTCTGTCTGTTTATTTGATATATTTCTAGTTTTTGTTGTGTCAATTTTATTTTGCCATAACCCTTATGTTCAATTTTTTTCTGTAAAACCTCTGCCTCCCTTACGTATTCTTTTATTTCTGTGCAGTTTCTTTCTAGGAAGATGGCAGCTCTCCATGGTAATAAAGCTGTTTCCATCAGTGGGTTTGTTATAGGTCTTAGTAAATAGCTTATCCCCATTGTCCAGTCACTATAATATGAAACATGGAGTTTTCAAGTTCCAACTTCTGTGGGGTGGAAATAATAAAGAGAAATACAATGTAGATTCCTGCTCAATGCTCTGATGTATAGATTCCTCCTCGATGCGGTAGTCTTCTTCAGTGACTATATTAAAGAAATGTCCAAAATAGAGGCGTATAGCAATGGCACATAAGGGGTTAATTTTTAGGAGTTGGGCATGAGCGCATAAATAGAGAGAGCATTAGCAGCCATGTAACACACCCTGATGAAGAACAGCGTCTGTTTGAAACGCGTTGTTGAAGATACCCTTGGCACCTGCTGTTCATTGACGACCGCGGTAGTAACGTCACTCGCTGCTCCTAGTGAGCGCAAAACATTGCCCAACCCCTACCTGCTTCAGCATTGCACCACTGGCCGGGGCGTGAAGCAGCACTGCCAAACTATACGGAACATTGACAGGCTCACACCCGGACTCCAGCATCGGTGATTCGTTGATCGACATCAGTGCAATCGGCAATCCCTGACATCGAGGAGGAATCTATACATCAGAGCATCGAGCAGAAATCTACATTACAGGTACACTGTTTCATGCTAGGAAGATACTTGTGGATTGGTGTACATTTGTGCGCTATATTGCAAAGAACACAAGCCTCCACTGTGCCATTCCCCCTTAAACATTAAAATACATTTAGTCCCAGAGCGCAGAATCATTATCCCTTATAACAGTGCTTCCTCCAGTGCGGCAGATCTTGTGGTTCACGTGTCACATACTTAGTCCCTTTGAAGTGGCCACCAGATGTGTCAGTAGGGACAACTGCAGCATGAACAAAGTCATCCCCCTGATATTTCTCTCAGAGCAGGCACTCACGTTGATGCAACAAGATGCGGCAGAAGAAGAACAGCTTATGCATCTTACTGATTGCCCTATAGCTGTTGGGGCCCCACACAAAGTCCAATGGATGAGGAATTGGAGGATGAGGCACTACCATTAGAAGAGGAGCAGCCGAAGTACTAGTCGCTTGTGTAGAAAGACAAGGCTGACGATGATGACAAAACCGGCCATGATGGACAACCATCTCATTGGGGCATAGCCAGAAAGAAGTGGATCCTTGGGCATGCTAGCTAGAGTGCCAAGCTGTCTGCTTAGGGAATGACAGGTGTATCCTGTTTCATAGGTACTTTAGAACATTTACTGTATATTAATATATTTAGACATGGTGGGCAGTATTTGTTTTGTGAGTGCAAGCTCAGGTATTGGATATATATAGTAGTGTGCACACTGTTGTAGGGGATTAATGCAAATAACCCTGTTGCATACCGAGCTGCTGCATGATTGCTTTCTTTGCTTTTTCTTGCTGAAACGGTAGTGCATTTACCTTGTTTATATGTGAATTGTTGTGAATCCAGGGGTTCACTGGTGTTCTTAGGGGTCAAACTTGCCTGAAGATGGCTTAGGCTACTTTCACAGCGTTTAAGTTTTACGGTATTTAGTTCTGTCATAGTGGCTTAATACCCGAAAAAATGCTTCAGTTTTGTTCCCATTCATTGTCAATCGGGACAAAACTGAACTGAGCAGAACGGAATGCTACAAAATACTTTCCGTTCCTTTTAGTTGCATTCCCATACCGGAGAGCAAACCGCAACATGCTGCAATTTTCTTTCTGTCCTGGGATGCAGAGCAAGACGGATCCGTCATGACCCCCAATGCAAGTCAAGGGGGTCGGATCTGTTTCTCTGACACAATTTGACAATAGAAAACAGATCCGTCCAGGGGGGCGGAGCTAGCTGCTGAGCCATGTGGAAGCAGTTTTGTGGAGCTCTGCAGACTTCGTGGCAATTAACAGCAATTAAACAGCGAATTTGGGCTATTCCTGCCGGAAAACGAGATATCCAGACTAAGGGATCCAACCGGAACCGATCGATCCAATTTTCATCAGTTTCGGAAATGGTTGGATGGTGCAGCCTACAGCACATCTAGAAGTGCCAGCCTAAATTTCGGCGCCTTGCCACATCTTGCAAGTAGGCCAACGGTGTTACCCCGCACCCTACACTAACTCCGCATAGACTCATCAGCGGTTTGCCTACTCTGCACTAATTTGAACTAAAGCTTTTGTAATCAAGCAGATTTTTCCCGCCCACTTAGACCAGCAGAGTACCGTGGCGCACTCCGGACTCAGCGACCAAGCGGCCATAGCGCCGACAACAACAAGCTTCCCAAAAAACAAGACGGCAAAAGCGAGTCTCCATACACACCGTAGTTCGGGAGAGAAAGCATCCGGTACTACCGCGTACAAGAAGCTACCCATAAAAAAGATCGCAGTAGCACTCAACATTCTGTCCGGAAGATAATCGGATAATTGCGATTAAACCGGGAAGTATCGGAACACACCTGCTATACAGAGAGCAGACGAGTCACCGCAGTGCCAGGCCACCGACCCCCTGACTGACGGTTTCGGTGGAGTCAGACACCCGATTCAAGCACCGGGGACACTCCTGACTATTCATCAGCATCTCTGCGATTATTGAAGTTGCCGCTCCGAGGGGACCCCTCACCTACATTCGAGGACCTTCTGCTGGAGTCACCGTCCCTACTGGTAAGCGCATTCAGTTAATCTCTATAGCTGGGCCCCAGACGGTGTTGAGAACAAAGCTTAGGGCACCGTGCCTCAGTGCAGGACTGTTCACATAAGAACCTGAAGGCTGCTGCCGGGAGCCAAGAAGATCTCCCAACACCACTGTGGACCCTTAAGCTGAAGCAACAGGCGGGCTGCCATCTCCTACCTAATCGCACAGCTGGATAATAGCATCAGCAAAGTGGTGTAGACACCCACACCTGCTCTACACTACATCACCTCTCTATTCAGGCGATAACATAACTGACTCCCCTAGAGACCACACAAATCTTCAATAGGCTAAGCCTAAATTTTTACAGATCTCTGATTAGAGACCGACAAACCTATCTCTTAAAGGGCCCCTGACCCAATTTTTCTCTCATGCCATAGTGACTTTTCTGCAAGCGAAATAGCCTATTAGAGCACTATGTTCTCATAATCCCTCATTGACTCGCCGATGAGGGCCAACAACAGCAAGTGATCTACAAAAGCTATACTGCCTGTTTCAAGATATATCGGGTCCATCCCTGATTACTCACAGATATGGTCAAAATTGGACCGGGGAAATCTAGAACAACCTCCGCTACAAAAGTATCTGGCTCCCTAGACTCCTATATGCAAAGACCCCAAGGGGCCTCCTCAACCAAACACGTTCCTGAACAGAATCCCATAGAGGATAAAAAACGTGTCCATACACCACGTGACACCTCAGACATGGATAGCGATACAGAAGAATTCCAGGAGGACAGGGGCCTCCCAATTTCAAGAAACTTTCTGGGAAAAGCCCTCTCTAAGGCCTTGGAACCAGTGCTCAAAGAGCTACAAGACATAAAACAAGATGTCAGAAGCATTGGTAACAGAGTCGAACAACTAGAGAACGTCCAATCTCAAATTGTCTCCTACACTGAAGCAGCGACAGCCTCATTCACCTCCTGCCAATCACACATGAACAAGATTGTAAATTGGATGGAGGATCAAGAAAATCGGGCCAGACGCAACAACTTACGGATCAAGGGAATCCCAGAGTCTTTCCTTCCAGAAACCCTCCCTGACACTGTTAAACAAATCTTCATGGCAATCTTAGGAGATAACTACCCTCTGGAGATCTCCATTGAAAGAGCTCACAGATCCCTCAGAGCCAAACCTTCACCAAAAGAACCCCCCAAGGACGTTATCTGTCGTCTGTTTAATTCCAGAGTTAGAGATGATATATTACGACTAGCTCGCACAAACCCTTCTAACCCACTAGAGAGCTCTGAGATATCTATTTTTCAAGATCTTGCAAGAGTCACACTTTCTAAAAGAAACATCCTGAGGTCTCTCACAGAAATCCTACGGAGAAGAAACATCCCATACAAATGGCTTTTCCCTTTTGGCCTATCTCTCTCACATGAGGGTAAAAGATACATCCTTAGAAACCATATGGAGCTACCAGATCTCCTCACACACCTCAACATCTCGGACGTTGACATCCCAGATTGGTCCCCGATCCAGGACATCACAAGTCTACCTATGATCCCTCCTCCCACTCCTTGGGAATCTGCAAGATCAGAAAAAAGAAGTAAAAGCCGGAAGAGACAAGGGAAGATGACTCCCAGAAGAATCGAGATGGACCTGACCCGATGTCCATTAAGACTGGGTGACATACTCATCTTGGGAATCACTAAGATATAACCATTTTTTGTCCCCAACTGATTATTGCTATATTGTTAGTGTCCCCTATAACGGAGGTGGGGACTAGGGAGGCCCCGACCCGGAACGATATTATCCTTTTTTGTTCCCCACTTTTTCCAGAATTTTAGCCCAGGCATCTTGGTCCTTTATAATGACTGAGCTTCCTGGTGCTCGGGGTCCTCCCTCCTCCCCTCCATCCTACTGCCTTTTCAGGCAGTTCAATTGGTATATACTATGCTACCTTTTAACAGCCACTCTGTTATATATACTACATGTCACTCTATTACTAGATTATATAGCCGGGTCACTGGGAGGGGGACCGGGGACGATGGGTCACCTCGGTCTCCCATCGTGTCGGTCCTGACACTTCCGCCCTCCTAATCCCAACACTCCCGATAACCAGGTGGATTCCCCACCGAACTATCTTATAGGTCCTACCCCTCTTAGATTGAGGCTTTTGGACCTCACAGGCAACACCAACATTATCTATTTTTGTTTGTTTGCTCATCACTCACACAACAGTTTTTTTTGTGCCATGACCCTCATGGCTACCAGTTTGCATGATTGTGAACTTTTGTCATATGTTATTACCAGCTATGATATTTCTATCAGGCTTTGTTGATATTTGCATGTTCTCAACTGTTCTAATCCCTCTCCATACCCATTCACTCCCCCCCCCCCCTCACACCCTCCGCTTCAACCCCTAAAGGCGCTGGGCACATCCAACAAACTTCTCTCCAGACCACATTTTCTTTAAAGATTCAGTCTAAACTCCCTTTAAAATGGCCAACATAAAATTTACCTCTTATAATGTTAGAGGTCTTAACGCAGCAGCAAAACACAGTCAAATCCTGCACGCCTTGAAAAAAGCCCACTCAGATATTATTTTCCTTCAAGAAACCCACTTTAGAGAAGAGAAGACACCGGCCTTGCGTGGGCACTTCTATGATAAATGGTACCATTCACACACCCCTACCAAAAATTCAAAGGGAGTAGCCATTGCTTTTTCGAAGCGGGTATCTTTTGATCTAGGCCTCCAACAAAAAGACAAGGATGGCAGATTCTTGATCTTAGTCGGAAAACTAGAAGGTATACCAGTCACATTAGCTAATCTATACGCTCCAAACATAAAACAAGCCCCTTGGCTACGTGACGTTCTTACACTAATAAATGGCATCTCACAAGGTCTGTTAGTAGTTGGCGGGGACCTCAATATAGCTCTAGACCCTTTGTTGGACACGTCCACTGGTAAGTCTGCTTTATCCCACAGGGCAATCAACCATATAAAGAATTCCCTCCAACTTCTCTCCCTAAGAGACGCATGGCGTTTTGACCACCCCACAGACCGAGATTACACCCTATACTCACTCCGCATAACTCCTACCACAGAATAGACTATTTTTTTCTACAACAATCCTCACTACCCAAACTCCGCTCTATTGATATCGGCGCTAGTGTTCATTCCGACCATTCCCCCATAGAAATGTCCTTGCTCATCACAAGCACTCCCCAGGCTAAACCCCCATGGAGGCTTAATGAAACATTATTATCAACTCCCTCGATACACACTAAGATTATGGCTCGACTAGAACTATATTTTCAGCAAAACAGAGACAAAGGCACCTCAATCCCTTATGTCTGGGAAGCACATAAGGCTACTGTCAGAGGTGAATTCATATCAGCAGGTTCGTTCCACAAAAAGCAAAGAGACCAAAAAATATCATCATTATACTCCGAAATACTTAAATTGGAGAGACTTCACAAAAAATCCCTTTCCACCCCCCATCTCCAGAAACTCACTGAAGCCCGTCTCCAACTCAAAGATACACTGAACGCATCTTCCACAAACATTTATATGTCATCCAAACATGCTTTTTTCGCTCACGGAGACAAATCTTCAAAACTAATGATGTCCCTTATCAAACGTAAAAAAACCCACACCAATATTTCAGAGATTAGACAGGACTCAGGTAAAATCACATCAGCCCCATTAGACATAGAGTCTGAATTTATACGATTTTACACCTCCCTGTATCAACTCCCCTCAGAAGCTGGAGAGCATGGCCAGAGTTCACGTAAATCAGCCATCACGGAATTCCTCTCACGACTTGACCTCCCCAAACTAAACCCCAAGTTTCACTCATCCCTACTTAAGCCTTTTTCTACAACTGAAGTCCGAACTGCACTTAAAAAATTTCCTAAGAATAAGGCCCCAGGACCAGATGGCCTACCTTGCTCCTATTATGATTCATTCTCCTCAGTTCTCCTCCCTCAACTAACGGACACGCTAAATTCGTATCTCTCGGGTTCAAATATACCCCAACAAGCTTTAGAGGCTTATATCACGCTTATTCACAAAGAGGGCAAAGATTCGGCTAACTGCGGTAGTTATATAGACCCATCTCACTCCTGAACACAGATTTAAAATTATACGCAAACCTCTTAGCTAGCAGACTTAAACCTATAATCCCCGACTTGATCTCCCCCGAACAAGTTGGATTCGTGTCCGGAAGAGAGGGAAAGGACAACACCATGAGGATCCTCTCGTTAATCCAAATTGTATCACATAGTAAACAACCGCTGGTGTTACTTGGGACAGATGCAGAAAAGGCTTTTGATAGGGTTCACTGGCTCTTTATGAAGCAAGTCCTGCAACACTTCGGATTCCCCCAGGCCTTCATTGATGCGATCTTTGTCATTTACTCCAGTCCCACGGCCTGGTTACGCATTAATAAGTCTCTCTCAGCCCCTTTCCACATAAAGAATGGGACCCGCCAAGGCTGCCCACTATCCCCAATCCTATTTATACTATCTTTGGAACCCCTACTGACGGCCATTAGATCACATCCAGACATTAGAGGTTTCAAAGATGGTACCCGGTCACATACTACGGCAGCATATGCCGATGACATCTTGCTCATATTGACCGACCCTACCTCTGCTTTCCCCGCCCGCCAAACGTTATTTAAAGAATACGAACAGATTTCTAACTTTAAAATTAATACTACAAAATCAGAAGCTCTCGGTTTTAATCTACACAGCAAAGATGCAGAACTGCTCCAATCACGCTATCCATACCATTGGCCTAAAACCCATATCACATATCTAGGCCTAACAATCAGTTCCACATGGAAAGATCTATATACCCTAAATTATGCCCCCATTTTTACCAAAATTCAAATCAACTTTAGATTCCTGGGCCCTTCCATTTTTATCATGGATGGGTCTTAAAAATCTAATTAAAGCTGTCCTTCTCCCTAAACTACTATACCTTTTCCAAACTCTTCCCATTTCACTTCCCGCACAATTCTTTACAAATATCAGGAGACTGATTAGTAACTTATCTCTGGCGAGGCAATAGACCTAGGCTGAGCCACAACCTGTTGGTTCAACATAAATTAAGAGGAGATTTCTGTCTCTACCGATTGGAGACACTACTACGACGCTGTACATTTATCCAGAATAGTTCAGTGGCTACGCGACGGTGACAGAAGACTCAGCTTTACATTAGAATGACAACTAGCTAAATTCCCACTAAGATCTCTTCTATGGCAATACGATAACGACTCATATAAACCTCTTAGCCAACTCTCCTCAAATTCCATCACCCAAACCACCTTAAAGACCTGGAATAAGTATAAAAAAGTTATTAGCCCCAATCTCTCCCCTCTGATGACAATAGCAGACATTTCAGAACTGTACCTTCCAAAGTTTAAAGAAATTAAGCTTAATCTCCCAGAACTAAAAAAAATAGGCCATCATTAACTTCATCAATAAAGACCCTGGGGAGGACCCATTAGAAAATACATCCCTTCAACATATACAAAGATGCACATAACTAAACTCATAACACCTTACCTACGCCATGCCGGTACCCCAAGGGTCCCTACCCCCTTTGAAGAATTATCTTCACTTTTAAAACCGCCACCACACCTTCTTTCAAAAGTGTATTCTATATTACAGATAATTAATTCCCCTACAGACAGGTATATATCTCAGAGTGGAGTAAAGATCTCGCTACCACATGGACTCCGCAGGAATCCAAACAGATTACAAGTACTCTCACTGGCATCTCACGCTGCACAAAATTACAGGAGAATTCTTTTAAACTCATCTCTAGATGGTACCGAACCCCAGTCAGGCTTAAACAAATGGGCTGCCTTGACACAGATGTGTGTTGAAAATGTAACTCTGCACAAGGCTCATACTTACATATGTGGTGGTCATGTCCTGTCCTAACCCCATTTTGGTCTGAAGTCCTGAAACTGTCCAGACAAATCTGCTCTCTAACCTCAGATCCTAAACCAGTCTCCATCCTTCTTAACATTAGATTAGATGATATCCCTGCCCGGAAAAGGATTCTTTTCCAACACCTCATGGCTGCAGCCAAATCCTTAATACCACAACAATGGAACCAACCAAAAGCCCCTAACGCGGCTCAATGGTTACAAAAGGTTAATTTCATCTACCTAATGGAAGAACTGTCAGCGTGGGAACTACGTTCTCATCACAAGTTTCAAAAAATTTGGCAGGACTGGATTGAGTTCCGGTCATCCTCTCAGGTTTTGCAACAACTCAGATCTCTTTCACAAATCACTGTGGTCTGACATTAAACTTTAAAACTTCTGATATAGATCCCAGCCCTCTCATCTTCCTCCCCCCCTCCATCCCTTCCCTTATCCCAGTGCCATCTCCTATTCCCCATTTCTTTCCCTATTCCTTGTTATATTATGTACTATGTTTATGGTTGCATACTCGATACATATTTATTCTGTATTGGATTACAGCCCTGTCGCCTTATCTGCACTATCACTCACCAATATTTGGTAACTACCTCACAGTATTGGTCGCACTTGACATTGGTCAGCACTTTATTTTCCAGGGCTTGTGCCCCATGGTCGCGCCCTCACTTTATATTATGCAGATGCAGCTCTGCGCTTCAAGGGCTTTTCCTTTACATCCACTAGATGGTTGGGTTACACTATCCCGGCCCTATCTTCACAGAGTGCTTTGATACGACACTTATTCGCCATGTTGTTGTAACATTATAAAGCCTCATGGATTATGTATCTTGTATCACAAATGTTTATTTGTCCCCTTTATATTCTGTTTGTGTAACGGAATTATTATAAAATCAATAAAAAGAAAATTGAAAAGAAAAGAAAACAGATCCGTCCCCCATTGACTTTCGATGGAGTTAATGTTTAAGATAATTCAACCGGATCGTTCATAACGGATGCTGATGGTTGTATTATCAGTAACAGAAGCGTTTTTGCTGAACCCTGCCGGATCCAGCAAAAACGCTACAGTTAAAGTAGCCTTACAGAACTGGAAATTGCTTCTTTGGCAGCTTATCGGGCTCAGACTGCTCATTAAGGTCTCTTTCGCATGTCACATTGACTTTAATGTTTTTATTTACACATCAGTGGTTTTCCATGGACTGTGGGTCAGTGGTAACAACATGGAAAAATTCTCTGCTGTGTCCATGATTACAGATCCCTCACAGACATTATAGTTTATGGGTCCTTGAAAACCCTGGACACAACACAGATACCATCTGTGTTTGGTCCATGAATTTTTTGGACCTTTGGTAGGAGATGCTCTGGATACCAATTTCCAGCCTAGCAGTCTCTGCCTGGAATATAGATGACACATGGAGGACAAAACGTTTGCATGGACCAAACTTGGATCCTTCACAGATATCTTCATAAATGAACCACTGTTGTAATGGATGTCATTATGGACATCGACATGTAAAAGAGACCTTACTGACTTCACAAAGAGTAGGCCAAGCCCAAATTCTTAACTGATGCCTTCTTTCTGGAAAGTATCTGGATTAACCCTTGATTCAGCTTATATCCTATGCAGATAGCATAAAACAGTATAAAATATAAATAAAACATTACACATCACAATTTATAACTTCCAGTTTTAATCGCTAGCAGTGGCCGAGTGGGTCACTGCACTCTTGTGATAGCTGGGGGTCCTAACAGTCATACACCCCCCAGTGATCATACTTTTTCCACCTATTTTGTGAAAATAAATATTGGCTGTGGGTCTCCGAGCCTGGTGCTACAGTATATGAAAAGGTTGGAAATAATACAATATTTTTAATACTAAAAGCATACTAAATGGAAATCTGTCAGGGGTGGTATACTGCCAATCTGCTGCACAGACCATAATCCTCAATAACTCAATGGTAAAAACCTCGGGCTTTACACTTTCTTTAAAAACACTTCCAATATCTTGAAAACACAGAGAAATGCCTGGAGTGTGGTCTAGTAATAATCATCTGTTCCTATTTCTCTAAACTGGTTTCCATAGCAATTCGGCTTTACACCGGCTTGTAATGCAGTACTGTAATTATTTGCAATAATTCCTGTGTAATAATATGCTGTGATATAGAACTGTACATTTCACCTTCTTTCTGGAAACCCATATACTATACCAACCCTTATATTTAATAATAAGAGGTGCGTTCTGTGATACGGTTTTCTATAGTGCAGCACATTTCTGTCGTCATTTCCTTCCATCCTTTTACAATAATTGACCATTTGAGGCGAATTTCAGCTTTTATCATATCCTCTATAGTGATCACAGACTACTGCATTAGTCCACTATTTGCCAGCAATGTACACTATGTGACCGTCTAAGGCCTCATGCATACGACCGTTGTGTGCACCCGTGGCCGTTGTTTTGTTTTCCGTGACCGTTTGTCATCCGCCTCTGTGATCCGTGCTTCCTGTCCATCAAAAAAAATGACCTGTCCTTTTTTTTGACGGACAACGGTTCACGGACCAATTCAAGTCAATGGGTCCGTGAAAAAACACGGATGCACACGAGATTGGCATCTGTCTCCGTGATCCGTGTCCGTAGGCTACTTTCATACAGACGGATCCGAAGCATAAAAGCTTTTTCAGAGCTGTTTTCACTTCGTGAAAACTAAGATCCGACAGTATATTCTAACACAGAGGCATTCCCATAGTGATGGGGGCGCTTCTAGTTAGAATATACTACGAACTGTGTACATGACTGCCCCCTGCTGCCTGGCAGCACCCGATCTCTTACAGGGGGCTGTGATCCGCACAATTAACCCCTCAGGTGCCGCACCTGAAGGGGTTAATTGTGCGGATCATAGCCCCCTGTAAGAGATCAGGGGCTGCCAGGCAGCAGGGGGCAGACCCCCCCTCCCTCCCCAGTTTTATATTCATTGGTAGCCAGTGTGCGGCCCCCCCCCAGCCCTCCCCTTCCTCTATTGTATTATCATTGGTGGCCAGTGTGTGGCCCCCCCGGCCCCCCCTCCCTCTATTGTATTATCATTGGTAGCCAGTGTGCAGCCCCCCTCCCTCCCTCTATTGTATTATCATTGGTGGCCATTGTGTGGCCCCCCCGGCCCCCCTCCCTCTATTGTATTAATATCATTGGTGGCCAGTGTGCGGCCTCCCCTCTCCCCCCCACCCGATCATTGGTGGCAGCGGAGAGTTCCGATCGGAGTCCCAGTTTAATTGCTGGGGCTCCGATCGGTAACCATGGCAACCAGGACACTACTGCAGTCCTGGTTGCCATGATTACTTAGCAATATTAGAAACATAGAAACATAGAAACATAGAATGTGTCGGCAGATAAGAACCATTTGGCCCATCTAGTCTGCCCAATATATCTGAATCCTATGAATAGCCCCGGCCCTATCTTATATGAAGGATGGCCTTATGCCTATCCCATGCATGCTTAAACTCCTTCACTGTATTTGCAGCTACCACTTCTGCAGGAAGGCTATTCCATGCATCCACTACCCTCTCAGTAAAGTAATACTTCCTTATATTACTTTTAAACCTTTGCCCCTCTAATTTAAAACTGTGTCCTCTTGTGGTAGTTTTTCTTCTTTTAAATATGCTCTCCTCCTTTACCGAGTTGATTCCCTTTATGTATTTAAAAGTTTCTATCATATCCCCTCGGTCTCTTCTTTCTTCCAAGCTATACATATTAAGGTCTTTAACCTTTCCTGCATAGAAGCATCATACTTACCTGCTGCGCTGTCTGTGACCGGCCTGGAGCTCCTCCTACTGGTAAGTGACAGATCATTAAGCAATGCGCCGCACAGACCTGTCACTTACCAGTAGGAGGAGCTCCCGACCGGTCACAGACAGCGCATGGTTAGCGATCAGAGCCCCAGCGATTAAACTGGGACTCCGATCGGAACTCTCCGCTGCCACCAATGATTGGGGGGGGGGAGAGGCGAGGTCGCATACTGACCACCAATGATATTAATACAATAGAGGGAGGGAGGGGGGCCACACACTGGCCACCAATGATAATACAATAGAGGGAGGGAGGGGGGCCGCACACTGGCCACCAATGATATTCAAACTGGGGAGGGAGGGGGGTCTGCCCCCTGCTGCCTGGCAGCCCCTGATCTCTTACAGGGGACTATGATACGCACAATTGTGCTGATCACGGCCCCCTGTAAGAGATCGGGTGCTGCCAGGCAGCAGGGGGCAGTCATGTACACAGTTCGTAGTATATTCTAACTTGAAGCGTCCCCATCACCATGGGAACGCCTCTGTGTTAGAATATACTGTCGGATATGAGTTTTCACGATGTAACTCAAATCCAATGGTATATTCTAACATAGAGGTGTTCCCATGGTGATGGGGACGCTTCAAGTTAAAATATACCATCGGATTGGAGAAAACTCTGATCCGATGGTATAATAGGGACTCCTGACTTTACATTGAAAGTCAATGGGTGACGGATCCGTTTGCAATTGCACCATATTGTGTCAACGTCAAACGGATCCGTGCCCATTGACTTGCATTGTAAGTCAGGACGGATCCGTTTGGCTCCACACGGCCAGGCGGACACCAAAACAACTTTTTCCTTCATGTCCGTGGATCCTCCAAAAATCAAGGAAGACCCACGGAAGGAAAAACAGACACGGATCACGGAACTACAGAACCCATTTTTGCAGACCGCAAAAAAAAAAACGGTCGTGTGCATGAAGCCTAAGGCTCAGTCTTCCAGAAATGATAGAGTTTTTGGGGAGTCAAAGATTTGCATACACGATTTATTGTAAAAGAATGAATTCATCATCCTCCTTCAGTCCTTCATTATCCTCCTTCAGTCCCATGCTCTGGATTCTTCTATATGAGCGAGAGAATAATACTCCATTGAGTTCACATACAGAATGCCAGGAAAGCAGACTTGCACAAGCAAAACATGTCACTTATCATAAGAATGTCATTCTAGATGCTATTCAGGGTCTATGGAAAGCTAGAGTTGGGAAATCTAATGTCTGACTGTTAGGTCTACACCGAATTTGAGTGGTACAGAGCCATAGGGACTAGTAATGATCAAGCATGCTCGGCCAAACACCTATTTGGCTTGAGCATCTCAATGCTCGGCACATGGCGGTACTTGGCCGAGTACAAAATGTGCTCGAGCGCCATGCTCGAGTCTCTTCCACGCATGTTTCTTGGCTGCTATGCAGCCAATAAACATGCGGGTGAGTACTGCCCTCACTGTAATGCCAGTAGCCATGTTGGCTACTGACATTACAGTGATTGCCTGGCCGAACGAGCCATTGGGTGCTATATAGCACGTGATGACACATGTTCAGCTCATTCTTAGTCAGGGAGAGCAGAGCATAGGAAGGGAAAGACAGTGCAGGGAGTGTAATTGAATATTTTTTTGTACAAAAACTTTTCAGAGACCCAAAAGTCCTTGTAAGGACTATTGTGTGTGACAGCAGCAATATATTTTTTAAGCTAATCCTGCGCAACATATCGTGTAATAGGCCGCTGCGGACAGTTACATTATTCACGCCACATCTGCTGTGTGAATTGTGCGCATCCCTAAAATATCAGTGACATCCAGTGCACTTTTTCCGTAGACGGTGTCCGCTGCGGACAGTTAAATTATCGGCGCTACATCTCCCGTTTAAAGTGTGCGCATCCCTAAAATATCAGTGACATCCAGTGCAGTTTTTCAGTAGACGGAGTCCGTTTCTGACAGTGACCTGACCAGGCCCACATCTGCTGTGTAATGTGTATGCTTCTAAAAAATTTCTGTGATGTAAAATGTTATTTTTCAATAGACGGTGTCCTCTTCTGACAGTGACCTAACCAGGGCCACATCTGCTGTGTAATGTGTGCGCTTGTAAATAAAATTTGTGACATTAAATTAAATTTTTCAATAGACGGTCCTCTTCTGACAGTCGGGAGTGGGTAATTTGCGTGCCCCCGCTTGCCTTCCTTGGATGTGGTAGCAGTTTCTCAGGCTCCCTCTCCGGAATCGAACATTGTCACCATGTTTGACGCAAAAAAGAACATTGAAAGTTGATAGGGCAGAAATCCAAATGGATCATCGACATCACAGGGACGTGCGATCAGGCAGAAGTTATCTAGAGTCAGCAAAGCGCCAGCAGGGCCTCGCTCATAATGTTTTCGATGGACAGCTCACCTGCATGCCCTCAACCATATATTTTTTTAAAGTCAGCTAAGCAGCAGGCACTCTCGCATAAGAGTCTGGTCAACACAATCCTCACCGCCGGGGGTCACATAACTAATTAGCATGGAGTTGTCTCGTTGGTTATCAGAATTAACCAGAAAAATCGCTCCGCCAACGACCATGCACCACCACCCACAGAATCTAGAAAGAGCTATCAATCTGTAAATCCTTTCTGTGTCCGGGCCGAGTGAGATTTGTCGTGTTGAGTCAAATTAAGCAGCAGGCTCCACTCCTGGTGGTGCCCTTCCATCAATTAGTTTAAGTTTCAGCTTCGCAAAAGACTTTGGTTTTCCGGAAGCTGCTCGGCGGGTCATGAGAATAACGCCGCCGGATCGCCTGTCGGATCGTCTTCAAACCTCCGACTTTCATTATTGATTAATGAAAACATTCTTGGCAAATGCTTTCACTGTGGTTCGTCTTGCACTGGTCCACAAATTGGACCTCTAGCGGCACAATACGGATGCCACTGGCCTTCCCTCTTAATCATGGCCCCAGTTCCGAAAATCAACAACATTTTTGGCCGAACTTGCACTTTATATACAAGTAAATATACAGGAAATAATGTTTCCTAACAATTTTTCCTCTAAAATCGATTTCATCTTCAGTTTTGTGCGTATTATTGTCAGTCTGTAAAAGTGGCGTACTACTCGGGCAACATCGTTCCCAGCAGTGACCTGGGAGTCTAAGATGTATTCCTGACGTCGGTGGTGTTTCCATCAAGTTCTGACATTTTCCTATGAACCAGGCACTCTCCCCTCTTCAGAGCAGGCGGTTCCTGGTTTAATGCTCGGGTTCTCCCATTGACTTCCATTATACTCGGGTGCTCAGTCGAGCACTCGAACATCCCAATCTCAGTTCACCCAGCACAGTGCCATACATTGTATAGCGGCTGTGATTGGTATCGCAGTTAAGCCCCCTTAATTTCAATGGGTTGAGTTGCGCCTAGCCCATGTGACAGATGAACGGGACATCACATGGCCGAGGTTAAGCTGTTGACAAAGTCGAAGCGCTACTGCGTTTGAAGGTGCTTTCTCAAACAGCTGATTGGCGGGGGTCTTGGGTGTTGGACCCCCATCAATCAGATATTGATGAGCTGTCCAGAGGTCATCAGTTATAAAAGTCTTTGAAACCCCTTTAGAAAAAAATCATGATCCACAGATTTTCTTCACTTGTGAATTATTTGTTGTTATTATTGTATGAATTGTATATGAACAATGTTTGAACTAACTGAGTATGACTAAATCTTGTATAGCTTCATATTATTTTCATGTTTTTGCCATTAGGAACACTTCACTGAACCTTTTGACTTGTGTTGATTAAAAGAGCCTGGAAAAGGCCAAACAATATCCAGAAACATGTTTCAAAAAATCTATTGTGCTTTCATATCATTACTATGGTGGAAACAAGCCCTTGAGGTTAGAACAGCTAAGAGCTCTCAAACTGTACTCCACATATTTTAAATCAGCATGCTGTGGAAAATCATAGGTCTGCATCTGAGGGTCCGGTATTTTTGTCTGATATCATCTCTTTCATATAAAAGTGCATCTTACCATGAATAATACTCTACTTACAGCCACCTGGAGTACATGAGACGCCAGAAACAGCCATGCATAGTCTGTCCATGTCTCTGATATGAACATCACATCAAATACAGCAGATTAAGCTAAGAATGTTTTATACAAATATTAACTCTTGTGTGAAAGGTAATAGGAGTGTATAATCTTCACAATATTAAAAATGCTCTAAATCAGAGGACTATAAAAGGTGGGCCACAATGCAAAATTTGTAACATGATCCTACGTCCACCTAGCATGTACTATATATAATACTGGTTTCTGACTATAAAGCAGAGAGGCCGTTGGGACTCATCACCCCCCAGGCACCAGAGCCTAGATGCAACTGCACCTTAGCATCCCCCTATAGGCATACCCCATGGTGTTAGATTAGCAAAATTAAATAATATGTATATTGCCAAGCCCTGTGTGCAAACCTCACCTACATGGATCATATGGTGACTATCATATATTGGCAATGACTAAACTCTCATTTACAAAGAACAGCAGTAACAAGCTCAGGAAACAAAACATAAGACAGTATTGATTTAACCTCTTTCCAACATCCACTGTACATATATGATGTATGCAAGGTCTTTAACCGCTACCTGACCACCTAATGCAGGATTGCGTCCTGCGGGCTGACGGGTTATTCCTCTTTGACGCGCCGGCGCGTCATCTCGCGAGAGTTCACAGGATCCAAAGGTAAACAAATTCATCTACAGCCTGCCAGCGGCGATCATTCACTGGCAGGCTGTAGATACGATTTTTTTTTAACCCTTGAAAGGTATATCAGACGCTGTTTTGTTAACAGCGTCTGATATACCTGCTACCTGGTCCTCTGGTGGTCCCTTTTGCTTGGATCGACCAGAGGACACAGGCAGCTCTGTAATAAGTAGCACCAAGCACCACACTACACTACACCCCCCCGTCACTTATTAACCCCTTATTAACCCCTGATCACCCCCCTGTCATTGATCACCCCCCTGTAAGGCTCCATTCAGACGTCCGTATGTGTTTTGTGGATCCGTCGATCCACGGATCCGCAAAACACAGACACCTCAGATCTGCAAAACACGGACACCAGCAATGTGCTTTCCGCATTTTGCGGATCCGCACATTGCCAGAACTATATAGAAAATGCCTTTTCTTGTCCGCAATTGTAGGACAAGAATAGGACATGTTCCATAGGCTCTACAAAAAACGCAGTGTTCGCCCGATCAGACCTGATCTTGTGCGTACACTTGCGTTCGCAAGTGTACGCCCCACCGCAGTGACAGAATATTTTTTTTCTGATCACTGCAAAAACACCGTAAAATCGCTGTGCCCTCCTAAAAGATACTCATTGGAATCTGGGCCCCTTTGCGCACCTAGGCTGAAAAAAAGTGTCACACATGCGATACCACATGTGTGACACTTTTTTGCAGCCTAGGTGCGTAAAGGGGCCCAAATTCTAAAGAGCACCTTTAGGATTTCACAGGGCATTTTTTATGCATTTGGATTCCAAACTACTTTTCACGCTTTAGGTCCCCTAAAATGCCAGGGCAGTATAAATACCCCACAAGTGACCCCATTTTAGAAAGAAGACGCCCCAAGGTATTCCGTGAGGGGTATGGTGAGTTCATGTAAAATTTAATTTTTTGTCACAAGTTAGTGGAATATGAGTCTTTGTAAAAATAAAAATAAAAAAACATTTTCCGCTAACTTGTGACAAAAAATAGAAACTTCCATGAATTCACTATGCCCATCATCGAATACCTTAGGGTGTCTACTTTACGAAATGGGGTCATTTGTGGGGTGTTTCTACTGTCTGGGCATTGTAGAACCTCAGGAAACATGACAGGTGCTCAGAAAGTCAAAGTGCGTAAATTCACATTTTTGCACCATAGTTTGTAAACTGCTATAACTTTTACCCAAACCAATAAATATACACTTATTGCAGTATTTTTTTTATCAAAGACATGTAGAACAATAAATTTAGAGAAAAATGTATATAGAAATGTAGTTTTAATTGAAAAATGTTACAAAAGAAAGTGAAAAAAAAGTTAGCAAAAATTTCGGTCAAGTTTGATTAATAACAAAAAAAGTAAAAATGTCAGCAGCAATGAAATACCACCAAATGAAAGCTCTATTAGTGAGAAGAAAAGGAGGTAAAATTCATTTGGGTGGTAAGTTGTATGACTGAGCAATAAATCGTGAAAGTAGTGTAGTGCCGAATTGTAAAAAGTGGTCTGGTCATTAAGGGGAGCTGAGCTGGTTAAAAAAGACAATGAGAAGGCATCAATATCAGCGGGTGTAGACAAGTCTGTGATAGAGAATGACTCTGATCACAGACATTTAACTGCTTAGATGCTATGGTTAATTACAACCACAGTGTCTAAGAGGTCATTTAGCGAAAGCTCCCTCGCAACAATATCACATGAACCATTTAGTTGCTATGGCACCCTGGAACCTGCCTTAATAAAGATCATATTAAGCCCTGACTGTGGGTTAATAGTAACACAGTGATTTTCCATTAGACTTGCGAATTGTACACCATTGCAGTCTGCGATATAAGCGATCTAACAATCGCTTATAGCCCTCCCGGGACACAAAAAATAAAGGTGAAAAAGTTTGAATCAAAAACAATTTTATGCAAAAAAATAAAATAGTTAAAATTCTATTTCACCCTATTTCACAACGGATGTCTTAAAAGAAGGTGCTGAGCCGATCCGATCAATCAGGTACTGTCTTTAATTTCAACCACAGCCTCTGAAATGGTGTAAGCATAGACAGGCTGTCTAGACCTGGACCAGATTTATGACAGGGGCTTAGACTGGGTCATAAATGTGGTGCAGGGACAGACACTTTGCTCTGACTCTATAACAGCTATTGTGTGGCTTACTTGGATTTTTATGGTCAATTGTGGCCCTGCTTTCTTTCCCATGATGAAGCTCCAGCCTTTTCCACCCTGCCCCCTAGTTAACCATTTAAGAAAAGATTGTAGAAACCTTAGATGCGCCATGTTTTAGACAGATTTTTGGCGCAGACGCGTCAGTAAATTTGGGCCAGTTTGTTTTAGTGGAGGAGGCTGAAAGATGTATTGGGCCACAAGCCCCCTCTGCAGCTAGGAGGTGTGGCTTAACCAATAGTGTTGATCACGGATATTCGAATTGCGATTTTTTTATCGTGAATATCGGCACTTCAAGAATTCGCGAATATTTATAATATAGTGATATATATTCGTAATTTCGAATATTCAAGATTTTTTTTTTAAATCAGTACACATGATCCCTCCCTGCTTCTAACTTGTGGGCCAATGAGAAGGCTGCAATATCTTTGACTTTAGGAGTAGTGTTGAATGCAAATTTTTATCACAAATTTTACAATTGGCGATTTCCGCATTCAAGAAAATAATGATTGGCGATAACGAATTCTCAAATTCGCTAATATATGGCGAATATTCGTGAAATATCACAAATTTGAATATTGCCCCTGCTGCTCATTACTACTAACCAATAACAAAATCACACAGAACTAAAAAAAAAAATTGCATTTTAGTGATTGGCACATATGATACTCAGCATTAACCAATGAAATACATATGTATTTTAGGTTTAAATGTACAGTCGTGGCCGAAAGTTTTGAGAATGACACAAATATTAGTTTTCACAAAGTTTGCTGCTAAACTGCTTTTAGATCTTTGTTTCAGTTGTTTCTGTGATGTAGTGAGATATATTTACACGCACTTCATACGTTTCAAAGGCTTATATCAACAATTACATGACATTTATGCAAAGAGTTAGTATTTGCAGTGTTGGCCCTTCTTTTTCAGGACCTCTGCAATTCGACTGGGCATGCTCTCAATCAACTTCTGGGCCAATTCCTGACTGATAGCAACCCATTCTTTCATAATCACTTCTTGGAGTTTGTCAGAATTAGTGGGTTTTTGTTTGTCCACCCACCTCTTGAGGATTGACCACAAGTTCTCAATGGGATTAAGATCTGGGGAGTTTCCAGGCCATGGACCCAAAATGCCACTTAGTTATCACTTTTGCCTTATGGAACGGTGCTCCATCGTGCTGGAAAATGCATTGTTCTTCACCAAACTGTTGTTGGATTGTTGGAAGAAGTTGCTGTTGGAGGGTGTTTTGGTACCATTCTTTATTCATGGCTGTGTTTTTGGGCAAAATTGTGAGTGAGCCCACTCCCTTGGATGAGAAGCAACCCCACACATGAATGGTCTCAGGATGCTTTACTGTTGACGCTCACCTTTTCTTCTTCGGACAAACCTTTTTCCTGATGCCCCAAACAATCGGAAAGAGGCTTCATCGGAGAATATGACTTTTCCCCAGTCCTCAGCAGTCAATTCACCATATTTTCTGCAGAAGATCAATCTGTCCCTGATGTGTTTTTTTGGAGAGAAGTGGCTTCTTTGCAGCCCTTCTTGACACCAGGCCATCTTCCAAAAGTCTTCGCCTCACTGTGCGTGCATATGCGCTCACACCTTCCTGCTGCCATTCCTGAGCAAGCTCTGCACTGGTGGCACTCCGATCCCGCAGCCGAATCCTCTTTAGGAGACGATCCTGGCACTTGCTGGACTTTCTTCCCTGAAGCCTTCTTAACAAGAATTGAACCTCTTTCCTTGAAGTTCTTGATGATCCCATAAACTGTTGATTGAGGTGCAATCTTAGCAGCCACAATATCCTTGCCTGTGAAGCCAATGATGGCTGCACGTGTTTCTTTGCAGGTCACCATTGTTAACAATGGAAGAACAATGAGTTCAAGCATCTCCCTCCTTTTAACAGGTCAAGTCTGCCATTTTAACCCAATCAGCCTGACATAATGATCTCCAGCCTTGTGCTCGTCAACATTCTCACAAGACGATTACTGAAATGATCTCAGCAGGTGCTTTAATGACAGCAATGAAATGCAGTGGAAAGTGTTTTTTTTGGGGATTAAGTTAATTTTCATGGCAAAGAAGGACTATGCAATTCATCTGATCACTCTTCATAACATTCTGGAGTATATGCAAATTGCTATTATAAAAACTTAAGCAGCAACTTTTCCAATTTCCAATATTTATGTAATTCTCAAAACTTTTGGCCACGACTGTATATGGAATTGTTTTTTTTGTTTTTTTGTTTTTTAAAGTGGTGCTCTGATTATCTTTTGCAGCCTGCATGTTTTCTCTAACTTTGGAGGCTGCTCTATGCTGTTCAGTGTGAAATCCATCAAGCGAGTTCTCTGGCAGCTTAGCCTATAGCCCCTCACTCTGTTGTCCTGAACACAGACTATTCAAATGCTTGACTGATGGATTTCACACTGAACAGGACTGAGCAGCCTGCAATGTATGAGCGTATATGCAGGCTTTAAAAAGAACACATGCAGAGTCATTTTTTATAAAAACAATTATAATTATTTTAACCAAAAATATATGCAATTTAGTAAATCAAATTCCCCCAAAGGTGTTGAAAGCCTTATAGCAAAACTGAATTACAAAAGTCACATGCCAGGCCTTTCTGAGTTGGTGTAGCTACCTGTAACACGGACTCACCTACATATCCATCCTGTCTTCCAACAAGATAAAAAAACAAAAACACTTGGCAGCCAAAAGGTTCTGTAAATGTACAGTAACACAAATATGACTTAGAACAAAACATACAATGCATACAATGCAACAGCTCTCTGCAAACCAAATAAAGTACAAAAATGCATTATAATTGCTAATGCTATGCTTATAAATTAGAGATGCTTGGCAAATACATTTTGTATAAAATTATTTGAGCCTGTCTTCCACACGTCAAGGTGATCTCTGTAAGACGGGAATCTAACACTAAATTCTACCTGTAATGTGCCATGACGGCTACCATACAATTCAGAGAGTGTAGGTTCCACATGCATGCTGGGACCGCTTTAATTTTTATCATCTTTGGTGCCAAAATGGCCTCCATTATATCCCGGGAATGTAGGTACCAACATGCATGCCGAGCCCACTTCACACCTCTCCTGGTGCCAAATGGCCATCAACGAATGCAATGAGAATCCACCCTATACCTCTCCTGGTGCCACATGGCTTCCAGTGAGATGATAAAAATTAAAGTGGGCCCAGCATGCATGTGGAACCTACACTCTCTGAATTGTATGGTAGCCGTCATGGCACATAACAGGTAGAATTTAGTATTAGGTTCCCGTCTTACAGAGATCGTCTTGACGTGTGGCAGACGGGCTCAAATAATTTTTTACAAAATGTATTTGCCAAGCATCTCTAATTTATAAGCAAAGCATTAGCAATTATAATGCATTTTTGTACTTTATTTGGTTTGCAGAAAGCTGTTGCATTTTTTCAGCCATACCAACGTGCACCTGCGCATTGGGATGTGCTGAATGATCCCCTTTTTTCTTCACAAATATGACTGGATTGGCCTTAGATTGGCACTAATAACTAGTGGATGATACTAGTACAGGTATAGGTACAGACATTAAAGTGCCTCTGTCACCCATCCTGTCAGTGCATTGCATGGACAGCCCATTGATTTACATGAGAGCCATGTTGAATTTCACCTGTGGTGGTGCTGCAGGTCAACTGAGCACTTTCCCCTACAGGTCTCATCAGATTTTAGGGCTGGTATTAGTTTCATCTACGTACTCTGGTTCTTCCCACACTCCAAAAACATACAGATTGGTAAATTTGGAAATTATGATAGTTTTCCAATCCATTCCATTGTTTCACTTAACACTTCTCTTAACCCCTTCAGGACGCAGCCATTTTTCACCTTAAGGACCAGGCCATTTTTTGCTAATCTGACTTGTGTCACTTTATGTGGTAATAACTTTTTTTTATAATTTTCTTTATTAATATATCAAAACAGATTACACAAAAAAAAGGAATTTTGAGTAAACACTCAGCATAGTTAATAACTTTTTTTCCATATCCCTATTCCTCCAACCCAACCCTTCTCCCCCCAGCCCCAACCCTGTGATGTGTCCACCCGACCCCCCCCCCCCCCCCGACCCCCCCTCGAAAAGAAAGGGGCAAGAGACAGGGGAGAGGGGAGAGAAAAAATAAATAAATTATAAAATATTACAATCAATCAGATCTTCCAGCCGTCCCATATCTTAATACACTTCTCATCCACATCTCTCTGCCTATACAGAATTTGTTCATCGTTTTTTTTATCTTATTAACTAAGTTTATCCAGGTGTTTAATTCTGGGATATGCCGAGCAAACCAGGTCCGGTAATAACTTTAAAATGCTTTTACTTATCCAAGCCATTCTGAGATTATTTTCTCGTCACATATTGTACTTCATCACAGCGGTAAAATTGAGTCAAAATATTTCATTTTTATTTATTAAAAAATACAAAATTTGCAAAACATTTGGAAAAATGTGCAAATTACCTCCAAAAATAGTTATTACTTTACATTCTCTGTATTTCTGCAGGGAATGTAGACATACATTTTTAAGAACATTTCCAAAACCAAATTATTTCAGGAGCAGTTCACTTTCTGAGGCTTTCATATTAGAAACCACCCATAAATCACCCATTTTAGAAACTACACCCCTCAAGCTATTCAAAACTGATATTTACAAATGTTGTTAACCCTTTAGGTGCATCACGAGAATTAAAGGAAAATGGGAATTCAATTTCAAAATTTGTCAGTGAAGGTTCTCATTTATCCAGGTCATGGTATATATCTGTAAAGAATAAATCAAGGCAACTGGACGTACTGTAGATTTCTTGAAAACGTTTCACTCGTTCTTCCAACGAGCTTTCTTAATTCTGAGTGATTGTACAAAAAATTCTGGGAATAAATATGTAACTGAATCCACATCTGGTAATGTCACGGCTGTTTGAGGGTAACAAGAGCAAACACAGTGAAAAGAGCTACTGACCGGACCCAAACTAGGGAAGATAAGGGGTGACCCCTGTCAGACCCTCAAAGCTCTCCCTATGCTGCTAAAGCACATGCCTGGATCCAAATGGTGGAAGGAGGCATGCCCGCGTACCTCAGACTGATGGCCACTGTAACCCCTACAATAGTGGAAGGGGCACGGCCACCGGTGCCCTACTCAGTATATGGAGGGAACCGTGGCCACCTCAGATCCAGTCAGAAAATAACCAGGTAAACAACAATATCTGCACACTTAGCTGAAGGAGATGCAGCCGCAGAGAAGACGGATCCAAGGACAGCTGGCAATATCCGGATTGCTTGCTGCAGCAGAAACCAGGTCCAGTGAACTGATAGCTTACAAGTGAAGTTACTCAAGCCAGAGCTACAACTGAAATGAGAAATATAATCCACGCCCTGCAACAGGAGGAGGGGTGATTTAAAGGCAGGAAAATCAACTGCAGGAGAAACAGCTGAGAGTAAAGACCTCATCACAGGGGCGGAGAAACAGAACAGTGAGAACACCTCCAAGCTCTAAGTGACATCATCGCAGGGGTGGAGACACAGAGCTGTGAGAACTTCTCAAAGCTCTGGTAGTGACAGTACCCCCCCCTCTACGGGTGGACTCCGGACACCCAGGACTCACCTTCCAGGATGAGCCCTATGAAATGCCCTGATGAGGCGAGTGGCTTTAATGTCCGACACCGGAACCCACATCCTCTCCTCAGGACCATAACCCTTCCAATGAACGAGGTACTGAAGAGAACCGCGGACAATGCGAGAGTCCACAATTCTGGAAACCTCAAACTCCAGATTGCCATCAACCAAAATCGGAGGAGGAGGCAAAGAGGAGGGTACCGGGGGCTGGACATATGGTTTTAAGAGAGATCTGTGAAATACATTATGTATCTTCCAACCCGTGGAAGATCAAGACGGAAGGCAACCGGATTGATGACTGACAAAATTTTATAAGGCCCAATAAACTTGGGACCCAATTTCCAGGAGGGAACCTTCAGTTTAATATTTTTAGTAGACAACCACACCAGATCACCCACATTCAGGTCCGGACCAGGCACACGTCTCTTATCAGCCACACGCTTATACTTCTCACTCATCTTTCTAAGATTACTCTGAATCTTTTGCCAAATGGTAGACAAAGACGAGGAAAATCTCTCCTCCTCAGGTAAACCCGAAAGAGCCCCTCCCGAGAATGTCCCAAACTGCGGATGGAACCCATATGCACCAAAGAATGGTGACTTATCAGAAGATTCCTGACGACGGTTGTTCAAAGCAAACTCAGCAAGAGGGAGAAAAGAACACCAATCCTCCTGGTTCTCTGCCACAAAACAGCGCAAATATGTCTCCAGATTCTGATTGAGGCGCTCAGTCTGACCATTCGACTGCGGGTGAAAAGCAGAAGAGAAGGACAGCCGAACCCCCAGGCGAGAACAGAAAGCCTTCCAGAACCTGGACACAAACTGCGAGCCTCTATCGGAAACAATATCAGAGGGAATGCCATGCAATTTAACAATATGGTCGATAAAAGCTTGCGCCAACGTTTTAGCATTGGGTAAACCAGGGAAAGGAACGAAATGAGCCATCTTGCTAAAACGGTCCACGACCACCAGGATCACCGACTTCCCCGAGGAACGAGGAAGATCCGTGATAAAGTCCATGGACAGGTGTGTCCAAGGACGGGAAGGTATGGGTAACGGGAGAAGGGAACCTGAAGGTCGTGAACGAGGGACCTTAGCGCGAGCGCACGTCTCACAAGCAGCCACAAAACCCTCCACCGACTTACGAAGAGCCGGCCACCAAAATCTCCGAGCAATGAGATCAACCGTGGCTCTACTCCCGGGGTGACCAGCAAGAACCGTATCATGATGCTCCTTAAAGAGTTTGTGACGTAGCTCAGGAGGCACAAACAACTTCCCGGAAGGACAACGGGCAGGTGCCTCAGTCTGGGCAGCCTGGACCTCGGCCTCCAAATCGGAATAAAGAGCAGAAACAACTACCCCCTCCGCCAAAATGGGACCCGGATCCTCGGAGTTTCCTCCTCCCGGAAAACAGCGAGAGAGAGCATCAGCCTTCACATTTTTGATCCCAGGGCGGAATGTAACGACAAAATTGAATCTGGAGAAGAACAGAGACCATCTGGCCTGTCTCGGATTCATACGCCTGGCCGACTCCAAGTATGCCAGATTCTTATGGTCGGTAAAAAACGGTGACAGGGTGCCTGGCCCCCTCCAACCAATGACGCCATTCCTCGAAAGCCAACTTGATGGCCAACAACTCCCTATCTCCCACATCATAGTTTCTCTCTGCCGGGGAGAGTTTTTTAGAGAAAAAGGCACAGGGTCGCCATTTGGCAGGAGAAGGGCCCTGGGACAAAACTGCACCCACACCCACCTCGGAAGCATCCACCTCAACAATAAAAGGTAAGGAAACATCGGGATGCACCAAGATGGGAGCAGACGCAAAACTCTCTTTAATCTTAGAAAAGGCTGCAAGCGCCTCCTCCGACCAAGAGGAAAAATCCGCCCCCTTTTTTGTCATGTCAGTAAGGGGTTTGACAACAGAGGAATAATTCAAAATGAACTTTCTGTAGTAGTTAGCAAAACCCAGAAAGCGCATCAATGCCTTCTGATTCTCAGGAAGCTCCCACTCAAGTACAGCACGGACCTTCTCAGGATCCATGCGGAAACCAGAAGCAGAGAGGAGAAAACCCAGAAATTGAATCTCCGATACCATAAAAAGACATTTCTCCAGCTTGGCATACAGTTTATTCTCCCGCAGTATCTGCAGAACCTGAAAAAGATGATCCTGATGGGTCTGAACATCAGGGGAAAAAATCAAAATATCGTCAAGATACACCAAAACAAATTTCCCCATTAAGTGGTAGAAAATACTATTAACAAAATGCTGAAAGACGGCCGGAGCATTCATCAGGCCGAAAGGCATAACGAGATTCTCGAAATGCCCGTTAGGGTATTAAAAGCCGTTTTCCATTCATCCCCCTCTCTGACCCTGACCAGGTTGTACGCGCCTCTCAAATCCAATTTGGAAAACACCTTGGCTCCAACAATTTGGTTGAAGAGGTCCGGGATCAGAGGAAGGGGATAGGGATCGCGAATCGTGATACGGTTCAGCTCCCTAAAATCTAAGCAAGGTCTCAGAGAGCCATCTTTTTTTTAACAAAAAAAAAACCCGCGGCAACAGGTGACTTTGAGGGACGAATATGCCCCTTATCGAGACTCTCGGAGATATAGGTTCGCATTGCGATTCTTTCCGGTTGTGAGAGATTGTAGAGGCGTGCTTTTGGCAGCTTGGCGCCGGGAATGAGGTTAATGGGACAGTCAAACTCCCGGTGAGGAGGTAGCTCCTGAACACCGCTCTCGGAAAACACGTCCGAGAAATCAGAGAGAAATGATGGCACAGTTTTAGTAGACACCTCTGCAAAAGTCGCTGTGAGACAATTCTCTCTACAAAAGTCACTCCACTCATTTATTTGCCTTCCTTGCCAATCAATAGTGGGGTTATGTCTCGTGAGCCAGGGTAACCCCAAAACTAGAGGAGAAGGCAATCCGTTAAGGACAAAACAAGATATCTCCTCCACATGAGTGTCACCTACAGCTAGCCGGATATTGTGAACAATGCCTTTCAGAGATCTCTGCGAGAGTGGAGCAGAGTCAATGGCAAAAACAGGTATATCCTTTTCCAATGTGCAAACCTGAAAACCATGCATGGCTACAAATTGAGTGTCAATAAGATTGACGGCCGCTCCACTATCGACAAAAATCTCACAAGAAATGACTTTGCTCTCTAGCGCCACCCTGGCAGACAGGAGAAAACGGGAACTGCAGGTCAGAGGAAAAGCATCAATTCCTACATCAAGTTTGCCCAAAGTAGCAGATGAAGTAGAACTTGATGATTCGCCTTTTGAGGTTTTTCTCTTCTTATCACTCTTAGTACAGTTCAGGAATCTCCTAGACGGACAAACATTTGCCAAATGACCTATGCCCCCACAACAAAAACACACCATATTCTGAGGACTAAATCCTCTTTTATCAGGGGCAAGTCGGCCTAGCTGCATGGGCTCCTCCTCAGAGGGGAGCGAGACAGGATGAGGCCCCTGCACACTGAATGAGTCCGCACCATTGCCCCAAGACTGACAATGGCTGGACAGAGAGGTCTTGTTTCTTTCTCTTAGACGTCTGTCAAGGCGTACCGCCAATGACATGGCAGACTCTAAGGACGTTGGTCTCTCATGGAAAGCAAACGCATCTTTCAATCTCTCTGAGAGACCATGACAGAACTGACTCCGGAGTGCAGCATCATTCCAACCTGAATCAGCTGCCCATCTCCGAAATTCAGAACAATAAAGCTCCGCAGACAGTTTGTTCTGGCATAAAGCACGTAAGTTCGATTCGGCCAGAGCAACACGATCCGGGTCATCATATATTTGCCCCAGGGCCACAAAAAATCTTTCCACGGATCGAAGGGAGGGATCCCCTGATGGCAGCGAAAAAGCCCAAGTCTGAGCATTGCCCCTGAGCAGGGAGATGACAATCCTCACCCTCTGTTCCTCATTACCAGAGGAAAGGGGACACAAGCAAAAATGGAGTTTGCATGCCTCTCTGAAGCGAACAAAATTCTCACTGCCCCCGGAGAACGTCTCCGGAAGTGAGACCTTTGGCTCGCAACAGACTCCATGAGCCGGAGCAGAGCCTAATGCTTGTAACTGAGTCATAGATAGACGGAGATCCGCTACTTCCAAAGAAAGACCCTGCATGCGGTCAACCAGGCCAGAAAGCGGATCCATGTCAAAAAAGGACGGTTTTGGTGGATTATAATGTCACGGCTGTTTGAGGGTAACAAGAGCAAACACAGTGAAAAGAGCTACTGACCGGACCCAAACTAGGGAAGATAAGGGGTGACCCCTGTCAGACCCTCAAAGCTCTCCCTATGCTGCTAAAGCACATGCCTGGATCCAAATGGTGGAAGGAGGCATGCCCGCGTACCTCAGACTGATGGCCACTGTAACCCCTACAATAGTGGAAGGGGCACGGCCACCGGTGCCCTACTCAGTATATGGAGGGAACCGTGGCCACCTCAGATCCAGTCAGAAAATAACCAGGTAAACAACAATATCTGCACACTTAGCTGAAGGAGATGCAGCCGCAGAGAAGACGGATCCAAGGACAGCTGGCAATATCCGGATTGCTTGCTGCAGCAGAAACCAGGTCCAGTGAACTGATAGCTTACAAGTGAAGTTACTCAAGCCAGAGCTACAACTGAAATGAGAAATATAATCCACGCCCTGCAACAGGAGGAGGGGTGATTTAAAGGCAGGAAAATCAACTGCAGGAGAAATTCCTGACTATAGATGTTTTGTTGTATGTGCCTGCTCTATGGCATAGACGTGATATATTGTTCTATATGTGGTTGTTATATGTGATTAGAAATTTGTCTTTGTACTGTTTGTATTGTAAGGGTAAAAAAAAAAAAAAGACAATAAAGATATTTAAATTGAAAAAAAAAACTGCAGGAGAAACAGCTGAGAGTAAAGACCTCATCACAGGGGCGGAGAAACAGAACAGTGAGAACACCTCCAAGCTCTAAGTGACATCATCGCAGGGGTGGAGACACAGAGCTGTGAGAACTTCTCAAAGCTCTGGTAGTGACAGGTAATTAGACCCAGCATTGGGTCAAAGGTGTTAATTCCATTATCCTAATTGGAGTCAGTAGGTGATAAAGATTTCCCAGAAAAAGGTGTCAAGACAGCATTATACGTGGCAGACAATAGATGTCTAACCCCCCCCCCACCTCTATTCAAGCTTGGCTTCTCCATTTTTACGTAGATGGCCTCCTTCACGCCTCGTTTGTACCAATCGGCCTCCTTACTTGACTGTCTTCAAAGGTGTGACCTGTTCCTTTTAGATGTAAGTACACGGCTGAATCTTGACCAGAGGTTTTGGCTCTTCTATGCTGAGCCATACGCTGATGTAGTTGTTGTTTTGTTTTGCCGATATACAGTTCTGAGCATTCCTCATTGCACTGGACTGCGTACACAATGTTGTCCATCTTGTGTTTAGGCGTTGGGTCTTTGGAGTGTACCAGTTGTTGCCTCAGTGTGTTGCTGGGTTTAAAGCAAACAGGAATGTGATGTTTATTAAAAATCCTTTTGAGTTTCTCAGACACCCCAGCTATATATGGGATAACCATATTCTTGTGTCTGTCATGTAATGTCCGCCACTGGGACCCACATCCTCTCCTCAGGACCATAACCCTCCCAATAAACGAGGTACTGAAGAGAACCATGGATAATGCGAGAATCCACAATCCTAGAGACCTGAAATCCAAGATTATCATCAACAAAAATCGAAGGAGGAGGCAAAGAGGAGAGTACAGTGGGTTGGACATAAGGTTTTAATAGGGACTTGTGAAAAACATTATGGATCTTCCAAGTCTGAGGAAGATCAAGACAGAAGGCAACTAGATTGATGACGGACAAGATCTTGTAAGGCCCAATAAACCTAGGACCCAACTTCCAGGAGGGAACCTTCAGTTTGATATTCTTTATAGACAACCACACCAGATCACCCACAATTAGGTCCGGACCAGGCACATGTCTCTTATCCGCCACACGCTTAGATCTCTCACTCATCCTCTTCAGATTACCATGACTCTTTTGACAAATAAATGACAAAGACCAGGAAAATCTCTCCTCATCAGGTAAACCAGAAAACCCCTCTCCAGAGAATGTCCTAAACTGCGGATGAAACCCATATGCACCAAAAAATTTTGACTTATCAGAGGACTCCTGGCGATGGTTATTTAAAGCAAACTCAACAAGGGACAAAAAAGAACACCAATCCTCCTGATTCTCCGCCACAAAACAGAGCAGATATGTCTCCAGATTCTGATTGATGCGTTCGGTCTGACCATTCGACTGCTGGTGAAAAGCAGAAGAGAACGACAACCGAACCCCCAAGCGAGAACAGAAGGCCTTCCAGAATCTGGAAACAAATTGTGTGCCCCAATCAGAAATGATGTCTGAAGGAATGCCATGCAATTTAACAATTTGATCAACAAACGCTTGCGCCAGCGTCTTAGCATTGGGTAAACCAGGAAAGGGAATAAAATGTGCCATTTTGCTAAAACTGTCCACTACCACCAGAATCACAGTGTTCCCCGAGGAACGAGGCAGGTCCGTAATGAAGTCCATGGACAGATGCATCCAAGGATGGAAAGGAATGGGTAATGGGAGGAGAGAACCCGATGGCCGTGAATGAGGGACCTTGGCACGAGCGCAGGTCTCGCAGGTTGCTGCAAAACCCTCAACCGTCTTATGAAGAGCCGGCCATCATAATCTCCGAGCAATGAGATCCACTGTGGCTCTACTCCCCGGGTGCCCAGCAAGGACAATATTGTGGTGCTCCTTAAAAACCTTGTGTCATAAAGCGAGAGTCACAAACAACCTCCCAGGAGGACAAAGATCAGGAGCCTCTGCCTGGGCTGCCTGAACCTCTGCCTCCAAATCAGGATAAAGAGCAGAGACAACCACCCCTTCAGCCAAAATGGGACCCGGGTCTTCAAAGTTCCCCCCTCCCGGAAAACAACGTGACAAGGCATCCGCCTTCACATTTTTAACCCCAGAGCGGAACGTAACAACAAAATTAAACCTAGAAAAGAACAAAGACCATCTGGCCTTTCTTGGGTTCAGACGCTTGGCCGACTGCAAGTAGGCCAGATTCTTATGGTCGGTAAACATGGTAATAGGGTGTCTGGCTCCCTCTTACCAATGGCGCCATTCCTCAAAAGCTAATTTGATGGCCAACAACTCCCTATCTCCCACATCGTAATTTCTCTCTGCAGAGGAGAGTTTCCTTGAGAAAAAGGCACGCGGTCGCCATTTGGCAGGAGAGGGACCCTGAGATAAGACCGTACCCACACCCACCTCAGAACATCCGCCTCAACAATAAAAGGTAGAGAGAACTCAGGATGCACCAAAATGGGAGTGGAAGCAAAACTCTCCTTAATACTAGAAAAGGCTTTAAGCGCACCTACACGCTTAAACCACAAGGTAAAAATCCACCCCCTTTTTAGCCATATCAGTGAGTGGCTTAACAACAACGGAATAATTCAAAATGAACTTTCTGTAATAATTGGCAAAACCCAAAAACTGCATCAGCACCTTCTGATTCTCAGGAACCTCCCAATCAAGCACAGTGCGGACCTGGAAAACCAAAAGAATTGAATCTCAAACACACATTTTTCCAGTTTAGTGTACAATTTATTGTCCAGCAGAATCAGCAAGACCTGACATAGGTGGTCCCAATGAGTCTTGAAATCAGGAAAAAAAAATCTAAATGTCACCTAGATACACCAGTACAAATTTCCCGATTAAATTTAAAAAAAATACTATTCACAAAATGTTGGAAGACGGCCGGAGCATTCATCAAACCAAAGGGCATAACCAAATTCTCAAAATGACCCTCAGGGGTATTGAAGGCCGTCTTCCATTCGTCCCCTTCCCTGACCCTGACTAGGTTGTATGCCCCTCTTAATTCCAACTTAGAAAAAACTTTAGCCCCAACAATCTGGTTAAACAGTTCCGGGATTAGAGGAAGCGGATATGGGTCACGAATCGTGATACGGTTCAGCTCCTTGAAATCCAGACAAGGTCTTAAAGATGCATCTTTTGTGTTAACAAAAAAAAAAAACAGCGACAACAGGTGACTTCGAGGGTCGGATGCGTCCCTTTCTCAGGCTCTCAGAGATAAAAGTACTCATAGCGACTCTTTCAGGTTGGGAGAGATTGTATAATCATGATTTTGGCAGCTTGGCGCCTGGGATGACATTAATAGGGCAGTCGTACTCCTGGTGAGGGAGCAACTCCTGGACACCACTCTCGGAAGACACATCCAAAAATTCTGAGAGAAAAGATGGCACAGTCGTAGTAGAAACCTCTGAAAGAGACGCCGTGAGGCAATTCTCTCTGCAAAACTCACTCCAACCATTTATTTGACTTGCTTGCCAATCAATGGTGGGGTTATGTTTAGTGAGCCAGGGTAGCCCCAACACAAGAGGAGTAGGTAATCCGCTTAAGACAAAACATAACATATCCTCAACATGAGCGTCACCCACAGTCAAACGGGTACTGTGAACTACGCCCTTTAACGATCTTTGAGAAAGTGGAGCGGAATCGATAGCAAAATAGGTATATCCTTTTCCAAAGTGCATACCTGGAAACCATGCGTTGTTGCAAATTGATTATCAATGAGATTGACAGCTGCTCCACTATCTACAAATATCTCACAAACAATGTTCTTGCTGTCTAGCGCCACCGTGGCAGGTAGGAGAAATCGAGAACTACAAGCAAATGGCAAACCTTTAATTTCCACATCAACCTTGCCAATAGTAGCAAATGGAAAGTTTTTAGAGGGTTTTTTATTACCCCCAGAAAACTTCATGAATCTCCTAGAGGGGCAAACATTATCCAAATGATTTATACCCCCACAACAGCAACAAACCCTCTTCTGAGAGCTGAATCCTCTACTATCAGAGGCAAGCAAACCCAGCTGCATGGCCTCCTCCTCAGAGGGGATTGAGACAGACTGAGACCCCTGCACACTGAAGGAGACAGCCCCACTGTTCTTGGGCTGAATGTGACAGGAAAAAGTAGTCAATATGAACAGCTATAGACATGACAGACTCTAATGACGCTGGTCTCTCAAGAAAAGCAAATGCATCATTCAAACTTTCCGAAAGACCATGGCAAAATTGACTTCGGAGTGCAGCGTCATTCCAACCAGTATCACCAGTATCAGCTGCCCATCTCCAAAATTCTGAACAATATGTCTCTGTGGTGATGAGTACATAGCAGACCGTGTCAATTTCATTAATGATCCCTTAGTGCCTTACAACTACTAGGTGTCCAAGCTGGACACGTGGCACGAACTGGCGCTCTATGCCTTGGAGGTGCGGGGATTTAGTGCTACTGATGGCATTATATCTGATAAGCGTATCCGCATGTCAACTGAAAATGCTGACAGGTTGACTCTTATAAAAATGAACAAGGCCTGGATTTACCATGACTTCTCGACTCCATCAGAGGAAAGCTGATAAACATAAATGTGGTGTTTATAATGTACTGAATACACTGTATTCTCATGCACCCCTTCCGCAACAAACAAAGGCATATGGTAGAATCTTCCTTTTCTCATCCTCATTCTCCTCTTCCATCATATCAACACATACTTATTCGTCGCATATAATCCCCTCACATATATGCCCTTTGCATCTTATGTTTTACAGGTTCTGCTCAGTTGCAGGCCCTTACATATAATTTTTTTAAAGGGTCAGCTCACCAGCAGGCCCTCGCATATAATGTTTTACAGCAAGCATGCTGAACCTGCGGCCCTCCAACTGTTGCAAAACTACAACTCACAGCATGCCCAAACAGCCTACAGCTATCAACCTACAGTAGAGATGTCCAGAACTATTCGCTGGCGAACAGTTCCCGGCGAACATTGCTTGCTCGCGTTCGCCGCGGCGGGCGAACATATGCAATGTTCGGTCCGCCCCCTATTTGTCATCATTGAACAAACTTTGACCCTGTACATCACAGTCAGCAGACACATTCCAGCCAATCAGCAGCATACCCTCACTCCCATACCCTCCCATCTCCTAGCAAAAAGCAAGGACAGCATCCATCTTAGATTCATTTGGAAGCTGCAATCTTAGTGAGAGGAAGGACAGTGCAGCTGCTGCTGATTTAATAGGGAAATCAATAGCTAGGCTAGTGTATTCAGTGTCCACTCCCGTCCTGAAAGACTCATCTGATCTGCTGTAAGAACAGCATCTGACAGCACCCCAAAAAGCCCTTTTTAGGGCTAGTACATCATTCTACTTTTTTATTATTTCCTCTGTAATCTAATTGCAGTTGTCTGTCAGAGTGTGTGTCAGGCCCACAGCGTTTACTGTGCCCACTTGCCCAGTGCCACCACTCATATCTGGTGTTACAGTAGCTTGCATAAAAAAAAAAACTTTTTTGACTGTAATATAATTGCAGTTAGTTGCCTGCAAGCGTGTGTGTCAGGCCTACAGTGTCAGCGTGTACTGTGCCAACTACTGCAAGTGCACAGTGCCAGGCCTACAGCGTGTCAGGCATACAGCGTGTACTGTGCCAACTACTGCAAGTGCACAGTGCCACCAGTGCCATTCATATCTGGTGTCACAGTAGATTACATAAAAAATATATATATTTAACTGTAATATAATTGCAGTTAGTTGCCTGCAAGCGTGTGTGTCAGGCCTACAGAGTGTACCGTGCCAAATACTGCCAATGCACAGTGCCACCACTCATATCTGGTGTCACAGTAGAATACATTTAAAAAAACAACAACAATTTTAACTATAATATAATTGCAGTTAGTTGCCTGCAAGCATGTGTGTCAGGCCTACAGCGTGTACTGTGCCAACTACTGCCAGTGCACAGTGCCACCAGTGCCACTCATATCTGGTGTCACAGTAGATTACATTTAAAAAAAACAACAACAATTTTGACTGTAATCTAATTGCAGTTAGTTGCCTGCAAGCGTGTGTCAGGCCTACAGCGTGTACTGTGCCAACTACTGCCAGTGCACAGTGCCACCACTCATATCTGGTGTCACAGTAGCTTGCACGCATAGTACAAGTAATCTAAAAAAAAATGACAGGCAGAGGCAGGCCACCCCGCAGGGGCCGTTGTGGTCGTGGTGCTGTGATTTCCTTTGCTCCTAGAATAATGCCCAGTGTTCAGAGGCCACGTACCCTGAACTCTTAACATTTTGAGGACATAGTTGACTGGCTAACACAGGACACCCAATCTTCTACAGCTTCCGCTCGGAACCTTGACGCACTATCATCCTCCAGCTCAGCTTCGGGCACCTCTCAAGTTACCACTCGCCTGCCTGCAGCTACCACCAACACTAGCACCACAGCCGCTTCACTTGATCTGTCAGAGGAGTTATTTAAACATCAGTTGGAAGAAATGAGTGATGCGCAACCATTATTGCCAGAGGATGTAGATAACAGGGATATGTGTCAGTCAGGCAGCATGACACACATGGACGTACGGTGTGATGATGATGATGATGTTGTACCCGCTGCTGCTTCCTTTGCTGAGTTGTCAGATACAAGTGAAGCGGTTGATGATGACGATGTGTCCGTGGATGTCACGTGGGTGCCCGCTCAAAGAGAAGAAGAACAGGGGGAAAGTTCAGATGGGGAGATGGAAAGGAGGAGGAGACGAGTTGGAAGCAGGGGGAGGTCGTGGCAAGTAGCTAGTGGCACAGTCAGACAGCATGTATCGGCACCCGGGGTCATCCAGACAGCACGCCAATCAATGCATGCTGTTGCCACCACCAGAATGCTGTCATTGCAAAGCTCAGCAGTGTGGCAGTTTTTTTTGTGCGTCTGCCTCTGATAACAGCGATGGCATTTGCAACCTGTGCAAAAAAAAGAAACTAAGTCGTGGGAAGTCCAACACCCACCTAGGTACAACTGCTTTGCGAAGGCACATGATCTCACATCACAAATGCCAATGGGATCAACACATGATGACGAGTACAAGCAGCAGACAAACTCAAAGCCACCATCCTCCTCCTGGTCCAGCATCTTCAGCCACGTCAACCACTGCTGTCCTCCTTGTCCCCTCTAAACCACCGGCCACTCCTCCTCTCACCTTGAGCAGTTCCTGCTCATCTTCCCACAGTCAGGTGTCTGTCAAGGAAATGTTTGAGCGTAAGAAGCCAATGTCACAGAGTCACCCCCTGCCCGGCGTCTGACAGCTGGCTTTTCAGAAATCTTAGCCTGCCAGCTTTTACCATGCCAGCTGGTGGAGTCTGAGGCCTTCAAAAAAGTTGTAGCTATTGGGACACCGCAGTGGAAGGTACCCTGACGAAATTTATTTTCACAAAAGGCAATCCCCAACCTGTACTCTATTGTAGAAAAGGAAGTCATGGCATGTCTGGCACACAGTGTAGCAGCAAGGGTCCATCTGACCACTGATACCTGGCCTGCAAAGCACGGTCAGGACAGGTATATCCCCTACACTGTGCATTGGGTAAACCTGCTGACGGCTGCCAAGCATGGAATGTGTGGCTCTGCAGAGGAGTTGGTGACACCGCCACGACTTGCAGGCAGGCCTGCTGCCACCTCCTCTACTCCTCCTACTCCATCCTCTTTGCTAACCTCCTCGGCTGAGTCCTCTTCTGCTGCTGCGTCTTGCTCCACATCAACTACACCTCCCCAGCAACCCAGGGGCTATTCCACTTCCCGGATATGACAGTGTCACGCCGTCTTGGGGTTGACTTGTCTGAAAGCAGAGAGTCACACCGGACCAGCACTCCTGTCCACCCTGAACGCACAGGTGGATCAGTGGCTGACTCCGCACCAACTGGAGATTGGCAAAGTGGTGTGTGACAACGGAAGCAATTTGTTGGCGGCATTGAATTTGGGCAAGTTGACACATGTACTGTGCATGGCACATGTGTTGAATCTGATAGTACAACGCTTTGTGCATAAGTACCCAGGCTTACAGGACGTCCTCAAGCAGGCCAGGAAGGTGTCTGGCCATTTCAGGTGTTCCTACACGGCCATGGCGCACTTTTCAGATATTCAGCGGCGAAACAACATGCCAGTGAGGCGCTTGATTTGCGACAGCACGACACATTGGAATTCAACACTCCTAATGTTCGACCGCCTGCTCCAACAAGAAAAAGCCATCAACGAGTATTTGTATGACCGGGGTGCTAGGACAGCTGCGGAGCTGGGGATTTTTCTGCCACGTTACTGGACGCTCATGCGCAATGCCTGTAGGCTCATGCGTCCTTTTGAGGAGGTGACAAACCTAGTCAGTCGCACCGAAGGCACCATCAGCAGCATCATCCCATTTGTTTTCTTCCTGGAGCACGCCCTGCGAAGAGTGCTGGATCAGGCCGTAGGTGAGCGTGAAGAGGAAGAGTTGTGGTCACCATCACCACCAGAAACAGCCTTATTGGCATCGCTTGCAGGACCTGCGCAATGCTGGAAGAGGAGTCTGAGGAAGAGGAGACATAGGAGGAATGTGGCTTTGAGGAGGAGGACGACCAACCACAGCAGGCATCCCAGGGTGCTCGTTGTCACCCACCTGGTACCCGTGGTTTTGTGCGTGGCTGGGGGGAAGAACAGACCTTCAGTGAGATCAGTGAGGATGAGGAACGGGACATGAGTAGTTCGGCATCCAAACTTGTGCAAATGGGGTCTTTTTATGCTGTCATGCCTGTTGAGAAACCCTCGTATAAAAAGGCTGAAGGAGAACGACCTGTACTGGGTGGCCACACTACTAGACCCCCGGTATAAGCAGAAAGTACCTGAAATGTTACCGAATTACCGGAAGTCGGAAAGGATGCAGCAGTTCCAAAACAAGTTAAAAAGTATGCTTTACACAGCGTATAAGTGTGATGTCACAGCACAATGGGAATCTAACAGGGGAAGAGATGAAAGTAAACCACAGAAATAAGATAATAATGCACTTAGTAAAGTAGATGCAAGCACTATATATGGACAAAGTCCTCACTCTGATATGATAATATCTGAGACACTTAGTCAATATATTTTGATCAAAACACATCTAAGCCCGCCTACCGAACGCCAAGGTGGTCTCAGGTCAGGTGGGTCCTAGAGGTTCAGCTCACCAGCAGGCCCTCGCATATAATGTTTTACAGGGTCAGTTCATCAGCAGGCCCTCGCATATAATTTTTCGGAGGGTCAGCTCACCAGCAGGCCCTCGCATACAATTTTTTAGAGGTTCAGCTCACCAGCAGGCCCTTGCATATAATACTTTACAGGGTCAGCTCACCTGAAGGCCTCTCAACTACAACCTTTTAGAAGGTCAACTGACCAGCAGGACATTGCATATAATGTTTTACAGGGTCAGCTCACCAGCAGGCCCTTGCATATCATTTTTTACAGGTGCCTTGCTTTGATGTGGTAGCCGTAGCTGTTTCTCAGGCTCCCTCTCTGGAATTAAACCATAATTCCCCCATTACCCATAGTCTATACGGTTTGGGTTGAAAATAACATTGAAAGTTGATAGGGCAGACATCCGAAGGTATCGTCGCCGTCACGGGGACTTGCGATTGGCTCCAGGTTATCCAGAGTCACCAAAGCGGCAGCAGGCCCTCGCACATAATATTTTAAATGGTCAGATCAGCAGGCCCTTGCTCCAAATGTTTTTGAGGGTCACCAGCAGCCCATTAACCGCTTGCCGCCGCGCTAACGCCGAAAGGCGTCATCGCGGCGGCTCTCCCAGGTCACACTAACGCCAATAGGCGTCATCTCGCGAGACGCGAGATTTCCTGTGAACGCGCGCACACAGGCGCGCGCGCTCACAGGAACGGAAGGTAAGCGAGTGGATCTCCAGCCTGCCAGCGGCGATCGCTCGCTGGCAGGCTGGAGATCTGAATTTTTTAACCCCTAACAGGTATATTAGACGCTGTTTTCATAACAGCGTCTAATATACCTCCTACCTGGTCCTCTGGTGGTCCCTTTTGTTAGGATCGACCACCAGAGGACTCAGGTAGGTCAGTACAGTCGCACCAAACACTACACTACACTACACCCCCCCCCCCGTCACTTATTAACCCCTTATAAACCCCTGATCACCCATGATCACCCCATATAAACTCCCTGATCACCCCCCTGTCATTGATCACCGCCCTGTCATTGATCACCCCCCTGTCAGGCTCCGTTCAGACGTCCGTATGATTTTTACGGATCCACGGATACATGGATCGGATCCGCAAAAAGCATACGGACGTCTGAATGGAGCCTTACAGGGGGGTGATCAATGACAGGTGGGTGATCACCCATATACACTCCCTGATCACCCCCTGTCATTGATCACCGCCCTGTCAGGCTCCATTCAGACGTCCGCATGATTTTTACGGATCCGATCCATGTATCCATGGATCCGTAAAAATCATGCGGACGTCTGAATGGAGCCTTACAGGGGGGTGATCAATGACAGGCGGGTGATCACCCATATACACTCCCTGATCACCCCCCTGTCATTGATCACCGCCCTGTCAGGCTCCATTCAGACGTCCGCATGATTTTTACGGATCCGATCCATGTATCCATGGATCCGTAAAAATCATGCGGACGTCTGAATGGAGCCTTACAGGGGGGTGATCAATGACAGGCGGGTGATCACCCATATACACTCCCTGATCACCCCCTGTCATTGATCACCCCCCTGTCATTGATCACCCCCCTGTCATTGATCACCCCCCTGTCAGGCTCCATTCAGACATCCGCATGATTTTTACGGATCCGATCCATGTATCCATGGATCCGTAAAAATTATGCAGACGTCTGAATGGAGCCTTACAGGGGGGGTGATCAGTGACAGGGGGGTGATCAACCTGATCACCCCCTGTCATTGATAACCCCCCTGTAAGGCTCCATTCAGACGTCCGCATGTGTTCTGTGGATCCGATCCATGTATCCATGGATCCGTAAAAAATCATGCGGATGTCTGAATGGAGCCTTACAGGGGGGGTGATCAGTGACAGGGGGGTGATTACCCTGATCACCCCCTGTCATTGATAACCCCCCTGTAAGGCTCCATTCAGACGTCCGCATGCGTTTTGTGGATCCGATCCATGTATCCATGGATCCGTAAAAAATCATGCGGATGTCTGAATGGAGCCTTACAGGGGGGGTGATCAGTGACAGGGGGGTGATTACCCTGATCACCCCCTGTCATTGATAACCCCCCTGTAAGGCTCCATTCAGACGTCCGCATGCGTTTTGTGGATCCGATCCATGTATCCATGGATCCGTAAAAAATCATGCGGATGTCTGAATGGAGCCTTACAGGGGGGGTGATCAGTGACAGGGGGGTGATTACCCTGATCACCCCCTGTCATTGATAACCCCCCTGTAAGGCTCCATTCAGACGTCCGCATGCGTTTTGTGGATCCGATCCATGTATCCATGGATCCGTAAAAAATCATGCGGATGTCTGAATGGAGCCTTACAGGGGGGGTGATCAGTGACAGGCGGGTGATCACCCTGATTACCCTGATCACCCCCTGTCATTGATAACCCCCCTGTAAGGCTCCATTCAGACGTCCGCATGCGTTCTGTGGATCCGATCCATGTATCCATGGATCCGTAAAAATCATGCGGACGTCTGAATGAAGCCTTACAGGGGGGGTGATCAATGACAGGGGGGTGATCAGGGAGTCTATATGGGTGATCACCCCCCTGTCATTGATCACCCCCCCTGTCATTGATCACCCCCCCCCCTGGTAAGGCTCCATTCAGACATATATTTTTTGGCACAAGTTAGCAGACATTTTTTGTTTGTTTTTGTTTTTGTTTTTTCTTACAAAGTCTCATATTCCACTAACTTGTGTCAAAAAATAAAATCTCACATGAACTCACCATACCCCTCACGGAATCCAAATGCGTAAACATTTTTAGACATTTATATTCCAGACTTCTCACGCTTTAGGGCCCCTAAAAAGCCAGGGCAGTATAAATACCCCACATGTGACCCCATTTCGGAAAGAAGACACCCCAAGGTATTCCGTGAGGGGCATATTGAGTCCATGAAAGATTGAAATTTTTGTCCTAAGTTAGCGGAAAGTGAGACTTTGTGAGAAAAAAAACAAAAAAAATCAATATCCGCTAACTTATGCAAAAAAAAAAAAAATTCTAGGAACTCGCCAGGCCCCTCATTGGATACCTTGGGGTGTCTTCTTTCCAAAGTGGGGTCACATGTGGGGTATTTATACTGCCCTGGCTTTTTAGGGGCCCGAAAGTGTGAGAAGAAGTCTGGGATCCAAATGTCTAAAAATGCCCTCCTAAAAGGAATTTGGGCCCCTTTGCGCATCTAGGCTGCAAAAAAGTGTGACACATCTGGTATCGCCGTACTCAGGAGAAGTTGGGGAATGTGTTTTGGGGTGTCATTTTACATATACCCATGCTGGGTGAGAGAAATATCTTGGTCAAATGCCAACTTTGTATAAAAAAATGGGAAAAGTTGTCTTTTGCCAAGATATTTCTCTCACCCAGCATGGGTATATGTAAAATGACACCCCAAAACACATTCCCCAACTTCTCCTGAGTACGGCGATACCAGATGTGTCACACTTTTTTGCAGCCAAGGTGGGCAAAGGGGCACCTTTCGGATTTCGCAGGCCATTTTTTACACATTTTGATTTCAAGGTACTTCTTACACATTTGGGCCCCTAAATTGCCAGGGCAGTATAACTACGCCACAAGTGACAACCATTTTGGAAAGAAGACACCCCAAGGTATTCCGTGGGGGGCACGGCGAGTTCCTAGAATTTTTTATTTTTTGTCACAATTTAGCGGAAAATGATGATTTTTCTTTTTTTTTCTTTTTTCCTTACAAAGTCTCATATTCCACTAACTTGCGACAAAAAATAAAAAATTCTAGGAACTCGCCATGCCCCTCACGGAATACCTTGGGGTGTCTTCTTTCCAAAATGGGGTCACTTGTGGGGTAGTTATACTGCCCTGGCAATTTAGGGGCCCAAATGTGTGAGAAGTACCTTGCAATCAAAATGTGTAAAAAATGCCCTGCAAAATCCGAAAGGTGCACTTTGGAATATGTGCCCCTTTGCCCACCTTGGCAGCAAAAAAGTGTGACACATCTGGTATCGCCGTACTCAGGAGAAGTTGGGCAATGTGTTTTGGGGTGTCATTTTACATATACCCATGCTGGGTGAGAAAAATATCTTGGTCAAATGCCAACTTTGTATAAAAAAATTGGAAAAGTTGTCTTTTGCCAAGATATTTCTCTCACCCAGCATGGGTATATGTAAAATGACACCCCAAAACACATTCCCCAACTTCTCCTGAGTACGGCGATACCAGATGTGTGACGCTTTTTTGATGCCAAGGTGGGCAAAGGGGCACATATTCCAAAGTGCACCTTTCGGATTTCACCGGTCATTTTTTACAGATTTTGATTGCAAAGTTCTTCTCACACATTTGGGCCCCTAAATTGCCAGGGCAGTATAACTACGCCACAAGTGACCCCATTTTGGAAAGAAGACACCCCAAGGTATTCCGTGAGGGGCATGGCGAGTTCCTAGAATTTTTTATTTTTTGTCGCAAGTTAGTGGAATATGAGACTTTGTAAGGAAAAAAGATAAAAAAAAAAAAATCATCATTTTCCGCTAACTTGTGACAAGAAATAAAAAATTCTAGGAACTCGCCATGCCCCTCACGGAATACCTTGGGGTGTCTTCTTTCCAAAATGGGGTCACTTGTGGGGTAGTTATACTGCCCTGGCAATTTAGGGGCCCAAATGTGTGAGAAGAACTTTGCAATCAAAATGTGTAAAAAATGGCCTGCAAAATCTGAAAGGTGCACTTTGGAATATGTGCCCCTTTGCCCACCTTGGCAGCAAAAAAGTGTGACACATCTGGTATCGCCGTACTCAGGAGAAGTTGGGGAATGTGTTTTGGGGTGTCATTTTACATATACCCATGCTGGGTGAGAGAAATATCTTGGCAAAAGACAACTTTTCCCATTTTTTTATACAAAGTTGGCATTTGACCAAGATATTTTTCTCACCCAGCATGGGTATATGTAAAATGACACCCCAAAACACATTCCCCAACTTCTCCTGAGTACGGCGATACCAGATGTGTCACACTTTTTTGCTGCCAAGGTGGGCAAAGGGGCACATATTCCAAAGTGCACCTTTTGGATTTCACCGGTCATTTTTTACACATTTTGATTGCAAAGTTCTTCTCACACATTTGGGCCCCTAAATTGCCAGGGCAGTATAACTACCCCACAAGTGACCCCATTTTGGAAAGAAGGCACCCCAAGGTATTCCGTGAGGGGCATGGCAAGTTTTTAGAATTTTTTATTTTTTGTCGCAAGTTAGTGGAATATGAGACTTTGTAAGAAAAAATAAAAAAAATAAAATCCTCATCATTTTCCGCTAACTTGTGACAAAAAATAAAAAGTTCTATGAACTCACTATGCCCATCAGCGAATACCTTAGGGTGTCTACTTTCCGAAATGGGGTCATTTGTGGGGGTTTTCTACTGTTTGGGCATTGTAGAACCTCAGGAATCATGACAGGTGCTCAGAAAGTCAGAGCTGTTTCAAAAAGCGGAAATTCACATTTTTGTACCATAGTTTGCAAATGCTATAACTTTTACCCAAACCATTTTTTTTTTGCCCAAACATTTTTTTTTTATCAAAGACATGTAGAACAATAAATTTGGCGAAAAATGTATATATGGATGTGGTTTTTTTTGCAAAATTTTACAGCTGAAAGTGAAAAATGTCATTTTTTTGCAAAAAAATCGTTAAATTTCGATTAATAACAAAAAAAGTAAAAATGTCAGCGGCAATGAAATACCACCAAATGAAAGCTCTATTAGTGAGAAGAAAAGGAGGTAAAATTCATTTGGGTGGTAAGTTGCATGACCGAGCAATAAACCGCTAAAGTTGTGGAGTGCCGATTTGTAAAAAAGGGCCTGGTCACTAGGGGGGTATAAACCTGTGGTCCTTAAGTGGTTAATTATAATTTTTCAAGGCTGTGCATGATGCCCTCCTTTATGTGTAACAAAGGGTGTATTGTAATTTTTGGCAGCCCTTTCACTTAGTGCATAGGCTTTATGAGTGTAGGAGTCCCACTACATGAACAATTGTACACACAATGTGAATGAAGCCCTGCTTTATGTGATATACAGGTTGTATCGGAGTGCCTCTTCCTTGTAATTTTTTGCAGTACTTGCAATATATATACAAGTAAATGTACAGGAAAGAATGCTTCCTAACAATTTTTCCTCTAAAATCTATTTTATCTTCGGTTTGGTGCGTATTATTGTCAGTATGTAAAAGTGGTGTACTACTCGGAAAACATCGTTCCCAGAAGCGATCTGGGAGTACAAGATGCATCCAGACATCCTCCCCATGCTGATCCTGAACCATTTCGGTGGTGCTTCCATCAATTTCTGACCTTTTCCTATGAACCAGGCACCCTCCCCTCTTCAGAGCAGGGGGTGCCTGGTTTAATGCTCAGGTTCTCAAATTGTCTTCCATTATACTCGGGTGCTCGGTAGAGAACCTGAGCATCCCGATGTATTCGGCCCGAGCCCCTGAGCACACAAGCATTATTGTGCTCGATCAACACTATTAGTCTCCCCAATCCTGGATTTATATTGTATTCAGTACACAGTCATGCAAAACCAAACAAGGCTAGAATACAATCGTGGCCAAAAGTTTTGAGAATTACATAAATATTGGAAATTGGAAAAGTTGCTGCTTATGTTTTTATAATAGCAATTTGCATATACTCCAGAATGTTATGAAGAATGATCAGATGAATTGCATAGTCCTTCTTTGCCATGAAAATTAACTTAATCCCTAAAAAAAACTTTCCACTGCATTTAATTGCTGTCATTAAAGGACCTGCTGAGATAATTTCAGTAATCGTCTTGTTAACTAAGGTGAGAATGTTGACGAGCACAAAGATGGAGATCATTATGTCAGGCTGATTGGGTTAAAATGGCAGACTTGACCTGTTAAAAGGAGGGTGATTCTTGAAATCATTGTTCTTCCATTGTTAACTATGGTGACCTGCAAAGAAACGCGTGCAGTCATCATTGCGTTGCATAAAAATGGCTTCACAGGCAAGGATATTGTGGCTACTAAGATTGCATCTCAATCATCAGTTTATAGGATCATCAAGAACTTTGAGGTAAGAGGTTCAATTCTTGTTAAAAAGGCATCAGGGTGTCCACGAAAGTCCAGCAAGCGCCAGGATCGTCTCCTAAAGAGGATTCATCTGCGGGATCAAAGTGCCACCAGTGCAGAGCTTGCTCAGGAATGGCAGCAGGCAGGTGTGAGCGCATCTGCATGTACAGTGAGGCGAAGACTTTTGGAAGATGGCCTGGTGTCAAGAAGGGCAGCAAAGAAGCCACTTCTCTCCAAAAAAAACATCAGGGACAGATTGATCTTCTGCAGAAAATATGGTGAATGGACTGCTGAGGACTGGGGCAAAGTCATATTCTCTGATGAAGCCTCTTTCCGATTGATTGGGGCATCAGGAAAAAGGTTTGTCCATAGCAGAAAAGGTGAGCCCTACCATCAGTTCTGTGTCATGCCAACAGTAAAGCATCCTGAGACCATTCATGTGTGGGTTTGCTTCTCATCCAAGGGAGTGGGCTCACTCACAATTTTGCCCCAAAGCACAGCCATGAATAAAGAATGGTACCAAAAGACCCTCCAACAGCAATTTCTTAAAACAATCCAACAACAGTTTGGTGAAGAACAATACATTTTCCAGCACGATGGAGCACCGTGCCATAAGTAGAGTTGAGCAAACACCTGGATGTTCGGGTTCGAGAAGTTAGGCCGAACTTCCCGGAAATGTTCGGGTTCGGGATCCGAACCCGATCCGAACTTCGTCCCGAACCCGAACCCGAACCCCATTAAAGTCAATAGGGACCCGAACTTTTCGGTACTAAAAAGGCTGTAAAACAGCCCAGGAAAGGGCTAGAGGGCTGCAAAAGGCAGCAACATGTAGGTAAATCCCCTGCAAACAAATGTGGATAGGAAAATGAATTAAAATAAAAATTAAATAAATAAAAATTAACCAAAATCAATTGGAGAGAGGTCCCATAGCAGAGAATCTGGCTTCACGTCACCCACCACTGGAACAGTCTATTCTCAGATATTTAGGCCCCGGCACCCAGGCAGAGGAGAGAGGTACCGTAACAGAGAATCTGTCTTCATGTCAGCAGAAAATCAGTCTGCATGTCATAGCAGAGAATCAGGCTTCACGTCAGCCACCACTGCAACAGTCCATTGTCATAAATTTAGGCCCAGCACCCAGGCAGAGTAGAGAGGTCCCGTAACAGACAATCTGGCTTCATGTCAGCAGAAAATTAGTCTGCATGTCATAGCAGAGAATCAGGCTTCACGTCAGCCACCAATGCAACAGTCCATTGTCAGATATTTAGGCCCAGCACCCAGGCAGAGGAGAGAGGTCCCGTAACAGAGGATCTGGCTTCATGTCAGCAGAGAATCAGTCTTCATATCATAGCAGACAATCAGGCTTCACGTCACCCACCACTGTAAGAGTCCATTTTCATAAATTTAGGCCCAGCACCAAGGCAGAGGAGAGAGGTCCCGTCACAGACAATCTGGCTTCATGTCAGCAGAGAATCAGTCTTCATGTCATAGCAGAGAATCAGGCTTCACGTCAGCCACCACTACAACAGTCCATTGGCATAAATTTAGGCCCAGCACCCAGGCAGAGGAGAGAGGTCCCGTAACAGACAATCTGGCTTCATGTCAGCAGAGAATCAGTCTTCATGTCATAGCAGAGAATCAGGCTTCACGTCACCCACCACTGTAAGAGTCCATTTTCATAAATTTAGGCCCAGCACCCAGGCAGAGGAGAGAGGTCCCGTAACAGACAATCTGGCTTCAAGTCAGCAGAGAATCAGTCTTCATATCATAGCAGAGAATCAGGCTTCATATCATAGCAGAGAATCAGGCTTCACGTCAGCCACCAGTGCAACAGTCCATTGGCATATATTTAGGCCCAGCACCCAGGCAGAGGAGAGAGGTCCCGTAACAGAGAATCTGGCTTCATGTCAGCAGAGAATTAGTCTGCATGTCATAGCAGAGAATCAGGCTTCACGTCAGCCACCAATGCAACAGTCCATTGTCAGATATTTAGGCCCAGAACCCAGGCAGAGGAGAGAGGTCCCGTAACAGAGGATCTGGCTTCATGTCAGCAGAGAATCAGTCTGCATGTCATAGCAGAAAATCAGGCTTCACGTCAGCCACCACTGCAACAGTCCATTGTCAGATATTTAGGCCCAGCACCCAGGCAGAGGAGAGAGGTCCCGTAACAGACAATCTGGCTTCATGTCAGCAGAGAATCAGTCTTCATATCATAGCAGAGAATCAGGCTTCACGTCACCCACCACTGTAAGAGTCCATTTTCATAAATTTAGGCCCAGCACCCAGGCAGAGGAGAGAGGTCCCGTAACAGACAATCTGGCTTCATGTCAGCAGAGAATCAGTCTTCATGTCATAGCAGAGAATCAGGCTTCACGTCAGCCACCACTGCAACAGTCCATTGGCATAAATTTAGGCCCAGCACCCAGGCAGAGGAGAGAGGTCCCATAACAGACAATCTGGCTTCATGTCAGCAGAGAATCAGTCTTCATATCATAGCAGAGAATCAGGCTTCACGTCACCCACCACTGTAACAGTCCATTTTCATAAATTTAGGCCCAGCACCCAGGCAGAGGAGAGAGGTCCCGTAACAGACAATCTGGCTTCATGTCAGCAGAGAATCAGTCTTCATGTCATAGCAGAGAATCAGGCTTCACGTCAGCCACCAGTGCAACAGTCCATTGGCATATATTTAGGCCCAGCACCCAGGCAGAGGAGAGAGGTCCCGTAACAGAGAATCTGGCTTCATGTCAGCAGAGAATTAGTCTGCATGTCATAGCAGAGAATCAGGCTTCACGTCAGCCACCAATGCAACAGTCCATTGTCAGATATTTAGGCCCAGCACCCAGGCAGAGGAGAGAGGTCCCGTAACAGAGGATCTGGCTTCATGTCAGCAGAGAATCAGTCTGCATGTCATAGCAGAAAATCAGGCTTCACGTCAGCCACCACTGCAACAGTCCATTGTCAGATATTTAGGCCCAGCACCCAGGCAGAGGAGAGAGGTCCCGTAACAGAGGATCTGGCTTCATGTCAGCAGAGAATCAGTCTGCATGTCATAGCAGAGAATCAGGCTTCACGTCACCCAACATTGGAACAGTCCATTGGCATATATTTAGGCCCCGGCACCCAGACAGAGGAGAGGTTCATTCAACTTTGGGTAGCCTCGCAATATAATGGTAAAATGAAAATAAAAATAGGATTGAATGAGGAAGTGCCCTGGAGTACAATAATATATGGTTAAGGGGAGGTAGTTAATGTCTAATCTGGACAAGGGACGGACAGGTCCTGTGGGATCCATGCCTGGTTTATTTTTATGAACGTCAGCTTGTCCACATTGGCTGTAGACAGGCGGCTGCGTTTGTCTGTAATGACGCCCCCTGCCATGCTGAATACACGTTCAGACAAAACGCTGGCCGCCGGGCAGGCCAGCACCTCCAAGGCATAAAAGGCTAGCTCTGGCCACGTGGACAATTTAGAGACCCAGAAGTTGAATGGGGCCGAACCATCAGTCAGTACGTGGAGGGGTGTGCACAAGTACTGTTCCACCATGTTAGTGAAATGTTGCCTCCTGCTAACACGTTGCGTATCAGGTGGTGGTGCAGTTAGCTGTGGCGTGTTGACAAAAGTTTTCCACATCTCTGCCATGCTAACCCTGCCCTCAGAGGAGCTGGCCGTGACACAGCTGCCTTGGCGACCTCTTGCTCCTCCTCTGCCTTGGCCTTGGGCTTCCACTTGTTCCCCTGTGACATTTGGGAATGCTCTCAGTAGCGAGTCTACCAACGTGCGCTTGTACTCGCGCATCTTCCTATCACGCTCCAGTGCAGGAAGTAAGGTGGGCACATTGTCTTTGTAGCGTGGATCCGGCAGGGTGTCAACCCAGTAGTCCGCACAGGTTAAAATGTGGGCAACTCTGCTGTCGTTGCGCAGGCACTGCAGCATGTAGTCGCTCATGTGTGCCAGGCTGCCCAGGGGTAAGGACAAGCTGTCCTCTGTGGGAGGCGTATCGTCATCGTCCTGCCTTTCCCCCCAGCCACGCACCAGTGATGGGCCCGAGCTGCGTTGGGTGCCACCCCGCTGTGACCATGCTTCATCCTCATCCTCCTCCACCTCCTCCTCATCCTCGTCCTCCTCGTCCTCCAGTAGTGGGCCCTGGCTGGCCACATTTGTACCTGGCCTCTGCTGTTGTAAAAAACCTCCCTCTGAGTCACTTCGAAGAGACTGGCCTGAAAGTGCTAAAAATGACCCCTCTTCCTCCTCCTCCTCCTCCTCCTGGGCCACCTCCTCTTCCATCATCGCCCTAAGTGTTTTCTCAAGGAGACATAGAAGTGGTATTGTAACGCTGATAACGGCGTCATCGCCACTGGCCATGTTGGTGGAGTACTCGAAACAGCGCAATAGGGCACACGGGTCTCGCATGGAGGCCCAGTCATTGGTGGTGAAGTGGTGCTGTTCTGTAGTGCGACTGACCCGTGCGTGCTGCAGCTGAAACTCCACTATGGCCTGCTGCTGCTCGCACAGTCTGTCCAGCATGTGCAAGGTGGAGTTCCACCTGGTGGGCACGTCGCATATGAGGCGGTGAGCGGGAAGGCCGAAGTTACGCTGTAGCGCAGACAGGCGAGCAGCGGCAGGATGTGAACGCCGGAAACGCGAACAGACGGCCCGCACTTTATGCAGCAGCTCTGACATGTCGGGGTAGTTGTGAATGAACTTCTGCACCACCAAATTCAGCACATGCGCCAGGCAAGGGATGTGCGTCAAACCGGCTAGTCCCAGAGCTGCAACGAGATTTCGCCCATTATCACACACCACCAGGCCGGGCTTGAGGCTCACCGGCAGCAACCACTCGTCGGTCTGTTGTTCTATACCCTGACACAACTCCTGTGCGGTGTGGGGCCTGTCCCCCAAACATATGAGTTTCAGAATGGCCTGCTGACGTTTACCCCGGGCTGTGCTGAAGTTGGTGGTGAAGGTGTGTGGCTGACTGGATGAGCAGGTGGAAGAAGAGGAGGAGGAAGCCGAGAAGGAGTAGGTGGCAACAGGAGGCAAAGAATGTTGCCCTGCGATCCTTGGCGGCGGAAGGACGTGCGCCAAACAGCTCTCCGCCTGGGGCCCAGCTGCCACTACATTTACCCAGTGTGCAGTTAGGGAGATATAGCATCCCTGGCCGTGCTTACTGGTCCACGTATCTGTGGTTTGGTGGACCTTGCTACAGATGGCGTTGCGCAGTGCACACTTGATTTTATCGGCTACTTGGTTGTGCAGGGAAGGCACGGCTCTCTTGGAGAAGTAGTGGCGGCTGGGAACAACATACTGTGGGACAGCAAGCGACATGAGCTGTTTGAAGCTGTCTGTGTCCACCAGCCTAAATGACAGCATTTCATAGGCCAGTAGTTTAGAAATGCTGGCATTCAGGGCCAGGGATCGAAGGTGGCTAGGTGGGAATTTACGCTTTCTCTCAGATGGAGAGCTGAACGCTGACGTGTGACATGGTTGAGACGCTTGGTGACGGAAGTGCTGGTGGTGTTGGTGGTACATCCCCTGTTTGCTGGGCGGCAGGTGCCAACGTTCCTCCAGAGGCGGAGGAAGAGGCCGAGGCGGCAGCAGCAGAAGAGGCCGAGGCGGCAGCAGCAGTAGAGGTAGCAGGGGGAGCCTGAGTGACTTCCTTGGTTGTAAGGTGTTTACTCCACTGCAGTTCATGCTTTGCATGCAGGTGCCTGGTCATGCAGGTTGTGCTCAGGTTCAGAACGTTAATGCCTCGCTTCAGGCTCTGATGGCACAGCGTGCAAACCACTCGGGTCTTGTCGTCAGCACATTGTTTGAAGAAGTGCCATGCCAGGGAACTCCTTGAAGCTGCCTTTGGGGTGCTCGGTCCCAGATGGCGGCGGTCAGTAGCAGGCGGAGTCTCTTGGCGGCGGGTGTTCTGCTTTTGCCCACTGCTCCCTCTTTTGCTACGCTGTTGGCTCGGTCTCACCACTGCCTCTTCCTCCGAACTGTGAAAGTCAGTGGCACGACCTTCATTCCTTGTGGGGTCTAGGACCTCATCGTCCCCTGCATCGTCTTCCAACCAGTCTTGATCCCTGACCTCCTGTTCAGTCTGCACACTGCAGAAAGATGCAGCAGTTGGCACCTGTGTTTCGTCATCATCAGAGACATGCTGAGGTGGTATTCCCATGTCCTCATCATCAGGAAACATAAGTGGTTGTGCGTCAGTGCAGTCTATGTCTTCCACCGCTGGGGAAGGGCTAGGTGGATGCCCTTGGGAAACCCTGCCAGCAGAGTCTTCAAACAGCATAAGAGACTGCTGCATAACTTGAGGCTCAGACAGTTTCCCTGATATGCATGGGGGTGATGTGACAGACTGATGGAGTTGGTTTTCAGGCGCCATCTGTGCGCTTTCTGCAGAAGACTGGGTGGGAGATAATGTGAACGTGCTGGATCCACTGTCGGCCACCCAATTGACTAATGCCTGTACCTGCTCAGGCCTTACCATCCTTAGAACGGCATTGGGCCCCACCATATATCGCTGTAAATTCTGGCGGCTACTGGGACCTGAGGTAGTTGGTACACTAGGACGTGTGGATGTGGCAGAACGGCCACGTCCTCTCCCAGCACCAGAGGGTCCACTAACACCACCACGACCATGTCCACGTCCGCGTCCCTTACTAGATGTTTTCCTCATTGTTATCGTTCACCACAACAACAAAAATATTATTTGGCCCAATGTATTGTATTCAAATTCAGCTGAATATAAATTTGAGGCCTAGTATTTAGGCGCTGGGTGACCGGTATGGATTTACTGACAGAATTAGACTTGGAAATGCACAGTAGCGTGTGTGTGAAGTTATTCTGAATGACTCTATGTGCACCTTGAATATTATATACCCTTTTAGGGATAGATTTCAAATAGCTCTGATATAGCAGAAACCACAAAATTATGAAATTGCTAAATTGGGAATTGTATTTCAACCCAGAACAAAAAATGTGCTTTGACGGACACTAAATAACTTGCCCAGCCACAACAGTACAGCGGTAACGACAGATTTAGCGGGATATAAATTTGAGGCCTAGTATTTAGGCGCTGGGTGACCGGTATGGATTTACTGACAGAATTAGACTGGGATATGGCCCAAAAATAACCACACTATTGCTGGTTAAATGCACTTGGTGTGACAGCTTGACCAACCACACTACTGAGGGTTAAATGCACTTGGTGACGGGCGCAGCTTGCCCCTGATGTAGTATATGGCCAAAAAATTAACAGACTATTGCTGGTTAAATGCACTTGGTGTGACAGCTTGACCAACCACACTACTGAGGGTTAAATGCACTTGGTGACGGGCGCAGCTTGCCCCTGATGTAGTATATGGCCAAAAAATAAACAGACTATTGCTGGTTAAATGCACTTGGTGTGACAGCTTCACCCTGATGTAGGCTTTAGCCAAAAAACAACCACACCATTGAGGGTTAAATGCACTTGGTGACAGGCGCAGCTTGCCCCTGATGTAGTATATGGCCAAAAAATAAACAGACTATTGCTGGTTAAATGCACTTGGTGTGACAGCTTCACCCTGATGTAGGCTTTAGCCAAAAAATAACCACACCATTGAGGGTTAAATGCACTTGGTGACAGGCGCAGCTTGCCCCTGATGTAGTATATGGCCAAAAAATAAACAGACTATTGCTGGTTAAATGCACTTGGTGTGACAGCTTCACCCTGATGTAGGCTTTAGCCAAAAAACAACCACACCATTGAGGGTTAAATGCACTTGGTCGCAGCTTGTGCTGGCGCACCACAAGACACAAAATGGCCGCCGATCACCCCAGAAAAAAGTGACTGACAAACGGTCTGGGCAGCCTAAAAACAGTGAGCAATTGAATTTTAGCAGCTCAATGATGCACAGCTGCAGATCGATCGATTAATCAAGTCCTTTGGAGGAGTTAATCTGCCTAATCTCGCCCTACTGTCGCAGCCGCAACCTCTCCCTACGCTAATCAGAGCAGAGTGACGGGCGGCGCTATGTGACTCCAGCTTAAATAGAGGCTGGGTCACATGGTGCTCTGGCCAATCACAGCCATGCCAATAGTAGGCATGGCTGTGATGGCCTCTTGGGGCAAGTAGTATGACGCTTATTGATTGGCTGCTTTGCAGCCTTTCAAAAAGCGCCAAGAAAGCATCACAAAAGTGCCAAGAAAGCCACGAACACCGAACCCGAACCCGGACTTTTACGAAAATGTCCGGGTTCGGGTCCACGTCACGGACACCCCAAAATTCGGTACGAACCCGAACTATACAGTTCGAGTTCGCTCATCCCTAGCCATAAGGCAAAAGTGATAACTAAGTGGCTTGGGGACCAAAACGTTTACATTTTGGGTCCATGGCCTGGAAACTCCCCAGATCTTAATCCCATTAAGAACTAATTTTGACAAACTCCAAGAAGTGATTATGAAAGAATGGGTTGCTATCAGTCAGGAATTGGCCCAGGAGTTGATTGACAGCATGCCCAGTCGAATTGCAGAGGTCCTGAAAAAGTAGGGCCAACACTGCCAATACTGACTCTTTGCATAAGTGTCATGTAATTGTCGATAAAAGCCTTTGAAACGTATGAAGTGCATGTAATTATATTTCACTACATCACAGAAACAACTGAAACAAAGATCTAAAAGCAGTTTAGCAGCAAACTTTGTGAAAACTAATATTTGTGTCATTCTCAAAACTTTTGGTCACGACTGTACATTAGCTCAATGATAATTAAAAAATCAAAAAAGCTGCAAGATACTTAGCTCTCCTCCTCATATGTGGGTGAACATAGAGTGGAATCAGCCTCCTGTGAGTGGCAGCGGTACAGCCGGTGTCCACAATGGCGATTTTTGAAACAGCCGCCTGGGACTCCGATCCCGCCACCCTGAATCACGTGACTCGTCACGTGACCGGTCAGGTGCTTTGACCGGATGACGTGCAAGTCACATGAACGGAGTGAGATGCGCAAGTGATCTCTATGTGCATCTCCGCCGGTCATAGTCCGATGGGGCGGTAAAGGGGTGGTAAAAGAGCTGGAAGGGGGAGGTGTTTAGGGCAAAACATCCTCCTTCATCTACATACCTATTGAACTTTCAAATATAGTAAAGTTTTCCCTGTCCGTATGGTTTCGATCCACGGAGTACTGGGGCTTAGATTGACAAGGGTAAAAAAGTCTAAATGATGGGACATGTCCCATTATTTTCCAGGATGTATATCTTATATCCTAATCAGTCCAACTTAACATTTTACATTATTCTCTATACCACAGTATCACATTGTTAAATTATTATTTTTTTATTCTCAAAAGTCAACTCATCAACATTGCTTCATATTTCTTTACCCTAACTCCATATATAGATGGATTAGAAAGGCTCTGGGATAGAGCCGAAACATCGCTACACCATTGGGTGAACAAACAACTTCATTTTTTCAATTATTTTTTGGAGTGCTGCTCTATTTTGTACGTTTGTATAAATGGATGGATATATGTAAACCAATGATGAAACAATACAATCTATTGGGGTGTGTCACATCAAAGTACACACTCCAATCACCATATCATATTTCTTCACATTTTTTGGAAGGAAGCTCATACCATTGAGAACACGCAATCCACCCAAATCCCCTCCCCACCCATTGACACCCCCAATTAATCCAGCCAGATATTACATTTATCAACCAAATAAATCTGCTTGATAGGTGCCTCTCCTTTGTACCAGCTTCATCATTTAATTTGTTTAATTGGGTGAAAAAACTCAATTTATTTGCAAGGAAGCTGAGATGGCGGAAACACTTTCAGCTCTTGAATAAAAGAGAAAATAAGGAACTGGGTATCCAAGTAGATATTTTGCAGGATGTGCGTATCCTATATATTCTGGGGGAAAGTGTCCCTCAAGAAGTAAAAGGCCCGTTTATGGAGACCCCTCCTGCATAGACGTCTTTGTGAATCGGGTTTCCTGTGAGTTAGAAAATCTGACACTCAATAAATGTAAACTTAATTGCACGAAGGTGGAGTTTAAGGCTGTGTTTTCTTTGGAAAGAAATAAAGTTATGACACCCTCAGATAAGGGAGGTAACATTGTCATCATAAGGGAATGTGTTTGAACCTTTTACAGGATAAGGAAACGTATGAGAAGCTTACGGACCCTACTTCAGTATATCAAAAGAAATTGATGACTATCTTGCGGGCAGCCAAAAGTGAGGGTTTAATTTCCGATGATGAGTTGGATTTTATCCAATGTAAACATCCTACAGTGGCGATTTTTATAGTTTACCAAAGGTCTACAAAGGGGACTACCCCATTAAAGCAGTGATGGCATTTCTGAATACCAGAGGGTGTCAGTTTCAGGCACATAATCAGTTTGTGCTGAGTCTACTTGAATTGACATTGACACAGAGCTATGTCCTGTTCGATGGGATCTTCTACCACCAGCTCAGGGGCACTGCGATGGGGAGCCCTTGCTCAATTGTATGCAAATTTGTTCCTGGGCTGGTGTGAGAAGAATATTGTATTCGGGGAACCACCGATTCCATTTAGCTCAGGTATTGTTATGTGGGCCATATACACTGACAATGTCTTTGTTATCTGGAAAGGAGGAAGGGATGATTTTGATGACCTGATACTAGCCATTAACAAGAATGATATAGGTCTGCGATTCACTTCAGAACTGAAAGACAATACTTTACACTTTTGGATATTGAGATCAGAAGAGGGCCTGGGAGTGAAATACAAACTAAAACATACAGGAAACCCACCGCTACGAACTCATTGCTAAGGTGGGACAGCCATCACCTGCATCCCCTAAAACAGGGAATCCCTACTGGGCAATATCTGAGGATTAGGAGAAATTGCTCATCCTTAGAGGATTTCAAACAGCAAGGGGGGGCCCTCAGAGAAAGGTTCCTTGAAAAAGGATACCCTAAATCGGTCTTGAAAAGGGCTTATCAGAGAGCCCTTAAGAGTAATCGAACTGAACTCTTATATCATTGTAAAAAAAAACAGAATGTGGCTAATTCAATACGCTTGATTGCCACTTATGATGGAACAGCCAAGGAGATTAGAGAAGTGATTCTAAAACACTGGGGGATTCTCCAATTGGATCCTGATATTAAGGATGCCATTTTGGAGACCCTACAGCTTACATATCGGAGGGGACGTAGCCTACGAGACCGGTTAGTCGATAGCCACTTCAGCGATCCATCTAAAAACACAGGAGGAAGTTCGCCCGATATGGTGGTGGTATCACTGTAGAGGATGTGTGGCATGTGCTCATATCACCCAGGGATGAGAATTCATGAGTTGTGTCACCCAAAAGAGATACATGATCAAACAATTTATCAACTGTCAGTCTAGGAGAGTTATCTACAAAGTGACATGTGTATGTGGCCTGGAATATGTGGGCAAGACCACTCGGGAGTTAAGGAAGCATATTGGTGAACACCTGGGTGATATGCGACATAGATATGAGACACCCCATTTGCCAAATATATTAAAAGCCATCATGGGTTAATTTATTCAGGAATCAAATTAATGGGTATTGAAATTGAGTCCCCCCCAATGAGAGGGGATGATTGGGACAAAAAAATCCTGCAAAGAGAAACCTAATGGATTTTTGAATTACTTACAATGCAGCCAACGGTTCTTAATGAGCAACTGCTATATGGCTGCTATATCTAACTATACATATATTTATTATTTGTGAGACAATTGACTAAGGGTCTCAGTCTGAAGAATAATGTGAACAAATATAATATGGTTATTGGGGTGTGTACTTTGATGTGACACGTCCCAATAGATTGTATTGTTACATCATTCGTTTACATATATCCATCCATCTATATATGTAGTTAGGGTAAAGAAATATGAAACGATGTTGATGAGCTGACCTTTGAGAATAAAACATGAATAATTTAACAATGTGATACTGTGAATATGATATAGAGAATAATGTTAAATGTCCTATTATATCGGACTAATTAGGATATAAGATATTCATCCTGGAAAATCATGGGAGATGTCCCATCAATTAGACTTTTTTACCCTTGCCAATCTAAGCCCTAGTGCTCAGCCGATCGCCACCATACGGACAGGGAGCACTTTACTATATTTCTAATTTCAATGGGTGTGGAGGTGAAGGAGGATGCTTAACCCTAATCACCTCCCCCTCCCCGCCCTTTTACCTCCCCATTGCACTGTGACCAGTGGAGATGCGCATAGAGATCACTTTTGCATCTCACTCCGGTCGTGTGACTTGCACGTCATCCGACCAAAGCACCTGACCGGTCAAATGACGAGTCATGTGATTCAGGGTGGCGGGATCGGCAATCCGGGTGTCTGTTTTAAAAATCGCCATTGTGGACTCTGTCTGTACTGCTGCCACACGCAAGAGGCTCATTCCTCTCTATGTTCACCCGCATATGAGGAGTAGAGCTAAGTATCTTGTGGCTTTTTTGATGTTTGAATTGTCATTGAGCAAATGCTAATGTATTCTAGCCTAGTTTAGGTTTGCATGACTATGTACTGAATACAATATAAATCCAGAATTGGGGCAACTGACCGTTGCCAACATGGGTGGGATCAATCAAATGTGATACTTTGTGTCTTTACAATAAGGGACTTATGAATTGATGAGTCCCCTGATGAGTTAGTTTGTAACCAACGAAATGCGTTGGAAATTTGTGGACAATTTATTGTATTGACATTATAGTCCCCTACCTATATATGTAGCTGGGACAATTTGTGGAAATGTATTTGTATTGACATTTGTGCCCCTTACTTTTTTATGTACTAGGTACTTATTGTGTACATTTTAATATTGATTAGCATTAAGGTCCTTCCCTCAGCAATTGACAAAGCTGAACAGTCACTCTCGCAGCGCAGGGACACGGAGGGGCAGTTAGCTAGCATAGGACATTAGGTTTGGCAGGGCAAACTAGATGTAAGAGACACAGTATCATAGCTCTCATCCTTAGTCTCTAGTGCCGTTGCGAATTGATGTGGTTTTGCACAATTTTAATATAGACACCTATTAATAGGGAAATTTTAGTCAATTTATGTATTAGTAGTTTTAGAAGTTATGTATTAATTATAATGCACCCGTGGGATTTAAATGGTGTAGTGTTTTCTGAATTTGGGTTACCCTCAGCTATCTTAGCAGTGACCATTGCTGAATTGGTTGTGTGTACATTGAACACAGAAGAGTAGAGTTTTGAGACTGATGGGATTAAAAGGGGTTAAAATATTTGTGTTAAGTGGATTCCGACAAAGAGAAGGAGAGGACATACAGTACACAAAGTCCCTCCCTAAATAGCGTCAATGCGCTGTGATTGGTCCATCTGCCATAATCGACCAATCACAGCGATCGCCGGCCAGTGAGCGATGCGATTGGCTTCCTACCGGCATCACTGGTTGCCTAGCAACCACCGTGTGGCGGCAAAACTGAACTGTCAGCGCATTGCTACGCTGACAGTGTAATCGCATCAAATACATGCACGTGGGGATGCGGTGAGGCACCATATTCCCCCACATACATGTACGTAGTGATGCGGAAAGGGGTTAATAGGGAGGCTGCACACGGTGCAGATTTGTATGCAAACAATCCAAATGAAATCCACAGCAAAAAAATAAAAATAAAGGCAAAGCTGCAATATTTTTGATGGTTTGTGGATGTTTTTGTCCAATTTTTGTTGCGGCTTTTCTGTTTGTTGATGACCCCATTGAAGTATTTGGGGAAAACCACTCTACAGAAGATGCAGAACCACACAAGCACTTGCCATTCTGCAGATCTTAACATCTGCAAAAC